>NC_044321.2:114424285-115035519 GCF_007474595.2 Lynx canadensis | reverse complement strand
CTCGCACGCCTTCCCTTCCCTTCCCTTCCCTTCCCTTCCCTTCCCTTCCCTTCCCTTCCCTTCCCTTCCCTTTGAAAACATCTTTAACCCCCTGGGCTGGAGGGATAGAAGAGGAGATGGTGTTACTGGTTCCCAGAAGATAGAATAACCTGTTGGCTAGAACCCTGGTAGGGACCCGGAGTCAGGACCAGAGTGAGTCACGAGTCACTGCTGGAGAAGGCATAGACCCCATTCAATTCTGAAATTCTTCTCTTGTGTAGGTACACCTTGTCTGTAAAATAGCGTATCCAATCCACAAATGCTAAATACAGGGAATTTCAGTACTGAGAGCCCATTTCTAATCTCTGTTATGCTAATTAGCCAAGCCTCTGGTGCTGCTCGTAGATAAAGATACCAGAAGCGCTGTAGCAGTCACCTGTGGAGCGTGGACTTTCCGATTAGACCATCAGCTGGCAAATATCTGGGGTATGAATTTTTAATTAGGGTTACCGACTGCGCCCAAAGAGTAACTTAAAAAACAAACACGGATGTCACTGTTTATGGTGACGTATTTTAAAGTAAATGAAAAGACATGATGATACCCACACCCCCTGGAACTCTATTTCCTGTGTCATAGGGCCCCTTAATCATGTTCAGCAGTCCTTTCTACCCCATCCTTCTACCTGCAGCCAGAACGCACGAAGTGTGCTCTTTGCAGACATGCAGCTTCTCTAGCAACGGTGGCTGGCAGGTGCCTTAAAGAAATTTTCCTGGACAGCTGCATGCTGTCCTTCTTTCCAGACCTTCCTGGTGATCTCTGCCTGCATGGATCACGGCCCATCTCCCCTCTCAGTACTTTTCCAGACCTCGTGTTCTTTGTGCCAGGAAGAAATAACATGTAAGAATTACGCGGTCACAAGAAACAAACAAACCACACCACAGCCGGAAATCAAACAATGAAGAGACTCTTAGAAACAAAAGGAAAATCTGCCAGTTTGGGGGAAACTTTAATATGCCTTTCTCAGTTGTTGACTGATGAAATAGTCAAAGCCATAGAAAATCTGAAGTATGTATCTAATAGGATTGAGGGAATGGAGATGTATCAAACTGTGTACAGATAATACAAGTAACCTTACATAGTAAACAGGGAATATGTAAGCAGCTGTGTGAGGTTACTTGGATTAATCTGTTTGGAAGGTATTTGGTAATTTCAAAAATGCAGAATATGGACAAAGACGTTTTCTAGCTGCAGTAACAATCAAACCAGAATTGATAAAAATTTAAACAATATCAAAAATACTTGGCAATGTGTAAGGACACCCACCTAAATAATTCTTGTGTCAACAGACTAATTGTACATTCAGCCTTCCTATCAAGGCCTATGGGATGAATGAAAGCTATATTTAAAGGCGAGTTCCTCTCTTTTATTGGTAAAAATGACCCTCTTCATCTTAGTTCTCTTTTGACTTGAAATTTACTTAGTTTTCAATGAACATTGTTATCCTTACTCTTTTTATCTTTCATTTGCTGGTAACTTTTTGCCTAGTCCTTAATTTCAAAAATGTCTTCTTGGGGGTTAGGTGGCTTTTTTTTTTTTCTTTTAAGGATACAGTGTTGAATTCTGTATTTTACCTAAATATGAGGGTTTTTGAATTTAATGTAATTTAATGTAATTTGATGTAATTTCATTGTGCCCAAATTTCAGTGGAGGTAGATTCTAAGCCCCAAAGGTAGCATCCGGGTAAGAAGACTTACCATGAAGTCATATCTACATACTAAGACACAGTTTTTAATTATTTACAGATCAGTAAAAGTCAAAGCTTTCTAAAGATATTTGTTGACACTTCACGTGAAATTAGATGAAATCAAGTCAGTAATTGTGTTTACTGTTGTAGTTGTGGTTGTTATGAATTTGGGGTGACTTTGGAGAAAAGATTAAGGGACAACTGCTAAAGATACCTGCCGTAAACCATCCATTGGGCCATCATTGATTACTGCCACTTGAATGATATGATTTTAGACATTGTGATTGTATACTTCTCTTCATTTTGTTACTCAGGCTTTTCGCGTATGGACCATGTTTCTTTGGACTTTTTTTCTTTGGACATTTGGAAAATACCTATTTTTCTCTGTACTCCTTTTTTTCCAAAACCCATGTCAATCACTATATTCCCTAAGGCTCACATTGAAAAACAACATGGCAACTTTCACTTCACACATACGATCATAATAATAGCAAACATTCGTTAAACGCTTACCTGTACCACACATTGTTCTTACTAACTGCCATATTTCTTGCTTCTATTTGTCCAATTTTATTTGTTTCCATTATACTGCTGCTATATAAACATCATTGTAATGACAACCATCCGACGGAAGGGAGCTAACAGTGTGATCTCTAGAATGTTTTGCGTGAACTTCGGACGACCATCAGACTTTTATTGTGTGACGCAGCTTGCACCTGGATCCTGCCAAGACCAATGTGGGTAAAAAGTGAGCACACATAGACCCACTGCTCCATCAGGCATTGCTCTTTGATACTGTCTTCCAGATGGACCTGTTTCCTTTCTATTCAGAGCGCTTGCACTCCTGCTGCTGCATTTTACTACTGTATTTAGTCTCCCTCTAGGATAATTCGTATTGTGCCAATCAACCTTTACCAGGATGGCTTGAGTTTTATGTTTACTCATAGGATTTTGTCTGACTTATCCTTTTTAACCTTGACATTTGTCTGATCATCTCAAATGACTACATTCTTTCTTTAATTTGTTAGTGTGTCTGTTATATTGGTTCCTTAAGGATCACTATAGCCTGAAAGGGGGTTCTTTCTCCATAAATCGTGTATCATTGTATCCTTCCCACTAGCAAGACAATTCACATCTTCTTGTGTCACTGAAATCTGGCTAGAACAGCATGGAGACATCTTCAGCTCATTCTCTGTGCCTTTTTTGCACTGTCCCACTATCCCAAGTAAGCTTCTAGCATCTTTGTCTCTTTTCTCTGCGGCAATATGATTTAAACAGAACAACATTTTGTGCTTTTTATACTGATACTACCATTACTCCTACAGAAATTATAATACCTATTGTTCATCCAGCCCATGTGCCAGACACAACTTCTAAGCACTTTATGTGTAGTTGGGGTTCTTTGGTTTGTGACAAAAAACTAACCGTAATTAGAGTAAATTAAAAAAAAAGAATTTCCTGGCTCATGGGGTTGAGAAGCCCACAAGTTGATCTTTTCTATAGGCGTGGCTTCACTTACATGTTCAGATGAAAGAAATAGATTTGTGTCTTTCTCCACTTCACAGGGAAGTTCTCTACTCTGTTACTTTCAGTACCGGGGAAGTCGGGCCCTTTTATTGGGAAATATGGTGGCAAGGATGGCCACCAGAAATATCACACGTATACCTCCACAGAGTGCCTTATGAATAGGAATCTCAAAACAAATAGTTGGCTCTGCTTGGATTATAGATAAGCGTAGACATAGACACCTCAGCCAATCACTGCGGTTAGGGAGGTCAAGTTCTTATTGGCCAGGCCCGGGCCACATGTTCGCAGGTAGAAAGGTGAAGTTCCTCTCCGACTTCATGAAATGCACCCCCAACAGGAAAGAAGGGTTCTTTGTGTTATAAGAAGGAAAAAGGGGGATGCTGGGAGGGTACAAGCACAGATATCCATTACATCATTTATCGATCTAAATTTCATATTTGTGGCAGCCCTGTGAAATGGATTTTGTTAAAAGTTTTACAGATAAAGAAACTGATACTTCTACTAATCAGCCAGCATGCTAGCGGTCACATGGGAATAAGAGGAATCTCTGGGATTTGGCTTCTGGACCGTTACATGCTACCCATGTGGGGCCTTCAGCATTTCCCATCAGTCCTTTGATTTTCCTACTTATTTATCCCTTTAGACAAATTCTAAAGTGTTGCTAATTCCAACTTCACTCTCCTCAAAACTCTGCTGCCTCTCTCCTTACTCTCAATGGATACAGTGGCCTGCTACTTCGCAATAAAAACAGAAGCTACTCGTAGTAACTTCTTCAGTAGTCTGTCACCTCGTCAAGAGACATCTACAATTGCGTGCATCCTTTTATTTTTTTAAGTTTATTTATTTATTTTGAGAGAGAGGGAGAAAGCAGGGGAGGGGCAGAGAAAGAGAGAGAGAATCCCAAGCAGGCTCTGCACTGTCAGCGCAGAGCTCACCGTGGGACTCGATCCCACAAACTTCGAGATCGTGACCTGCGACGTGAGATCGTGACACTTAACCGACTGAGCCACCCAGGTGCCCCATGCATGCCCTTATCTGGTGTGAGGCCAATCTTGGGTCGCTATTTTAGATCCCACTTCCTCTTCACTTCTTGGTATATTGATTTATTCAGTCATCCCTCTCTCTTCTGTATCTTCAACCTCACTCCTGGCTGCCCTCATTAGCATTTAAAATCAGAACTGCAAAAGATCCCTTTCACTCCCTGCCCCCCACCAGCTGTAGTCCTCTTTCTATGATTCTTCCCAGCTAGAATTCTTCAGGGTTTTCTGCCCTCGGTGACTCTGTTCCCTCCCTTCCTCCATATTCCTCAGCTTACTGCAGTCTGTCTTCTCCTTCTGTAACTTTGCCAAGAGTCAGTATGAAGATCACCGATGACCAGCATGCTGATAAATCCAGTGGATTTCTTTTAGACTTTGTTATACTTGGTGTCTCTATAGCTTTAAACTCAGTTTATCATATTCTTTTTGAAACCCCTAAATTTGAAGTTCCTCAGACATCTGTACTGAGCTATCATTTGATCCTCAGTTTGCACACCTTCTCTAGGCTATCTCATATATGCAGTGCATTTCACTTGCCATCTAAGTCCTGATGACTCCTGAATTTAGATGCCCACCTTCTTTGATGGCTCTCTTAGAATTCTAGGCCTTTATCTCCAACTGCTGGTTTGCTGTCTTCAGTTGGATGCTTCAAAAGCACTTCTGCTTTATCATGTTCGATACTCAAGTCTGGTTTTTCCGTCCTAAACTGAGGACTTCCTCAAACTTGCCCCTTACAGTATATGACACCCCTATCTGGTTCTTAAAGCGAGAAACTGGTATTAGGCTAGAATCCTTTATGTCTCTCACCAACTACATTTAACCTATCAGTAAATCTTGTCGACTCCAGACAAAAACTAGACCTTGAAATTATCTACTTCACTCATCTTTGTTTCTATGTCTGTGGTCCAGGTCATTATGTCTGCTTACCTGATCCTGCCACAGTGCTTGGTTGTTGTTGTTATTTTTAATGTTTATTCATTTTTGAGAGAGAGATGGAGACAGAGCATGAGCGGGGAGGAGCAGGGAGAGAGGGAGACCCAGAATCCCAAGCAGGGTCCAGACTCTGAGCCGTCAGCGCAGAGCCCGACTCGGGCCTCGATCCCACGAACCGTGAGATCGTGACCTGAGCCGAAGGCAGATCGTCAACCGACCGGTCTGCCCAGGCACCCCCTGCCACGGTACTTTCTTAACTGGTTCCCTGCTTCTGTCGTTAGATCGTACAGACCTTTCTCCATACAGCAGCAGCACGATGCTTTTTCTCAGACCTGATCGTGTCATTCCTCTGCTTAAAGTCCTTCAGTCCCACTTGTCCTACCACCATCCAGTGGCCCATAGTCTTACCACTTTTCAGTCTCACCCTTACCCTTTGCAGTCTCGCCACTGTCTACCCACCCCTCTTTCTTTAGTCTTATCTCTCACCACTCTTGTCCTCCATCTCTGAATTCAGCCAGACTGGAGTGCATAACGTTCCTTTTATAAGCTATATTTTGCTTCCAGGGAAACCTCCCTGGGCCTTAAAGATGGTATTTGGTGTCCGTATTACATGTACCCAGTTCACCTCGTGCTTATGGTGTGGTATTGCAATTGCTTGTTGTGTCACTCAGGGTTGGTCAGGGAAAAGACACCACTGCAAGCATTTCAAGGAAGAGATTCACCACAGGAAATTAGGTGCTTCTGAATCAACTGGGAGAGCTGGACGAAAGAAGGTCAAGGAGGCCGCCGCTAGATTTGGGTCCAGCTCTAGCTTTCAGGAATTCAGCAGTTCCTTTTTTTTTTTTTTTTTTTTAAACTTTTATTTACTTTTGAGAGACAGAGATAGAGCGTGAGTGGGAGAGGAGCAGACAGAGAGGGAGACACAGAACTTGAAGCAGGCTCCAGGCTCTGAGCTGGCAGCGCAGAGCCCGACGCGGGGCTCGAACCCACGGACCGTGAGGTCACGACCTGAGCCGAAGTCGGACGCTCGACCGACTGAGCCACCCGGGCGCCCCAGGAATTCAGACGTTCTTGCTTGCCTCCCCCCACCCCTCTTACCCCTTCCCTCAGGTCAGGAAACGGCAAGGAACTGGTGAATGTGGCTGCAACTGCCATGCGGCCCTGAGATAGGTTGCTCCTGAGGACACGCCTACGGCCTGCTACAAAGTCTTGAGTCTATTAAGGCCCGGCTGTTGACCTGCTGCTCCAGAGAAAGGGTACTGTGGCTTCCGCTTCTCTTTCGCCTTACAGATGTGCCAAATTCTGGTTCACATGGGCAGAGCCTAAGCTGTACCTTGAACCCTTCTGGCAAAGGGATTTGGGAAATGTAGTTTCTAGTCTTCTAGTCCCTACCACCGAGGGAGGAGTCGAGAAGGGGGTGAAAATGGTGCCAAGTTCCAGTATTCAGCACAACTGTTCCGTTATCTGGCACCCCGTCAAAGTCCTGAGCTCTGTGAGAGTGAGGACTCTGTTTCCCTATTATTTCACCTCAGGAGCCAGCCAAACGCCTGGCCCAATGAGTATTGATGTAACGGAAGAATAATGAGGTCTTTACGTCTCACTGATATATTAAGGACATTAGTGTTGATAAAATGAAAGTTAATTACAGTCCAGATTCTGTCATAAGAATATAAAGCTTTCCAGGACTTATTGTTATATTGATATTTTTATGCACTGTTATGCTCAGACACGGTGCTAAATCTCTTTACCTGAATGGCTTCATTTAATCCTCAAAATTGCTCTTGAAGTAGATTTGATGATTATCTCAATTTTATAGATGGGGAAATCAAGGCTCGGAAATTAAGTAGATTAGCCAAGGTCACAAAGTTTCTAAAGGGATAAACTATGTTTGAAACCCAGGGCTGTCTTGTTTCAAGGCCCACGATCCATTCTCCACCGTACCCTCTCCAGCTCAGAGAAGCCAGAGACCTTGCCTGGCTGGCATTGCACGGGCCTGTGACCTTTTGACTCTTACAGCCAGCGCTCCTTCTGAATTCTCCCACTGCATCAATTTAAATGACTTCTCTCTTGCATAACAAGGAGGCTTTCCTAGATTTTTTCAAGAACAAAGCGAATCTGGCAACTGCCCTCTTAGTAGCACAACGTGATTACAACCCGTTTAAAGAGTTGCCGGATAAAATATGGGATGCCTAGTTAAATTTGAATTTTGGGTAAACAACAAATATCTTTTTAGTGTAATATGTCCCAAATATTGCATGGAACGTACTTTTACCAAAAAAGTCATTGTTTATGTAAAACTCAAATTTTATTGAGGTGCCTGGGTGGCTCAGTCAGTTAGGGGTCAGACTTTGGCTAAGGTCGTGATCTCGCAGTTCGTGAGTTTGAGCCCCAAGTGGGGCTCTGTGTGACAGCTCAGAGCCTGGAGCCTGCTAAGGATTCTCTGTCTCCCTCTGTCTCTGGCCCTCCCCCGCTCATGCTGTGTCTCTCTCTGTCTCAAAAATAAATAAACATCAAAAAATTTCAAAAAAAAAAACCCTCAAATTTTATTGATCGCCTTATATTTTTATTTGCGATATCTAGAAACCCTACCTTACTAGAAGCCACGTTAACGAATGCAACCCATTTCATTTACTGGACGTTACAGCTCACGTAGCACTTTTACCACCTTTAACTTATTTAAAATATACAGTAAACTTATGAAAAGTAAATTGTTTAGTCTGTACACACAACTGAGGACCCTGGGCTCAGAATAGTTAAGAAATTTGCCCATGATCATACAGCTCACGAGGGCTGGAGCTGGAGTTTAAATCTAACTGTGTCTCCCTCCATGTTACGTTCTGTCTCCTGAATACCCTTCAAAATCCAGCTCAAGCATCACCTTCTTTGGGAAACCTACCCAGACTACTCCCTAGCCAAAGACAAATTTGTTGCTCCTTCTTTTTTTGCTGCCACAGGCATTTGCACATGTCATGATTATGGGATGCAGCACATTGTTCTGTAATTGTTATGTTTTTCTCTGCCAGAACTGAACTGCTTGGAATAGTGTGGTAGGCAGAATAATGCCCCCCAAAAAGATGCTCACATCCTAATCCTCGGAAACCGCGAATCTGTTACCTTATATAGCAAAGGGGACTTTGCAGATGTGATTAAGGGTACAGACCTTAAGGTAGAGGAATTATCCTGGATTATCTAGATAGGCCCAATCTACTCACTTGAGTCCTGAAATTTGGAGAATCCTTCCTGGCTGTGGTCAGAGAGAGGCGGGATGACAGCAGTAGAAGAGTCAGAAAGCTGCAACTTTGTTGGCCTTGAAGATGGATAAAGTGGGCCATGAGCCATGAAAGGCAGGCTGCCTTTGGAAGGTGGAAAAGGCAAGGATACAGGTTTTCCCTTAGAGCCACCCCAAAGGAACACAGCCCAGTGGACACGTTGATTTTGACCCAGTGAGACCCATTTCGGACTTAGTTCCGCAAAGTGGTAGAGTTGTGTTTTAAGCTTCCTAAGTTTGTGGGAATTGAAGGAATAAGAAACTGAAAGAGGTACATACAGCCTCTTAGTCACAGCTATATTTCTTAGGCCTAGCGAAGTACCAAGCAAGCACATACTAAGTGCTTAGCAATTGCTTGCACGAATACACGAAAATTATAGCACACTGCTTCATGATCAGAGCGTTATGAAGCAAGAACCACCCAAGTAGGGTATGGGGAAGAAAAATGATCTCTACTTATCTTCCCTGATCTAATGAGAATAAACTCCCTTCTGTATTACTTGGCCCAATGAGTCATGATCATAAATATAGAAAAGGGAGAGCAGTTAGTGATGACTCCAGAGCAAGCCTTTGTATCTTGCTAGCTACGGCTGTGATCCTGAATGCAGATGTCACCCAGAGGTGCTACAGTGGTACAAACAGCTACAATTTCTTGAATTGCTGTTATAATAGTTGTCAACTTTGGTGCGTATTGGAATGACCTGGGACACTTGTTCATAGTTGCATATTCCTGGGTCTAATCTCTGGAGTTTCTGAGTCACAGATGGACCCCAGGTGATTCTGTGGACCATACTGCATAGGAGATATATAATAATAATATAATAAGGGGTGCCTGGCTGGCTCAGTTGGGAGAGCACGCACCTCTGTTTTTAAAATTTTATTTATTTTTCATTTTGGTTTAAGTTTTATAAAATTCACTTTGTTTTGCGAGAAGAGAGCACGCGTGCCTGTGTGTGCACACAGTGGGGGAGGAGCAGAGAGACAGAATCCCGCGCCGACTCCGCACGGCCAGCACGGAGCCTCGTGTGGGGCTCAAATGTGTGGGACCATGACGCGAGCCAAAAGCAAGAGCTGGATGCTTAACCGACTGAGCCACCCAGGCACCCAAGAGCATGCGACTCTAGGTCTTGGGGCCATGAATTCAAGCCCCACACTGGGCGTAGAGATTACTAAAGTAAATAAATAAATAGTAAACAAATAAACTCACCCTCATGTGATAACATGTAACGTCACATAATATAATAACATGTATGTGTCAGGATGACTGACCAATGCCCTCTTCTTAATGTTGCCTTCTCGTTCCTGCGACTTGCTCCAGGGAGTACTTCTTTGGTCCTAAAAGCAACTCTAAACAGAAGTGAGAGAGCAAAGGTGAAGGGAATCATTTCCATTATTTTTGAATGCATTTCTCATCATGAAAGTATCTGGAGGTCAAGTTAATCTAAGAGAAAATACATAAACACATTTCAAGAGTTCTCTATTAAGTAGGCTGGCATCAGAACCATCAAGTGCAGGGGCGCCTGGGTGGTTCAGTTGGTTAAGCGTTTTGACTCTTGATTTCAGCTCAGGTCATGATTTTGTGGTTCTTGGGTTCAAGCTGAAATACATAATAATAATATAATAAAGGGTGCCTGGCTGAGTCCAGCTCTGCGCTGACAGTGTGGGGCCTGCTTGGGATTCTCTTTCTCCCTGTCTCTCTGCCCTTCCCCAGCTTTCTCTCTCTCAAAAGTAAATAAGTAAACTTAAACAAAAAAAAAAAAAGAAAACACGTTATCAGTCCAGAACCAGATTAAAGTGGGCACACCCTCCAGGCAGCTGCCTGAAATATCAATCTATAAGGGATACACTTAGGTAGCCCCACATCGAGCCCCACGTTATGCCCTGTGTCAGGCTGTGCGCTGACAGCAGGGATCCTGCTTCGAATTCTTTCTCTTTCTCTCTGCCCCTCCCCCACTGGCACTCTCTCTGTCTCTCAAAATAAATAAATTTAAAAACTTCAAAAAAAAAAGAATCATCAAATGCAGGAAGAACTTCACAGAGGAGTTCATTATGGCATCTTCAAATCAGGAAAACATAAAGAAGGAAATTTCTCTCTTTTTTAGTTAGGCTAAAGAAATGAGAACTTCAGTCTGTAACCAGCCATTGGAAATACAAGGTAACAGTTACGGAGAAATGTCGCCAATTGATCATTTTTAAATGATTAAAAAAATTTTTTTTTGCTTAAAAATCTAGTCCATCCTACAACTAAAGAGAGATTTGAAAACCGAAAAAGGTGCAAAGGAGAAAATTACAGTTTCCTGTAATTTCACTGCCTACAGCTGAGCTATGGCTAACATTTGGATTACCTTCGACGCTTTGGTTTCTACATGTGTATCCTAGCTATCTGAGAATATGCAATTTAATATCATGGTTTTTTTTTCCAGTTAACATTCTATCTCCCCGCCCCCCCCCCCCATATGGCCAATTTTTTGGAATGAGATTGTGTTTGTTAAATTATTTTCCTTTAAAAGAAGGGAGAGATTCAGAAATCTTAGGAGTCCAAAAACCAACTTCATGCTCAGTCTCTGCATATTATTCTTGAAGAGAAGCAATTAGGTCTTCCTGGAGCGTCGGAGGTATTGAGTCACCCGCAGCTACCGACTGCTAATCATATTAGACAGAAGTTAATTTTGAGGTAACTTGCCCTCTGGCACCCCATGTGTCAGGCACTGCGGTGGCTCCTTTATTTACAGTGGCATTCAAGTGGACAATGCCATGTTTAGAGAATAATGTGCATTCCAGGCCTGCCGTTCTCAAATGATTGCAAAGGTTTGTTGGAAAAGACAGGATTCTAGAATGTTATGAGCATAAATCACATTGTTGGAAATTGTCCTTCTCTAAGAGTTTATGGTTGTGGTGCAGTGTCATTTTTCTTCTGGACTTGAATTTGACTGAATTCCACTTGTCATCACTAGGAAATATTTTATTTTCATTTTCAATTCAGTCATAAATTGCTGAAAATATTCCCTCCAGAGGTAAATTAGGGTGTAGTAATAGCACAACTGAGTCTTAGCAGTGAAAAATATTCACCCTCTATTACATATACACGGGCGGACTTTGAACAAGCGCAGTTGCATTCAAAAGTTGTCACCATGGTGCCCATCTTAATGCCAAAGTGAAATCTTATGTGATTTGTCTAGTCGTTTGGATCTATTGCCCAAGGGAAAAAAAAAAAAAACAACCCTTTGGTCAGCCTCTTATGCTAATGAGACAAGTTACCAGGTTGGAGACATGAGACCCAATCAAGAAGGTCAAGTTCTCCATCCTCTGAGCATCTTATTATCTAAACACACCAGAAGTATGTTGTTTATGTAAGATTTCAGTCCAAGGCAAGTGATGTTAGCAATCTTAAATATATTTGAGGTTTCTTGTTGATTTTTTAATATGGTGGCATTAAAACACAGAGGACACTGCAGAATTTTCAAGGTGTTGGTATGAGAGAGATACTTACATTCAGATATTGGTGAAGGGTCGGGTGCCTGGGTGGCTCAGTCGGTTAAGCCTCAGAGTTCGGCTGAGGTCATGATCTCATGGCTCCTGAGTTTGAGCCCCGAGTCAGGCTCTGTGCCGACAGCTCAGAGCCTGGAGCCTGCTTCCCATTCTGTGTCCCCCCCCCTCCCTCTCCGCCCTCCCCCGCTCACACTCTATCTCTCTCTCTCTCAAAAATAAACATTAAAAAATTTTATGAGAAAAAGATATTTGTGAATGGTCAAAAAACTAACTGGAAAATTGGACTTTGTACCAAGAATATAGTGAAACGTTGTGCAAAACAACACTGTGAGTATGAGGAAAGGTTTCCAGTTTCCATTCTGCCACGAATAAGCTGTGTGAACTTGAGTGAATCATTTTACTTTTACTTGCCTGTGTTGGAGAGAACAAGGATAGGAAAAAGTGATAATAAAAGATATCATTGCATACAAGGTTAAATAGTGCTTTTGAAATAATTACCAATCTGAGAAAATACAAACTTGCACCAAAACTCAGAGCCAAAAATACAATGGCGATGAAAAAATAAGTCAATTTAACCCCAACTGGTATCTATGAGATATGAGGAGAAACAAACATCTGGTCATTTGCATAGTTCCGATCACAGAAACATAATTGGGGTTGCAGCTCCCTTGGAAGAAAAGCAACTAGCATGAGGGTTATCTCTCAGGAAGGACCCCTAAACAAGGTGGCTCTAGGATGTCCAACCACAACCCATAGTGTTACAGCCTAATGACAAAAGGGGGACCCTGCACCAGCCTAATTTGTCAAGGAAGCAGCACCGTGGGACTGTCCAGAGAGCAGAACTAACGGCCCTGGGGACCTGGGTGGAATCAAAAGAAAAAGGACCAGGAGGTGTTGTATAACTATGTGTGGGACCTTCAGAGATACTTCGGACCTATTCCTTCTCCCACTGACTCTGCTTGTGTCCGTGCAGTTGATAAATCATGTGTGTGTGTGTGATCCCATTGCCTTACCTGTTCAACTGGTCAACCTTACTTTGCAAAGGCTACAGTGAACAGGGAAAAGGAGGCATTATGCCTTCGGGTGCCCTTCCTTTGTGATTTGACCTGGGATTGGCACAACACAGGCAGTGCTTTCAAACAAAGACTTTGAAACACCTTGGTTTGGGCTGTGGCTGCACTATTGATGAACAGTGTGATCCTGAACAAATTTCCTACTTCCCCTGAGCCTCAGTTTCCTTATCTGTAAAATAAGGATGACGGTGGGTCCTCTATCCTGAAATTATCATACGTGACAAGATGAGCAGTTTGTCTAGGTTCACAAAACCGGGCACGGTTGAGCCAGAGCTGGCTGACTTCGTGCCTGTGTTCATAGACGTAACCTAACCCGGTCAAGGTTGCAGAGCTATTGGCAGTGAAACTGGGTGTGGCCGACACTGCTACTCGCCTACTCCAGAGATACTCTCCTTCACATACTTACTAAAGAATCGTTTTTACCCAGAGCAGAAGTGTGGCCAGCTAAAAGCTCAACTTTCCGAGGTGCCTTGGAGCTTTGGTTCCTATGTATTTGACACAGTTCTGTCCAATGTGATACAATCAGAAATATACCAAGTCGGGTTTCCAGTGAGGCTAGTTATCTGATAAAAAGGGCCAGACTCCGCTTGCACGTATCGTTCCTCAGGCTTAGCCATGGAAGTAATACCTGGTGGCGGAACAGCCGCCTTTGAAACCATCTTGGATATCAGAAAGGAAAAGGCCACAGGCTGAAGATGGCGGAAAGCAGAGATCAGAGCTGGAAGGAGCCTTTGTGGAAAAGCAGTACCAGCCTGGACCGTGAATTTCCCAAGTTGGTTGCTTTTTTAAAGTCACTGCTTGCTATCGCTTCTCGGCCTTTTGGCTAAGATCAAGTGTAGTATCTGTTCTTATCAGTTTAAAGTCACTGCTTGCTTACATTACTATGGTCTGGTTTCTGTACACACAGCTAAACCCTATTCCAACGGATATGTTAGGATTCAAACCCACAGAAGTGTATTCGGCACATATTTTCTGGTGAGGTCTCTAGAGAGAAACCTCTGCTGATACTGTTTTTCATCTTGTTTATTTATAATAGTTACCAACCCGTCCTTCGTCTTAACCATCAGCTCCTCGGGGAAAAAGTGCTTGGAACCCAGGATAATGTGCAGTCAGAGGCTAGTGCTGAGGACTTTAGACGTTCAGTCTTGTTCTCTCGCCGCTAGGGCTATCCAGGACAGACCGCGATGAGGTTTTCCATCTGGTAGCACTACTCGTAAAAGCACTGGGCATCGGGGACAGATATGAGTGCTTGGGCAACAGAAGAAACATTTTCCTATTTTATGATTTTGCTCCGAATATTCTTGCTCCTTGCTGCATAGGCAAGGCCTAGGCCTGCTTCCTTATCTGCAAGACGGACGTAACAGTGCATCCGTCGTAAGGTTATTGCTAGGATCGAAGGAGTTAATGTAGGTAAAGGTCTTTGAACAGTGCCTGGCATATAGTAAGTTTGAAAGAAGAACTAATAGCCCTTAGAGCTGAATTTATGATTTTTAACTCTGACATGTGAATCTTTCCAGTCTCACTCTGGGAGTCTGCAGTGACTAAAAGTTCCATGGTCAGACGGAAGAGAGTTCTAGGCTAAGGCTTGTCACCTATGGATTGAGTGCCATTGGGAAAAGCACTCCAGTGCTTCAGATCTTCATTTCCTCTTCTATAAAAGAGGATTTTTTTGTAGCTATCTCACTGAGTTGTGAGGATTAACTGAGGTATTTTATGTAAGCATACAGCATAGTGTAGGCACTAGCTAAAACACAGCTATTGTTGTCTTCTAATATATGCTAAGGGTCCGTTCTTTCTTTCTTTCTTTCTTTCTTTCTTTCTTTCTCTCATTGATGAACTTGAACTACATGTCTATCACCTTCATTAACCTGTCGTTCTGTTAGCTGCTTTGTAAACATTTCTTGATAATTTTTCCCTTTGCGTGATGGTCAAATTTTATGTGTCAGCTTGACTAGGTTATGGTGCCCAGTTGGTTGGTCAAATACTAGTCTAGGTATTACTGTGAAGATAGTTTAGAGGCATACGTAACATTTACGGTCAGCTGACTTTAAGCGAAGGAGATTATCATCAATGATGTCGGTGGGCCTCATCTAATCAGTTGAAGGCCTCAAGAGCACAAACTGAGGCTTCCTGAAATTCGATCTTAAGACTATAACATAGAGGGCACCAGGGTGGCTCAGTCGGTTGAGCATCTGACTTTTGATTTCAGCACAGGTCATGATTCCAGGGTCATGGGATCGAGCCCCACATCAGGCTCCATGCTGAGCATGGGGCCTGCTTGAGATTCTCTCTCTCTCCCTCTGCCCCTTTCCTCTGCGCATGGTCTCTCTCTCTCTCTCTTTCTCTCTCTCTCTCTCTCTGGAAAAAAAAAAAGATTATAACATAGAAATCCTGCCTTGGGCCGAGGTTTCAGGGGAGAAATCCTGCCTCAGTGTCCATCCTCCTGGCCCACCCTATAGAATTCAGACTCGAGACTGCAACATCAAGTCTCACATGACTTTCTGGCCCGCCCTACAGAGTCTGGACTTGCCAGCACCCACAGATGCATGAGCCAACTCCTTAATGCAAACATAACCAATATAGTATAAAATGTAGTATGAGATCTTATCAGTTGTTGGTTGCGTTTCCCCGGGGAGCCCTGAAACACCTTGTGTCTTGTGCACGATGGGATCCTGGGAAAAAACGGATCTTTGTTTATTTTAGAAATTCTGTGGCAAGCCTCATCTTCACTTCTGACATTTGTTCTGACTCATGGGAGAGGAGCAGCTCTATGGGAACACTGGCTGATGGGTTTGTGTTTCTGTTTTGAAAAGTGGCCCTTCGTTCTCCTCTCACAGTCAGAGAGCGCTGTCCCCTGCAGCGTGTCACCGTACATCTGCCACTGCTCGCCACACACCTCTTGGCGGTTTCCACTCCAGTCGCTCTCTCTCTGCTTCCCCACTTCCGGTCATGGCTCTCTTGTCCTAACCACTCATTAATCATGGAAATGGTCTCACAAGTCAGGCCGGGAGGAACGTCACCGCCACTGGATATGGCGCAGGGAAGGCCGAACGTGACACCGAGCTCTTCGTGCCATACATCATCGCACCAGAGCTTCCATCCCCTGGACGATGTGGAGGAAACCAGGCGTTTGTGAACAATCGGCAGGCGTGTGGGGAGGTTCGAAGGATAACCTGGGGGGCTCCTGGAACTCTCTAGCACCTGACTAGAGCTTGCCCGTCCCCTCCCGACGGCAGAAAGTGCTATCTGCTCTGTTTGGACAAAGTGCCTGATTGCTTACCCGTGGATATTGGTGTCCTAAGAAATTTCCAGATCTACTCCAGAAGGTACCGCTCAGGGAAGCCAATTAATTAAACTAGTTTTCCAGCTGATAGATGGATGCGTTACCACTGTTTCAGCAAAGCACAAATGAGAAGCACATTGCGTCTGACGACCTGGTCATCTCTCACTGTTGACTGTAATTTGCTAGACAAGAAGAAACAAAACGAGAATTAAACCTGGGAAGCGTTGTGGTAAGGGCCTTCCGAATGCTGAGGAAGCCTTTATGGAGGACAGACTACACGCCTAGCTAGGTGTGCCCCTCGTGTTACCTCGTGTAACGCACAGAAACCCTTGGCGATAGATTTTAGCGTTGTCCTCATTTTATGAATAAGGAAATAGGCTCAGAGCGGCTGAATTACTCTCCCAAGGACGTGTGGCTAGTGAGTGGCAGAGCCGGAAGAGCAACTCAGCGACAGTGACGGTTCTGTTCTGACCCTCCGCACACTTAGCAGGTTGAACGTTTTCCTGCGTCCTCGCAACACCCTGTCCTCCTTCTCGAGTCCACCCCACCTCAAGAAAGCTTTCTCTGGTTTCACGAGGATGTGTTACACTTTGATCATCTCTTATCCTTTTGTGGCAATTCCGGCTGCTGAAGGAAGCAGTCAAACCGCCATGCTCACAAGATGTGTGTATTGGCAACCCACTTGCAGCGGGGAGGGCAGAATCACCACCAGGAAGGCACGAGAAAGGCTTCTGTTTTGTTCTTGAGTTGCAGTTGCAGCTGATGAAGTGTAAGACCTTTGAAGTACAACTGCTTTGATCCAGGCTGCTTTGAAGTGGGAAGCAATCTACAGGTCCCTGTCGGTAGGATATGGGGAGCGCGGGAAGGAGTGGGGAGTTCGTGGCACCAGGCAAGTGGCTGTTGCTAGAATCCGGGTGTGACATTTGAGGAGCGCTCGCACTAGGGCAGAGGAAATGGACAAGAAAGCAAGGGAGCAGACGGGGTAGATTCTAAATGGTTCAAATGCGCAGGATCCGGAAACCTTTTGCAAGTGGGAGAAGTTGAGGATGAGCCACCAACTTCGGGTTTTTGAGACGAGTGGATCGTGGTGTCATTCACAGATGAGGACACGGTAACAGAAGCAGAGGCTTCAGTTTCGTCTGGCAGCGTTCTCCTGACAATACATGGTCGGCAGGAAGAACAGGCAGAGGAAACAAACAAAAGGTGCGGAAGCATAAACGAACAAGACCCGTCTATAAAACAGCAAGTGGATTGGTTTCGTTGAAGTGCAGAATACATGTTGAGGGAGAAGGAGGAGATGAGGTGGAGAGGCGGGTAGGGACTAGATCAAAGAGGGCTTTTGAAGCCATGTTAAGTTTTGCTTTCCTCCTTAGGGGAAAAGGAAAATCCTGAATGGGTTCAAAGCAGGAGAGTCGCTTGACTGTAAAGATTTTCGTTTTGGAAAATATGTGTCCCGCACAAAGGCTGTGGCGTGGGAATGAGCTAATGACACAACCAGAGGAGCTGTTGAGGTAGCTCAACTGGGAGAAGATGGTGATTGAGACTAGGATAGTGGTGACGGAGGCTGAGAAAAGTGGATGCCACGGGAGAGATTTCAAAGACTTCCTGATGACTTAGACGTGGAGGAGAAGAAAAGTGGGGAGTCCAGGCCAAATACTAGGTTTGACCTGGGCGACCAGTTTGATGTTGGTTGAGGTGAAATTTCACTTTTACCCTGCTCACTCTGGAAAACTTTATTTCTTCTCATTAGTGTGCAGATTTCCTCAGAAAATTATGAGTGCGCTGAATTGTTTTCTTTTGGCGGCTACTCTGTGCTATTGAAACCCGTCGCTATTTACTGTATCTGTAATAAACAAGGATAAAATGGCGCTGCTTGGAAGTCTACGTGGAACTTTGGTTGCCTAAAGGCAGCAGAAGGAAAGAGCACTTCACAAGGAATGCAAATATATACGCTCTTCACCTAACCTACTTAATCCCCCTGAGCCTCTATTGTTTCCATCCTCAGCAATCACCAAACAACCCAGAAAAGCGTGTGTGCACGTGTGCGCACATGCTCTGTGTGTGTGTGTGTGTGTATGTGCGCGAGTGCACAAGCACTGTTGGCACAAAGCTAAGACTAGAACTCTGAATTCCCCCTTGCCAAAAATGCTCTGTTTTAATCATATTCGTGGAAAATAAGGCTTTGTGTGTTGTCTCACTTCCGTATCTGCCTTGTGACATTAACAATTCCAATAACTGGATCTCCGAGGAAGAGTTATGTATTTAACATTTTGTAATCAGCTCCTGCAGTTTGTCTCTTCTATTCATATCCGTTCGCTTTCTGAGTTTCCAATAAATACTAAACGCTGAGGAGTGAGGACACGGTACTCTTGTCGTAATTTGTTTGGAATATAAGTGGCACTAACATAGTGATGTCGACTTGACATAATGCATTGGTTGCGATTGCCCCTCATTTTGTCACCAAATTCCAATATTTCTTTCTTCGTCTTCTCTTTTTAGGTGGCACCCTGTATCAAAAGATTTTGAAACATCTAAGAGTGCTGGGTAGGAGGATTGGATGGCTTTGAGAAGCCTGCCCAAATAGTAAACCACTTTCCTTGCCCATTACCCTTGAGCCAGCAAATACAGGTAGTTCACACTTGTGTGAAAGGAAACGGTTATGTGAACTTTATTTCACGTGGCCTCCCCACTCCCTGTGGGGAGTAATTTAGTACCACTGCAGTAGGCAAGCAAAGACAGCCTGTTCAGTTATTACGAATTGATCATCCAACAGATTTTGATAAATCACCACCACCTATGTGTCATGGAAATACCGAATGCTGAGTATGTTTAAGCTATTAAATAATTCACTGAAATGTATCTTGTATGCTAATGCTAATATGAATTTTGAACTAGCTCTGACCAAAGAACAAGTATTTATTCTTTTTCATCTCTTATGGCTTGTCTCCATGTGATGTTTTATTGTCAAAGTGAGCCATGTAAGTTCAAAAAGTGTAGAACTACCTAGTTTTCTTTTTAAGAAACTGAAAATGATTGAGAATATAATTTTAAGCCCATAGCCCTTAGATCATGAAAGGTATGTCAAGCAATTAAATACGATTTAGAATTGAAGCCACTAGCAATATCGCAATCGTGATGCCCATACCCTAGGCTGTAAGATAGCGGTGACGATTTAGGAAAGACACAACTTACAGGAAACTTGCATTGTCAATTTTTGGGTGGATACATTTAATGGGAAAAACTAATGTAACCTGAAAAGTGCTACATAAGAAGGCAGGTCAGTATTCTACTGGAAAACATTAAGGTAGTTGTGATTGGGATCTTCAAATCCTAAAATAAATAAATAAAGGATGAATGAATGATCGATCCCTGGCATTTGAATGTCATGAAAGTGCCCTAACAGAAAGCTGATGGAGAAGCTGGTGGGAAATGCAAATGTACAATCAGTCTTGACATTGTTCAAAATAGTTGTCATATCCTCAGCATGATGAGCCACATCGCACGGAGGGGAAATACATACTCTCATTTCTAGTTCAGTGAAGCTGCAGGCTTGGATTTGAATTTATAGATCAGAACAATTTGGAAACCCCTGACTTAATTTGTAGTAGAACTACGGCACTGTCTTCATCTAATATGAATAATTTACAAGCAAAATATCTGGGATATTGTCTACACGATATAAGTTCTGTGACTCAGTGGAATACTAAGGGTAGTTTTCCTGAAGCACGTTGGGTATACTCCTCTCTGTGATATACAACTTGGTATAGGGGGATGGAAATAAATGGATGATAGATAGATAGATGGATAGATAGATACATAGATAGATAACCATCCCAAGGATTAGTTGGCTCCCCTGCCCCTTACAGTCATCTCAGGAACAGACTTGAACCACAATCTATACCTAGTAAAAAACCCATGGTTTCCTCCAGATTTATGTAGCTTCCTTATACATGGCTCCCTCCGACTTGGTATCCTTTCCTGTTGAGTTGGCTCTGCTTCAGGATCATCTCACCATATTCCTCGTGCTGTCTTGTGATGTCCATCGGAACATCCCAGATGTGGAATGTAACCCTGTGCTTTCCACGCAAAGCTTTTGTGTGTTTAGCAGGTTTTCAGGATGTCGGGGGAAGTCCCAGGATGTTTGTCATTGTAACAAAGCAAATACCCTAAATATGATAGATTTAAACTTCCCTGTTTTAGCATCTCCTTTGGCCACTCTTCTTTTGCGTTACAATGTAGGTGGGTTTTCGTGGACTTTTCTTCAGGTGGTGAAAGGTTGACAAGCAGGGGCGTTTGGTTTCTTCTCCACCAGATAAATGACAGTTACTCCTTTTCACCAGCGAAACAGAGCAGGACAGGCCTCAGCAGCTCCCTTTGTGAACATCAGAGTAAGAAATTCATAATAGCATGCAGCAGCTAGCTTTCTGAAAAGGACATGATGACACCCTTTACAGTTCTTTCGTAAGGGAAATTTGCTTAGACACACATGTTTTTAGTTTACATGCAGCAGTTTTTGAAGAATGTAACCTTTTTTTATAAGACACTGTATGTATGTGTGTTTATGTGTATTTAGAAAACACAGCTCATTAAAACTAAAGCAAAGCAATATAAATGACTCCTAAAGGTAAGATTTTAGAGCAGGTGTCTTTGCTTTCTCCCCTTTTCTGTTTAGACTGGCTAGAAATTATTCTGTATTGTTGCAGTTTCCAATAGATAGCTTTTGCATTTATTTATTCATCATTTTTTTTATTTTCATAGCCACTAATTTTGGCTTTTTATCTTATTAATTATTTACCCATTCTTGTCTTAGATATAGTCTCTTTTTTTCTAACCTCAGTTAAATGCTTATTTTCATACAGTTTCTCTTAACTAATAAGAAAAGCATTAAATCCCATCCATTTTAATATAGAATCCTTTACATATTATTTTTAAATATTAAATAACTATAGCTTTCATTAACTCCTTGACATAATGTATTTTTTTAAATGATATTTTTTAAACCCAGGCCATTTTATTTTGTTGTTTTTTTGTGAATCTGTTAATTTATATTTATATTACACTGTGGTCAGATAAAACAGCCCATACAATTTCTGAATGTAGGTATTTATTGAAGTGAGGTATTTTTCTAACTCAGTATTGATCTATTTTTGCAGCTGTTAAATTAACCTTATTAATGTTATTACTCGTATTTTCCATAATTTTATTCTTTTGCTTGATTGGTCTGGAAATGCCTGAACTTAGATAATGTTAAAAATCTTACACAAGCTAGGTTGTTGTCAATTGGTCCTTCTATTTTTGACATAATTTAACCTTACATATCTTGGTGCAGTCGCATCCAACTACATAAAGAGTCATGACTTACCTTTTTACTAATATCTTTGCTTATTTGATGCTTTGACGTTACATTCTAATTTTTCTTATAAACATGTGACTCCTACCATTTCAGGTCCTGTGCAGAAAAGGGTGGTGACAAAGAAACTGAAAAACCTAGTCTCATTGAAATAAGTAAGGGCATGCAGACTTTATTTACACTGAAATGCTACTATTTATACTTAGACAATAGGTCAGGTTCCTGGCATTGCAGGTGTGCAGGGATGGGGTAGAGATCTTAATAACCAGAGGGAAGGGCCAGAGTATTTGTAGGCCAACGCACCTACTCTTACATTAAAGTGTAGAGAAGACAGGTGTGTTAGAGTTTTCCAGAGAAGCAGAACCAAGCGGAGAGAGAGGTATTTATCAGGGCTCACATGAATTATGGAGGCTAACAACTTCTGAGATCTGCAGAGCGAGTCTGCAAGTTGGAGACCCAGGAGAGCCAACAGCGTAGATCCAGTCCAAGCCCAAACAGCTGAGAAGCAGGAGAGCCGATAGTGCAGCACCAGTCAGAAGCCTGGCAGGCCTCCGAACTAGGAGGAGCCAGTGTTTCAGTTCTAGTCCAAAGGCAGGAGAAAGGAGATGGCCTCGTTCGGAGGGACAGGAGGAATTCTCTTACTCAGGGGAGGGTCAGCCTTTTTGTTCCATCCAGGCCTTCCACTGACTGGATGAGGCCCACCCACGTTAGAGAGGGCAATCTACTTTACTTAGTCTACCAATGTAAATGTTAATCTCATCCAGAAAACACCCTCGTAGACGAACCCGGAAATAATGCTTAACCATTTGGGCATCCTGTGGCCCACTTAAGTTGACACATAAAGTTATCACAACAGATAGAAGAAGCAGGATAGTGGTAACTTTCCCCCGGCCCCCGCCCATGGAGGTATAGTGATTTATTCATGAAGATTTAGAATAATGGGCAGGAAAGTGGTACTTAAGGGTTTTTTTGTTTTTAATTTTTATGGTTACAATTTTTTCTTTATCTCTTTAATTGAGGTATAGTTGACACGTAATGTTCCATTGGTTAACACACGATGTTACGTTCATTTTAGGTGCACACAGTGATTGAACGATTTTACATGTTACGCTATGCTTCCATCTGTCACCAAGCAAGGCCGTTACAATACCATGGACTATATACTCGATGCTGTACTTTTCATCTCTGTGACTTATGTATTTTGTAACTGGAACCTTGTGCTTTTTACTCCCCTTCACCCATTTTTCTCATTCTCCCACCCCCTCCTCTTTGGCAACCATCAGTTTGTTCTCCGTATATATGGGTCTGTTTCAGGACAGCAGTCACTTCTAAGGGAATCCCTTCTGGTTTCTAGGGAGTGGCAGTACATGTGAGGTGAAACATGAAAAGGAAACAGAAATGTAGCTGTCACTTTAACCAAGAAGTCAGCAGTTTAAGCAGACTCCAAATAATTAAGCCATAAAGGTTGAGTTGTATAGATGATACCAGTCACTGCTCTTTATCGCAGCCTTTATCACTTTATTACTGCTCTTTATCACAGCTTAGGGACTCAAAGCATACTCTGTGGTTCACTATTTTGAGATTGTTGTAAGAACGGTCAAAAACTTAAAAATAGGGCTACCTACAATCCAGCAATTGCACTATTAGGTATTTACCCCAAGGATACAAAAATACAGATTCGAAGGGATACACGCACCCTAATGTTTATAGAAGCATTATCAATAATAGCCGAACTGTGGAGAGAGCCCAAATGTCCATTGACTGATGAATGGCTAAAGAAGATATGATATGTATATACAGTGGAATATTACTCAGCCATCAAAAAGAATGAAATCTTACCATTTGTAATGATGCGGATGGAGCTAGAAGGTATTATGCTAAGCGAGATAAGTCAAACAGAGAAAGACAAATACCATATGATTTCACTCATATGTGGAATTTAAGAAACAAAACAGATGAACATATGGGAAGGAGAGGAAAAAAGAGAAGAGAGGGAAACAAACCATCAGACTCTTAACGATAAAGAACAAACTGAGGGTTGATGGAGGGAGGTGGGAGGGAGATGGGTTAGATGGGTGATGGGTACTAAGGAGGGTAGTTGTTGTGATGAGCACTGGGTGTTGTAAGTGATGAATCACTAAATTCCACTCCTGAAACCAATATTGCACTGTATGTTGGCTAACTAAAATTTAAATTAAAAAAATATATTGTCAACATGTCCATTCATTCCAATTTGATATGTAGATTCAGTACTGGACAAACTTACTGTAAAGTCTATATGGAAAGGCAAAAACCCAGAAATAGCCAACAAGCTATTGAAGAAAAACATAGTCAGAAGACTAATACTACCAAACTTCAAGATTCGATTACTGTAGCTTTATAGTAAGACAGTGTGGTGTTGGCAAAAGAATAGACATATAGATCAATGGAACAGGATAGAGAGGCCAGGGGTAGACAAACTTAAATGGCCAACTAATGTTTGACAAAGGAGCAAAACAAATACAATGGAGCAAAGATAGTCCATTCAACAAATGGTGCTGGACCAATTGGACATCCACATGCAAAAAAGAAGAAAATCTATGCACAAACCTCACACCCTTCATGAAAACTAACTCAAAATGGATCACAGACCTGGAATGCCTGGATGGCTCAGTCGGTTAAGCGTCTGACTCTTGGTTTCGGCTCAGGTCATGATCTCACAGTTCATGGGTTGAAGCCCAGCGTTAGGGTCTGCACTGATGGCAGGGAACCTGCTTGGGATTCTCTCCTTCTCTCTCTCTCTCTCTCTCTCTCTCTCTCTCTCTTTCTCTCTCTCTCTCTGTCAAAATAAATACATTTTTAAAAAGTGGATCACAGACCTAAATGTGAAACTCAAAAACTACAAAACTCCTGATAAATAACCTGAGAGAAAGTGTAGATGACTGTTTGGCAATGACTTTTTAGACCGAACAGCAAAGTCTCGATTCATGAAAGAATGATAAACTGGTCTTTATTTAAATTAAAAACTTCTAATCTCTGTGAAATATCCAGTCGAGAAAATGAAAAGACAAACCACACACTGGGAGAAAATATTTGCAAAAGACCTATCTGATAAAGGACTGTTATCCAAAATATACAAAACACTCTTAAAACTCAACAAAAAGGAAATAACCATTCCATGAAAAATGGGGAAAAGACCCTAAGAGACCAAAGAAGATACACAGGTGGCAAATAAACATATGAAAAGATGCTCCACATGTCATCAGGAAAATACAAGTTCAAACAATGAGATACCTATTAGAATGGCCAAAACCAGAACACTGACAATACAAAACACTGGCAAAAATATGGCGCAGTAGGAATTCTCATTCATTGCTGGTGGAAATGCAAAATGGTACAGCTAATTTGAAAGACATTTTAGTGAATTTTGTTTACAAAACAGAACATTCTCTTATGATAGGATCCAGCAATCATGCTTCTTGGTATCTATCCAAAGGAGTTGAGCACTTACATCCACAGAAGCCCTTGCATGGGGATGTTTATAGCAGCTTTATTCATAATTGCCCAAACTCGGAAGCAACCAAGATGTCCCTCAGTAGGCGGATGGATGAGTAAACTATGGTCCGCTCAGACTATGGAAGGTTATTCAGTGCTAGAAAAGAAATGAGCCATCAAGCCACAGAGGGGACACGGAGGAACTTTAAATGCGTATTACAAAGTGAAAGAAGCCAATCTGAAAAGGCTCTATACTATATGATTCCAACAATATGACTTTCTGGAAAAGACCAAAAAACAATGTAACAGTCAAATATTTAGTGGTTTCCTGGAGCTAGGAGGGAAGGAGAAACAAAAAGGTGGAGCACAGAGGATACTTAGGGCAATTTCACTGTGAAACTACTCTGTATGATGTGCAACACTGAGAATGAACCTGAATGTAAACTACAGACTTTAGGTGATTATGTGTCAATGTAGGTTCATGGGTTGTAACACATCTACCACTCTGGTGTGAGACGTTGATAATGGGGGAGGCCAAAATGAGTGGGGATGGAGAATATATGGGAAATTTCTGTACCTTATCAATTTGGCTGTGAACGTAAAACTGCTCTAAAACTTAAGCCTGTTAAAACGTTTACAAAATGATTCAGACAGTCCTGTGACGATTGAAATAGTGGGGGTGGTAGACTTAAAGGTAACTATTTGCTTCCGTTTACTAGAATAGGGACGTGTCCTTCTTGGTTGCAGGAGCATCGGGCACTGTGAGATGGCAGGAAATGGGAAGGAGGGACCACAGAGCTTCGGTGGCCCACCGCCCCCCCCCCCCCCCCACCATTTCTGCCTGGGTCTAGTAACCTGTGTGCCATTTTGGCATCTCCAGCTTTCGTCCCTCCCTCTCTCTCCTTCCTTTCTTGTGACAGCTTGGGGGAAGGGGAATTGTTGGAAGAGTCCTTAAGACGGCACCCACAGTGTAGTGCCTCTTGCAAAGAAGGACCTCAAAATTCTTAGCTTGCTTTTTCTTACTCCTCTACCCCAGTGCACTTCCCAGCTAGCAGAGGTTCCTCTTAAGTTTTCTGCCTCTTCATTCCCAGGCCCACGTGGAGATTGCAACAAGGGCTGATCGATCTGAACTGATACACAGTTTCCTCTGGTGAGCTCTCTGGGCGTCTAAATTCTTCTCTACCCATCGTCCCATATCGGTGTGTGTTGAAAATGATTTTCTGGAGGGAATTCACAATTTTCCCTCTTTTCTAGCAATCAGCACTGTTTATTCAATGCACATTTATTAAGTAACTACTCTGTGCCATATATCCTTCTAGATGCTGAGAATACAGAGATGAATAAATTGGATCCTTGCCCATGGGGAGCTGGGTCTTAGGAAAGATTAAATAAATTCCTTTCCAGTACTGCTTTTGGAAGCCAGAATTTATTTTTCACAATTGGCATCACCAAAATCTTAGTTTTCCAGCTTCATTTATAATTTCTTACCCCCCGCCCCTCACTTATAATTTCTTGCCGTGGGAATTCTGAAAATGTAAATGTACTTGAAGGTCTCAGAACAAGTTTTCTTTCAAAACAAGACTATGGGCACTTCTTCAACTAGAGA
The DNA here is from genome assembly GCF_007474595.2 of Lynx canadensis. NCBI lineage: Eukaryota > Metazoa > Chordata > Mammalia > Carnivora > Felidae > Lynx > Lynx canadensis. The sequence continues at coordinate 115,008,755 of NC_044321.2, read as the reverse complement.
GTAATTCAACATCCAAGTTTTAGAGACCCAGAATTTTAATTATTACAAACTAAAATGTCTTTCTCTCCCAATATTGTCCTTATAAAACCTCATGGTACTTTTTCTTTCAAAATGTTGGCAGTTTTAATTATGAACTCGATTGAAATATTAGACCCATAGCCTTTCACGTGTTAGAAATTCTTGTTGGAGTGGTGAATTTAAAGAAACATGGTTATATAAATCTGGAGAAGTCATGAATTACTGTTAATTTAATTTGCAACACATGCATGATATAACAATACTCTTAATAGTAATAGCTGGGCGCATGTTATCCTATTAATTATCACAGCAAGCCTACAAGACATTCCAGTTGTACAGATTGAATAGCTGTGAAGGAAATTTGTTTAAACAGTGTCATTTTTCACTGGAAAAGTTATTTTATTCTGCACTGTCCTTATATAACGATGATCGGATTATTGATACTAATCTATATTTGAGGTAGTGGGAAATTTTATGAGATAGATGGAAAAATGCTATTTAGAGATAAACGGATGTGTTTTATTTTCTTTTGTTTCATTTTCATGGTGAGTGAAATAGCTACTGAGGAATCTATGGGGTCACCAGCTGTGAAATATCTAAGCAGAGAAAACAAATGTTTGATAGACTATTAGGGGGTTTTTTTTTTTCAATGAATTACATAGCAAGATCTAGCAGTTGGTCTAAATCTGAACATTTATTATTTTTATTTTTTTCATGTTTATTTGTTTTGAGAAGGAGGGAGGGAAGAAAGGGAAGGAGGGGGGTGGAGAATGAGTGGGGTAGGGGCAGAGAGAAAGGGAAAGGGAGACACAGAATCTGAAGCAGGCTCCAGGCTCTGAGCTCCAAGCTGTCAGCACAGAGCCTGACATGGGGCTTGAACTTACCCACCACGAGATCATGACCTGAGCCCAAGTCGGACGCTCAACCGACTGAGCCACCCAGGTGCCCCTAAATCTAAACATTTAAAGCCATCTTTAACAACAGTATTGTGATCTTAAATATCTATTACTGTTAGTGACAAAGTCACAGCCACTCCTAATATTGTTGGCCTCCATTCATAATGGAAGGAAAGGCTGAATTTCCGTTAAAAGTTAGTGAAAACAAAGATGGAATTGTTCCTAAGTTTATACACACATGCTGTAACATTGAGGTTACCTGAAGGAAGAACTGGGCAAGAAGGAGACTTTGGAGCCCATCGAGGGTGGTGTGGATGCCTGGGTGAACTTCCTCACAGGAAGACAGACACATGACACCTTGATGACATTGACCTCCTCCGTGTACAGACATAAGTTTTTCCAACTGCAGATAAAGTCTTTGCTTTTTTTTTTTTTTTAATATATTTTGAGTTGCTATTCCTGAGATAGTTGTAGAATTCTTGCCTTCATCTTTCTGATTTCCAGAAGAGTATTATAATGCACTTCACAAACTTTTATATGTATCTATTGATTTCTACTATCAATATAAATTAAAAATATTACACTGAGGGGTGCCTGGGTGGCTCAGTTGTTTAAGGTTCCAACTCTTGGTTTCAGATCAGGTCATGATCTTGTGGTTTGTGAGTTGGAACCCATGTCGGGCTAGGCTCTGACAGTGCAGAGCCTGCTTGGGATTCTCTCCCTCTCTCTCTGCCCCTCCCCTGCTTATGCTTGCTCTCTCTCTCTCTCTCTCCGAATGAATGAATGAATGAATGAATGAATTGAAAAATTACACTGAACAATATAAATTCATTTTCATAAAGTTTAAAACTAGAGAATTTTTTAAATTTAAACTTACGTCATGGTCCCACAGTCCGTGAGATCAAGCCCTGCATCGGGTTCTTCGCTGACAGCATGGAGCCTGCTTGGGATTCTCTCTCTGTGTCCCTTCTCTGCTCGCACACGTGCACACACTCTCTCTCTCAAAATAAATAAATAAACATTTAAAAAAAATTAGCCTTATGTCCACACACATTTATATCTGGAAATAGAAGACATAAATTATTTATAGCATTTAACGTTCTCCATGCCTTTCCTATAAGTTCGCAGTCACGTATTTAACTGCTGCCGAGCAGCAGTGTTACTGGTAAAACTGAAATTTTCAACAGCTTATTTTTGTTCAAGACACATAATTTCCGCTCTGCTTGATAGGCACTCCTTGTAAACTTGCCATCTGTACGTTTTGATGCCTGTGATTTAATGTTCTTCACTTAACATTTCACAGTGGCATTATTTATTTTAGTTATAATTTAAAAATTTTAGGGACACCTGGCTGGCTCGGTCGGTGGAGCATACAACTCTTGACCTCGGGGCTGTGGGTTTGAGCCCCACGTTGGGTGTAGAGGTTACTTAAAATCTTTTCTAAACGAGAGTTTAAATTGCAGTCCTGTTTTCCAGTTCACCAAGTTTTCCAACGTGCCTCTTGTCTGGACAGCAGTCCTGTTTCTTACAGTGGTTTGTTTCTGAAGATGTCTTCAGCCATCTTCTTTCAATGTGGATAGGCATTTGCATAGCAAATGCCTATCCCCAGGTCTCTTATCGTTTTAGTATTCTGCCCTTGTCAACATGAGGCTTCTATCTGTCATGGCTGCTGTTGCAGGTGGGTAGGCATCTCCCAGGGCTGCCACGATGAATTACCACAGGGGCTCCTGGGTGTCCCAGTCGGTTAAGCATCTGATGCGTGCTTTCGGCTCAGGTCATGATGTCGCAGTTCGTGAGTTCGAGCTCCACGTCGGGCTCCATACTGACAGTGGGGAGCCTGCTTGGGATCCTCCCTCTCTCCCTCTCTCTCCCTCCGCTGCTTGCACTCTCTCCCCCCTTTTCTCTCAAAATAAATAAATAAACTTAAAAAAATTTTTTAATAAAATAAATTACCACAAACTAGGTGGCTTAAACAACAAAAATTTGCCTTCTCACCGTCCCGGAGGCTAGAAGCCTGAAATCAAGCTGTCTACGATGCCATGTTCCCTCGGAAGGCTCTAGAGAAGAACCTGCTTGCCTCTTTGTAGCTTCTGGCGGTTATCACCACTCCTTATCATCCTTGGCTTCAGCTGCACCCACTGGAGTCTCTGCCTCGGTTGTAACGTGCCCTTCCCCTGGGCCTGTATCCAAATTTGTCTCTTTTTTTATTTTTTAAACATTTGTTTTTAATGTTTGCTTATTTTTGAGAGAGACAGAGTATGAGCGGGGGAGGGGCAGAGAGAGAGGGAGCCACAGGATCTGACGCAGGCCCCGGGCTCTGAGCTGTCGGCACAGAGCCTGACACGGGGCTCGAACCCACCGACCGCGAGATCGTGACCTGAGCCGCAGTTGGAGGCTTAACTGACTGAGCTACTCAGGCGCCCCAGAAACCCCTTACCTACGAAGCAGTTTCTCTCACCTCCCTCTTAGCCCCCGTCCTGGCAACCACCAGTCTGCTTTCTGTCTCTGTGGATGGATCTGTTCTAGACATTTCACATAAATGGAATCATACAACATGTGATCATTTGCATTTGCTTCTTTCACTTAGCATGATGTTTTTAAAGCGCATCTACATTACAGCGTATATCAATACATCCGTTTTTCTGGCTGAATAATATCCATTGTACTACTTTTTATGTATCTCTTCAGCTGTTGATAAGCATTTAGGCTGTTTGCACCTCTTAGCTGTTATGAATAGAGCCTCTAGGAACATATGTATACGTATACTTGTTTGAGTTCCTGTTTTCAATTCGTTTGAGTGGCTTTCAGGGTCATCTGGTATATTCTATGTTTAACTTCTTGAGGAATTGTCAAGTTGTTTCTGACAGCTGCTGAACCATTTTACGTTCCCACCAGCGGTGAACTAGGTTCTAACTTTTACACATCCTTGCCAATACTTGTTATGTTTTGTTTTTGTTGGTTTCATTTTTAAATTACAGTCATCCTAGTGGATGTGAACTGGTACCTCATTGTGATTTTGATTTATAGTTCCCTGATGGCTAATGATGCCGAGCAGCTTTTCATATATCTCTTGGCAACGTGCATGTCTTCTATGGATAAGTGTCTGTTTAAATCCTTTGCCCATTTTTAAAAAATGTTGTTGTTGGTTGTTTTTTTTTTTTTTGTTGTTGTTGTTGTTTTGTCTTTCTATTGTGCTAGAAGTTCTTTCTATATTATGGATACTAGAAGCTTTATCAGATATATGATTTGTGAATATTTTCTCATTCTGTAGGCTGCTTTTTCACTTTTTTGATAATGTCCTTTGATGCACATGTTTTTTTCTTTGTTTTCAAATTTTTATTTAAATTCCAGTTAACATACAATGCAATATTGGTTTCAGGAGTAGAATTCAGTGATTCATCACTTACATACAACACCCAGTGCTCATCACAGCAAGTGCCCTTCTTAGTACCCACCACCCATCTAGCCCAATACCCCCACCCACCTCCCCTCTAGCAACCCTTAGTTTGTTCTTTACGTTTAAGAGTCTCTCACGGTTTGCTTCTCTCTCTCTCTTTTTCCTTTTTTCTCCCTCCCATACGTTCATCTGTTTTGTGTCTTAAATTCCACGTATGAGTGACGGCATACGGTATTTGTCTTTCTCTGACTTATTTCGCTTAGCATAATACACTCTAGCTCCATCCATGTCGTTGCAAATGGCAAGATTTCAGTCTTTTTGATGGCTGAGGAATATTCCATTATATATGTATATACCACATCATCTTTATCCATTAATCAGTCAGTGGACATTTGGGTTCTTCCCACAGTTTGGCTACGGTTGATAGTGCTGCTATAAACATCGGGGTGCAGGTACCCCTTCAAATCTGTGTTTTCGTATCCTTTGAGTAAATACCTAGTGGTACAATTCCTGAAATGTAGAGTAGTTCTATTTTTAACTTTTTGAGGAACCTCCACACTGTTTTCCACAGTGACTGCACCAATTTGCATTTCCACCAACTGTGCAAGAGGGTTCCTGTTTCTCCTCATCTTACCAACACCTGTGATTTCTTGTGTTGTTAATTTTAGCCATTCTGACAGGTGTGAGGTGATATCTCATTGTGGTTTCGATTTGCATATCCCTGATGATGAGTAATGTTCAGCATCTTTTCATGTATCTGTTAGCCATCTGGATGTCTTCTTTGGAAAAGTGTCTATTCATGCCTTCTTTCCATTTCTTCACTGGATTACCTGTTTTTTGGGTGTTGAGTTTGATAAGTTCTTTATAGATTTTGGATACTAATCCTTTATCAGACATGTCATTTGCAAATATCTCCTCCCATTCCATAGGCTGTCTTTTAGTTTTGTTGATTGTTTCCTTCACTGTGCAGAAACTTTTTATTTTGATGAGGTCCCAATAGTTCGTTTTTGCTTTTGTTTCCTTTGCCTCTGGAGACATATCTAGTAAGAAGTTGCTACAGCAGAAGTCAAAGAGGTTGCTGCCTGTGTTCTCCTCTAGGATTTTGATGGTTTCTGGTCTCACATTTACGTCTTTCCACCATTTTGAATTTATTTATGTGTCTGGTGTAAGAAAGTGGTCCAGTTTCATTCTTCTGCATGTCACTGTCCAGTTTTCCCAAGTTTTTCATTCTGATGACATCCAGCTTATCTGTTTTTTTTCTTATATTGCTCATGATTTTTGTATCATTTCTAGGACTCCATTGTCAAATCCAAGATCATTAAGATTTACCCATACATTTTCTAATAAGAACATATCTTTTAAGAGAAGCACAATGAATCCCAATGTCATGACCACATTTGAAGCAGTGTAAAGGGGAAAAAGTAAAATGAGAGGGCATGTCCCATGCCTTAAAGTGCATAATCTGTAATGAAACCTAACATTTTTTCTCACATCCCATTGGCCGGTACTTAATTTTAGTTTAGAGACGCACCCTATTGCAAGAGGGAAGATCAGTAAGGTACAGTCTAGCTTTAAGCTCATATGCGTGACTAGAACTGAACTTCTGTTACTGTGTAAGAAAGAGAGAATAGAGGGGTACCAGGGTGGCTCAGTCAGTTGAACACCCAACTCTTGATTTTGGCTCAGACCATGATCCCAGGATCGTGGGATCAAACCTCACTTTGGGCTCTGCACTGAGCGTGGAACCTGCTTAAGATTCTCTCTCCCTCTCCCTCTCCCTCTCCCTCTCCCTCTCCCTCTCTCCCTCTCTCCCTCTCCCTCTCCCTCTCCCTCTCCCTCTCCCTCCTTCTCTTTCCTCTTCCCTACTTGCACACTCTCTGTCTCAAAAAAAGAAAAAGAAAGAAAAAGGAAATGAAAGAAAGAAGGAAAGAATAAATGCACATGAAAAGCTAGCAATCTTTGCCACTGTCAATGAAATATTTTGACGTCATACTTTTCAAGAGTCAGACACTTAACCAACTGAGCCGCCCAGGTGCCTCTAAGTTATATTTTTGTGACCAGAAGTTTTGTAGACCTTGCTTTCTTGTCAGATGAATATTGCTGTGGAAAACTCTGAGGCCTCTCTGATCCCCCACTCCCTTACTTTTTCTGCCAGGATGAGTAAAAATTATCTTTTAGTCTTTGGAATTAGATAACCTGGCCAGAATTAACTATATGTTGATAACTTTTGTATCCATTTCTTTTAAAGTGTGGTTTGACATTTTGATTCTACAAATTCTGATTTCAAATAATGTTTTGATTACATTTCTGTTTTCATTTGTTGGAAATTCTGCTTCAAGGAGAATATTAACTTTCATTCTAATGTTTTATCGTCTCATTTGGAGCACTTACTGTATCAAGTAACATCCTGTTTAATCAATATAGTGGCAAACATTTTCCGAGTAGATTATTCAGTTTTGGGCAAAATCTTTGTTTTGCTTGCTATTTTTTTTTTTTCATTCTTCCACAGAATCTTTACATAGATGCCTTAACATTTTTTTATCTCTTTTTTAGTGTTTATTTGTTTATTTTGAGAGAGAGAGAAAGAGAGCAGGGGAGGGGCAGAGAGAGAGGGAGAGAGAGAATCCCACGCAGGCTCTGCCCTGTCAGCACAGAGCCCAGTGCGGGGCTCCGTCTCACAAAGTGTGAGATCTTAACCTGAGTCGAGATCAAGAGTCACATGCTCAGCTGACTGAGCCACCCGGGCACCCATGTTTTAATCTTAATTTTACCAGAAACGAACAGCTTTAACCAGTCCATTTATTTCTGTTGATATATTTTGGATGGATTTTTCTTGACTCCCATTCCATCCTTTTGGGGAATCGTTTGAGAGCCGAGTTTCCTCTAGACTATAGGAATGAGTACAGCGGAAGGAAGGCATCAGCTGGGCCTGTAAGTAGAAATGGTCACCAGATGGGTTTCGTCTCATCTTCTAACATCTTGTTAAATGTCCTGTCATTTGTCCTGCACCTCTCCAGTGAGAGAGAACTCAGCATGTCAGGTAGCTTAAGCTGTTCAGTCTGGAGCGTTAGGCCTTAGCCTGTGTCAGAGAGTGTTAGCCATGTTTATTTTCCCCTTTTCCTTTTTTCTTTCCAGGGTTATTCCCAGCATTCTAAGCAGAAGAGTGAAAGGCCAGGTGGAACAGGGTCTTGGATTAAGGACTCATTGCGTTGGAAGGAGATAGTGTTTTCAGATGTCATTTTCCCCATCTCCCACTCCCTCTGCACTCCCCCTCTTCTCCCACTGTCCCTCCTCTGCTCTTCTGTTTGACCAAATTTCTATTTATTGATGGTGATAATTAGTTCTGAGTTTTTATGATCCTTCTGCTTTTCCTCTTCAGCTTTCCTCTCAGCGGGGAATAGAGAATCATAGCAGCTTGTAGCAGTTTTTCCGGACTGTGATTACAGGAGGAGGGGTTCATAGGTGGGCTTTTTAAATAATGGAATGGTCTTCATCTTTGTCCAGATTTGCTTCTGCATCCTCCCCATAATCCACACTCTGAATTGAGGCTAGGTTGTGAAAGTTCTCAGGATTCTGTTTACTCATCTCACTTTCTGGAATGTTTCTGTGGAAGGTGAAATTGAGCTTGTGTGAACCTCCCCTAAACTGAGTGGAAAGATTCTTGAAAACATTTGTGTTTTCTTTTGATGTGTCCTCATCCCCTTCCTTAGTCATGTGGGAGCACAGTGAATGGGGTTGGCTGAATCAAAGTCAGCTTCCACCAGTAAGGAAGAAGGGGCAATGGACACATTAGGGTAGATGGTCAACAGTTTCTACCATGATCTAAAGCTAACAGGCCCCTACCCTTTTATCAAGTGTTCTTCATAGCTTCACAATAGCATCTACATTTTCCTAATCATATCTTCAGTCTTCTCTTTTCTTTCTTAATTTAAAAAAATTTTAAATGTTTATTTATTTTGATAGAGAGGGAGAGAGAATCCCAAGCAGACTCTGCACTGTCAGCACAGAGCCGGATGTGGGGCTTGAACTCACCAACCATGAGATCATGACCTGAGCCAAAATCAAGAGTCAGACATTTAATTGACTGAGTCACCCAGGTGCCCCTTCAGTCTTCTCTTAAAAGCTTAAAGGACTTTGTGAAAGGTGAAAAAGAATGTATCTTTTTAAAAATCTATCAGATAAGAGAGATTAAAGTAAAGAAGAAAAGGAATACTCAGTGCCAACTAGGATATGGAAAGGAAAAAAAAAGGCAGTACACACATTCAGAGCTGCTGGGAATACAAATTAATACAAAACTTTCCAGAAGTAAATTTGGCAACACGTATCAAAAAACTTTTAAAAAATGTGCTTACTCTTTGGATTGAATATTTAACTTGCAGATGTTTATCTTAAGGGGATAATTGAGCATGTGTGCAAAAAATTATATGCAAGGATGAGTCATTGCAGTATTTTATTTAATACTAAAGAATTTGAAGCTAATAATCAGGGTGCGTTAAAGGCATTTTTATGCACATCTCCAAATGGTTCTATACAACATTAAATAAGATGTTGTAGACACTAAAGTGATTTGCCATTTATTGTATGATTTATGTATATTATTTTAATAATTTCATGAGCTTTGTGAGTAGGTAATGTTATCACCCCCATTTTGAAAGTGAAGGTACAGAGGATTAGAGATACTCAGTTGCCCAGGGTCCTGCTTATAGTTAAGGGACAAAGACGAGATTTGAGTAAAGATTTTAATCCTATGTTCTAAAAACAGAAACTTTCATTGAGGTATAATTGACATACAATAGACCACATGTATCACAATTGTATAATTTTGTAAGTTATGACATATGAACAAACATATAAAATGATCACTACCAAGAAAGTGAACACAGTTATTACCTACAAAAGTTTCCTTTAGTCCTTCTGTAATCCATCTTTCCTGCCCATTCTGTCCTTTGTATCACTGCTGAATTTCTTTTGCACCTTTGTCAGAAATCATCTGACTATATATGTGGGGGTCTATTTCTGGAAACTATCTTCTGTTCCATTAATCTATTTTTCTATAGTTACACTAGTACTACACTGTCTTGAAACACGTACCTTTATACTATTTGCAACCAGATAATGGCAGTCTTTCCACTTTATTCCTCTTTTTCAAAGTTGTTTTGTCTATTCTAGCACCTTTTACATTTCCATATAAATTATAGAATCAGCTCGTTAATTTCTACAACGAAGCTTGCTGGAACTGGAATGCATTGGATCTATAGATCAATTTGGGAATAATTCACGTGCTAACAATATTGAGGCATCCCATCAATGCATTTGTTTAGGTGTCTCTCAACTTGTTAAGGGCTTCTTTAATAAATCCCAGCAATGTAGGTCAGTGTACAAGATTTCACATCTTTAATGTTTATTTATTTTTGAGAGACAGAGAGAGACAGAGTGTGAGCACAGGGAGGGGGAGAGAGAGAGAGGGAGACACAGAGTCCAAAGCAGGCTCCAGGCTCCGAGCTGTCAGCACAGAGCCCTACACAGGGCTTGAACTCAAAAACTGTGAGACCATGACCTGAGCCGAAGTTGGACGCCTAACTGACTGAGCCACACAGGTGCCCCAGGATTTCACATCTTAGATTTCTTGTTAGGCATTTTCATAATTTTGAGGCTATGATAAGTAGTATTGTATTTTAAAATTCAGTTTCCAATTATTCTTCATGGATATATAGAAATATAACTGATTTTCACATATTTACATTTTATTCTACAACTCAGCTAAACTCACCTGTTAGTTTTGGTAGCTTTTCGGTGATTCTGTTGGATTTCCTACATAGATAATTGTGTCATCTGTGAATAGAGATAGTTTTATTTCTTCATTTCCAAAATAAATGTCCCTTATTTCTTCTTCTTGTCCTTTTGCACTGGCTAGACATGAATAGAAGTGGGGGGAGTAGAAATCCTTGTCCTGTTATACTAATATTAGAGGGAAAGAATTCAGTCTTTCCTTTTAACTATAATTTTAGCTACAGGTTTTTCACAGATGCCCTTTATCAGGTCAAAAAAAGTTACTTTCTATTCTTAGTTTGCTGAGTGCTTTTATCATGAAAGAGTGTTGGATTTATTCAAATGCATCTTCTGTACTTCTTATATGATTGAACATATAATTATGCTCTTTAAAAATTTGTTAATATGATCTATTACATTGATGACATTTGAATGTTTAACCGGACCTGCATTTCTTGAGGAAACCCTAGTTGGTCATGGTATATTATCCATTGTATGTGTTAATTCACTCTCTCTGTCTTATTCTGGATGGCTTTACTTGTTATGTCTTCAAACACACAAACCTTTCTGGATGTCATGTCTAATCCAACATTAATCCCATCCAGCGGATTTGTCATCTCAAATACGGTAGTTTTCTTCTCTCAAAGTTCTACATGACCCTTTTGTATCTTCCATGTTTGTACTTAATGTTTTGAACATATAAAATATGGCTGCAGTAGCTTTAAATGTCTTTGGCTATGAACTCAAATGTTTGTGTTAGTTCTGAGACGATCTCCATGTCTCAGGGTTGTTTGAATTTGGATTTCTCTTGAGTTAAACATTATTTCAGATCATTAAGGGTCAGTTCTCGATCTTTTAAATTTCCAATCCATGTATTTTCCCCATTTTTCTATCAGATTTGGGTCCTTTGTCCTGTTATTTTTAAAGTCTTCACATATTAATGATATTAGCCCTTTATCAGTGATATGTGTTGCAAATATTCTTTCAGTTTTGTCAGCTTTCTCTGCTTTTGAGCCTATGGTATATTTCATTATGCCTTTAAAAAATATTTTAAGTCATATAATGTATCAATGCACCTTGGGTTAGTGAGCAACCAGTAACTCCCAGAAAGTGGTCCATAGGGAAACCCAGAAAAGAGACACTGACCAAAAAGGATATGTGATCAGGTGCAGACCACAAGCTGGCCGGACCTGCTATTACAATTTGGAACATATGATCTCTGGCTCATCTCACCACCCACTTCCCCACGGCCTAAATCCTGAGAGGCCCTTTACATTACTGAGCTAAATGGACAGGGTGGGACCTGTTCACGAAGTGTCTCTTCCAAGAAGCTAGAAGCTTGTTATATAGCCATTCAGAAATATGAATTCCCTTAGTGTCCCTCGTCTTGGGAGTGAGATAAGCACCATTTGTCCAGGAGGCCACAGGAGCAGGAAGGGAGGTAGGATGTTAACAGTGCCAGCAGTAACATAAGGTGAGAAAGTGTCTGGTGGTTGAGGACACATATTGACAAGTGCTTTTCACATAAGGCCTACGTGCCTTTGGTGAAGACAGGCCCCTCCCTCGGTGTACTCCTAAGTCTGAAATTATAGTTTTCTGCAGGAAAACACCTACCTCAACGGCCAGCAGGTGCACATTTGCCCTCCTCGCCCATGGCGGTAAAATCTGAGTATTACACCTACTGAGATAAACTCCCTCCCCTAAATTCGAAACAAGATGAGGATCCCCAGTAGAGCAGGTTTATTCACTGAAACTTTGGCAGCCTGAAGACAGTGATTTCGGTCCGGAAATAGAAAACTGAGAAGAGCTATGTGGACAGTAGGAAAAGGAGGTGGGGTGGAAAAATTCCCTGGTGGTGGCCAATAATTGGCAGGTCTTCAAGATGCATAAGAGGGACTTGTAGAAGGGAAGTGGGGTGATTCACATCTCCACAGAGATTTGAATATGACCACTTTGCCTTGGAGGGACTTTAGGGCAGACATGCAAAACACTAGGTGACGGTGAAGGGTGGGAGACAACATGATGAACCACTGAATGGGGGTGGCCGTGGAGGACATAGCCCCTCTCTGCCATGCGAGCCACCAGATTTGAGCCAGGGGAGATAAGAGGAGATTGCAGGTAACTTCGGGATGCATCTTTAGGGGTGCCGAAGACATACCTCCCTCCAACTAGAACATCTTGGCCTCTCCCACACCTCAAATCCTTTCACCGTGGAGGTGTCAGGAGTGATGCTTTGTGGTGTCTGAGCCACCCCAGGGCTCCCATTGGCCAGAGCGGTGTCTTGACGACCAAAGGGTAAAGGTGTGGCTCCTATTGGACTTGAGAGGGGTAAATATTGGGAGGGTAGGGGCCCTGAGGTAGACCATTGTTTGGCTTTAACATGGATGAGAACCTAGCACAGATCTTGAACAACCAGACACAAGCAGGAAATAACCAACCGCAAGCGTGGAACAACTAATCATACGGGGGGAACGACCAACCACAAGAGAAGAAAGGCAGGAGAAGATGACCCCGTGCCAACGCAAGTGCAGCGACAGAGCCAAGCTCAGGTAACCTTACCCGTGCTCCCCCACCTCCCCCTCATCAGTCGCCCACCCGAGACCTCTACCCTGCCCTTGCCTCACACACATCCCTCCTCATCCTTCCCTCAGAGGGAAGCAAGAGCAACAACATTTGTCTGTTAACAGCAGCTGATGAAGAGAGTGAATCAAAATAAGAGACCACAGCTTCAGCCAGAGCAGAACCAAGAGACCCAGGGGAGCTCTGCCGATCCGGGTAACGCACTGCGTATAGAGAGGCCTGGAGACTGTAGGTACCCTGTGGTACCCAGACGGCAAGGATTAAAATACCATCAACAAGCTATGAAAAGATGTATCTCTGTGAGTTCTCTGATGGTCAGGAGAGAGACAAGGGAAGAAGGTCTCAAGGGAGAGATGTGGGGTCCTGTGGGGCCCGGAGCCAGACCTCCAGGTCCACGGTCAGCTGGACACCAGGGCATAAGGATGAGGTGAAGACTGAGCACCGAAGGCCAGTTTCCTCCTTAACACTATTCCCAGGCAGGAAAAAGAGGACTTGGAGGGAGTGCGTGTGTGTGCGCGTGCGCAAGCGTGCACTCGTGCTTGTGTTGTGATGGGGGGATGTTGGTCCAGATGGGTTGAGATGTGATGGCACACCTCCCGAAAAGGTAGACAAATCACCTCCAGGCCGCGTAGCTCATGGTGGTGGTGGTTGTGTATCATCCTGTGCTGAAAGGCCCTTAGATCAAAAAACTCGTCCTACTGAAAACCACCAACAGCGTCCCTAAACACTAAAATAGTGGTATTTGCAGGCCATAATTACCAACACTACTTAGGGTACTTTCTTACTAAGAAACTTAGGGTAGAGCAGTGGCCGGGAAGGTGCCGGTGCTAATGAGCATCATCTCCAGAGAATTCTAATATAAGAGTGAAACCGAGTGCCAGCCAGTCCCGTTTTTGTCATCACCCCCAGACTCAGCATTTCTAATATTAAATACTACCTCCAAATTTTTTTCGTTCTTGGGGTCATAGCAGAGGGGTTTGACGTTAAGTTTACAGGGTTGAGTTCATCGCATTCCTTGAGTTAATTGTTCAGGTCTCTGTGCTATGTATTTACTTCTCTGTTGTCCTTTATTTCCATTCCTGGGTCCCATTTCTCTTTTCTTAGTCATCCTAATGAATTTTATGCATATCCTTTCCCTTGCCTGAGAGTTCATAAAATGCATATTGTGGTTTATGGCATGCATCTTAAAATTTATATATCTGTTGCTATGTATCATTGTTTCTTACTATTTCACTCAGCAGTATTTTGTTTTAAGTTTATTTATTTATTTTGAGAAAGAGAGAGAGAGGCAGAGAGAGAGAGAGGGAGAATCCCAAGCAGGCTCCATGCTGTCGGCACAGAGCACAACACAGGGCTCGATCTCACAAACTGTGAAATCATGACCTGAGCTGAAATTGAGAGTGGGACGCTTAACCTGCTGAGCCACACAAGCGCCTCTCAGCAGTATTTTTAAGATCTATCCATGTTGTTGGGGCACCTGGGTGGCTCAGTCGGTTAAGCGTCCGACTTTGGCTCAGGTCATGATCTCATGACTTGTGGGTTCGAGCCCCGTGCCAGGCTCTGTGTTCACAGCTCAGAGCCAGGAGCCTGCTTCCAAATCTGTATCTCCTGTCTCTCTGCCCCTCCCCTACTTGCACTCTGTCTCTCAAAAATAAATAAATATTAAAAAAAAAAAAGATCTATCCATGTTGCTATGTATATGTCTTGTGTGCTGTTTCTTTCCCTTGTATTTGAATATTTCAGAAAGATTTTTTTTTACTATGTAAACTTTAGAAAGAGATTTGGTTTTTAATATTACACAAAATATTTTTCCTGGGTTGATTAAATATATTTTAATTGCTTACCAAATGATACTTTAGTTTAATTGAAATTCAACTTACTGTCTTGATAATACTAATGAAATAATTAAACATTTCTTAAAATGATAATGGATTAAAGTAGTATGATCATATATGGCTTTTTTATATTTGACTTAATTAGATTGGAACGAGATTTATCTGTTGAATAATTATTATGTTTCAACTAACACTTTCTGAAAAAATACAATTGAGCTTGCTACAGTTATTAGGTCTGATTAGTCAGAAAGGATATCTGGTGATCCTTTTAGATTCTGTGGTGGCATAACAGCTCATTGACTACTTTCTCTCCATATGTCTGAGACATGGGGAGAATTTGAGTCCCTAGCTGAAGGACAAAGCTAACACATTTACTTTGCTGGATTGGAGATAGGACAATAGTGGTCCCGGGACTAATCCTAGTCCCGTTTGTAAATGAATCGAATAAAGAACCTGCCTTAGGGCTCAGTGATTTGAACTGGCAAGAAGTCGGCTCTCCAGGTGAGGAAGGAAGAGCAATGACCGCAGCCCATTTCCGGGATGTGATAGCAGTCACGTTGCTTCTGTGTGTCAGGTGGACACCGCGTGTAGAGTTAACGAGGTATTTTAGAGGACTCAGAGAATTAGCAGGCTGAGCTTTGTCCTGCCGGGATGGTGAGACTACGTTGGCTTTTGGGTTTGATTTTGTTTCTGTTTTTGAACATCAGTTGTAACTAGTTTATAGGTGACAAAGTGTTTTAAGGTTTCTTCTGGCTTCTGGGCAGGCAAAGTTACCTCAGAAAAGAAATAAACAACAGCAAAACATCCCCCCACACACATGCACACAAGCTTCTCTAAATATGTGGCAGAAAGGAAGGTACATATCATATGTGTGAGACGAAGTCATCGTCTCTGGTGTCTGTACTGTTGTAAGGATGCAGTAGACTTGATATGACCAAGAAGCTTGATTATGTGTTGGCAAAAGTTGGAAATGAACCTATGCTCTGGATGTTTGGATTTTCAGATCATAAATTTTTGTAAAGTGATGCACTTTTTAGACTCCATCAAAAGGGGAAAATATATATGTATATAAACAGACATATTACTGATCCATTTCATGTGAATTCCCAAGCTACCTAAAGCACACTCACACACGTACACACACACACACACACACACACACACACACACAGAGGTGGATTTAACCATGGCATGGATGGTTAGTGCAAATATTGAAATACCTACATCCACAGACTTTAATGTTTAACCTTCAGGACACAACTAATTAGCATTAATTTCAAAAAGCAGACGATGCAAGTCGAGTAGTGTGTATCATAACAAAGCCCTTGGCAGATCAGAGACCATAGATGTTTGTTAGTTTAAAAGAGGTCCCTGGCCTCTCCAGACACTTCACATAGGGTTACTGGAGAAATTGTAACTTCTTTGAAATTCCCTGTTACCCAAGTTTGACACTGGAGACCACTAGACATTTGCATTTTGGCGCAAATTAGTTTATCAAAGACCTGAGTGTGTTAGGGACATAAGAAACCTCCGAGGTCATCTAATTCACCACTTTGACTTAACACATAAGGAAACTGAAGCCCCAGGAAAGGACAGAACTTACCCTGGGTCACACAACAAACTAGAATCAGATCTCTAGAGTAAGTAGGCACCCATAGCACAGGCCTCTACGAAGAACGGGCCTAGTTCTGCCCAAGCAGACAAAACCCGTTTCCTCAAGATGTTCTTATAAGTTGCCCCGCTCGCTTGTGGAACACTGCAGATGAACTTCTTGGTTAAAGGCAAATAAAGAAGTTCACCGATTGCATATAAGCCCTTTGAGAACAATGTTAGTCACCTCCAGGCAGGCAGGGGTGCATAGACTCCAATTCAACAGAGGCATTTTAGGAAAAGAAACATTCTAAAATCTGGGAAGTAGCTTAGCACCATTCTTCAAAATCAACTATTTATGCATTAAAGACATCCCCACATCTCTGCTATGGAGTGTGTGTTATTTTACAGAGATTCAGAGGTGCCTGCGTGCGTGTGTGTGTGTGTGTGTGTTTGTGTGTGTGTGAAGAGAGAGAAATGGAGTTAGTATTATAAAACTGGTTTCAATTGGTATTAAAATCTAGACACAGTTAAATTCTCAAAAGCATGTGTTCCTGGCATTCTAAGCTGTTCCAACAGTTGAGTCCATAGGTAGAATAAAAAAAGATGTTACCTCCATTAAAAACAAACTCAATCCGTTTTTTTGTCATTGTCTAGATGGAATACCCAGATAGATGAGAATATAGTTCACTTTAAAATTTTTTTTAAACGTTTTATTTATTTTGGAGACAGGGAGAGACAGAGCATGAACAGGGGAGGGTCAGAGAGAGGGAGACACAGAATCTGAAACAGGCTCCAGGCTCTGAGCTGTCAGCACAGAGCCCGACGCGGGGCTCAAACTCACGGACCGCGAGATCATGACCTGAGCTGAAGTCGGCCGCTTAACTGACTGAGCCACCCAGGCGCCCCTATAGTTCACTTTTAGAAATACCTTGTTCTTCAATAATAAGATGAATATATTCTCTGTGAAGATTCAGAAAAGTCATAAAAACAAGTATAGTAAAGATAATTTGTAATCTCATCACCTAGGGCCATCCACTATTAATATTTTGGTCTTTGCAGACTTTTTGCAAAATATATGAATACACTCACAAGTGTACTTTTAATTTTAGAGAAAATCATCCCATGATATACACAAACACTTCAGTAACATGCTTTTTGTTTTTTTTTTTACATTTCAATATATCATAAATACACTTTCACATATGCATTGCATCGCCTCTTATGACGGCTCCACAGGATCCTATAGAAGGGATATACCGCGGCTTATTTAAGCAATCCTCTGTTAAAGGATATTAGATTGTGGCTCTTTCCTCTATAATAAACAACACTATGATAAAAAGCATTTTTCATACATATGTGCGTAATTATCTGGTTAAGAGATGACTTTGTCCTCAGGATAAATTCCTGAAAGTGGAATTTGTGGGCTGAAGGGCTTCAGGTAAAGGCTTTGGAATCATACTAGTTTTCCCTTCAGATGTTTTCTATCAATTCGGATACGCGATATCAATTTTTGTTCCAAGGAAAAGCAAACGTGTACTATATGTATTTGCCCACACCCTTGTCAGCTCTAAGCGTTGTTTTTTGAAATTCTCTCAATCTCATAGGAAAAAATTCTCACGGATATTTCCACAAACGTTTCTTTGAAGCAAATTTTCCCGAATGCATTGGCCCTTGCAGCTTCTCTTTCGGCCTCTGCCCGTGTTTCTATGTCCCATTTATCTTTCTTCTTGCGGGCCACCGATGGCATGCTTACTGCGTGCCAGACCCTGTGCGGGGTCGTTCGTTACCTCGGTTAAAACTTAGCACAGCACCAGGGGTGAGGAAGCACTGGTATTACACACAGTTTGATAGACGACAAAAGAGGTCATGCCACTTGTTCGAGCTCAGGTAGTCGGCACATGGCAGACAGATGGTGCTAAATTGGATCTGTCTGCCGTTGAGGCTCGGCTCTTACCTGCTCCACCAACCTCCTCGACACGGACATGTGGGATTATTCTGGAGCCAGAGCTGTTCCTCTCTGGCTTCTGGCTCAGGTGTCATGATTAGAAATGCCTTTCTTTGCCGTGAAGCGGAGAAGAACACCATCTGTTGGGTGATGAAGAAGGAGCTTGGAGGGCCGGGGGGATGTTCGGAATGGCCAGTGCTGGTCCGAAGGGTCCCATTTACATTAGCTGCCGGTGAGTGGTCCAGCTCTGCTGAATCTCTCCTGGTGTCTTATTTATTTATTTTGAGAGAGAGAGAGAGAGGACGAGCAGGGGAGGAGCAGAGAGCGAGTGAGGGAGAGAATCCCAAGCACGCTCCACACCATCCGTGCAGAGCCCAACCCGGGGCTCGATCCCACGAACCGTGAGATCATGACCCGAGCTGAACCCAAGAGTCGAGCGCTTAACCTACTGAGCCACCCAGGTGCCCCTTCTTTTATTAGCATTTAGACCTAGTGAAGTGTCTCTCGTCTTTAAAAAAAAAATCCTCTTTTCAATATCCAGTTCCTTCCAACCTTAGTCCTGTCCTCCTCCTCACCTTTAGAGTGAAACTTCTTAAAGTTTAAGCATCTTTTTGAACTTCCTCCCTTCCTGTTCACATCTCAACCCGCTCCTTTCGGACTCATTATTTGCGTGAAAATGTTCTTGATAGTTTCTTTAGTGACCACCCATTTCAAAACCCATTCATCTGCCCTTACTTTACACAGTTAACTGCTTTCTTATTTCTAAAAAATCTCTCCTTCCTTAGATTCTGTGACCAAATACTCTCGTGGTTTTCCTTCTACGTGGCAGAGTCTTCCAAACTCTTCTTTGGTGATCTCTGCCTCTGCTTTCATACTTCCAAATCCCTCCTATCCTCTCCTCCTTGTTACTGCCTGGGTGCTTTGAGACGCTGGCAGAGCTCATATTAGCAATGTTCCGTCGAATTACAAAGCCACATCTCCAGCCCAGACCAGCCCCTGGACTTCAGAGTAACGTCAGCAGCAAGATGCGAGCTGTCTCCACGCAAAGGGTTTTCATATGCCCTAATCTCAACATATTTAAAACAAATCATTTTCACCTTCAAATCTGTTCTTCTTCCATTTCCTTTCCTGTCACATCCACCTAATTTACCAGGGTAGAAATCTAGGATCATTTTTGACTTCTTCTTTTACGTACTTGTAACCCTTTCAAATAGATCTAAAATTACACACACTGCTTTCCAACTCTACTGCCTCTGTTTTTGTCTCAGCCCCCACAATCTCTTGTTGCATTAAGGCAGTCTGTTAACTGTTCTCTTTGCATTCAGTCTTTCCTCCTTTAAGCCATTTTAACACCACAGCAAGACTTACTATTCTAAAATGACAGCCTAGTCATGTCACTGCCCATTCTTTCCATGAAAAAGTCTAAGCCCCTTCATGAAACATCAGTGGCACCTCCGGAAATTCCACACAAATAACAAATGCTTTTGCGATTAAAGGAGTGGGTTACGGTGATAATGTGCTCAGAATCAAGGGTTAGTGAACTCCTTTCAAAATTGCTTTTGCATAGCATTTTGCAATCCTTTGAGAAAATGTCAACTTTCCACATCAAACACTAGGAAGATGGCTAATAATACATTAAGGGAAAGGCTCCCCCCTCAGTACTCTATAAGCACCCTTTGTATCTGTCCCCTGAGCTATGACCCTACATGATCTGGCACCTCCTTGCAATTCATTTAACTTTTGCCCACCCCTGTCCCTGGTCAATCATTAATCTCCCTTTAAGCAAATCAGTGGATGCCTACTATGTGCTAAAAAATATGCTAGACATTATGTACGTGGCGATGAACAGAATGTAGTCTTGGACGTCATGGAGTCTCTGTAGAGCAGAGGAAATAGTCATTAAAGAAATCATTTTAGTGTTAATAACGTACTTACATTTGTAACAAGTGACTATTGGGGCATGGTGAGATCTAGTCCAAGTTTTCTCAACCTTAGCACTATTTTGAGCCAAATAATTCTTTATTGCGGGGGGTGGGCATTCCTGTGCCTTGCTGAATGTTTAACAGCATCCCTAGCCACTACTCGCCAGATGCCTATAGCAACTCCCACTCAGTTGTGATAACCAAAAATGTCTCTGGATGTTGCCAAATGTCCCTAGGGGTTGGGCGGAAGGTAAAAGTCATTCCTGGTTGGTAATCACTGTTCCAGACCAAGGTTACCGTTAATTAATTGAGTGATTTAGGAGTCAGATGTCTTGAATTTCCTTAAGCATGCTACATTCTTTTTGTGAACTCAAAACCTGTGCACACACTATTCTTTCTGCCCAGAGCACTCCACTCCTTCCTCGACTGAACCACCCTAACATCTCCCATTCCAACACATTTTCATTCTTGGATAGATGCCCCTCTGTGTTCTCTCAGCACCCAGAACACTGCCCATCCACACATATCACATTGCGTGGTAATTTTCTGTTTACTTCTCTGTAAACCCCACTAGTGTCTAAGCTCAGTAAGGTTAGCACCTGTCGTATTCCCCGTTGTATTAAAAAAAGCTCAGGCTTTTATTTGGCGTGAAAGTGATCAAAGTATACTTGAATTAACGATTGAACGAGTTGAGTGAATGACAGAAGTTTTCAGCTAGGCCAAGAGGGAATAAAGTGGTCAGCCAGGATGGAATGGCAACAATGAATTGTACTAATTTGTCGTGACCATTTTGGCAAGATACCAAAGGTCAACGTGGAAAATCAGCTCTCGAGTACTGGGAAAAGTCACCAGATATCCCGAACTCACCTTCATACATAGCTGTCGCTCCATCTGTTTCCTTGACTCGATTTCAACCATCCGTGTATCCTTGTTTCTCACCAGTGTGAAGATAGGAAATAGTGTAAAAATTAGAAATCGGCTGACATTGTCTGGTTTACAGACTACTTGGTAATTGAGAAAGCTATGAGTTTTGGCAGGTGTCCCCAAATACTTCCACACAAAGGAACTGGGACAAGCTTGGTAGAGCCATGGGGGTAATGCTGCTACTCCAGCAGGTCTGGAAGGCAAGACGTCAAGTCAGAAAGTTTTAGTCTCAAGACTTAAGCTCTAATGAACTTTGCTTTGATAGGTTTTGCACTTCCTTGGGACTGTCGCTCTCGTCTTCCTTCTGACTACTCCCTTTTGTAATGGGGATGCCTACCCAGTACCTGTCCTACCATTGTACCGTAGAAGCTCAAAACCTGTCTGGTTTCACAGGGTCACAGTTGGGGAGCGATTTTGTCTCAGGATGAATTGTACCCCGAATCTCACCCGTATCTTCTTTAGATGAGACTGTGGACTTTTATGGTTGATGCTTGAACAAGTTAAGAGTTGTTGGGCTGTTGGGATGGATTGAATGCATTTGGCACGTAAGAGGGATGTGAATTTGTGGGTACCAGGGACAGAATGCTATGGACTGAATTGTGTCCCCTCAAATTCATGTGTTGGAGCCCTAGCCCCCAGTGTGATGGTATTTGGAGATGGGGCCTGTGGCAAGTGATTAGGTTTAGATGAGATCGTAAGGGTGGGATCCTAATGCAGTAGGATTGGTGGCTCTGTGAGAAAAGAGTGCTTCTCTCGGCCTTCCCGTCTCCTTGTCCCTCTCTCCCTGTCTGTGTATCAAGGAAAGGCCATGTGAGCACACAGTTAGAAGGCTTCCGTCTGCAAGGCAGGAAGACATCTCTCCCCTGAACCAAATCATGCTGGCACCTTGATCTTGAACTTCCAGCCTTCAGCACTGTGAGAAAATAAGTGTCTGCTTTTTAAGTCTATGGCATTTTGTCATGGCAGCCTGAGCTAAGACAAGTACACACCAAGGACACTGGCTTCTCAGAAGTTTATTATGATTCCCAGGGATGCTTTCTAATCTCAGCCTTAATGCTTTTACCTCCAAGTACCCAGTGGACTTTTGAAAATTCAGTAGTGTCTTCTATGAAAACCAGCTGCCCCTGCGCAGGGCCCTAATTTTGTCGGTGGCACTGCTATTCTCTCAGGTATCTGGGCTTGAATATGTGGTTCTGTTTGCCTTATCTCCCAGAAGCCCCCACAACGAGTTTTCCCCATCACGTGTTCTGTACCGTATCTTTTTGTACAGATACGCGTAGAGGTCCAAGATATCTCATTGTATTTCATCAATTCTAAGAGGCACCACTATTTTATATACCAGTAAGGAAGTAAAAACACTGAGAGTTAGGCTGTGATGTAATATGAATTGTAAGATGCATCCCAACTACGGAGATGTTGGAATATGAACAATTTGCTTCACAGAAGCAGTAAGATGATGCCAGTGGAAAAATCAAGGACACTACACTATATAGAGCATGATACCTGTATCAGTCAGATCCCAGCAGGAAACTGATGATCCACCAAATTAGGATAATGTGAAGAGGGTTTATTTATAAAGCAGTTAATTACCAAGATGCAGGTGGGTCATAGCATTAGCACGAAGAGTAGTTTCTTCTGCAGAGGGACGCAGCAAAGGTAAAGCGCCCTTGCAAAGAGGGAGCCCAGAGATAACAGTTCCTGTGTAACTCACCTTCTTCTCATCTTCTCCCAGCCTCCCACTGGCTAAACCCTTTGGAAATCCAGGGGGCAAGAGACCTTGGGTGATGTCATCTGTATACTTCAGTCTGCTTAGGAAAAGAGCAGGGTGGAGGGGGATGGAAAATAGATAAGTAGAGGCAAAACAAGATACCTTATAAAATTTCACGTGTACCATGAAAACGTATATGTTTGTATACAAACAAACATGTTTGCTCTGAAGGCCAACAAAACTGTTAGCAATGACTGTACGAGAACACGGGATTCAGGGGACGAGGACGGGGGACTTTTATTCTTCGTTTGGTGCCCTTCTGAGCTGTGTGAGGTTTTTATAATAAATACTTACTGTTTTATAGGAAAAAAGTAAGCTGATAAAAAGTAGCCCCATAGTTATACCTTGCTGTCCGTTTCCATTGCCATAATCCTGGTCTAGAAGTTAATATCCTTATGCCACAGTTGTAAGTACTGTCTCTCATCTGACACCCCCATCTTACACTTTTTTTTTCTTTTCTGAGTATGGTTGACACACAATGTGACATTAATTTCAGGTGTACAGTGTAGCGATTCAACAACTCTACATTATGCTGTGCTCACCACAGGTGTAGCTACCATCGGTCACCACACAACGCTATTACAGTGCCACTGACTCTATGTCCTTATGCTGTACCTTTTATTCTCGTGACTTATTCATTCCATAATTGGAAGTTCGTACCGCCCCCTCCCTGCACCCATTTGGCCCACCCCCCACCATACTCTCCTCTGGCAACCATCAGTTGTTCTGTGTATTTATAGGTCGGATTCTGCTTTTGGTTTGTGTGTTCGTTTCGTTTTTTAGATTCCACATAAAAGTGAAATCATATGGTATTTTTCTTCTTTGCCCAATGTATCTCAGCATACTGCCCTCTAGGTCCATCCATGTTGTCGTTAATGGAAAGATCTCATCCTTTTTATGGCTGCGTAATCTTCCGGTGTCTGTGTATATATACCCACCACATCCTCTTTATCCATTCATCTATCACTGGACACTTGGGTTGCTTCAGTATCTTGCCTATTGTAAATAATGCTTCAGCAAACATAGGAATGCATATATCTTCTTGAATTTGTGTTTTCATTTTCTTTGTGTAAGTACATACAGTTTGCTTTTTCTGATTAATCCTGAGTATGACTGCCAGAACTGTGTTTACTTATTCACTCATTAATTAGAATGTTTTTATTGAGCAGCTTGTATATACTGGGTATTATTCCAGAAGCAGAGGCTCCTCCGGTGAAGCAAAGGGAGACACATTCTCTGCCTCATACAGTCGGATTGGAAAGATGGATGCTAATTTTTAAAAATTACATGAACAAATACACAATTTCAGCCTTGATGGTGACAAGGAAAACATTCAACAGGAAGTGATAATCAAGCTAAAATCTGGAGGAATAGTAGGGTTTACTTAGGAAATTTGGGGAAGGAGTATTTTTCCAAGTAGAGGAAATAGCATATACAATTCTCTGTGGCATGAGTGCAGTTGGCATATTAAAAAACAAACAAACAAACAAACAAACAAACAAACAGAACACCAAGCAGGCAAGGTGTGTGGCTTAAGCATTGACTTGACAAGGAGTTTGCTGAGAGTTTCATGGATGATGTCATGGAGGGCCAGTCCATATAGGCTTTTATAGTCAATTCCAAGGATTTTTCTATTTACCTCAAAATCAGTGGAAATCCTTTGAAATATTTTTCTTAAACCCAACTTTCGTTATACTAGTGGTTCGTCATAGACTCCCGAAATCTTTCTAGATAACATTCATACTTCCCAATTATCTATCATCTGGCTTTACCGACATACGGAAACAGATGGCTCACTGGTCTCCTATAAACCTTTATCTTCATGCGACACCCATTCAACACCCGCTGTGTGGCAGGCACTGTTCTAGACACTTAAGATAAATCAGCGAGCAAAATAAAGATCTCTGCCCTCATGGGGCTTGCATTGTAACCATAACTGAGTCTGTTTTATGTGCATATTGTTCCATTAGAATACCATAATTACCTCTGCAATTTGAGAATGTGAAAGCCAAAAACGACTGTTTTTTTTTTTTACTTATTTTGGGGCGGGGGAGCACAAGC
Source organism: Lynx canadensis (assembly GCF_007474595.2). Lineage (NCBI taxonomy): Eukaryota > Metazoa > Chordata > Mammalia > Carnivora > Felidae > Lynx > Lynx canadensis. Next base: position 114,984,047 of record NC_044321.2, on the reverse strand, counting down.
AAGTGAGGGGCAGAGAGAGAGAGAAGCAGGGCTTACCCGGGGCTCATGCTTACCTGAAGCAGGGCTTGAGCTCACCTGATGTGGGACTCGAACTCACGAACCATGAGATGGTGACCTGAGCGGAAGTCAGATGATTAATGACTAAGCCACTGCATGCCACGCCAAAACTGAGTTTACAGGATTCCGGTTATATTAGACAGGAATTTTGTTGGAGATAACTAAGTTCTGCTCTAGCTGGCTTATGAAAAGGGAGAAGGATTTTTTATAAGAATAGTGGGGCATCTTACAGAGCCAGGAATGGCCTTTCTCTTTGTGTTGTCTTTACTACATTGCTTGTCTGCCTGATTCCTCAATTTTAATATAGACTTGCTCTCTTTTTGCACACTTCTTAGGGTTTACAGCACCTTTATCAAATTCGTGGGGGAGGGGTTCTCATTTTTGGTTCAGGCACCCAATTCTGGGACCAAAAATTGTGGTAAAAGAAGATAGGGTGATATTGTGAAAAGATAGCTGCTCTCTCTGTAACCTTGTATGCTGGAGAGGGGGGTGAGGGGCAGGAAGAAAGGAACATTTTTGGAAAACAAGAGACCGGGGGCATGGTTCAGCAGATAAGTGTGTGTCGGGGCGCCTGGGTGGCTCAGTCAGTTGAGCATCCAACTTCGGCTCGGGTCATGATCTCGTGGTGCACAAGTTCGAGCCCTGTGTGGCGCTGTGTGCTGACAGCTCAGAGCCTAGAACCTGCTTCAGATTCTGTGTCTCCCTCTCTCTCTACCCCTCCTCCACTTGCACTCTGTCTCTCTCTCAAAAATTAAAAAAAAAAAAACAAAACATTTAATTTTCTTTTACAATTAAAAAAAGATAAATGTCTCCTTTACTAATATAGCCACTTGTTTGGACGTGAGGTAACAGGAGGACAGGAATTCAGTAAGACGTTAGAGTAGATCTGAGTGCTCTTTTCTCTGTCTTCCTCACTTTGTTCCCCCTCCTGAAATTCCTTTTACAGCCTTCACTATGACTTTAAATGTCTGTGCCTTCAACGTCATGGGATCTTCTTTCCCTTTCCTGAAGTTTTGCAAGCCTTAAATTTGGTATTGCACAATTTAGCACACCTACGGGGTCACGTTACATAGATTTATTTTCTAGGTCTTTTGTTGACCGTTCTCTTCAGTACCTTCTCCGTTTCTGTGTAATCTCGTCACATGCTACAATCTGCAAGAGTAAGACTGACTTTTCTAGTATTCGTTGTAGTTTGACTGATTCCAAATGATACCTACTGGTGTTCCTGAATCTTACTAGTAACATGTAAATAATATTACAAAACACTCAGTTTCACTGAGTTTGTGTGGACGGCACAACCACTTTTGGAGTCAGGGACCTTTGGTTCCAGTCTCCGTTGCCTCTGTGACCTCGCGCAAGTTACTTACCTCTCTACCATCCCTCCGTCATCACCTGTTTCAAAGGATTATTTGCAGAGACTGAGGAAATACCCTCATTTAGTCCTCCCTTCAACCAATATGTAAGTGCCAACTATGCACCAGCTACTCTCGAAGTCCCAGGGATGAAGCAATAAACAAAAACAGGCAAAAGCTCCTGACTAAGTGGCCTTTGCAAGTGACTTGGTCCGTAATACAACCTAAACAAGCAAACCTTTCCTGTTCTTCTCTAGAAAGGTTGTCTGTAGCTACATCATCTTATTTCTTAATATTTCTTTTAAATGTTTGTTTATTTTTGAGAGAGAGAGAGCGAGCGAGCATGGGGGAGTGGCAGAGAGAGAGGGAGACAGAGGATCCAAAGCGCGCTCCGTGTTGCGTGTTGACAGCAGGGAGCCCACTGCCGGCCTTGAACTCACGAACTCATGAACTCACAAACCGTGAGATCCTGGCCTGAGCCGAAGCTGGACTTTTAACTGACTGAGCCACCCAGACACCCCGTTGATATTTTTAGAGAACAGAGCCTTTACCAGCCGGAGAGTCTTGTCCTTTTTCCGATCCTGAACGCCTTTTCTTTGTATTTCGTGCATATAGACTAAACTCACATTCACAGGATGTCATCTGATGAATGTCGGACATCTTCCCACATATGTCTGCATTTATTTTCTCAAAGTTAACTTTGATTTCACAAGTGATATATCTTTGTTGGAGAAATTTTAAACTGCAAAGGAAATCAAAGAAGAAAATTAAAATGTACCTCTCGTTTCCCTATAAAGACGCGCTACTCTATGAAGAGATACTCCGCCTGGGATTTGGTGTCGTTTGTCATAGTCTTTTGAAATGTGTTCATGTTGGGTTCCATGTCACCACTGCTTTGTCTTTGCTATGCCTGTGTTTAAAAATACCATTTAACGTTTCTTACATACCGAGGTTTTGGTAATGAAAGCATGATTGACTCTATGTCTGCACAAACACATTCTCAGTGCATTGACCTGTCTCTGACTTCTTAATAATCAACAGCTCTTTGTGTTTATATGGTGTTTAGTTTTTGAGATTTGAACAGATATTGATAATTTGATTAACATGAATGTCCACACAGAGAATGAAACACAGATCTTTATCTTTATAATGGCAAAGCGGGAAATGGCTTTATGAAGTATAAATCTAGCTTATTGACTATTTAGTAATTAATGACTAGAAAATTGAGCCAAAATACTGAGTAATTTCAAATAAAAAATAGCATCCTTGATTGTACGTGAGTATAGCATATAAGCTGATCCAATTCAAAACAAGTCTTATTTTGTTAACTTTCGATATTGAGTGTAAATTACTTGGTTTTGCCAGTCTGGGTACCAGCATCTTTTAACTCTTTATCCCCCCAAATTGGCAAACCTACATAAAATTAGAATAAATAATGTTACTATAATGCATTCCCATGTATCCATTAACCAGTTTCAATGATTACCAACATTTTACCTTGTATCATCTCGTCCCCCCACATTTTGAGGGGGAGTAGTTTAGATTGAATTCCAAACATCACATCATTTAACCTGTAAGTACTTCTGTATGCATTGCTAACTTCTAAGAACATTTTTTGGCATACCCGTTATGTCACTATCACATCTAACAAAATTAATAATACTTAAAATCATGTAATACTCAGTTCATGTTTTGATAGCCCTGATTGTCTTAAAATGTCTCTTTACAGCTGGTTTTCATTTGACTGATCTGTCTTGTCTCATTTATTCTGAAATAGTCCCCAAATCCCTCTTTATCATGTAATGAATTTATTAGAGAAAATAGGTCCTTTGTCCTGTCGAATGGTTCCCATCCTGGTTTTTGCTGATATTTTGTAGTACGTTTATCTTGTATTTTCAGCAAACTATGAGTTAGATCTGGAAGCATGATTAGATTCAGGTTAAGTTGTATTTTATATGAGTACTTTGTATATGGTTTTGTGTACTTTCTCTTGCAAGAAATCATGAGACAATTAATATCTGGATGTCCCATTTTTAGTGATATCAAGATTCATCAATGCCTTCAGGTGTATCAGCCTGATCTCTCCAACATAAAGTTCTCATCAATATTTCATCTGATGGTTTTAACAATGATGGTAATGGCTTTGTTCCATTATGTTATTCAGGGTTGCAAAAGTGTTTTTCCTAATACCATCCTTCATTCTGCCTTTATTCGCTAGAATCCTATTATAAAAAATAAATGTGGTTTTTTTTTCAACTATTTGGATACCCTGAGGCTGCATAAGAAAGGTAAGGTAAATGTTTACTTTTTCCCCTCTATCGATTTGCATAGTAATGAGTTGTCTACAATCTCCAACAGTGTCCAGTGAGTTATTATTTAGTATTATGAACTCAAAGATGTTTATGTACTTTATGTTTATCAGTTCAACGCACTTATTATCTTTGTTGATCGTCACGTTGTCCCATCGCGGATCAGTAGAAACCCATTAGAGTTGGCTTCTGTGGGCAGAGTCTACACTCTAATAATCAGGCAGGGTCTGAAACATTCAGGTATCAATATTTAATTGCACTCACAGAGGCTTTTTGACTCAGGAGTTCCATGAAGATTACAAAAGTATCAGTTGAGAATGGCTAATGCTGTGTTCTGGAATAAGAAACAAGATGTGGAGGGGGCTGGAATTCTCATTCTGTGGTTCTTCCTCAGTAAGGGATTGCTGATAACCTTCATCAGTATGACTCAGGGAAGGGTTCTGGTTTCATATGGGCCCTACCTAGTCTGTGTGTCCCATTGCTCCTGTCCTACTCGTACTTAGTAATGAGGGTTTCCAGGGATATTATTGTGAAGTCTTATGTTTTTGCTTATGCACTGGCTAGGAATGGAATTCTTAGAATTTGAGTTTTTCTCAAGTGTATAAAACCTCCGTCTCTAGAGGTATGCTGCAGCTCTGTATTTCAAATCAGAATGTTACGTAACCATATTTGCACTCTTTTGGTGGCTCCACTGCTCTCTATGTGACCAGAGTTTTTTGAATTTTTGGAATCGGAAAGAATTTTTGTATCTTTTTGGTGAGGAAAATGTCTTCCACTATGAGCTTGATCTAAAGACAGATTTTCCCTGGGTTTTCCTGGCGGCACAATTCAACAGCTTTCTGCCATCAATTATTTGTCATTAATTGAATCGATTTATGATTCATAAATGCATAGATTGCAAGTTCAGAGAATCTTGTACCTTAATTTATTAAGGCCATCTATGTATGTATGTATAATTTCACTGTAAAAGTAAGTCACTTCATCTGAAAATCCATTTCTAATAAATTAAGGTTTTTTCTTTTAACCGGAGAATGATACCAGGAGTCAAAAACCTAGAGCCCATAGGCCAAATCCAGCCTACTGTCCGATTTTGTAAAACACAGTTATATTGGAACACAGTCACTCATCCATTTACATATTACCTATGGCTGCTTTGTTGCTACAAGAGCAAAGTCAAGTATTTGTGCTGAGAATATTTACTATCTGTATATTTGTAGAGAAAGTTTTCTAACCCCTGGTCAAGACTAATGAAATTTTCTCTGTGTGTATTTAGAACAACACTTTTGTCAGGAAGCCACTGTGGAAATATCACTAAGGAAAAGGGAAATTATTTTCTTCAAATACAATTCTTACAGTGTTGGTTAGGAAAAAGATTTTTGTCTGTTTTGTTTGTTGCTCTGCCCCCATTTCATAGTGGGAGATCAATAAATAGTGGTTGAGTGGATGAATACGTGGATGGATTATAGTTTAACGTCTTTAGTGATTAAGCAAACACAAGAAATCTACATTAGATCCCTATTTCTATAGCTGTAGTGATTGTATGACTATAATAGAAGGCTTCAAGATTGATCACAAAGCAACCTAATATATGTTAATAGTATTTTGTGCCCGACTCTATGAACTATCACTTATTAACTGCTAACTTGCTTATAAGGAAGAGCAGTTGAGGTTAGGTATCCATTTCCTTTGTTTCTCTTTCTGGTGAAAAGTTACTTTTCTGAAACGTATTACTTGTATCTCTAATCGTGACAAAAAATGTCTGGGTCTGCTTTCTGTAACCCACTCTGAATTCTAAAAGAGAGTTTATGAATTGGTTCCCATTCATTCTGCTTGATGGACACTGCAGTTAATAAGGTTGGTGGTTGTGTTGAGATCCCTGAGATTTCTTTACATATGTAAAGAACCTCATAGAAGCACAAAGAGCAATTGGTTATTTGGCTCTGGCGGTTCAGAGCATTTAGGCCAATTCAAGGATCTGAAGCCTAGAACTTGGGCAGCTTAGCTCATTCAAAGTAGTATTTCTGAATTTTCCTTAGGAACTTTTCTACAAAGTTAGTTATCAAGAGGCGAGCTTCGTTTCCTGTGAAGTTGCAGTTTTCTTATCCCCACGATGAAAAATTTTTGGAAATCTATCGTTTCGCACATTTTGTCCATTTTACCTTTGCTCTAATCCAGTCATTCAGCACTTCCTGTGAGCATTCATCAGTTTATTTTCGGTGAAATCCAAGGCACATATTCAGTGCTTGCCTGTTGAACTTGGATTAAATTCATGGTCAGTTTACCATCTTGAGCCAAAAAAAGCCTTTGGTAAATCTTCACATGGATGCGTCTTCAGTGTTTGCGGTATCTTTTAATAGATGTCACTCACATCGGATCCTGTAGCGGGTCTGTGATTGGTTTCCTTGTGACAGCCTTTGACTAACTTGTTGACCACTTAACCCCTAGTTAACTGGCTTGTCTCTTTCAGAGGATGTTTCTGTGTCTTTTGAAACTCTTTTCAGTGCCTATTAATTTGCAGACAGGTAGTGTTACCGGCCTCAATATTTACCCTGTGTGAAGTTCCCGGTTCACGCAGAAATATATATGATAATACGGAAAGTGGGGAGTAAAAGTACACAGATTTTGAAGATTTGTGACGTTAGACTAGTCGTTTAACCTCTTTAGTCTCAGTTTCCTCGCCTGTAAAATAGGGCGTAACAGCAGTAACAAACACAGAGAGTGAGTGAGAGGATAAAATAAATTAATGCAAGTAGAAGAAGTCATGTGGCACATTTCTTGGCACATAGAAATCACGCGATAAGTGTTGCTTGTTATTATTACCAAGCTACCCAAATATCTGTTGCCTAGATACAAACAACATGATTGGTCCTCTTGCCCACAATGTACCTCAGTTATTTCTGCAGGTTCTCAAAGAAGGATTTCTCATGTGTAATCACAACCAAGTCTGACTGTCTGGAAGCTCTGTTCACTGCATAGTATCCACCTTGATCTTGCTTTCTTGTTCTGTTTCCTACTCGTTTACGTCCACTGCTGGAAAAGCCTCCTGGAGAAATTCGCTGATGACAGTACCTCCCGTGGTCATGTCTATGTCCGTGTCAAGCATTGTCATCTGAGGAGACGCCCATAGAATGAAATCTACAAGGTGCCCATGTATTCCTGGCTTCTATGCTGGGTACTCTGTGAAGGGAAATCAACCCTGAGATACATTTTTTATTAAGTTGTTTTATTTTAATTCCGGTGTAAACGTACACAGTTGTATTAGTTGCAAGAGTACAATATAGTGATTCAACACTTCCATACATCACTCGCTGCTCATCACAGCAAGTGCCCTCCTTAATCCCATCGCCTATTTCACCCATCCCCCACCTCCCCTCTAGTAACCATCAGTTTGTCCTCTATGGTCAAGAGTGTGTTTTTTGGTTTGCCTCTCTGTCTCTCTTTTCCCCCCTTTTCTTGTTTGTTTTGTTTCTTAAATTCCACATATCAGTGAAATCATATGGTATTTCTCTTTCTCTGACTCATTTAGCTTAGCCTTACACTCTCCAGCTCCATTCATGTCATTGCAAATGGCAAGATTTCATTCTTTTTGATCGCTTATTAATATTCCATTGTATTTTTATACCACCTCTTCCTTATCCATTCATCAGCTGATAGACATGGGCTATTTTCATGATTTGGTTATTGCAGATAATACTGCTATAAATATCAGGGCGCATATACCCCTTTGAGTTAGTCTTTTTGTATTCTTTAGGTAAATACCCAGTGGCGCGATGACTGGATCACGGGGTAGTTCTATTTTTAACTTTTTGAGGAACCTCCCTACTGTTTTCCAGAGTAGCTGAACCAGTTTGCATTCCCGCCAACAGTGCGAGAGGGTTCCCCTTTCTCTGCATCCTCACCAACACCTGTTGTTGCTTGTGTTGTTGATTTTAGCCATTCTGACATGGGTGAGGTGATACCTCATTGTAGTTTTGATTTGTGTTTCCCTGATGATGAGTGATGTGGAACATCTTTTCATGTGTCTATTGGCCATCTGGATATCTTCTTTGGAGAAATTTCTGTTCATGTCTTCTGCCCATTTTTTCATTGGATTATTTGGTTTAAGGGTATTGAGTTGTATCAGTTCTTTATATATTTTGGATACTAACCCTTTCTCAGATATGTCATTTGCAAATATCTTCTATTTAGTAGGTTACCTTTTAGTTTTGTTGATTGTTTCCTTCACTGTGCAGAAGCTTTTCATTATTTTTTAATTTTATAAAAATGTTTAATTTATTTTGAGAGAGAGAGAGAGCAGGGGAGGGGCAGGGAGAGAGAGATTGGTGAGATCACGACCTGAGCTGAAATCAAGAGTCAGACGCTTAACTGACTGAGCACCCGGGAAACCCAGAAGCCTTTTATTTTTATATAGACCCAATAGTTTATTTTTGCTTTTATTTCCCTTACCTCAAGAGACAGATCTGGAAAAATGTTGCTATGGCCAATATCAGAGAAATTACTGCCTGTCTTCGAAGAGAAGGATTTTTATGGTTTCAGGTCTCACATTTAGGTCTTTAACTCATTTTGAATTTATTTTTGTGAATGATGTAAGAAACCGGTCCAGTTTCATTCTTTTGCATGTAGCTGCCCAGTGTTCTCAACGCCATTTGTTTAAGAGACTGAGATAGAGTTTTGACCTGGTCCCTGGAGGACCTCTACTTGTGCCCAGATTCCCACAAGTCACCTCTTGAGTTGTTACTTGATAGCAATAATTTATATTTATTGCTTAGGCTGGCATAAGTATCTGGATGTCACATGCTCTTTTTTAAATGTTTATTTATTTTTGAGAGAGATAGAGTGCAGGGGAAGTGCAGAGTGAGAAGGAGACAGAGCATCTGAAGTAGGCTGTGCACTGACAGCAGAGAGCCCATTGTGGGGCTCAAACTCAGGAACCGTGAGATCATAACCTGAGCCAAAGTTGGACGATTAATGGACTGAGCCACCCAGGTGCCCCTAAATGTTGTCTTTTTAAATGTACTAAAGCAGGTCAGCAAAGTTTGGTCTCCCTGCTGAGCTTCTTGTGCATATCTTATAGATATGATCCATTGGAAGAAAGGTTCTATTTCACTATTTATCGTAGTGAAGGGATGGAACAAGAATGAGGAATATTTTGCTTGGGAGGACTCCTATCTCTCTGGGAGGATTTGCTAACTGAAGATCTGCGTATGGCCAAAGTGTATCTGTTCGACACACATAGATGGTAGGTAGGAATTAACCTTGACTGCTGTCTGCTTCCAGCCCTAGAAGTTATGTTGCCATGAGCTGGTATTCGGGCCTTCCAGCTGACTTGTACTAATCTGCTATATTACAAATGAGAGAGACGTTCCCCTGCTGCTCACTGTGCCTCGCTAGCTACTGACCCAGCATTGCCTATGAGACTCTGGCAGATGGACACATAGAGATGCCGGAGAAACTCATTCTAGATGACTAATAAGCAGGGAGAACTTTTTAGGCCCACAAAGAAGCAGGTAGTATAATTGCTTCACGTTTAAGGGGAAACTAGCAGCTTGAAGTAGGGGGAATAACACTGAACATTCGGTACAGAATCAAAACACGTTTAGTGGAGAAAAGGTGAAACACACTGAGGCAAATTCTAGATTAGAATTGAAAAGATATCAGAAAAGTATAAATAAAGATTTCTTGGATAAATGCTTGCTTTCTGAAATGCAACATTCAGTTAGCATCAGATTAAAAGAATGAATATAGTGAATCTAGAAGATCAGCTGAAAGAGGTATTTTACAATAGAGAGCAAAAGTGTAAAAATGTTGGGGCACGTGGGTGGCTCGGTCGGTTAAGTGTTAGACTTTGTCTGAGGTTGTGATCTCATGTTTCGTGAGTTTGAGCCCCGCATGGGGCTCTCTGCTGTCAGCACAGAGCCTGCTTCAGATCCTCTGCCCCCCTCTCTCTCTGCCTGTCCCCCACTGGTTCTCTCTCCCTCAAAATAAATAAATAAACTTAAAAAAAATTCTTTTAAGTATAAAAATGTCAATACAGGAATAATGAGTAAAGAAAAGATAAATAGTAGAGCCAGATAGTCTAATAGATACAAGTGATAGAGAGAAGGAAGAACTAACAGAGGAAGAACCTTAGAAGAAAAGTATCCCCATGCTGAATAAAAACTTGAATGTTCCGGGGCACCTGGGTGCCACAGTTGGTTAAGCGTCGGACTTGGGCTCAGGTCATGATCTCAAAGTTCCGTGGTTTTGAGCCCCATGTCAGGCTCTGTGCTGACTGCTCAGAGCCTGGAGCCTGCTTCCGATTCTATGTCTCCCTCTCTCTCGGCCCCTCTCCCACTCCCACTCTGTCTCTCTCTCTCTCTCTCTCTCTCTCTCTCTCAAAAATAAATAAACATTAAAAAAATAAAGACAAAACTTGAGTTTTCAGCTCAAAAGAATACAGTAAGAGCCAGCAGTGTGAAAGAAAAACAACAAACGCTTAGCCATATACCAGTGAGATTTCTGAACTTCAAAAATAAATGCACTTAAAAAGTAATGAATAAATTATGAGGTACTTCAAACTTGCAGAAAATGGCAGAAGTGAATGTAACCTGTGTACCCACCATCTATATTGGCCAGATGTTAATGCTTTGCTATACATTACAAATATTTGTTAAACTAGCTTTGTGCAGTGGCAATATCGTAGCCAATGAGGTTTATCTGAGGCGCGATTCTTGCTAATTGCAAACTTTTCCCAAATATTTGTTAAACTCACATATAAATTTCATATAAATTTCATCTACATAAATATATAAAGATCTAATTCACTCTTCTTAACTATAAGCAACTGTGTGGACAACATTTATGTCACTGTCTCCCTGTAGGAGATTTAAAACCATTAAATGTTAATTTCTGAAGTTAATGTGTAAATTTAATGCAATTAATATTGGATCCCAACAGATTTATTTTGGGAAATTTATGAAATGATCTTAAATTTTTATGATTATATGTGCTCCAAAATAACCAATAAAAATAAAAAGAGAAGTGAAAACTATTTCCTTAATACATGTAAGAACATGATATAGAGTCTCTATAATGAAATCAATAGGTTTTGGTAAAGAAACAGAAAAACCTATCACTAGAACATACTAAGAGTACAGAGATATATATTAGTATCTATGAGATTTTAATACATAACAGTTGTACATTGTTTGATTCTGTCCGAAAATAATTGTTTAACAGTCCTAGGACATTTGGCAATCCACCTGGAAGCTATTGGTAGTGGGTCTTTATCTTATACCCCCAAATAAATTCCAGTTACATATGTAATCAATCCATAAAATCTTGTAAGAGAACAAATGAAATTAAATCTGTAATTTGGGATTCATGGAGGCTTTTAAACCAAGGCTGGAAACCAAAAGGCTATGAAACCAAAGATAAACATATTTGACAAGACAATTAGAAATTTTGATTGCAGAAACACCACAAACAAAATTCATAGACAGATTATAGAAACAAATAAAATGCTACAGTGTACAGAGAGCTACCATGAAGTGGTATGGAAAAGATAATACAGAAGGAAGATGGGCAAAAAACGATTAATAGACACTTCACAAAAGAGCAGACCCAGTGGCTAACAGATACATGAAGAGATGATCAAATTTTACTTGTAGTTAGGAAATCTAAATTAAAGTAACAAATGCCATTTTGTACCCATTCAGTGGATAATATTAGAAAAATTACCCAGTGATAGTAGAGATGTGAAACATTACCAATAGCTTGGAAAGCAATCTGGTGATTTATATTTGTATTCACATTTGCGTTTATATTTGCTCTTGTATATACTTACCCTGATATTTATATATGTCCTTTTACTCAGCAATCCCCCTAGTATATAAAAGCATAAGTAATAGGGTGTTCATTTTAATATTGTTCACAAAAAAAAAAAACCCTGAAAACAAAGTAAATGCCCATCAAACAAATTACAGTACAACCATATAAGGGGATAGTTTAGTCACTAAAAACACTGAAATAAACCCATAGTGGTTACACCTCCTCACATAAATCTCTCATCAAAACTTTCTCCCTCTTCCACCACTTACAGAGCAAAAGCATTTCTGCATATAAATGGAGATAGACTGGTGTGTGTGTGTGTGTGTGTGTGTGTGCGCGCACGCGCGCGCGCGTGTTGGGAGGCGGGCAGAGATGTTCTATAGTAGCAGCAAGTAAACCCAAAATCTGGACTGAGACTGTGAAATCTCACTGTTGGGACAGCCAGAAGGAATGTTGTTTGTTCGAGTGTGGTTCCTTGGAAGTGGTTGTATCCAAGGAGCTCCAAACTATTAGGAGTAACTATGGGAATCCCATCAGACATTGTAAGCAGCTATCACACAGGAATCAAGAATCTGTCCCTCGAGGAAAAGGTGTTCAGGGTTTCCATAACCCATGGGGAATTGGACTGTCAGAAAATAAGGTAGAAATAGAGACCAGATTAGCTAAGTGAGGGTAAGTACAAGTTATTTCTAGGTGTATCCAGAATTGTTGAGGGTTTCCCTCTTGGTATATTAGATGATGGCATATAATGGTGAGACACATTTCAAATTCTGCCTGCTACTTGGGTGTAGGTTTCTAATGTTTCCCATATGAACAGATTGATTTCAGGAGAGCCGCAAGTAAGAATGTCTGAGGAAGGGGAGCCTGAGTGGCTCTGTCGGTCACATGTCCAACTCTTGATTTCAGCTCAGGTCATGATCTCACCGTTTGTGAGATAGAGCCCCGCACTGTTAGCGTGGAGCCTGCTTGGGATTCTCTCTCCACCTCGCCTCTCAAAATAAATAAATAAACTTCAAAAAAAAAGACTGCGGAAGACACCTAAAACAATCGGATTAAAATAATATGAGGGTAGGTTGAGGTTGAGCAAAGCACAGGAGAAACTTAACTAGATACGAAGAAGTAGAGTGAACTGATGACCTGCTTCTTCCGTACTAGTGAACAGCTTCCAACAGTAAGCCTTGACTGTTCGCATTTAAAGCATATTTATACTTGGGAGTTTTCAGCTTTTTAGAAACATTGTATGCAGTTTCATTTTAGCATGTTTGTGTTCGACTTCCTTTACGGTATATGGTTAACATGGCTTCTGGCTAGTCAATATCACCATACAGTTTTTTAGGCAGAAAATTCTTAGAGCAGGTTAATTTCCTATTGGAGATGAGTACAGTTTTATAAATCAACAACTAACCAGTTCACAAAGTTGTTATGGTTTTCTCATTGCCCTAAAGCACTTAAGTACGCTCTATGTGTAAATTATGTACTTCAAGTTGTGGACGGTCACATAATAATAAGTTAATTAACTTACGAGAAAATATTCATCTTCAACAGTAATCAAATAACAAAGCACAAAAATAATAATTGCATTATCCTTTTCATCTCTTATGCTTCTTATGTCTACTTCTTTTACACTAACGACGTCTGCTTTTGTCTGGTTGGTAACAGAAGTGGGCACTGGTAACATACAAAACACCAGGTTCTAGAAACATACTGTTGCTCGGGGGAACTTATGTGTGGCTAGATTTATATTCCTGATTCCTGAATGCTCCTGATGTGGGCCTGGTACTGAAATGCTTTGGAAAAGGGAAACACATGAGAGATAGGAAGTTGGATTATTCAAACTTTGGAGGTGGTATTAAAGCACACGTTTCCAGAGGAAATTCGTACCAGATGCTGAAGGAGGAAACCCATCTCTACACATGCCCTTGCACTAGAGCCCTCTGACTGTGATCTAGAGGAGTAAGAAATTTGGAAGTGCAAACATTTTGAAGTTTAATTCCTTTGAACTTTTAAATCAAGGAGATTTCATTTTTGTTCTTTAATTTCTCTCTGGGAAAGAAATAATTGAGGGGGGGTTCAGAGTATTCAAATTTGGGGCATCCTTCGCGTTGTAATTATTTGGGCTAATTGCATAATCTCTGGTGAGTTCTATTAAACAATGCAGATAGGCATAATTTGAAATGGAAAATAGAATACAGATAAAATATTCTGCCTAGGGTACAATGCAGCCTTGAAGTTAATTTTATTAATGTCTTATTCTGACCCACTTTATAGTCTTCTGAGGACAAAAATTTGAACTGTCTTCACCACTGGTCCCAGGAAGATACATGAAATAGGAATAGTTGATACTAAAGATGCAGGGGTGAGCTACCTCATCACGGTTGGAACAGCACTGCCCTGATAGATGACTAGTTTACTCTCTCAAGGGGAATGGCCACACCATATGCTTCATTACTAAGCTCAATGGGTTAAGACAGTGGTTTGCATCCCTAGCTGCACGTTAGAATTATCTGGGGAGTTTTTAAAATGCTTAAACTTTATCGGAGAGCAATTAAATCGGAATCTCTGGGGTCGGGGTCCAGTATTTCCAGTACACATTTGGCTTGGGTTGAGTTCCCCAGGAACAGACTCTGTGACAGAGATTTGCATATAGGAAGCTTATCGGTAAGTACTCTCGCAACCTTTGAAACGGTGAAGGAGGATCAGGTAGATGAAGTTCAACTGTAGCTGCTCTGCCACAGTCAAGGCCACAGGGAGGTCTGGATCTGGGATGGCCCTCCATGTTTGTCTCAAATTGAGTCACAGAAGCTGAACACCTTTATACCCTTACATCTGCCCAACTTTGGATTTGGGTTGCCCTCAGGGAGTGAGTGTGACCTTGGGAATAAAAGCTCCTTCCCACCGAAAGGAATGACCAGGAGGCACTCAGCTCTAACCTGTCAGCCGTCAACGCCACGCATGTAGTCCAATTCCAGAGCCCGTGGCACTTCCCAGAATGATGAAGTGTTGGAGTGGACCTTTCTGGCCCCATTCTAAAGCCCATGGCCCAGGCCTCCCCAGCAGAGGAAAAGATACGTGTCTGCAAAAGACAAGGAGGTCCCAATACCCAGTGGGGCCATGTTAAGCAGTGACGGAGTCACAGGAGAAGCCAAGCATCAAGGACATGTCTGTCCCTCCTTCTCTCTTACCTTAAACGTGGATGCCCTTTAAAAGTATGTACTTTGGGGCCCCCCGGGTGGCTCAGTGGTTAAGCGTCCGACTTCGGCTCAGGTCATGACCTCACGCTTCATGAGTTCGAGCCCCACATTGGGCTGTCTGCATAACCGACTATGTAAGTTTATATCAGGAAAAGGATAGGAGACTCTGAAGCACTGTGTAATACATCCTTAACTGCGTATGAGTTGCGATATTGTGACTCCATCTACATTTTCATTCGTGTAATGTTGCCCAATTGTTATAAGCTAGAGAGGTGGAGAAAAGAAACTAGTCCTCCCCAAATTTTTCCTCAAAACGTTTGAGGAAGTGAGTAAAACATTCAGAAACAGGCAGAAAGACTTAAAATTTAATGAATGAATAATCAAAACAATTTGAGATGGAGGGCAATAAAGTAAGCAGAATTTCTGCCAAGTATATTGATGAAGAAAGAAGACCTACAATATGTAGAAATTAGTTTTTATGGCATAACCACAGAAATGAAAATAGAAAGGGGGGGAGGGAGAGAATTCTGTGTTCATTTGTAGGCTTACAAATCATAAAATCGAACTGAAGTGGGTAATTTTCTCAGAATATATAAATGACTAAAATTCTCAAAAGATAGAAAATACTAATACATCAATAACTATGGAAGAAAGTTTTAAAAAAACCTGAAACCAAAAAGTTCTAGAATGGACAGCTTTATGGGTGATTCATTTGTACTTTACTCTATAAAATGTTTGAAATCATGGGGCGCCTGGGTGGCTCAGTCGGTTAAGCAGCCGACTTCGGCTCAGGTCATGATCTCACGGTCTGTGAGTTTGAGCCCCGCGTCGGGCTCTGTGCTGACTGCTCAGAGCCTGGAGCCTGTTTTGGATTCTGTGTCTCCCTGTCTCTGACCCTCCCCCGTTCATGCTCTGTCTCTCTCTGTCTCAAAAATAAATAAACGTTAAAAAATTTTTTTAAAAATAAATAAATAAAATGTTTGAAATCATAGAAAAGTACATAAAATTTCTCAATTTGTTTTCAAGTTATAATACAAGCTTGATATCAAATCTCTTTAAGCACAAAAAACTAAAGACCACTCTTGAAGTAGAATCCTAAATAGAAAACCAGAAAATACAAATCTATTACTAGTAAGATTAAAAATATGTGATTCTTGGGGCGCCTGGGTGGTGCAGTCGGTTAAGCGTCCGACTTCAGCCAGGTCACGATCTCGCGGTCCGGGAGTTCGAGCCCCGCGTCGGGCTCTGGGCTGATGGCTCGGACCCTGGAGCCTGTTTCCGATTCTGTGTCTCCCTCTCTCTCTGCCCCTCCCCCGGTCATGCTCTGTCTCTCTCTGTCCCAAAAATAAATAAACGTTGAAAAAAAAAAATTAAAATAAAAAAAAAAAATATGTGATTCTTAAAAAGCCAGCGTCATACTGAAACCATAGAGGTATTCATATTACATTAGCATCAGGATCAATATAACAATATCTCCTATCAGTTCTTTATCTTTAATGTTTGTTTATTTTTGAGAGAGACAGCGCGTGCGTGAGCGCATACGCACAAGTGGGGGAGGGGCAGAGAACGAGAGAGACACACAGAATCTGAAGCAGGCTCCAGGCTCCAAGCTGTCAGCACAGGCGGGGCTCGAACCCACACACGGTGAGATCATGACCTGAGCTGAAGTTGGACGCTTAACAGACTGAGCCACCCAGGTGCCCCTCCTATCAGTTCTAATGCTTAGTACTGTTCCATAGATTTTAGTCATTGCGGAAAGTTGGAACGTGGAAGTATAGAAAGAGATAAATTACTGAGAGTCATAGAACTAGTGAAGCTAAGATAACCAATTAAAAATTGTAATACTATAAAAATTAACAGAGGGGCACCTGGGTGGCTCAGTCGGTTAAACATCCAACTTCAGCTCTGGTCATGATCTCGCGTTTCATGGGTTGGACCCCCGCATCAGCTCTGTGCTGACAGCTCAGAGCCTGGAGCCTGCTTCGGATTCTGTGTCTCTCTCACGCTCTGCCCCTCCTCTGCTCATGCTCTGTCTCTTTCTGTCTTGCTCTCTTTCTCTGTCTCTCAAAAATAAACAAACCTTAAAAATTTTTTAAGAAATTAACAAATGACGAAAGCTCAATAAAGTGGTCATGTCATACACACATATCTATAACACAGCTATGTCTACATATTTATATATATATTGGATATATGCATATCTTAGAGATAATACATATAGTAATATGTCTATAAATATAGGCACACACACATACACACATATATACACATACATATGTACATACATACATACATACATCTTTCCTATTCCTTTGGATGCAATTTAGTTCTCTGGTCATGCTTAACTGGGAAAATGTAATCTGACTGTGGGCTTGAAGAAAGGGAAGGTGGATTTTTTGTTGTTTTATTTATTTTTGAGACAGAGAGAGACAGAGCATGAACGGGGGAGGGTCAGAGACAGGGAGACACAGAATCTGAAACAGGCCCCAGGCTCTGAGCTGTCAGCACAGAGCCCGACGCGGGGCTCAAACTCACAAACCGTGAGATCATGACCTGAGCCGAAGTCGGCCGCTTAACCGACTGAGCCACCCAGGCGCCCCAGGGAAGGTGGATTTTGATGGACAGCTAACAGCTTCTGCTACACATGTAATTATATAATATTATATATATATATGAGAGATTGGTAATTCTATGGGGGTAATAATCTTTTACAACATTAAGTATGCGACAATAATCTTATTCAGAATAATTACAAAAATATTAGAAATGAACTTAATAAAAGCACGTTTATTTCTCTAAAAGAAGCATATAAGTAGATATAGACCGCTTATTACATTGGGGAAATGAATAAAGTAAGTATTAATTATCACCAATTTAATTCAGTGGTTTAATAACAACCCAACTGAAAATGCTTCGTGTTCCTTTTATTTTTTTATGTTTGTTTATTTTCGAGAGAAAGAGAGAGAGTCGGGCAGTGGGGGGAGGAGGACAGAAAGAGAGAGAGGACAGAAGATCCGAAGCGGGCTCCACACTGACGACAGGCAGCAACCGCAGGCTCAAACTCATGAACCCCGAGATCATGACCTGAACCAAAGGTAGATGCTTAACCAACTGAGCCGCCCAGGGCCCCCTTTGTATTTCTTTTCATTTGACAAAATGATTCTAAAATCTATTTGGAAAACCCCCAAGATATTTATAGAAAAGTGATAAAGTGGCACTCTATGAGACATATAAGGAACACAGTATAGTTTGTGGTATTCAAAATATTATAAAAAAAAAAAAAGTTGTGATAATGGTATAAGAATTGACAGGGTCATCAAACAGCACACATCAGCCAAAGAGCATGGAGGAAGTTTAGATGGGCCACATGTGGAAGTTTCATACGTCGCTTCCACTCGTTACTCTGGAGACAAGTTTGTCTCGTGGCCGTGCCTGACTGGACGAGCGGCTGGAAAAAAGTAACCTAACTGTAGGCTTCAAGAAGGGGTGGGGGTGGGGGGGTGCCTAGGTGGCTCAGTCGGTTGAGGTTGAGCATCCGACTCTTGCTTTTGGCTCGGGTCGTGATGTCAGGTTCATGGGCTCTGTGCTGACACTGGGGAGCCTGCTTGGGATTCTCTCTCTCCCTCCCTCTCTGCCTCTCTCTCTCTCTCTGCCCGTCTCCTGCTCATGCTCTCTCTCTCTTTCAAAATAAATAATAAACTTAAAAAAATACATATTTTACAAAAAGAAGGGGAGAGCGGGCCCGCCCTCGTGCCCATGAGTCCCCAGAGCAGTGACTCCGGCTGAGCAGGAAGAAAACTGCTCCTGAGCTGGAGGGCGTCTGCAGGCTGTGCGGCCGCCCTACCGACTTCCGGCCGCCCCTGGACTCACCGGTCCAGCCCCAGCATGAGCAGCCTGCCAGTCGACGGCACCTCGGTCAGCCGCTCCCCCAAATCGAGTCCCAGCAGAGCAAGGTGACTCACATGCTGGATGGGAAGCCGTCCAGTACCAGCTAGCAGACCTCTCCCAGGACAGTGCTCTGTCCTCAGCCAGGCCCTGAGGCAGCCATCCTGCCTAGGTGATGGGCACCTTTGTTGGTTCCCTTAGCCAGGGCTCTGCCAAACGCCCCACATTCGCTGTCCCAGGAGCACCCTAGAGACCATTAAATGTCCCATTCCATTGGAAAAACAGGAAGGATAAAGGTAGGACAGCTAGCAGCTTCTGCCATACATCTTATCTCCCTTTGAATCCACATCTAACATTATGATCCAGGACTATTGTTATCCCCATTGTATATGCAAGGAACTAAGGCACAAAGAATTTAGGGAACATATCCACAATCCCATGACTATTAAATGGTCGGCCTAATAATCCAATCCACTTTACCTACTCCAGAGTCTGTGCACCTCCACTGCTGCGCGCGCGCACACACACACACGCACACACATACGCATGAATTCAGTTTATGAGAAATATGTGAAAATCATAGATAATTAGAGCCTACTCAGTAATTAATTAAATGAACTATTTGAAAACAGAAATATAGATAATTCTTGTACTTTATAACAAAATCAGGCAGATCAAATAATTTAGTGGACAAAATCAAACCATTTAAAGCTAAAAGGACATATTAGTGACTGCTGATCTGTGCTCTGGAAGTTTATTTTATTTTTTTTAAGTTTTTATTTTAATTCCAGTTAGCATAGAGTATAATATTAGTTTCAGGTGTACAATATGATTCACAATTCCCTACATCACCCAGTGCTCATCACAAGTGCCCTCCCTCATCCCCAGCACCTATTTAACCCATCTTCCTGCCCTCCTCCCCTCTGGTAGCCATCAGATTGTTCTCTATAATTAAAATTCTGTCTCTTGCTTTGACTCTCTCCCTCTCATTTTTTGCCTTTGCTTGTTCTGTTTCTTAAATTCCACACATGAGTGAAATCATATGGTATTTCTCTTTCTCTGCTTTATTTTTCTTAGCGTTATACTCTCTAGCTCCATCCGTGTTGTTGCAAATGGCAAGATCTCATTCTTTTTTATGGCTGAATAATATCCTATTGTGTATACACCACCTCTTCTTTATCCGTTCCTCTGTCGGTGGACACGGACTGCTTCTATATCTTCACTATTATAAATAATGCTGCCATAAACATACGGATGCATGTATCCCTTTGAATTAGTGTTTTTGTAGTCTTTGGGGCAGATAACCAGTTGTGTGATTACTGGATCATAGGAAAGTTCCATTTTTAACTTTTTGAGGAACCTCCACCCTGTTTTCCACGGTGGCTGCACCAGTTTGCATTCCCACCAACAGTGCAAAAGGGGTTTTCCCTTTCTCCACGTCCTCGCCAACACCTGTTGTTTCTTGTGTGTGTGTTTTTTATTTTTTAACGTTTATTCTTTTTGAGAGAGAGAGAGAGACACAGGGTGCGAGCAGAGGAGACAGAGGGAGACACAGAATCTGAAGCAGGCTCCAGGCTCTGAGCTGTCAGCACAGAGCCTGATGCAGGGCTCGAACTCACAAACTGTGTAATCATGACCTGAACTGAAGTTGGCCACTTAACCGACTGAGCAATCCAGGCGCCCCTCTTGTGTTTTTGATTTTAGCCATTCTGACAGGTGTGAGGTGATATCTCATTGTAGTTTTGATTTGTATTTCCCTGACAATAAGTGACGTTGAGCATCTTTTCGTGTGTCTGCTGGCTATCTGTATGTCTTTGGAAAGGGTCTATTCATGTCTTCTGCTCATTTCTTAACTGGATTATTTGTCTTTTGGCTGTTGAGTTTTATAAGTTCTTAACGTATTTTGGATACTAGCCCTTTACCCGATATGTCATTTGCAGATATCTTCTCTCATTCCATAGTTTGCCTTTTAGTTTTGTTGATTGTTTCCTTCACTGTGCAGAAGCTGTTTATTTTGATGTAATTCCGATAGTTTATTTTTGCTTTTGTTTCCCTTGCCTCTGGAGACATATCTAGAAAAGAAGTTGCTACAGCCAGTGTCAAAGAAGTCACTGCCTGTGTTCTGTTCTAGGATTTTGATGGTTTCCTGTCTCACACTTAGGTCTTTCATTTATTTTGAACTTGTGTATATAGTGTAAAAAAGTGCTCCAGTTTCATCCAATTTTCCTGGTACCATTTATTGAAGAGACTGTCTTTCTCCCACTGGATATTCTTTCCTGCTTTGTTGAAGATTAATTGACCGTATACTTGTGGGTTTATTTCTGGGTTTTCTATTCTGTTCTATTGGCCTATGTTTCTACTTTGGGGCCAGTGCCATACTGTCTTGATCACTACAGCTTTGTAATATAACTTGAAGTCCAGAATTGTGATGCTTCCGGCTTTGCTTTCCTTTTTCAAGATTGCTTTAGCTCTCCGGGGTCTTTTGTGGTTCCATACAACTGGATTGTTTGTCCTAGTTCTGTGACAAATGCTATTGGTATTTTGACAGGGATTGCATTCAATGTGTACATTGCTTGCAGTAGTGTAGACATTGTAACAATATTTGGTCTTCCAATCCATGAGCATGGAATGTCTTTCCATTTCTTTGTGTCCTCCTCAATTTCTTTCATCAGTGTTTCATTGTTTTCAGAGTACTGAGTACATTGTTTTCTCCGTGCTATCAGCATGGAGAAGAGTCCAAACATGGGACTCGATCTCATGAACCGTGAGATCATGACCTGAGCTGAAATCAAGAGTCAGAAGCTTAACCAACTGAGCCACCCAGTTGCCTCACATTTCAGTTACTTTTTGATGAATTCTGTGGAGATGTCAAATAGGCCATTGAATATATGAGTCAGGAGTTGTATAGGACACACGAACGTTTCTAAATAAACTGTATTTAGAGGTGTGGCACCACATGATTGTGCGAGGATGAATGTGTCAATAGAAAATAGAAGAGGATCTGTGAATTCTATTAAATGTGGGAAGATCTAACACACTCCTGATGGGAGTTCACAATGTACACTTTTTCTTTAGAGCTCTTTGACAGTCTGAATCAAAGGGTCTTATAGTCCGTATTTATTGATGCATCAATCCAAATTCTATAAATATTCCCAAAAGAAATATACACTGAAAGAGTCAAATATTTATTTATCAAGATGTATTTTGTGGCATTATTTATAAAAGAGAAAATAGGAATAATCCTAAAATTCCAGAAACTGGGGGATAGTCATAAAATATGAAATATTTGTCAGCAATTAAATTTTAATTCATGTTTCAAAAATATTTAAGGATATGGAAAATAAAGCAGAAAAAACCCCACAGCTTCAAGGAACTGATCATGTAGTAGGGATATAGGCACATAAACTAATGATTAGTTTAATGATTATGGTCAGAGTAGAAGTGTCTACAAAATACAGGCGAAACGAAAGAGGAAATGTTTATATCTGTCAGGTGTTAGGCTGTTTGGGGGTAGTGTCTCCGAGGAGCTGGCCTCTGAATTGAAAATTTGAAGGAAGAATAGGAATGGTTCAAGCAGAAGAAACAGTACGTGCCAAGGCAGAGAGTATAGAACAACATGGTATACTGATGAAATTTTAAAAAGTTCAATATTACTGAAGCAAAAAGCATACCAACAGGTGAAGATGAAGGAAGGGAGACAGTCAGGGGCAAATCACACAACGCAGGAAGTATCAGGCAAAGATCTAGAATGTATAAAAAGGTCAGTGGGGCATCGGGTTAGTGAAACATTTTCAGTACAGACATGACAAGTCATATTTAAATACAACTCTAACATCCCCGTGCATTGCAAGGAAATAAGTATTTCTTCTTTTTTTTTTTTGAATTTCAATTTTTCTTTTTCTTTTATTTTTTTAATTTACATCCAAGTGAGTTAGCATATAGTGCCACAATGATTTCAGGAATAGATTCCTTAATGCCCCTTACCCATTTAGCCCATCCCCCCTCCCACAACCCCTCCAGTAACCCTCTGTTTGTTCTCCATATTTAAGAGTCTCTTACGTTTTATCCCCCTCCCTGTTTTATATTATTTTTGCTTCCCTTCCCTTATGTTCATCTGTTCTGTGTCTTAAAGTCCTCCTATGAGTGAAGTCATATGATATTTCTCTTTCTCTGACTAATTTTGCTTAGCATAATACCCTCCAGTTCCATCCACGTAGTTGCAAATGGCAAGATTTCATTCTTTTTGATTGCCGAGTAATACTCCATTGCATGCATGCATATATATATATATATATGTATATATATATATATATATATATATATATATACCACATCTTCTTTATCCATTCATCCGTCAGTGGACATTTGGGCTCTTTCCATACTTTGGCTATTGTCGATAGTGCTGCTATAAACATTGGGGTACATGTGCCCCTTCAAAACAGCACACCTGTATCCATTGGATAAATACCTAGTAGTGCAATTGCTGGGTCGTAGGGTAGTTCCATTTTTAGTTTTTTGAGGAACCTCCATCCTGTTTTCCAGAGTGGCTGGAACCTCCATCCTGTTTTCCAGAGTGGCTGCACCAGCTTGCATTCCCACCAACAATGCAAAAGGGATCCTCTTTCTCCGCATCCTCGCCAAATCTGTTGTTGCCTGAGTTGTTCATGTTAGCCATTCTGACAGGTGTCAGGTGGTATCTCATTGTGGTTTTGATTTGTATTTCCCTGGTGATGAGTGATGTGGAGCATTTTTTCATGTGTTGGTTGGCCATCTGGATGTCTTCTTTGGAGAAGTGCCTATTCATGTCTTTTGCCCATTTCTTCACTGGATTATTTGTTTTTTGGATGTTGAGTTTGGTAAGTTCTTTAGAGATTTTGGATACTAACCCTTTATCTGATATGTCGTTTGCAAACATCTTCTCCCATTCTGTCAGTTGCCTTTTCGTTTTGCTAATTGTTTCCTTCGCTGTGCAGAAGCTTTTTATTTTGATGAGGTCCCAATAGTTCATTTTTGCTTTTGTTTCCCTTGCCTCTGGAGACGTGTTGAGTAAGAAGTTGCTGCGGCCAAGGTCAAAGAAGTTTTTGCCTGCTTTCTCCTCTAGGATTTTGATGGCTTCCTGTCTTACTTTTAAGTCTTTCGTCCATTTTGAGTTTATTTTTGTGTATGGGGTAAGAATGTGGTCCAGGTTCATTCTTCTGCATGTCGCAGTCCAGTTTTCCCAGCACCACTTGCTGAAGAGACTGTCTTTATTCCACTGGATATTCTTTCTGCTTTGTCAAAGATTAGATGGCCATATGTTTGTGGGTCCATTTCTGGGTTCTCTGTTCTGTTCCATTGATCTGAGTGTCTGTTTTTGTGCCAGGAAATCAGTATTTCTTGAGGAAATTAGACATCAAATCAAATACCCAATTTGCCACATTTCTGCTTTACTCGTGCCCCTTGTCCCACAACACACTATGTTCTCTCACTGCTATCTCATCACACCTGTTTCCTCTCCTCACCAGGATGTCTACAGTAGTAGAGTTCTCGTTCCAAGCAAGGCTGTTGTGAGGCCCATCCATGGATGGAGGTTTGCGATGTAATGTGTCAATACACTGTGGATGCAAGACTGAAACTAACTACCGCTACAGTCCAAGTTCATATGCCCAGAACTAAGGCAGTAGCAGGAAGGCCCGGGAGAAGGAAACAGATTTAAGAAATATATATATCGAAGGAGGAATGGCTAGTGGACTGAGGATGAAGGAGGGCCATGGTAAATTTAGTTCCGGACATATTCTACCAAACAACATTTAGAGCAGTGGTTTCCAAACTTGGCTGCATGATGGACTCAGTGGATGAGCTTTGCAACAATGCCTATTCTAGAACATCACTCTGGAATGGTCTGATTCGGTGCTCCTGAAATGTGAAACGGGTATCAGCATTTTAAGTAGATTCCCATGGTGATCAGAATGCACAGCCAGAATTGTAACTTTTGCTGTAGAATACTGCTCAATTCAGAGTTAGTGAAGTATAACTACCACATAAACAGATACAGAAAAAACTGTCTCGGTTATGTGGTCCCGTGGCTCCTGTTGTTGCAAGTGTATTTAGTAGAGATCTGAATATTCTCTTCCATTGCTATTCTGAGCAGATGTTCATTCCTCATTCATGAGAAATTAGGGCGTGAATATCCTGCACCTGTTGCCAAATCTTACCAATGGCAGATTCTCAATTTCTTTCTCTATACATCTATTAATCCAGTTCATAATGATCTCTTTCATGTTCAGCATGTGCTTTTTGGGGCACAGAAAGATGTCCTCTCTGTAGCCTGACTTTCCACATACACAAATGATTCTGTGAGTTACTCAGCAGATGTCCAAGACCATGGTTTTCCACAAGAGAACTGTATCCTGAAGATTAGACCATTTTGCCTTGAGAAGTGGCCAGAGTTTTATTCTAAGTTACTAAAACCCTGTGAAGAAGCTGCATGTATAATGCACACAGTGTGACTCCGGTCCCTGACCGTGGAGAGCATTGTGCAAAAAACAAACATACCTTGATCCGTTGATATTGTTCCCAAAAGTGGTGCTTCACCATATGAAAGATAATATCCCCTTAGATAAGTTGAACTGTTAAATTTGCTCTTCTCAGACTCTTTACTAGATCTCTACATACTTTTGTCTACTGTTCACTGGTTTTGTCACTAGATGTTTTCTTACCTGGTGGCAACTCTGAGGATTAAGTAACCTCTCTTTGGACACTAATTAATGGTGGATATGGGGATAACTACTGAAACTCAAGGGGCACCTGGGTGGCTCAGTCAGTTGAGTATCCAACTCTTGATTTCGGCTCAGGACGTGTTCTCTGGGTCATGGGATCGAAGCCTGCGTCCAGCTCTGTCCTGAGCATGGAGCTTACTTAAGATTCTCTCTCTCCATCTACCTCTGCCCAGGTCGTGGTGATCAAATGACCTAGAGCTATACTCACACACCATATCAATATCAATTCCCTGGTTTTGGTATTATATTATGTATAAGATGTAGCTATTGAGGGAAACTGAGTGAAGGACACAGAAGACCTGTATGTACTATCATTACACCTTCCCGTGAATTCACAATTATTTCACGTACCCCTTCGAATCTGTACTTTTGTATCCTTTGGATAAATACCTAATAGTGCAATTGCTGGATCATAGAGTAGTTCTATTTTTAGATTTTGAGAAACCTCCAGAGTGTTCTCCAGAACAGCTACACCAGTTTGCATTCCCACCAGCAGTGCAAGAGGGTTCCCTCAAAATAAGAAGTTAAAAGGAGAGCTCCATATCAGGGTCATAGTCCATTAAAGAGCGACAACACCAAGCAGTGTGGAAGCCTGCTTCTTCTAGAACTGACATCATCTGATTTGCCTGCATTTTGGCTACCACATACCAATAAATCTGTCACTTTCCTCAGTTCCTTGGCATTTTGTCAATGCAAAGCCTTCCCAATTCTGGCCCAATTTCTGCGTTTAGTATTTGTTCTCGTTCAATCCATAATACCTAACGGTGTTTGGCATGCGGCAGGCATTTTGGCTGAATGAATAAAGGAAGGGAAGATGGTCTTATCTATCCTGCTAGAACTCTGAGTTCCTTGAGGGCTGAAACAACAGATTCATCTATATCGGCAAAACATCTAGCACTGTAGGCATTCAGTGAATGTTTTAAGAAGTAATAAATAGAATGTTATAAAATCAGCGAGGATTATTGTTATTAACATTTTAAAGGCTCTTACCATCCTCCGCTCAAAGGAACTTTTCATCATTTCCATCAACCTCGCCTTTCTTTTTAAGACCTTTTATATGTATTTTTTGAACATAACGGAGGGCAAGCTATTTTTAGCAAGGTAGTAGACTTCTGTATGTATGCCTATAAAATGGTAGTTTTCTAAGATAGAGAATTATATTCAAAGCTGTTCTTGCAAATCGTATCCTGCAGAGAAGTCTGGTTGGTTGTGGCACCAGCTCTGCTAGTTTTCAAAATAAATTAGTGAGGCACTCGGGATCCAGGAGAAGATTGTTTGTTAACCAGTTGCTGCAAAGATGGAAAAAGTACAGAGCCCCACCAGAAGACCAGTGATGCCTTGTGACCATACCTTTTACACCTTCATTACTAGCCCATCGGCAGTGTCTGAATCTTCAGGAAAGCAGCCTGTGTGTTTTGGTGGGGAGCGATGGGTAACAAAGAAACAGATGTGGCAGATAGCTGACGCAAGTTGGACCCTAATTTTCTGGACATTTCTCATTTATTCTCTTGTTCTGTGACTATTAGACGAGACCACTTCGATGCAAGTGACAGAAAACCCAACACAAAGAGGCTGTGAAATCGGAGAATTTGTGAGCTTATGTAAAAAAAAAATCCTGAGTCAGACTTGAACTGGGAGGTGAAACAATGTTATCCTGGCTTGATTTAATCATCTCCACTCAGCTCTGCCCTCACCAGCGTTGTCTTCGTTATCAGGCTTTACCTGGTGACCTGCTGAATCTCCCCAAATTCAAGTAGAGTAGTAAAGGGAGTACATCTTTTCCCAGTAACTTCAGTTGGAATCCAAGGTATTCACTCTAATTAGACTAGCGTAGGTCCCATGTCGACTCATTGACTAATCACTGTGGCTAAGGGTATTCTGTGAATCAGTTGGCCCGGTCTGGGTCTTGCACTCCCTACTGGAGTCAGTTCACTTCCAACCGAATGAAAGGAACAGAAAGTAAAATATCAACTCCAAAAGGTATTGTAGGGTACCGTTACTAAGCAAAAAGAGGTAAGAGATGCTGGCAAGCCCAAATGATAAACATCAAGTCTATCCAGCACCCTTTGCTTCAGTTCTGCTTGAGTTGACTGCTTCCGCTTTTCCAATGTGCTTCTTTCTCTCTTGAGCCATTGCCTGTACCATCCCTTCTCATATCTTCTTGTCAAAAAAATTATCTGTCCTTCAAGGGAATGTCCAGTTTAAATGTTAACTTTCTTGGGGCACCTGTGTGGCTTAGTCGGTCAAGCGTCTGATTCTTGGTTTCGGCTCAGGTCATGATCTCGCATTTTCATGAGTTCGAGACCCACATCTGGCTCTGCGCTGACAGCATGGAACCTGCTTGGGATTCTCCCTCTCTCCCTCTTTCTCTGCCCCTCCCCCATTCGTGCTGTCTCTCTCTCTCTCTCTCTCTCTCTCTCTCTCTCTCAAAAATAAATTAAAAAACTTTAAACAATAAATGTTACTTTCTTTGTCAGTCCTCTCCTCAATCCTTGGTCAAATGAAATTTTTCTCCTTGTCTGTGTTTCTATATTACCTTGAACCTCTGCTCCAGCATCTTCTACAGGCTGTCGGGTATTGTAATGACCTGAGTTTGTATCTTTATTTCCCTAGGTAACCAGCTTTGTGAGGTTAGGGACTGAATCTTTTATAGTTTTGCATTGCCCAGAGTGCCGATGACTTTGCCGAACCCACAATATATTCTGGCTGAATTATTGACTTGAAATTACTTTGAATAATTGATCTCTTTTTTCCATTTCAACGTGCTATATCAGTGGTCTGTTTTCACTCCTGCAAAACTGCTCTAGGGCGTGTATTTATTTTTGAGGTTTTCCCACTTTTCCTTCAACATCAATAAGGAAACAGATTTATACTTATTTTTATTCAAAATCATCCTTCGATTGCTAGTTTGTCTACGCTAAGATCAGGTTGAAGTGAATTTCTGATTGTCATGAGGCTGGCAGGCCTTGACCCTCCCTTCCCGTCACTTATATACTTCGTAGATTTTATATCACAAACCAAATCCATTATGCATGGTATGGCTTTAGCTATATAATCGGCCAGAATTAAGAATAATTATAATACGGTCTTTCTAGTACAAATTAAATTCCACATTTTATGATTCACCAACACACTCTGATTGACATGAGAACTCTCCTGAGCTTTTAGAGGAATTGATGTTTAAAATGGGTATGTAACGATACACCTTCTCTGTAAGTGAAGCAGCAAAGACCAGTGGTTAATCCTATACCAGTGAGATCAATGGAATGAAAATGGGGAAATATTCAGTGTCATAAAGCTTCACTGAGCACCTACTGTGGCTCTACGCCCTTTGCTTTGTTTGGATAATGAACAGATGAGTAGGACCTGATAAAAATCCTCATGGTACAGGCCTGTGCACAGAACCTTTAAAAATAATGTAGTAAGGCCAGTGATCAAGTTCCTAAGGCTATTCCGGGAAGATGGAGAAGGGGAACTTAACCCAGAGTAGGGACACAAGGTAGGAATTTCTGCATAGAGTTAGTTATCTGGACGTCTCTGAATAATTCAGTGTTTGCATTGTATAGAGAGTTTATGGCTTGGAGAGGTTCAATAACTTGCTCAGGGTCACGCATGGAGACTGTTTGGCATCCATCGTCTTGCAGTTCCAATCAGTTTCAATCTGCCCTATTAAATGTTACCGTCCTTCTCACACCGTATATGTTATTGCCTAGAGTTAATGAATCACAACCACAGCGGAATCTTCCTGTAACACAGTACACTTAAGAGAAAATATCTTCAGAGGAAGATAACTAAGAAACTTGAAAGAGTATCTTATTTGTTTTTTTTATTTTTTTAAAAAATTTTTTTTTTCAACGTTTATTTATTTTTGGGACAGAGAGAGACAGAGCATGAACGGGGGAGGGGCAGAGAGAGAGGGAGACACAGAATCGGAAACAGGCTCCAGGCTCTGAGCCATCAGCCCAGAGCCTGACGCGGGGCTCGAACTCCCGGACCGCGAGATCGTGACCTGGCTGAAGTCGGACGCTCAACCGACTGCGCCACCCAGGCGCCCCAAGAGTATCTTATTTGTAAGCAGAGATGAGTTCCCCACCTACCGTGTGAGTGAGAAAGATGGGTATGTATTAAACCGTGTCTGTGCCAGATGTCAAAATTTGGTAGAGTGCCTACAGAAAATAAGGTTTCCCAGTTAGGGTCCCTTGACTTTGGAGATGGCAGGTAGGAATAAAATACATATGTCGACTTACATGTCACTCTGACTCGGCAAAAAAAATATATGGTCTAGTATTTTCCCCAAGTTTCATTTAAAGTGTAACAAGATCGCTATTCCAAAGAAAATGAGCTGAAGTTGCTGTGAAAGGCTTGCACGTTTCAGTGCTCCATAAAGGCAGCCAACCTCAACCCATCAAGTTAGACATAGGCTACTATTTAAGACGATTATATATCTTGGTGGGTAATTTTCAAGCATGTATGAGAGAGACGGTATTAATAATAAACCAAGCCAAAGAACTGTTTATTTTTCAGTGAAAGCAAAAATATATCATTTAGAGTTGTCAGTCCAAATGTGTTGGTTTCTTTGGTAGTTATTTTTCCCCTGAAGTGTCCTCTGGGATTTTATTGAATTACACAACTCTTGGGTAGAACTCTTGATACACAGTCTCCCAGAGATGGAAAACCTTTTCAACTAATGAAACTGTATATTTTATGATTATATATACTCAATCTAGGAAAATGGAAACATAAATATAGCTTCAAACAAAAAATGTTCCTTGATTTTGAAATTGAGAGTTTACACCACGCTTCTATGCAATGAAACACCTTAAGTGCAGTTAATCTTTTACGTAATCATCTCTTTCCATCTTCCATCTCCCAGACATCTAGTGCACATTTCCACTTGGGAATTTCACAAGTACAGTACATTCAAATCCAACCATTGCCTTACCCATACACTCGTCCCTCCTGTGTTCCTAGTTCTATATGTGAATTCACTATTGACCCATTCCCTCAGGGGTAATATTTATGGGTCATCCTTAGTATTCTTGTCAGTTTTACCCCCATACCCTGTTAATTACGTCTCATTAATATCCCTAAATATGCTACAACTGCCATATTTTAGACATTTATTATCTCTTTGCTGGACTGTTGTAATAGTCACCCAATTTGTCTCTTTTTGTTAGTCTTATCCTTAAAAACCCTCTTGCTCTCACTAAAATTGAGATCTGTTTATATCTCTCCCAATGGTCCCACATTGTCTATAAGAAAAAATTCCAACCCCCTTAGGATGACACTTAAGACACTTCATGATCTGGCCTCACACCAGTACCAATAAGAAGGTTTATTTAAAAATAGATATATGTTGGGGCGCCTGGGTGGTTGGGCATCCTACTTTGGCTCAAGTCACGATCTCATAGCTTGTGACTTCGAGCCCCGCGTCGGGCTGACAGCTCAGAGCCTGGAGCCTGCTTCAGATTCTGTGTCTCCCTCCCCAGCTCGCACTCTGTCTCTCTCTCTCTCTCTCTCCCAAAAAAAAAAAAAAAAAAAAGCATTAAAATTTTTTTAAAATAGATATATTTTGGGGCACCTGGGTGGCTCAGCTGGTTGACCATCGACTTCAGCTCAGGTCATGATCTCATGGTTTGTGGGTTCGAGCCCCACATTGGGCTTGCTGCTATCAGCAAAGAGCATGCTTCAGATCCTCTGTTCCCCCCCCCCCCGCTCCTCCCCTGCTTGCTCTCTTTCTCTCTCTCTCAAAAATAAACATTTAAAAAATAAATAAAAATAAAAATAGACATATGCTTTCACAATGGCACAAATGCAGTGCCTTTCTCCTTCAGCTAGTTCTTTATTTCTCCTTCCTTTTAGAGGCAAACTTCTCAAGAGTCACCTGTATTTGCTCTCTTCATTACCTTCTGATCTGTTTCCTTTTTAAACCATTCCAATCTTCTCGTATTTCTCCACCATTAGTGTCTCCACATAAATGTCTTCCTCCATGGTTACCAATGGCCTCCATATTTGTCCAGGTAATAGTTTCAATATTCCTTTCACCAGACAGCTCTATCACGTATGACAGTATTGACTACCCATGAGCACTCCTTTGGATCCTGAGAAACCACCTACTTCTGGTCCTCCTCCTCCCTCTCTAGTTGCTCTTTCAAAATCGTCCTTTGAGGACTCAGTGTCCTTTAGCTGGCCCTTAAATGGTGGAGCTCCTCAGGGATGTCTCCTTGTCCCTTTTCACGTCTCACAGCTGCCATAGGCAAAACCATATACTCCTTGAGTTCAAATATAAGCAGACCACGCATACTATTATATCCCTAGCGCAGATCTTTGAGCTCTGAAAGTGTATATTCCACTCTCTACTTCACATGTATACTTGAATATAGAATAGGCACTTTACAAATCAACATATGCAAAGAGAACTTATCATTGTCCCTACCAAACAGCTCCTCAGCGTACATTTCTTGGCCCAGCGAATGGCACTAATTATATACCCGGTAGCCCTAGACAGAAATCTGGGCAACATCCGTGACTTCTTCTTTCTGACCAAATAATGGCTAAGTGTTGAAAATATAAACACCTACATGTTTACCTAATGTCTCCTGTCCACTACATACATGCCACCGTCCTTGTTCACTCTCGCCTAGATCAGGACAATAGCCTTCCAACATCTCCCTGCCCCCATCATTTGTTTCTTATGTGAATTCTCTGTCCTGTAGCATATTTAGGGCCTGTCTCTCTCTCTCTCTCTCTCTCTCTCTCTCTCTCTCTCTCTCTCTCTCTCAGTTTCTGAGGTACTGTTCTCTTTTGGTTGTCCTACCATTTTTGATTATTTCTTCTTAACTTCCGTGCCAGCTCCGTTCAGTCTCTTCGTCTATTAAATGCAGTGTTCCTCCGTGCTCTCTCTGAAGCCTCTTTTTCATATTTCACTCTCTCCTTGGGTGATGTCTTCTCTCTCATGGCTTCAAATAACAACTAGATGTTTTAACTACTTGAGTCATATCTGCAGGCCTGTTTTCTCCCCTGAGATATACTGAAATTTTATTCTGGACTTCTCTAACTGTACGTCCCGCAGAGCTTAGCAAATCTGGTCTCCCTCCCATCTATCTTGGCTATGGATGTCATTCTGACAACAATATTATTTTTCTTTATTCTCTGGTGGATGACGGTCTACTTATCTTCAGAGTCCAGGTAACATATTATCTTTTTTTCTGAAGTTTTCTTTACCTAATGCTTTCCTTGCTCTCTGTCCAACTTGGCTATGGTTAAATTTATTTCCATGTTAGTCAGG
The DNA here is from genome assembly GCF_007474595.2 of Lynx canadensis. Taxonomy (NCBI): domain Eukaryota; kingdom Metazoa; phylum Chordata; class Mammalia; order Carnivora; family Felidae; genus Lynx; species Lynx canadensis. The sequence goes on along the minus strand of NC_044321.2, from coordinate 114,951,398 downwards.
ACTTTTTTGGTCACTACTGACAGAAACTTCATTCTAACCAGCTGAAGCAAGCAGGAGAAGTCATTCTAAGGCTTACGTAACCATGGAAATGGCAGCGGTTCAGCTGACCTGCAGGATAACGAGAGCAATGAGCTCCAATATCACCTGGATTCTCTCTCTGTCTCTCATCTCTCCTCTTTCTGTGTTGGTTTTATTCACTCAACCTGATTTTTTTCCACACCAGCATTTCTCATGCTTCACATTTTTGCATCACACTCAGAAGCAGACTGTATCTTTTCCTCTGTTGCATTTTAGAAAACAAAACAAAACAAAACTCAAGTTAGAATTCTGTTTGGCCAGGCTTCAGTCACGTTCCTAACTCTGGATCAATGATGTGTAGTTATGAGTCAGGGTATTAATATTTGGCCCACTTTGATCAGCAGCACAAAACCAATTAACCATGACTGAGAAGAGAGGGATATGAAAACAGAAGATTTCACTAGAATCTCCTGTTTGACATGGAGGTGCACGAGATTTGGGGAAGAATTTTCTATATGAAAAAGTAAGGGTCAGGTCACCTGGGTGGCTCAGTTGGTTAAGCGTCCCACTCTTGATTTCGGCTTAGGTCATGAGCTCACAGTTCACGGGTTTGAGCCCCTCATCGGTCTCTGCGCCGACTGGATGGAACCTCTGTCTCTCTCAAAATAAATACATAAACATTAAAAAAAGAAAGACAAATAAAAGTAAGGGTCCTGGCATACAAACTAACTTTCTACTAATCATCTTACCCAGTTCTTGAAGGTTAGTGAGGTGTGTGTACATGTGTGTCAGAGAGAGAGATAGAAAGGTGAGGCTGTTGTGAGTGAAGGAATTTCATGAAATGCATAGAGGTGCGATTTCTTGTCTTCATTTCTTTTTCTTAAGTTTTATAGTGGGTACCTGTTTTCTAGAAGTTTCTAGTAGTTTTATTTTCTCTCATGGAGAGAAGAGTTAAAACAGGGGGAAATTCCCTTTGTTCTGGAAAACTGAAAGCACCAGGCCCTTAATTATGTACCTATCCCTGTTCTCTGGAGAGGTATGAAAGACCAATTAAACTGAACAAATGCTCGGGTTTTGCATGCTGATGAAGTCATATAATCCCTCTCTTTTCCGATATGCTTAAAAACTGCTAAGACAGAGTTAGGTAAATTTGTAGAGAATGGAGATTCAACAACAATACCAAAAAAATTACAGTTGCAGCAAATTGGGCCAAGCCTAAGACTAACTTACTGCTTTCATTTTGGTGGTAGTGCCTTAGCTTCCACGGTGATTCTGGTGGCAAATAGAACTCTAAAAGAATCTGAGGCCAGTGAAAGGTCATTTAGAGCTCCCTTGGTGTTGGCCATTGTGTAACCCATCCAGGTGACTGAGAAGAACTACATCCGGTAAGCAATATAAGCCACCTTTATTAAAAGTGAAATTTCATGTGTCAAAATATGACCCATACACACAGATCTCAGTCTCATTGCTGGTCTCTGCATCTTTCGGTGAGTGCATATCTGCTATACTGATTTCATATCTTTCCCTTGACTTCATAGTTTGGTTTTCTGATAATCCAAGCAAATGAAGTAGAAGGATACTGACTGAAGAGGGGTTTACTTAAATGATTGAACCAATATTTATCCCTGATTTTTTCAAGATTTCTGCATGTATGCTTAGGCATGCCTTCAACTCTTAGGCAAGCAGTTGACAATTCTGTCTTAGTTTTCACTTCCTACTTGTGTAGAACCCTAAGATCAGTCTGAGGTGAAAGCTTTGTGTGTTTTCTTTTTTTTAAGTGTTTGTTTTGTTTTGTTTACTTTTGAGAGAGAGAGAGGGAGAGAGGATCTGAAGCAGGCTCTGTGCTGACAGCAGAGAGACAGATGCAGGGCTTGAACTCACGACCTGTGAGATCATAACCTGAGCCAAAGTCGGATGGACGCTCAACCGACTGAGCCACCCAGGCGCCCTGCTTTGAGCGTTTTCAGATATTCTCTGGCCGCTCATCCAACTCTACACATGTGCATTGACTTCTAGATCCTCAAAAAAAATACGTAGTTTTTCAAAGCCCTCTAGGGATAGCTCGTTTTCCAAGTATTTGTTTTAACTTTTGTCCAATCTCTTATTCGTCCCAACTGGTATCACCGCTTCATACAGCTGCAGTATTCAACAGTTGCTACTGGTTGTTCTTGACAAACACCGTGGGGATTAGGACTTTTCCACCTGAGAGAACTCAGAATCACATCAAATAAAGACACGGTAAATGGGACTGTTCCAGAGAGCTGCCAAACAGGTCAAGTAGTAACAGTTATTTGGGAATTGGGTGATACGGTGAGTTCCAAACACATTCTTCCCCCTACGGTGACTGATTTTAAGAACGTTGCAGCTGTGAGGCTGTTAGTTTTCAAGTCTACCGTGGAGCTTTGGGAAGGGGATGGGGATAGGACGACTGAAGTCCCAGAGAGCTCACTCTTTGTGCTGATTAGCCATTTTTCTTTGACAAACACTCCTTAGGTTGTTGCAGGCCTTTTGTCAATTTCTGTAATTCTCAAAGAGTTGATTTTGACGATTTTTGCTAGTATTTCCCTTGCTGTCCCGGAAAAATAAACGTCTGGAATTCCTTACTCTGCCAGTTCCAGAAATGATTATATTTTAGATGCCATTTCCAATCAGAAATCTCCTGATGTTTTACACATGACACGTCCGAAAAGGAGGCTTCTTCTTTGGTGTCACTCAGCTGAAACCTGTTACGCCTTCATTTTATGTTTATTGTCCACGTACACTTACTTCAGATTAGCATGGAAACGCGGTGGCGTGTTGGGGAGAATGCACTGCCTTTCCAGACTCTCATTCTTTTTTATCTGTAGAATGTGGGAAGTGGAGTAGGTGATCTTAAAGGTGTCTTTTAACTAAGGGATGTTGTTTTGATTGACTTTTTCTTCTGAAGCTTCATCTATCCTGCAGAGAGCTTAGGTTTGCCAAAGTTAGACCTATAGGCCTGATTATGACAAATAGCAGAAAGCTTTTGCAAAGGAAAGTGAGAGAGCAGTGAGTGGATGCTCTAATGAAGTTCTATATTTGTAAGTAGGACACTTTATGCTCCCTATAAGGCATGACTTTTAGTAATGTCACTGATGACATATCCACCCCATCCATTAAGAGTAGAACGAATTCCGACACTCACTTTTTGCCTTTAAAATCAGTGACACGGTTCTTATGGCTGACAGCCTCTCAGGGACAGGCAATTAAGTCCTCTGATGAGTGGCTCCAATGGATTTCAACGAAGCATATACATTCCCAGGAGGAGATTTACTAACCCACCAGGTGTGGCTTTGGGAAAGTGGGTTAGATTCTGTCAGGTGAGAAAATAGTACCCGAGTCCCCTGTAGGGGACTGGGTTGACGATGGCCTGGGGACTATACTAATTTTTCTCACCCTCAAGTAGCCCTAGCAGTGTGCTAGGGAAATGGTGTCACACTTGCCAAAATCAGCTAATTTCCCCCCAAAGAACCTAGTCTTCGTGTATGAAATCGTCCTTAAGCTAAAGTGATCCAAAGGTTCATAACAAAGGGGGCAGCTGTCACGTTTAGATCTGCTGGAGCTGGCACCAAGAAGACAGGTTCTCTACCAGCTGGTGATAGCATTCCTGTTCATTGGAAGCCAATGATTTTTTAAGCTTAAAAACTAACTCCATCCCATACCCAGGGACAATATCCTTCAGGAACAAAGTTGCGACCCGAAACAACCTTGGCTTATGGATCTCGCATTATGGCAGGTAAGACAGACAGTGAATACATAAACAAGCAAATAGATACCAGTGCTAGGTACGGAGGGAACAATAGTTGGCCCTGTATTCATGCATTAATCACTTGTATCCTATCCCATGCATGTGCACACACAAATGGGCTCATGCTGTATATATTAGGTGGAACTGGGAAAGAGATTTGGGCTTGTGAAATGGATTTTAAAGTTATTAGAAACCACTGGGTTCAAGAATGCATTGAAGGAAAGGAAAGCAGGATAATAACGAAGTTTTGTTGAGAACTTTATGAGGAAGCAGAGAATAAAGGGACAGAAAGGGGAGGTTGGTAAAACTAGAAAATTATGCAAAAGATTAATGAGTGTCTAGATGTACATCTTATAAATTTTTAGTAATTAATAGAAGTTTATAATAGTGCAAGAAGTAACAACAGAATAGAAGATCAAGAAATAGATCCAAATATCAGTTTTGGTAAACCCATTTGGTGCTCAGACTAAGCTATATCTCTATGCTTTCAGCAACAAAGCTGAATAAAAGCTGATATTAAAACAGAACAATAAAGGTAGTAATGTCAAAGAAAGAAAAAAAGAAATAGACCCAAATATCTATGGGGCACATCATAAATTTGGCATTTCAAATCTGTAGAGAAAGATGGATTTTTTTTCTTACATAGGTGTTGTTGGGACAGTTGGGTAACCAGGAAAACATTGCCTAAAATATGTTCAATGAGAAGAGAAATATTTCATAAAATCACGAGTTTTAAAAATCATTTCGGGGCATCTGGCTGGCTCAGTCGGTAGAGCACACAACTCCTGATCTTGGTGTGAGTTCGAGCCCCATGTTAGGTGTAGAGATTACTTTAAAAAAATTTTTTTTAAATAATTTCCATGTTGGTAGCGTCTCAGAATGATAAAAAAAAATTAAAAGACATTAAAGATCAATTATGTTACAAAATGTCCAAGCTTATGTTCGCCAAAAGAGTCAAAAGGAAAATGGCAAACTGGAAACAATTGATACACCTATGACAAAGCTATATATATTTTTATGTATTTTTGTGTATATATAATATATGTGTATTATATGTATTTATTTGTATATATATTTATTATTATATATATAAATTAAAATATATAGGTCTATAAATATATATATTTCATCCTGAATGTATTACATATATATGTAATAACATTGCTATATATAGTAATAAAATATATATAATGTATAGTAATAAAATATAAAACATATGTATTCTTTTAAATTTATTTATTTATTTTGAGAGAGAGAGCATGATTAAGGGAGGGACAGAGAGAGAGAGAGAGGGAGAGAGAGAATCCCAAGCAAGCTCCACACTGTCAGCACGGAGCCTGACGCAGGGCTTGAACTCACAAATCGTGATATCATGACCTGAACTGAAACCAAAAGTCAGACACCTAACTGACTGAGTCACCTAGGCGCCCCTATAATATGTATTTTAAACATTTTTATGTATACCTACCCACACAGACACGCATACAGATTCACTCACACACATATATTTTCACAAATTCACGGAGGTATTTGGAATATATTCAAGCAAACAAAAAACCCCCACCAAACAACTTAAATATCTATTAGTGAGAGAACGATTAAATAAGCTATGTTCAAGTCAAATGATGAAATATTATATATCCCTTGAGAAGAAGACAGTAATTCTGTTTACCTGATATGGAATGTTGCCTAGCTCTATTACACAAACACAAGTATGTGTTGCTTGTGTTTGTGTGTGAACATCTGTGCACTTACAAGTACATACATTTAGATACAACAGGATAAAAGTTACTACTGCTTAAGTATTCTCAGCATTGCTCTCCTTCTGTTGAATTAAGAAATTAGACTGGATCTATGAGAAAGGATCTACCTAGCAAGGGGACACTTCTGACTTTTGTGACTTAAATTTGAGAATGAGAAGAAAGAGGGGCGCCTGGGTGGCTCAGTCGGCTAAGCGTCCGACTTCGGCTCAGGTCATGATCTCGCGGTCTGTGGGTTCGAGCCCCACGTCTGGCTCTGTGCTGACAGCTCAGGGCCTGGAGCCTGCTTCAGATTCTGTGTCTCCCTGTCTCTCTGCTCCTCCCCTGCTCACACTCTGTCTCTCTCTCCAAAATAAATAAAAGTTAAAAAAAAAAAAGAATGAGAAGAAAGAAATTTAGTTTGAGAAGGTTGAGGAGGAGGAAGGGGGTTTAAGTGCAATCGATTAAGCTAGCACTAAAATATGAAGATGGAATGGTGGTAAGAAGGGAAAATTTAAGGACTGATGAGCTTTGCTCACATCTCAGGGTTTTCTGAGGACATAGTAATGGAAATAGCTTTAAAATATGAAGGAAATGGAAAAGAGAAGGAAAGAAAAAGGTTTGAAGAAGTATTTCTGGGGACTCTGTCCTTAGCTTAGTGTTTAAGACATGCAAATAAAACACTCGCTTTTATTAAATCAATTTTTCACCGCAGATAATATGTTCTTTTGATAGTAACACCTCTTTGAGATTGAAATATAGGAACATAGGAGACATTCACATGGTATGACACGTGTGCGTGTGTGAGATATATATATATATATATATATCCCTTTATGTGGATTGACTTATTTGACCCTCACACTCTTTAGGTGAGGAAACAAGCATAAAGTGATTGATACTACTTTCTTAATATGCTACAGGAAGATCTACCTAACACTCTATTTAAGCTTTTGGCATCAGTAATACCCAGTTAGATTGTTCTGTAGTTCTCGTTGTGTTATGTCTGTTGAGTTTTTCTGTCTGTATAATGTTGAGTTTATTAAAAACTGGAAGCTTGAATTCTTTTTCTGTATTCTGTACCTGATTAAATAGCCTTGGCATTATCTGTGTCTTCTCTGTTTTACAAAACTCTTCTGTGAAATTATATGGGTGGGAAATGATGGAGAAGATTTGCTCTTTATAAAATATTTTCAGTTTCTTCCATGGATACGGGTTAGTAGGTTGCTTAAGTATTGTTATCATGAATCAATTTTGGTAATTTAAATTTTTCTAGAAAGTCATTTAACCCAAAATTTTATGTTTATTTGCACAAAATTTGTGCAAATTAATCTTTTATACTTAAAACATTATTTGTATGTAAAATTACTTCTTCCATGTAATTCATAATTTTCTATATTTGTGATTTCTCAAGTTTGTTTTCTTTATTTTAGAGAGGGAGAGCGTGCATGTGAGCAGGGGAGGGGGGCAGAGGGAGAGAGAAAGAGAATCTTAAGCAGGCTGCACACTCACTGCAGAGCTCTACTCGGGGCTCCATCCCATGACCCTAGGTTCATGACCTGAGCCGAAATTAAGAGTTGGTTGCTCAGCCGACTGAGCCACCCAGGTACCCCTTGATATCTCAGTTTTTACACATTATAATAACTAGTGCTTTCTATATCTCCTTTTTTATGTTTATTTATTTATTTTAGAGAGCGAGCGAGCACATGTGCCTTGGCGGGGTGGGAGCAGAAAAAGAGGGAGAGAGAGAATCCCAAGCAGGCTCTGCACTGTCCGCACAGAGCCCAATGCAGGTTTCAGTCTCACGAACCGTGAGATAATGACGCTGGCCAAGATCAAGAGTCAGACAGTTAGCCAACTGAGCCACCCAGGCGCCCCAATATATTCTTGAAATACACTCTTGGAAGTATTTAATTGCTCTCCCATTTTTCAGTGTTCAAAATCATTGTTATCTAATTTCCCATTATTAATCATTTCTTTCTGCTTTGATTAACTTTGTATTTTTTTAGTTAGTGAATTTTTTCTATTTGATTTATTTTCATTCTTTCGTAGTTAATGGCGTGACTTTGTATGATGATGTAATGCATGTTCTTTTCATTATCGCCATTTTCCAGATGTTCTGCAGTTTTAATTTTAGTTTCGTATAGGACATAGGAACTACATAGCAAAGAATTTGTGCATTTGTTGTTGCTTATAATTTCCGTATCAGTATTTTTCGTCTCTTTGTTACCATTTTTATTATAGCCTTCTAATTTTATAGCTCCGTGCTTGGATAATCTGACGTGTACATTTTCTACTTTGGGGACTTTGTCAAAGCTTTATTTATACCTTAATATGGGGGTATGTGGGTGTTTGAAAGAGAGTTTATTCTCCAATTACACACTACATTGTTACTTGTATCTATAAATTTAACCTTGTTAACTATTTAAAATAACTCTGCATTCTTATTTGTTTTTTGCCTATTTGATTTATCATGAACATATGAGTAAAAGTCTCTATAACAATTATATTTCCATTTCTCCACATATTATTTGTGAGAGTTTGGTCTGTGAATTTTGATGCTATATTATTTGTGTATGATGTTTCAGGACAAGTAAGCTCTTCGTTATGGAGTATATCCATTTAAAAAAATTTTTTTTAATGTTTATTTTAATTTTGGGAGAGAGACAGTGTGAGCAGGGGAGGGGCAGAGAGAGGGAGACAAAGAATCCCAAGCAGATTCCAGACTCTGAGCTATCAGCACAGAGCCCAATGCAGGGCTTGAACTCACAAACTGTGAGATCATGACCTGAGCTGAAGTCAGACCCTTAACGAACTGAGCCACCCAGGTGCCCCATTTTTTATATAAAATCTCTCCTTAAAATCTCATTTGAATTCTTTCTCTTACATTTCACTGATATTAATGACATTGTTTGCTTTTTCTTTTGTTTATATTTGTTTGATACACACACACCCTTATTTCTTTTTAATTTTTTAATGTTTATTTATTTTTGAGAGAGAGTGGGGGAAGCTCAAACCCATGAACCTGAGCCAAAGTCAGATGCTTAACCGACTGAGCCACCCAGGTGCCCCTTAAATTATCTGAATTTGATTTGCTTTCCTTGTATTTAGCAAGGGTAGAATTTTATTTTTTGATCAAATTGGGTAATCTTTTACTTATAATTGGCATAACAAAAAATTTTTGTTTTTGTCTATTTTATGTTGTATTTTGCTTTTATTTGCTTTTTTTTCCTTATTACTATATTCATTTATTTATTTAGCCTTGTGCCAGGGCCCTTTTTGAAGTTCTCCACACCACTAGGCAAAATACATTCTAAATAGTTATGTAGAGGGGTGCCCGGGTGGCTCAGTCAGTTGAGGGTCTGACTTCTCACAGTTCATGAGTTTGAGCCCTGCAACGGGCTCGCTGTCATCACATCACATTGCATCAGTGCTGTCAGCGTGTAGCCCACTTCAGACCCTTTGTCCCCCTCTCTTCCTCCCCCTCCCCCAGTGGGGCTTTCTCTCTCAAAAATAAATAAACATTTAACAGAAAAAAAAAATAGTTATGTAGTAAATACTAATAGCTACGTAATTTTACCTTTTTAAAACGTTTTTATTTAAATTCCAGTTCATTAATGTACACTGTGATAATTAGTTTCAAGTGTACAATATAGTGATTCAACATTTCCATACAATACCCTGTGCTTATCATGACAAGTGCAGTCCTTAATCCCCATCACCTATTTGACCCATCTCCCCTCTGGTAACCGTCAGTTTTTTCTGATGGTTAAGCACCTGTTTCTTGGTTTGTCTCTCTCCCCCCCCCCCCCCCCCGCTTTGCTTTTTTAACTCATTTATCTCTATGGTAAGTGTCTCACTGATGTCTTTTATTCTTTCCTCAAACCCAGTGAGTATCCTTATGATTGTTGCTTTAAATTCTCCATCAGGCTTGTTACTTATATCTGTTTCACTTAGATCTCTGGCTGTGGCCTTATCTTGTTCTTCATTTGGGATAAATTCCTTTGTCTTGGTATTTTGTCTGAGTCTCTCTGCATTCTTCTCTGTATTAGAAAAGCCAGTTATGTCTCCTGCTCCTGAAAGTTAATGCCTTATGAAAAAGAGGTCATATAATGTCCAAGGCCTGGCCCTTCAGAGAGTGTCTTCAATATGTGCTGTGTGCACTCTGGTGTTGTGTTTTGACTGCTCTATCCTTTAGGCCAGTCATGCTGTGGGCAGTGCTTGGTCCCTGGCCTGAATGTGGTGAGCTTTAGCTAGGTATGCTCTGGTCTGCTTGTGAAATGAGACCTGACACCACCTCCACCAGAACTGAGGCCCTGCAGATCTCTTTGGTTGAGAGATGTGGTATGGAAAGGGATTTGTCCTCCTCTTCTGGGAAAGGGCCCTGCCTTGCTAGAATTGAGGCAAGATTGACTGAGAAGGGCGGTTCTGCCAGAGTGCAGGAGGGTGGTGCTTGGTGTAAGCAAGTTAGGCAGCCGTTGTTGGCCCTATGCTGCTTCCTGCAGGAACCTGTGTCTTTATGCTGAGGGGTGGAGGGACACTGCTCCAGCCAGTTCCTTTGTTCCTAGAGAGGTTTCAATCAGGGAAGTGCTCCAAAAAGAGCAAATAGTCTCCCCCTCTGTGTGCCCCAGGCATTGTTCAGATAGCGGTGTCCATGCCATCTGCTCTACCCTCCCACCCCACCCCCACCCCCGCCCCCACCCCCATTGTTGTTTGCCTGTCTTTTCTCCAAGAGCAGTGCAGTGTTCTCCAGACTCTATCCCAGGATTTAATCTCTGCTAGTTGCAAGAACTCACAAAATTCAGCCTCTCTTGTTTTCCAAGCCAATGACTTGGGGAAAACAATCTTTTGTGCATTCCCCTGTGTGCTCCTCTCTCTCTCTCCCTCTCTCTCTCTCTCTCTCTCTCACTCTCTTTCTCTCTTTCTCCCTTTCTCCCTTGTCTGCAACCATGGTTCCTTCCCCTCCACAGGATCCATTTCTCCCCTAAACCACATCTCCGTACTTCCTACCTTCTTCCATGTGGTCTCTTCTCTCCCTTTGGTTGTGGAGTTTGATCTGTCAGTCTTCAGGTCAATTTCTGGGGTACTTAGAATAATTTGATAGTTATCTAGCTGAGTTCATAGGATGCGACAAGCCTAAGGTCCTCCTACCATCTGCCATCTTCCCTCCTCACACTTGTATTTTGCTTTTAATACTTGTTTTGACTCTGTGATATTTGATTATTTTATTCTTTTGTGTACTTTAGATAATTCATGTTTAGCTAATTTTATTTATCATAGTATTTACTTTTTAACTTTTACTAATATGCTTATTCTTGTATTTATTGAGCTTTATACAGCCAACCGACTCATCTATAAAAGTTAAAAAATAGTTGGTACATTTCCACCTCTCCTCTTCCTCCACTAGTATTCTAGTTTTTGCTATTTTAACATTATTTTTTTAAATTACTGATATTTTTAGCACTTGTCATTGCATTATGTTTTGGTAGTATATTTTCCATTATTATTTATCCCTTATTATCCTTTCATATCTATACTTTTTTTAGTGATCTCTTTATTGTTGTTAATGTTTTAATTGGCTTGATTTGTTCAAGGTACTAATCTTTGAATTTCATTTCCATTTGAGAGTATCTTTCAAACACTTTTTTTACATTGAGAATTTTCAAATTATAAAATCATAGAGTTGTGCTTTTCTTTCCAAGGAATTTTGTATACTTTGCTCCATTGGCTTCTTTTATTAAACGTTCCTGTGAAAACCTCTAATACTAGACTTATTTTCCCCCCTTATGTAAGTGATTTGCTTTCTTTTCTGCCTAGATACCTGTGGGGTTCTCTATAATTAGCATTTAGTGACTTCCCCAGGATATGTTGTGGGATTGATTATTTCATATATTTTCCCCACAACACTGTGTGTCACTTTGGCATTCAGGTTTATGTCTTCTTTTATTTCAAGAGATTCCTCTAGTATTAGAACTTTGAATGGTGTCTTTTGATCCCTCTGTTCTCTTCAATCTCTCAAGGAACACCAATTCCCTGAATGCTGACTTTTCTTTGTCATCTATATCTATCACATACTCTCTTCTCACTTATCACTTTATTCTGTGTGTGTTTGTGCATGTTTTTGTGTTTGTGCAATAATTTCTCAAACCTGGCCTCAATAGCTTTTCTAATGTCTTTTCTACCCCTTGTAGTTTCTGGTTTTTTTTTTTATTCCTGTTACAATTTCACTGTTCTTTAGATGTGTCTCTCCAGTTCTTTTAGCTCACTTTTCAGAACTTTTTTCTTTAATGAAAAGTATCAACATTTTTAAATGTTCTTCTATTTCCTTGCATAGTCAATTCCTTACTTAATGAATATTTGTTGAGAACTTACAATGTACCAGGTACTATCTTAGATGTTAGGGTATTGCCATAGGAGTAAATCAACAGCTTCTATGCCAATGGGAAGAGTCAGACAATAAACAGGATACATAAGTAAAACACATAGTATGTAAAATGTGAGATATAAAAATAGAGCAAGCAGAGTGAAATATAAAATATTGTGGGCAACAGTTGTAGTTTTAGATTAGTGGTTAAGAGAATGTGTCACTGTGGGTCACCTGGGTGGCCCCGTCGGTTAAGCTTCTGACTTTGGTGGCTCAGGTCATGATCTCACAGTTTGTGAGTTCGAGCCCCGCATTGGGCTCTGTGTTGACAGCTCAGAGCCTGGAGCCTGCTTCGGATTCTGTGTCTCCCTCTCTCTCTCTCCCCCTACCCCACTTGTGCTCTCTCTCTGTCGCTCAAAAATAAATAAATAAATGTAAAAAAAATTAAAAAAAAAAGAGAATGTGTCACTGAAGTGTTGATATTTATTTTAAATTTTTTAAATGTTCATTTTTGAGAGAGAGAGAGAGAGACAGTGAGAAGGGGAGGGGCAGAGAGAGAGGAAGATACAGAATCCAAAGCAGGCTCCAGGCTCTGAGCTGTCAGCCCAGAGCCCGACTGTGGGGCTTGAATTCATAAACTGTGAGATCATGACACGAGCTGAAGTCCAATGCCTCACTAACTGAACCACCCAGGTGCCCCGCGAAGTGTTGATATTGACATAAGGACATGGGGAATGTGAGGGAATATGGAACACTGCTAATGGGGCAAAACAGTCTTAGGCAGAGGGTAGAGCCAGTGGCAGGGTTCTAGGTGGAAGTTTACTTGGTGTGTTTGGAAAACAAAGCTTGCTCTAAGGAGTGGAGTGTGTGTGTGAGAGCAGTGAGAGGTGTCAGAAAGCAAGGGAGGGAGCAGGTTATGTGGGTGTGTAGATCATTGTAAAAACTTTTGGAATACAAAGGGGAAGATTAAAATATTGGTGATTTGGATTAATGTTATGATAGAAGGGACACAATCTAACTTATATTTAGTAGGATCATTCTGGCTGCTGTGTGGAAAACGGACTAATGGGAGGCCAAGGTAAAGGCACGATGAGTAGAAATGAGTCTTCTGCAGTAATCCAAGTAAGAGAACGTGACGGCAGAGACCAGGGTGGTTGTGGTAGCGACGGTGAGAAGTGGTCCATATCTGGATATATTTTGAAAGCATAGCTAACAGGATTTATAGATGATCTGTAGAATGAAAAAGAGAGGACTCAAGGAGGGATGCCTGATATTTGGTCTGGGTAACTGAAAGGAGTTGTCATCAACTGAGATGGAGATGTCATCAATCTGAGATGCAGATTTAAAATGAAAGTTTGCTAGCTCGGTTTGGGACTGGTTTGGTTTAGTATTTCTGTCAATCATGTGAATGAAAATGTTTAGTAGAAAATGTGATAGGAGCGCCTGGCTCAGCGGGTTAAGCATCTGACTCTTGATCTCGGCTCAGGTCGTGATCTCATTGTTGGTGAGTTCAAGTTTCATATCGGGCTCTGCGCCGACAGCGTGGAGCCTGCTTGGGATCTTCTCTCTCCCTCTCTCTCTGCCACTACCCTGCTCGCAGTGTGTCTGTCTGTCTGTCTGTCTCTCAAAACAAATGAAGTTTAAAAAATGTGACTTAGGAAGCTAAACTTCCAAAGAGAGGGTGGACTCGAGATAAACATTTGTGAGTCATCAGTGTATAGATCATCTTAAGGATGCAATCGCCAAAGTAGCGAGTGTAAATATAAAAGAGGATAGGTAACAAGATCAAGGCCTGGGGTACTGCAACCTTTAGAAGTCCAGGAAATGAGGAAAGAGCAGCTAGACTGCAAAGTTGCAGCCAGGTAAATAGAGTGTGCTGCAAGCCAAGTGAAAAATGAATTTCAATGAGGGGGAGGTAGTCAACTGCGTCAAATGTTTCTGCTAGATCAAATAATGTGAGAAATGATCACTATATTTAGCAACATAAACTTCCTTGCTGACCTTGGTAAGTGTCGTTTCTGAGGCATGGTAGGGGCAAGCCTGACTGGTTCAGGTTCAAGAGAGAATAGGAGCAGAGAGTTTGGTGAGAGTGAATCTAGACGATTTCTTTAGGAGTTTGCAGTTAAGAAAAGGCAAGATATGTACAACAGTTCAAGTGGTTTGTGGAGTCATTCTTCTTAAGAGGGGAGTATTTTTCCCTCTGTCGTTTATTCTATTTTTTTAAGATTTTTAATTTTTTTAAATAGATTTAAAAAATGTTTTTAATGTTTATTTTTGAGAAAGAGAGACAGAGCATGCACACGCCTGTGCGCGTGTGGGCCGGGGAGGGGCAAAGAGAGGGGGACAGAGGATCCAAAGCAGGCTCCGCGCTGACAGCAGAGAGCCTGATGTGGGGCTTGAACTCACGAACCAAAACGCAAGATCATGACCTGAGCCGAGGTCAGACCCTCAGCCGACTGAGCCACCTGGGGGCCCCTTTTGTTTATTCTTTGTCGTCTTTGATCAGGATTTGTTCCTTTTGGAGGAGGCATCTATTCATAGGTGCAGTGATCCTTACTGTCTGTTATTCCTGTTATATTGATGTCAGTTCTACTTGAGCTTCTAGCTGCTTCAACCCTGTGGGGAGAACTAAGGAAAGTGACTTGGGGTAGCAGGTATCTTTAATTTGGTCATGTGTTCTCAGACAACCTTGTCTATAAATGTTTCTCCTCTCCAGGGACATATCTCTCTTGTTTGTTTGTTTGTTTGTTTGTTATTTGTTTCTTTGAAATAAGCAAATCAAGCTGGGTGATTGTCATTGTGGCTGTCCCTGTATCTCATTGTTTTTTGTCTGGAGAGTTGCTGTTCATTTTTTTCTGCTCAGTTAACCTTGGTCAACAGTTACAAATCTGATTTCACCTTCTGCTATGTCCTCCACCCTGTATTATCTCCAGGACTTTTCTACAGATTTGAGAACAGGATGCCAAAAAATAAAGCAAGAATTACAGTACAGTTTCTCATTTCACTTTATCTCTCCCTCCACTGTGTGATTTAAAAAGGAGACTCACTAAAGATTCTCCATTTAGGGGGAGGGTCTCACTGTATCTCTGGGCCTCATGATTCTAAATGATGGATTGTTGATTAGAAGTTTCAAGAAGCTATCTCGTTTTCAGAGAATTGCCTATCCAGCTAGAGATTGTAATAATATTTGTTCATCCTTGTTTTCTTCTTTGAGTTGGTCTAATTCCATTTACAATATTTTTTATTGAGAGGTGTCTGCGTGGCTCTGGATTTCTGCTCAGGTCATGATCGCGCAGTCGAGGGATCGAGCCCCACGTCACACTCCGCGCTATGGGTGCAGGTTGCTTGGGACTGTCTCTCACCTCTCTGCCTCCTGGCTCCCTGCCCCTCCCCCAGTTTGTGCGTGCGTGCGCCCACGTGTGCGCACCCTCTCTCTCAAAATAAATAAATAAACATTAAAAATAAATAAGTAAAATATCTTTATTGGGGTAAAAGATCAAAATCACCATTTTAACAGTTCTGGGCGTACAGTTTAGTGGCGTTAAGCACACTCACTCCCGCACAACCATTACCCCCATGCATCTTCAGAACTTCTTCATCTTCCCAGACTGAAACGTTGTACCTATTAAACGATGTCTTCCCATTTCTCCCCCTCCCTGGCCTCTGACAACTACCATTCGACTTTCTGCCTCTAAATTTGACTACTCCAGGTACTTCCTCCAAGTGGAAGCGTGCGTTACTTATCCTTCTGTGCCTGGCTTATTTCCCGTAGTGTAATGTCTTCGACTTTCATCTACACTGTAGCAGATGTCAGAATTGCATTCTGTTTAAGGCTGAATAGTATTTCAGTGTATCTACACACCATATCTTGTTTATTCATTCCTGCATCTATGGACACTTGGGTTTCTTCTACCTTTTGGCTATTGTGTATAAGGCTGTTAGGAACATGGGTATACATATATCTGTTTGAGTACCTGCCTTCAATTCTTTGGGGTATGTTCCCGGAGGTAGAATTGCTGGGTCATATGGTAATTCCATCTTGAATGTCTTTGAAGTCCCGCCAGACGATTTTCCGCAGCCTCACTTTTGCATCGGAAGCCCCTCTTGAGCTTTACAAAATACACATGCTCAGTCTCTAACCCTAGAGACTCACATTCAGCGAATCTGAGTCTGTATCTGACTTCTGTTTCTTTTTGGAATTCATATTAAAAAAAATACTAGTGACAAGTTATTAAGAGGTAGTTTTTAAAGAGCGGAAATAAAAGAATATGGAGCAAAACGTTGAAGTCCCCTGTTAATATATTCTTACATATACATGTGTATACACACACACACACACACACACACACACACACACACACACACACACTTTTTTTGTATGTTCAAAAAAACTTAAATGTGATCACAGCATACACAGTTTCTACAGTGTACTTTATTATCTTTATAATTCATTTTGAAGATCTTCTTTTCATACACATAGATCTAGCTCAGTCTTTTTCAGCATATGCAGAATACTCCATGGGATAGATGCATTATGCTTCTTTAAACACTGACCTACTGGTAAACATTTAGCCTTTCTCATTTTTTCCGTTACAAACAATTTAGCATTTAACATACTTTTGCATTTGAGAGATCCAGGATTTGCTAAAATTGGAATAGCTTGGTTAAAGAGTATGAACATTTTCTGTGTTCGTGGATATTTCCTCACTGCCCTTTAAAAAGGCAGTATCTATTTTTTATTTTTTAGTGTTTATTTATTTTTGAATTTTTTTTTTTTTGTTACGTTTATTTTTGAGAGGCAGAGAGACAGAGCGCGAGTCGGGGAGGGGCAGAGAGCGAGGGAGACACAGAATCCGAAGCAGGCTCCAGGCTCTGACTTATCAGCACCGAGCCCAATGCGGCACTTGAATTGAACTCACGAACCATCAGATCATGACCTGAGCCGAAGTCAGACGCTCAACCGACTGAGCCACCCAGGCGCCCCGAGATTTGTGCATTTTACTAAATTTACTTTCTTCTACTCTCCTGCATATTGGGTATTTGCCTCTGCACTGTGAACTTCTCATCTGTTTCTTAGGGTTTTTTTTTTTTTTTCTCCCTCCTAAGATGCTAGAGGGTGGATAGAGTAGGCTTGAGTTGGATACTTCCCTTCCCACAGCTAGGTTAGGATAATACCTGCTGATAATACCCCAGCAGGTTAGACTCTGGTTTAGTAGTTCCCCCCAAGGGCTGGCTCTGAAAAGTATTTTTCAAAATGGCTCCTTTCCCCTGTCCCCGCTGGAGGCAGGAGATAATTATTCCCCTTACATTTACTGTGGGAAGCTGGTTGCGATAATTAGTCCCCTTATATTTACTGCGGGAAGCTGGTCAAGTCCCTGGAGGTAAATCCCACAAAATTGTGGTGATCCCCTTATGACTGGATCCCCCTCAAGTCTATACCTATCAGAGTTTCCATAGTGAGCCTCCAATAATTTCAGTTACAGTTCAGGTTGTTTTGCCCAGGTACTTGTTCACTAGGAAGGTTTCTGCTCGTGTTTCTATGTTCTCCTAAGCCAAGACTCCCTGTTTTCACCTGTCTGGCTCTCCAGTCTCAGGAGCAGTGTTTGCCCTGTGTCCTCTTCTCTCCTCTTCTGGATCTTACAAGAGCTATTGATTTTTCAGTCCATTCAGCTTTTCACTTGTTGTTAGGACAGAGTGATGACTTCTAGGCTTCTTATATGTGGAACCGGAAACTGGAAGTCTTTCTAATTCCATTTGATTTGGAAGATAGCCTTCATATTTTATGTTTGAGGGAGTAGCTACTTCCTAGTTTCATTGCCATTTTACTTTTTTTCCCCAGATATCTTCTTTTTCCCTCATCAGTCTGTTACAAATAGGAGATAATATAAATACACGGTTATGCATTGTTTTAGAAGCCTCACAAAGCATCTTTTAAGAATCGGGAAGTATAGGGTGACTATATCTTCTCAATGAAAATACCTGTATGATTTTCATAGTCATCCTTTTATGCCATTCTATCAATAAATATTCATTGAACAGATAGTCTAGTGCCAAACCCTGCCTTAGATTCTGACTAGTTAGAGCAATAAGAGTTTGTCCCTGCCCTTGAGTAGTTGTTGTTAAATTAGGGTGTGTTATGTGAAGAAAGTCATGATTCATATGGGCACAAAAAGGAAAGAGGATCTTTATCACATAGGAAGGCACCAAGTAACTATTTAAAAACAAGAACTTAAATATAAACGACAGTTGGAATAATTTGACAGAAGATATGAAGAAAGACTATTTTATTGAACAGCATAGATGGGGATAGAGGGTGGTTGTGGGTTCTAGGGAGATTTATCATGAGCAAAGATGTGATTTTAGGACTTATTAAGGGCACATTCAGGACAAAGCCAGATTAGTTTGAACCTAAGGTATTTGTAGGAGAAGAATGAGAGATAAGATTGGGGTAATTACTAAGAACCAACAGTATTACTCTGATCCTATCTTGCTAAAAATCCATTAACCTGTATGAAATGTTAGGGTTCTCCCATAAAGGAAATGGGGCACCTCCACTGATATGATATGTAATCATCTACTACTACTGATGCCAGTTACTGAAAAGCTATAATGATGTATGTTTGTTTGTTTTTTATAATGTGTCTTTAAACCAAACTCAGCCTAACGACCTCAGATCTGGACTTTCTCCTCTCTACAGGCTAGGAAAATTCTAAGACATCACCATTGTTCCTTCCATGCCCGTCGTAAGGGCAGATGCCCAGAATTCAAGTCTTTTAGGTAGCCCAACACTGAGTACATTGCCTTTTATACACCTTTGAGGATATGTCTCTAATGGACCTTAGTGTCAGTCAACAGGACCTGTTTGAGAACATTAACCTGCTTTTCGCCTACCACCTGCAGAGGAAGAGTCCAAGAAGAAATTGTCATCCCAGCATGCATAGTGCTGGACCTTCACCCTTCACCCAATAGCTACCTTTAGAGCATAGCAAGAGGTCTGCATCCCTGCCCCCTTTCTACTCTTCAGGTGTCACCCAGAAGACACAACAGAGGATAAATAAAGAAAACTAAATATTTCATATAGGCCACAATAAATCAGGTGATTTTTATGGACAGAAAGAAATTGGCACTAGATGCCATGGGGAGAAGATTTTAATACTTCATGCACTCCCGTTTTAATCAAATTGAAGTTGTAATTTATGTTTAGGAACTCTAAATATAACATTCTAGTTAATGTTGATTTGCATTTGGTTTCTGAGCAAATACGGCAGAATTATAGCAAACTGCAAAAAATCCCCCCAAATCTCTACATTTTACATGATAAGAAGGTATTTTAATTGACTCTATGCTAAGATTAGTGGTTGGCTACTACTGTAGTAGGTTAAAATTTAAAACCTTGAAAATTCAGAAGAGGTGGAGTATTTGTATTTAGGATGTTTTCAGCTGTTAAAAGTCTAGTCTATTAAATTATATAATTTCTTCCACACCAAAGAAATATTAAGAGGCCAGTTGATGATAACGGTGTATAATAGATTCTTTGAGCTAAGTCATCAGTGTAAGAAGTATCCAACAAGCTAAAGAAAAACACCTTGACTTAATACAAATTACTCTGAGTATTTGGGGGACTATATGAGGATTTTGAGGAGTTCCATTCCCATCTCCCAACCTGTGAACTGACATGATTGAATTTACCACCTTAACCTACTACTTGACTTTGCTCCTTAACCATTATACCTTGAAGTCACCAACTCACAGTCCAGGCAATATGCACTTAAACCAGTGAAGTTGTGAAGAATGTTGGACATAGGTATTACTGAATGAAGGGCCCAGATTTTTATATCTGTGCTCAAAATTTTTAGATTCGATATTTTTACGCTGACATGTTATTCTCAGTTTACGAAGTCAAATGATTTGGGAAACTTGCTAGAATATGTATGGCTTTAGACAGCATGTAAAAGCATGCAACAAATTTATAATTTTACTACTTGCCCTTCTACTCATTCACATTTATTGTTTTTACAAATTACCAAAGTGATACATATCATTGTGAGAAAATCCAAAAGGGTATGATGTTAAACGAGAACCCCCACCTCCCTTCCATCTCATCTCGTTCTACTGAAAATTCGTAATTGGAAGTTACTGTGGTTAATGGCAAGGTCTACTCCTGCAAAGCTTTCTATGCATTCTTTTTTCTCTTGTTTTTTTTTTCTTTTTCTTTCTTCTCTTTTTTTTTTTTAAATCTTAATAACATTATGGACACCTTTCTAGATAGAATTACCAAATCCTTACTCATAGTCCTTATCATGTGGATTAATATGTTACTTAATTATTTTCCTTTTGGTTGGAAGTTGGACTGTTTTTAATTTTTATGGTCAGAATCAATGATCCTTGTCAAGATAATCTTGCATAATTTTGTGAGTACTTTTTGAATGTTTATATATTTTGTGAGAGAGAGAGTGTGCAGGCAGACACATACACACGCATGTGTGAGTGGGATTAGAGGCAGAGAGAGAGAGAGAGAGAGAGAGAGAGAGAGAATCCCAAGCAGGCTCTGCACTCTCAGCAGCAAAGACCCATGGGGGGGCTCCATCTCATGAACCGTGAGATCATGACCTGAGCCAATATCAAGAGTTGGTCGCTCAACCAACCGAGCCGCCCTGGCACCCCAAATTTGTGATTATTTTTAAAGTATAGCTATTTAAGAGTAAAATTGCTATGTACAGTGCAAATATTTATGAATACTCCCAAAATATCCTCTAAAGTCTGTGCAAATTTATATTAGTATCAAAAGTATATGTGGGTTCATTTTTCCTACACTCTTACCACCCAATGTATAGTAGAAACCTATATTTTTGTGGCAAATCTGAACGTTAAGAAATTACATCTATAGTTATTTTAGTATTAACAGTATTCAGCTACCCTCCCAATGGTTGCTAGGCGTTTTTATATATTCTGTCAATTTTTGTTCATACTGTGGGACTTGTTTCTTTATTATTTTATAGATGATCCTTATATACTGTGGTTTTCAATCTATTTTTATATATGTTTCAAATAGATTTTTTCATTTATTGTTCCCTCATCATAGCTTACAAATTTTTTTCAAACCAAGATTTATAGCCTACCTTATCAAATCTATCAGTATCTTTATTATTTTTGAGGTTATCATGTCTTGCTTGGGAAATCCCTTCCTACAGCATAATCAAAATAAACCTATATATTCTTCTATTTATATTTTTTAGATACTTTATTTTAATCTATCTGGAATCTTTTATGTGAATGGTATGAGGTAAATATGCAACTTTTCTCCTTTCTTAGTAGTGTAGGTATGATATTCACTGACTGCACAGTCTGCTTAGGATCTCTCCCCTCTCTGTCTGCCCCTCCCTTGCTCACATGCGTGCGCTCTCTCTCTCTCTCTCTCTCTCTTTCTCTCTCTCAAAATAAATAAATAAAAGTAAACTTTATTTGAATGTTCAAGTTTGGAGTTCAGAGAAGAAGCTAGATGGATATATAAAGTTTTAAGTAGCCCACAAACAGGTAGTAAGTGAGACCATGCCTATGTATGAAATTCCCAGGAAGAGTAATTAGATAAATAAAGAGAAAGGGCCTTAGCCTCAGACTTGAAATCTTCAACAGTCAGTGATCAGATGGAGAAGGACGAACCTTCAAATGAGACACAGGAGTGTCTAAAGGAGGAGGAATAAAATTAAGAATCTTAGCACTGTGAAAGTCAAGAAAAAAAATGAATAGTTTTTTTTTTAATGTTTATTTTGATAGAGAGACAGAGAGAGAGCACACGTGAGGAGGGGAGGTTGGAGGGGCAGAGAGAGAGGGAAAGAGAGAATCCCAAGCAGGCTCTGCACTGTCAGCGCAGAGCCCGACTCAGGGCTTAAACCCACAAACCGCAAGATTATGACCTGAGCCAAAACCAAGAGTCGGACACTTGACTGACTGAGCCACCCACGTGCCCCCAAAATGAATGGTTTTAAAACTGCGTATCAGATGCCACTGAAATATCGACAAAAGGGATAACTGAAAAGTGTTCATTGGATTTAATGGCAGAAATGCCAATGGTGACCTGAGGGAGAGCGTTTTTGGTGGGTTATTTGTGACAGAGTCCACATGAAGTGACTAGAGGAGTGAGTAAGACGTGAGGAATTGGAAATGTTTCTGGAGAAATCCTTTGAGAAGTTTCCCTGTGGAGAGGAGAGTAGTGGTGGTGGTAGGAAATGTGAAATCATTATTTTACTTTTTTTTTTTCAAATGATGAAAAGACGATCAACTCGTCTCACTAGTGGTATAAAGAAGTACAGCTTAGATGTTTGGAAATAACAAGAAAAGTAAAGCATAATTTTACTACACTTTATGACATTAAAGGAAGGAGGGCAACCCCCTATAGCGGGAGGCACTCGTACATTCGAGAAATTTTTATTGGGCAATTACTCTACGATAGGCAATGTTCTAGATACTGAGCTGTATTAGTGAATAAAACAAACAATCCCTATCCTGCTGGCATTTGCGTTGTAGTTGGGAGACAATAGATAGCACCAGTGATTAAAGTATTTAGCTAGTATAAAATGGTGATAAGTGCCGTGAAGAAAAACAGGATTGTAAAAGAGGGATAAGCAATTCCAGGTTGGAGACTGCAGTTATTAAAATGGTAATCAAGAAAGGCCTCAGGGGCACCTGGGTGACTCAGTCAGTTAAGTGTCCGACTTCGGCTCAGGTCATGATCTCGCGGTTCATGAGTTCAAGCCCTGCGTCGGGCTCTGTGCTGACAGCTCAGACCCAGGAGCCTGCTTCGGATTCGGTGTCTCCCTCTCTCCCTGTCCCTCCCCGGCTCATGCTTTGTCTCTCTCTCTCTCTCTCTCTCAAAAATAAATAAACATTAAAAAAAATTTTTTTTAAAAAGAATGACCTCAGAGACAAGTGACATTTAAACAAAGACCTAATAGAGCCCGTAAAGGAGAACATGATGGGAGTACCTGGGAGAGGACCACTCCAGGAAGAGGCAAGAACATGTTCAAAGGCCTTGTGGTGGAAGCATGCCTGGGATGTTTGAGAAACAATGAGTGGGGCATCTGGGTGGCTCAGTTGGTGAAGCGTCTAACTCTTGATTTTGGCTCAGGTCATGACCTCGTGGTTTGTTAGATGGAGCCCTGCATTGGGCTCTGCACTGGGTTCTGCACTGGCAGCACGGAACCTGCTTGGGATTCTCTCTCTTCCTTTCTCTCTGCCTCTCCCTTACTCGCACATGCTCACTCTCACTCACGCTTCGCTCTCTCTCTCAAAATAAAATAAATGCACATTTAGAAAAAAATAGTAAGCAAGTAAGCAGTGCGATGAGCAGGGAGAAAATTGGTAGATCATGATGTCATCAGGTTGAGTCTTGAGGCCATTTTACAGAGTTGGCTTTTATTCCAAAGGAGATGGGGAGTCATCAAAGGGTTAGAGCAGAGGGGTGACATGATCTGATTTATATTTATAACAACATAGCCATGGCCAATATGCTGAGAATATATTGTATGGGGGCAAGGATGAACTGAACCCTATTTGGGTAACTACCATAAAAATCAAAGTAAGAGTTTGTAGCAGTATGGAGCAGGATGGTAGTGGTGAAAATATTGAAAACTGGTTCAATTATGAATATATATATACACACACACACACACACACACACACACACACACACACACATTATTGTCAAATTGGTTTCCATACAACATCCAGTGCTCATCCCAACAGGTGCCCTCCTCAATGCCCATCAGCCTCTTTCCCCTCTCCCTGACCCCCCAGCAACCCTCAGTTTGTTCTCAGTATTTAAGAGTCTCTTATGGTTTGCCTCCTTCCCTCTCTGTAACTTCCTCCCCCACCTTCCCCTCCCTGCTGGTCTTCTGTTAAGTTTCTCAGGATCCACATATAAGTGAAAACATATGGTATCTGTCTTTCTCTGCCTGAATTATTTCACTTAGCATAATACTCTCTGGTTCCATCCACGTTGCTGAAAATGGCCAGATTTCATTCTTTCTCAATGCCAAGTAGTATTCCGTTGTGTATATAAACCACATCTTCTTTATCCATTCATCAGTTGATGGACATTTAGTCTCTTTCCATAATTTGGCTATTGTTGAAAGTGCTGCTATAAACATTGGGGTACAAGTGCCCGTATGCATCAGCACTCCTGTATCCCTTGGGTAAATTCCTAGCAGTGCTATTGCTGGGTCATAAGGTATATCTATTTTTCATTTTTTGAGGAACCTCCACACTGTTTTCCAGAGCGGCTGCACCAGTTTGCATTCCCACCAACAGTGCAAGAGGGTTCCCGTTTCTCCACATCCTTTCCAGCATCTATAGTCTCCTGATTTGTTCATTTTAGCCACTCTGACTGGCGTGCGGTGGTATCTCAGTGTGGTTTTGATTTGTATTTCCCTGATGAGGAGTGACGTTGAGCATCTTTTCATGTGCCTGTTGGCCATCTGGATGTCTTCTTTAGAAAAGTGTCTATTCCTATCTTCTGCCCATTTCTTCCCTGGATTATTTGTTTTTTGGGTGTGGAGTTTGGTGAGTTCTTTATAGATTTTGGATACTAGCTCTGTATCCAATGTGTCATTTGCAAATAACTGAATATATTTTTAAAGTAAAACCAACAGATTTGCCTCAGGTTGAATAAAGAATGTGAGGGAAAGAGATGACTCCAAGGATTTGGCTTGTTCCAATGTAAAGATGAAATTGCCATCAACTGACATGGAGAGAATTGCAGGAGTAGGTTTGGAGTGAATTCCAGGAACTTTCTTTAGGAATGCGAAGTTTACAGTGACTGTTAGTATGGATGACAAGTATGTAGTTGAATATAAGAGTGTAGATTGCTGGCTAGAGGCTGGGTTGTCAACATACATTTGGATTTTTCCAGTGTGCAAAGTTTAATTATGGTCATGAAATTTTATGAAATCATCAAGGAAGTTAAAGTACTTAAAAGTATTTCAAGACTTGAGCCTTGGGATGCTCCAACATTAAGAGAACAGGAACATGAGGATGAAAGAAGGTAGAGATTAAGGTGGAGTGCTTAGACAATAGCACTACTAGGAATTTATCCAAAGGGTTACAGGAGTGCTGATTCATAGGGGTACATATACCCCAATGTTTATAACAGTTCTAGCAACAATAGCCAAATGATGGAAAGAGTTCAAATGTCCATCAACTGATGAATGGATAAAGGAGATGTGGTTCATATATACAATGGAATACCACTTGGCAATGAGAAAGAATGAACTCTGGCCTTTTGCAACAACGTGGATGGAACTGGAGGGGATTATGCTAAGTGAAGTAAGTCAGAGAAGGACAGATATCATGTTTTCATTCATATGTGGAATTTGAGAAATTTAACAGAAAACCATGGGGGAAGGGAAGGGGAAAAAATAGTTTCAAACAGAGAGGGAGGCAAACCATAAGGACTCCTAGAACAAACTATTGAGTGGGGGGGGGGGCGCGGGTGGGAGAGAGGGAAAAATGGGTGATGGGCATTAAGGAGGGCACCTGTTGGGGTGAGCACTGGGTGTTGTATGGAAGTGATGAATCATGGGAATCTACTCCTGAAGCCAAGAGCACACTGGATACACTGTATGTTAGCTAGCTTGACAAATTATATTAAAAAGGAGGAAGGAGGAGGAGGAGGAGGAAGAAGTAGAATGCTTAGAGATGTAGAAAGAAAACCAAGAGTGGATGGGCTCCAACAACCCCAGTAGGAAAGAGTTTTCAGGAGGGGAAAGTTACCAACTTTTACAAATGCTGGTGATGGGTCTAGTATGTTGATAATGGAGAATTGCGCACTGAGTTTAGCAACACGAACATCATTAATGATTTTGTGAAGCGCTTTTTCAGTGAAGGGTGAAAATGCAAACCTGACTGGAATGGGTCCAAAAAGAGCATGAGGAAAGAGGAATTACAGGTAGTGACAGGGCCAGAAAAATGTGGGGATATCTGGAGGGAGGAGAGTGGAGAAAAAATATCTTTCTAAGATGTGAAAAATGACAGCTTGTTTGTGTTCTGATGGGGAAGTCTGATAAGTAGGGAAAATTGATGACGCAGGGAAAAGGGAGGGATTTACTGGAACAGTCACCTTACTTAGGTGAGAGATGAGATGATAAGATCTAGAGCACAAATGGAGGGATTGGCTTAAAAATGAGCGCAAATGTCTCACCCATATTAATAAAAGGGAGAGCAAAATCATGTGCTCAGAGATGCTTCACAGAGAGACGTGATTCGGGATGGTGGAAGTCCTCTTCTGACTACATTTTCTCAGGAAAGAAGTAAGCAAGGTCATCAGTTCAGTATTAGGTCAGAAGAGTAGGCATTCGGATTTTAAAAAGAGAGACAAGAACGTATAAAGGGATTACTGAAGGGAATGGAGAAGTGAGTGGAGTAGAAAATGTGGTAAGGTTGTAAGTCAGTGGTAAGGACTCCTTTGAGGTGAGTAGTGACAAATTTAAAGTGGGCCAAATCAGCGTGGTTCTTTGTTTTTTCACAGCCACAGTGGGCTGTAAATGTTTAGGTGGTGATCTGGCTCACCAGGCTTGTGAATTTGCCATGAGAATAAATGAGGGAAGAGAAGGCTGAAAAAAGTTGTGTGACTATGTAAGAAAGTGATCATAGTGATGGGCCATGGGATTCAAAGGTGGGTAAGGAAGGAAGTGAAGACATCAAAGGGATGAAGGTGGTGAAAAGGTGTTAATATCAATGGGTTGGAGATGCTGGTGAGGCAAAGGATCATTGAAGTCAAGGAGCTAAAATAGGGAGAGTAGTCTTGACAGTTGGAAGGTCATGGTGGAAAAGCAGCGTGCTTGAAACTGGTATTACCGAGGAGTCCTATTGATTGATAATGACAGTATCCAGAATGCAGCCATGGAGATAAATGGCTAAAACAGAGTTGAGTAGAGGAGGAGGGAAGGTCAAGAAATCCTATACAGTTTATTAGGATTATCATCTATGTGGATATTGAAATCACCAAAAATTGTGACACAAGTAGTGTTAGAGAAAACATCCAAGAGCCAAGAACAAAACTCTTCTAAGAATAGAAGAAAGTGACCTCGAATGTAGCAGGTGTCTGTTACAGGAAGGGCAGACGTGGTATAGTCTGATGAGTTGGGGGTAAAAGTTCAGGGGTTTGGAGTGAGTGGAAGTAATAATGATGTGAAAATGGCAAAGAAGAACTCACTTTCTGACTTAAGAGTATAAGAAGTGTGAGAGAGAATACAGTCACCAGAAGGAAGGCTGTAGGGGCCATGGTGTCATTAGGAGGGACAGCCAGTGTTTCTGTAGAACAAGAAGCATAAGGAAACTTACACAGAAGAGGTTAAAGACATGGGGGATTTTTGCTGATGATATACCATGAGATCCAGGAGGCACAGATGATATACCGTGAGATCCAGGAGGCACAGTAGTATGTCTTCAGGAGTTCAAAGGGGGAAGTAATGGGGTCAGAATTGGGGATTTACTGAGAAGTATAAGGATTAGAATCCAGGGAATGGAGAATGTCCTCAGAGATCTGGCTGCTTACCAGAACTGATATAAATAAATGAAGAGTATATAGTAAGATTAGTCCTGGGTTGTCTAAAGGCAGAATGATGAAGAGTAGGGGAGGGATGAGTGTCTTACTAGGAGCATACAGGAGGAAGTTACATTTTTATGTAAGTCCTTTCAATGGAAATTTGGAAGCTAGAGGAGAGGCAGTCTTCTCTGGAGCACATAGGAATTCAGGGTTTCCTCTTACATAAACGATATGAGGAAGCCAAGAACAAAATGGTTTAATCCTGACATTCGTAGCTTGGGGTTCCCTCTCTCTTGTTTCCTAAAGATGTGTGCAGGTGGTGTTCAGACAGGATGGAGGTCATGTTTACCCTTGACTTTCAGATCATAAAGGTTATTAAAAAAAAAAGGTGTTATAATTCAATGACCTGAAACTGTAAAAAGGAATATATAAAGCTATAATAAGGGAAGGAGGCTGGAAAAATGCAGTTTGGGCCATCCAAATTATAACCATTGTAAAATCAGAAGAGAAGGCGTTGAACAAAACAAACGCAGCTTCACGGCAAGGTCTCTAACTTAAAAGCGACTTACTAGAAAAATACAAAGAGAAGCACACAACCAAGGACAAACGTGGAAAATCTCCAGGAAGGCTAACTTCAAGAATTTCTGAATCCATGGAAGTACTAAGTATGAACAGAAAGGGCTTTGTAGAAAATGAAGGTGAAGAGGAGATACGTTGATGGTGTAGAGTGTGAAACAGTCAGCTCATGGCTTGGAGCCGATTGTATTTATTTTCATTTTATTTTAGCAAACACTGAATTCATTGTTGTGGTGGTATAGAGATAAATAAAACACAAAATCTATTTTCAACATTTATTCCTAACAACAGTCTCCTGAGTCCCTAACATGTACCAGACACTGTCTTTCGACCTGAAGATAAACCAGTGGACAATCACTGTTCTAAGCACTGTCATCCTAAAACTTACAGCCTAGCACAAAGGACAGGTAGTTATCAAGCATAGACATAAATATTAACTTACAAGGAGCACATTATGACATGGCCTGTGAAACAGATCATCGTTAGTGCCCTTTAAACTTTCTACCTACCTCCATCCCAAAACACCTGAAGGACCCAACAAACTCATGTCAGTTGCCTCTAACTGGCAACTACAGGACAGACCGGAATCTTCAGAGCAGGAAGAAGTAGCTAGAGAAAGTTCTTTCCTCTGGTGATCCTGTGCTACTCCATTTCAATGTGTGCCTCCACCGAGAATCTCCCAAGTAGAGAATGGAAGGAAGGGGATAAAACTCAAGAAGTATGCACTTAGAGGCGCCTGGGTGCCTCAGTCACTTAAGCGCCCAACTTCGGCTCGGGTCGTGACCTCACGGTTGGTGAGTTCGAACCCCACATTGGGCCCCACACTGACAGTGTGGAGCCTGCTTGAGATTCTCTCTCTCCCTCTCTCTTTCTTTCCCTTCCCCACTTGTGCGCTCTCTCTCTGAAAATAAATAAATAAACTTAAAAAATAAATTAAAAAGAAAGAAATATGCACTTAATAGTCACAGTAAAGCGAGACAGGGGCTTAGATTTTCAGAGAATTATGTTAGAATCTGTCTGGTTACAAGTAATGGGTCTGAGCTAAAATGAAATTTATTGATTCAAGTAACTGAAAGGTCCAGGAATTTTTAAAAGCGCTAAAAATAAATGAAAAAAAAAATATCAGCGAGGTCTAGAGCTAGATGTTCAGATCATGTCTTCGGGGATCTCTCTGTTTCTATCACCTGACTCTGTTTTTCTTAGTGTTGCTTTTACTCACTGTCGGCTCTACCAATGTAGTGAGAAACATGATCACCAGAGGCTTTAGCGTTGTATCCTAACTGCTTGGCGATAGCAGTGAAACGTATCAGCCTCTTTCCTGTAATTTCAGCCTAAATCTCAGTGTCCTCTTTGACCTGGACCAGTTTGACCACATGTCTATAACCAAAGCAGTCATCACTACCACCAGGATATTGGGTCTGCCATTGGGCCAGATCATACACCCACCCCTTGAATTGAATAATGGGTTCTGTCTCATGGGAAACCCTAAAAACTGACATGAAATGTCAGTTCTGCACAGTGACACTGAAGTTCTATTATTAGAACAATGGGGGAATGGCTGATAAATAGGCAAAAGCAATTGATGTCATGTACAGAAGGCATCCACAAAGTGATGGGGTTAGATCTGGGCTTTGAAAGATGGCTAGGAGATGGAGAGAAATGAAAAGGTCATTCTGGATTCAGGAAACAGCATGGGTAATGGCACGTGAACCAAAAAGCACAAAGGCTACCAGTTCAATTTGGTGTACCGAGCATTGACATCCGCCTTCCTTCCCTCCAGAGACACTATTAATATGAGATAAAGAAAATGTGACAGATAGATTTCATTAATGGCCTTAATTTCGCCCCCCTTTACAACTCCTTGCCGTGCAACTCTGTAGTGCCCTCTTGCTCAGACTCTGGGAATAGTGAGTGTGATTTCTTTCTGCAAAGGCAATGTTAGCAAATGTGACACGAGCAGAGGCTTGAAAAGTGCTTGCAAATTTGAGTTTGCTTGCTCTTACCCTGCCTTTGCCATGAGAACGTGTCTGGGCTGCTGGAGAGATGGGAGAGATTCGTAAAGCAGAGCAGAATTGCCCCAGCTGACAGGCAGTTTACTCCAGAAATCTGAGGGAGCCTAGCCAAGACGAGCATCTAGAACACCTAGGGCTCACTACCCATGCATGAGAGAGACCAGGTAAGATCGGCCAAGTCCAGGTCACGTCAGCTGAATACCAGAGAAAAATCAGCAAAATAGGTGTGTATAGTTGTATGCCGGTGAGATTTTGTGTTTTGTCATTATGCGATGTCACTGAGCGGATAGAGAACTGACACAAGAATGCGTTGGGGAGGGGACCTCTAGTGATTAAGGCATTTCTTTTTTTTTTTTTTTTTAATTTTTTTTTTAACGTTTATTTATTTTTGAGACAGAGAGAGACACAGCATGAACGGGGGAGGGGCAGAGAGAGAGGGAGACACAGAATCGGAAGCAGGCTCCAGGCTCTGAGCCATCAGCCCAGAGCCCCACGCGGGGCTCGAACTCGCGGACCGCGAGATCGTGACCTGAGCTGAAGTCGGACGCTTAACCGACTGAGCCACCCAGGCGCCCCAAGGCATTTCAACAAATTTCTAGAAGATTGGAAATAGAAACTTAGTGACAAATGAAGTTGAATATAAAGAAGAAACAGCCCAGGGGACGACTGCACTAACGGCCAACTGATGTTCTAGGCCTGGTCTTGGAGTTGGTGGGTAACAGGGTTTATTAGTGGTGCTGAAAACAGGGGCGTTATTTGAAAGTGTTGATAGAATAACTTAGTATTGTTGTTAGTGTTGACTCCCCTACCCATGCAGAGTGATGAGTGACACAGGAAACCCCGAGTATATTTTTAAATTTTTTTTTTTCAACGTTTATTTATTTTTGGGACAGAGAGAGACAGAGCATGAACGGGGGAGGGGCAGAGAGAGAGGGAGACACAGAACCGGAAACAGGCCCCAGGCTCTGAGCCATCAGCCCAGAGCCCGACGCGGGGCTCGAACTCACGTACCGCGAGATCGTGACCTGGCTGAAGTCGGACGCTCAACCGACTGCGCCACCCAGGCGCCCCCGAGTATATTTTTAAACAAATGATAGGCGTGTTCTTCTCTCTAGAGATCGCGTGTTGATTCGACAGCATGGGGATGCTAGCTGGCAGAAATGAGGCCACAGGAAAGAGGAGGAATGGCGGAGGGAAGAGTAGACGACAGTAATATCACACTTTTACATAATGGGGCATCAAGATCTATGGTTAAAGGTGATAGGACAAGGCGTCTGGGTGCCTCAGTCGGTTAAGTGTCTGGCTCTTGACTTCAGCTCAGGTCATGATCTCATGGTTCGTGAGTTCTAACCCCAAGTTGGGCTCTGTGCTGACAGTGTGGAGCCTGCTTGGGATCCTCTGTCTCCCTCTCTCTCTGTGCCCCTCCCCTGCTCCCTCTCTCTCTCTCTCCCTCTCAAAATACATAAATAAACTTTAAAAAAAATTAAGTACACTTTATTTTAAAAGAATGTGACAGAACAAAATACAGAGGCTCATGCCGATGACGTAGGCTAGAAAGGTGACCAGTACAATAAAGCTGCCTGCATTTGGGAGGAGGATGGCATGAAAAATTCCAGGTGGTGTAAGTGAATATAGTCTTCATGTTTTCAAGTTGATAAATCAAGAAATAGTGATATAGAGATATTATTTAGTGCAACGGAGACTTCATGAGAAGTAAACACACGTGTCTAACAGATTACTTCTAGAGTGGAGCTAAGAACAGAGAGGTTTGGGGTGGGAGACTTTCATTTCCACTACGAGTTCTTTTATCTTAGTTCATTATTTCTTTTTTTAAAAGTTTGTTTTTATTTATGAAAGTTTATTTTGAGAGAGAGAGCACGAGTGGGGCTCAAACTCATGAAGCATGAGATCATAACCTGAGCCGAAAGCGAGAGTCAGATGCTTAACTGACTGAGCCAGCCGGTTGCCCCAAGTTTATTTATTTATTTTAAGAGAGAGAGAGCGAGAGAGTGAGTATGAGCAGAAGAGGGGCAGAGAGAGAGGGAGAGAGAGAATCCCAAGCAGGCTCTGCACTGACAGTGGGCCTAAACTCACAAACTGGGTTCGTGACCTGTGAGATCAAGAGTCGGATGCTTAACTGAGCGAGCCACCCGGCACCCCCTTAGTTTATTGTTTCTTTTAATGTGTGTGTACATGTGTACGGAGAACAGAAACCCTTGTATATATTTCAAGCAGGAATATACTTCATCCAGGGAAGTACAAACTTACGGAATTCTATTTAGGTCCTGAAAAACAGAAGCTACAGGTCTGCCCCGGGGATATTGATTTCAAGGTTACACCGTCATAACTGCAACCAGAGGTCAAGGAACTGTTACTGCTTCCTGTCAGCATCGCTGCTGCAGCTACGCTCGCTCATATCCACAGAACTGTGCACTGGGTAGAGTGCCCTGGAAGTTGCTGGCGAAGAGGATTACAAAGTGCAGCGTGCTCCTGATATCTGCATGGCGAGTGGAGTTAAGAGTCACGAGACCACTTTGGACATGGCTGAACTAGCTCATGCAGACCGTCCCTCTATGAGGGAGAAACTTTTTTTCCCATTCACCACAACTGCGTTCTTGTTTCCTTCCTTCTGTACAGTCACGATGCAGGAAACATTCTTTTTCGCTTATTTATTTCGAGAGGGAGGGAGAGAATCCCAGGCAGGCTCCTCATGGTCAGCACGGCGCCCGATGCAGGGCTCGAACCCATGAACCATGAGGTCCTGGCCTGAGCTGATGTCAGACGCTGAATCGACTGGGCCACACTGCCTCTTGTTCTGTGTGGCAATCAGAAAGAGACGAGAATGCAGGTTCGAATTTTGACCTTACGGGTGCTAGCCGGATGTCTTGGCAAGGCTGTCTATGCCAGTAGAACGTTGCTAAGCTCACTGTGTGGCGACGGATATACTCAAAACATTCCTTTTAAAAAGAAATTACTAGATCTTAGGATATGTGTACTATAAATTTCTTTTAAAAACCTGCTAAGGTGTCTTGTACGGGAGAGTCGGGTACTTACAAGGCTGATAATGAGCCGGTGTGTGTGTGTGTGTGTGTGTGTGTGTGTGTGTCCGTGCCTGTTTCCCCACAGGGAGCAATGTACCTGGCACAGTAACAGTCAGACATTTCTGGATCTTTGACCATAATACTACATGAATCCCATAAAAACCCATGCTTTTATTTCTCATAACTACAAAATCCTGATCTAATTTTGCAACACACAGCCAGCCAGCAGGGGAGTGGTTCCCTACATGGGATAGAGGCATTTGGAGATGGGAAAAAAAGGGCAGAACTCCCCAACTCCTCAATTGCTTTCACATTAAAGAGAATAATCTTAAACTGGGTAGAGTGAAGCAACATGGGTAAAAGGGGATGGAAGTAGGGGTGCCTGGGTGGCTCAGTCAGAAGAGCATGTGACTGTTGATCTTGGGGTTGTGAGTTCGAGCCCCATGTTGGGTGCCGAGATTACTAAAAAAAACATAAACTTAAATAGAAATTGAAAAAAGTTTAGAGAAAAGGTGGGGATGGAAGTACAGGTAAGGAATTTCTGAGTGAGTATTTAGACTCTCTAAAGGAGTTAAAGGCTCTGTATACAGACAGATTATAGAGGTCGAAGTAAATAACCGATATTACCCTTGAGAAGCTGTAGAAATTAAAGACTAACTAGGAGACTGGGGATGAATAAACACTGCTGCCTTTATTAAAAAGGGGAAAATGATGGAGTCTGGAAAAACAAAGATCAATAAGCGTGAAAGCAATCTGTGGCAAGATTTCACAATGAATTATTCAGCATACGGTTAAAGCGTACCAATCTAACACAGCAGTTAAGAGCATGGATTCTGTCTACTGTCTGGGTTCTCATCCCTGCTCTGCCATACACTGTGCGACCCTGAGCATGTTGCTTATCCTCTCAGTGCCTCAGTTTCCTCATCTCTAAAATGGAAACAATAGGGGCACCCTGGGAGGCTCAGTCACTTAAGTGTCTGACTCTTAGTTTCAGTTCAGGTTGTGATCTCATGACTGATGGGTTCAAGCCCCGCATCTTGGGATTCTCTCTCTCTCCTCTCCTCTCCCCCAGCTCGTGAGCTCTCTCTGTTCTGTCTCAAACATAAATAAATAAACACTGTGTAAAAAAAAATAAAATGATACTAATAATACATATCTCAGGGTTGTTGAGAAGATTAAATGAATTAATATAAGATACTCAAAACAGTGCTATATACTTTTTTTAATGTTTATTTTTGAGAGAGAGAGAGAGAGAGAGAGAGAGAGAAAGAGAGAGTGCACAAGCGGGGGAGGGGCAGAGAGAGAGGGAGACACAGAATCTGAAGCGGGCTCCAGGCTCTAAGCTGTCAGCACAGAGCCTGACGCGAGGCTCAAACTCGTGAACCAAAAGATCATGACATGAGCCAAAGTCAGATGCTTAACCAACTGAGCTACTCAGGCACCCCTATACTTTTGTATAATAATAATTACATGTTATTGTTATATTCAGAAAGCACGTAGAGAAGTGATCACTAAAAATCAGTCAGAGCCAAGGACGATGCATCCAAGCTAGCTATACCTCCTTTTTGATAACATGAATTTTCAAAAATAGGGAAATGCTATTTCAGTAGGGCATTTGACCAGAGGCTTCATTTCGTCCTGAGGCCCGGACCAGTGCATCGAGGAAGTGGGTATAGAGTTGGCCAGCAGTCAGATGTCATGGAAAGAACACGGGCGTCTGGAAAGCTGGGATCTGCCACTTCTTAGTAGAATTTTGAATAAATTATTTAAACTCTTTGACATTCAGCTCTATCATGTAAAATGGGGATAATCATACCTCCCTTGCAGGGCTATCAGAGGGATTTGTTGTTCATGGATGGTGCAATAGCTCCTTTTAGCCCTACATTTTTTTGACTGTGGGCTTTTTGTTACCATCGTCTGTGTTGAATGAATTGGCTTGGAGGGGTATATCTCATTATATATAATAATTTCTACAAATAAGTTATTTAGAAACCTTTTGTGAGCCTATTATCTCTGTCACCCTCCCTCTTCTCCTCACCAGGAAATCTCTCTACTGAAGTGAATATTAAAAAGTCGTAGACCCTTCAAGTGCTCACAATTTCCTGACTCCGTGAGTCTGTTGCACCGCCTCTTTCTGGTGATAAGAAAAAGACCATTTTGCATAGAAGAAATTACTCCAAGCAAATAATGTACGATAGTTGGATAATTACAGTGAGAAGCAAATTGAAAAGTCAATTTTCATAATTAGTCTCTGATATGTTGTGGCTCAGAGATTTTCATGCAGTGGAGGACTTCGTATGTGGCCAGACTTATAAAGTTGATATCCCTCTTAACCAACATCCTACATCAGGAGCTTTCAGGCTAACATGAGTTGAAATAGTTGAAAGAAACATTTGCACTTCGTATTGTTAACTGGTGAATTTTTAAGTACTGATCACTAGGCCATAGGTTGGACTATTTGTATTTGGAATACGTAAGACACAAGAGACTTTTAGCTGATGTTTTTAAGTGCCGTGACCTCCAGTACATGTCGCCCATTGCTCGTCACCGGTGACGCACGTCAGGCCTGTAATGGGGAGGAGTCCTTCTCATTGTTGGTTCCAGACAGATGCTGTTTTTCATTCTGAATGTATGAAATGTAACTTTGGCCGGGCAAAATCATAGAATGCAGAAATAACCATTACAGAAGCCCAGATCTTTCAAGACAAAAGTGGTCCTGCACCTGAAAGGGAAAGGGCAGATAATACTTTGCCCCCCATTTTTAGCCTGGAATGGCCAGAGGAACCGTCCTCATCGTTTCTGCCTTCACTGCACCCAAATTGCTACCTTTATAATTTCTTTATTTTTTAAATTTACCTCCAAGTTAGTTAGCATATAGTGCAGGAGTAGATTTCAGGAGTAGATTCCTTAGTAGATTCTATACCCATTTAGCCCATCCCCCCCTCCCACAACCCCTCCAGCAACCCTCAGTTTGTTCTCCATACTTATGAGTCTCTTCTGTTTTGTCCCCCTCCCTGTTTTTATATTATTTTTGCTTCCCTTCTCTTATGTTCATCTGTTTTGTCTCTTAAAGTCCTCCTATGAGTGAAGTCATATGATATTTGTCTTTCTCTGACTCATTTCGCTTAGCGCGATACCCTCCAGTTCCATCCACGTAGTTGCAAATGGCAAGATTTCATTCTTGTTGATTGCCGGGTAATACTCCATTTTATGTATATACACATCTTCTTTATCCATTCATCCATCGATGGACATTTGGGCTCTTTCCAGACTTTGGCTATTGTTGATAGCGCCCAGTAACTACCTTTATATAGCAAAAAGAAAGTTGGGCTCTGATTTCTTGGTGCAGACGAACTTCATACCTTGTCCGGTCTTTTCTTGCCCTTACTTCTTCAATCAGTACTACTTCTGTACAGTTATTATTCGTATCTGCCACACGTCACCCACGTTCTCCTTCATACCCTCTACTCCTGTCATACCGAATTAGCAGTTCTGTAAATAACTCCTGTTCGCTCATTGCCCTGTCTGTTCCTTTGCTTATGTTCTCCATCCTACCTGAAAGTATCCCCCCGCCCAGGACATTTCTCCACACTACCTTGTCTAGCCTGAGTTTGAAACGAGAAACAGAAATGAGACCATCTGTTTATATTAACAATGATCATATGGCACACTGAATCTTTTCATTCCCAAGTGAGACATCCAGGGATTTCACTAATTCTTTTTTGGGGTTTTTAATGTTTTTATTACTTTTGAGAGAGACACAGAGCGAGTGGGAGAGGGGCAGAGAGAGAGAGGGAGACACAGAATCCGAAGCAGGCTCCAGGCTCCGAGCTGTCAGCACAGAGCCCAAAGCAGGGCTCGAACTCCCAAGTCATGAGATCATGACCTGAGCTGAAGTCGGACGCTCAACCGACTGAGCCACCCAGGCGCCCCTTCACTAATTCTTAAATACCACAGCTGGACAAATACCAGAAGACGACAGCTGGATCACAGAGTGGACACTGGGCAGATGGCTAGACTCACTTGCTAAGCAATGCGTTCCTTTCCGTGAAGCCTCGCAAACACGTTAAGTCAAATCCTGGCCTCAGCAAAATTATACACGTGACAGAAGAAAGGCTAGTCGTAAAGCTTTTTGAGCGATAAACTGCCTAATTTGAGCTACATCATCGAAGTAATCTCCCAGCTTGGAAGAGGGCGAAAGGAGTCGACAGAATAACAAAAGATTTGGAGAGAACATAAGTGAAAGTGACCTTGGGGTGGGGGGGAGGGGGAGGGAATGAATTTACAGCCAGATGTTGAAACAGATAACACAGCTGCACGTCTGTTTGCAAATGACTGTGCAAACGAAATGAAGAAAAGTGCTCCTCCTCCACCACGAGTGCTGCCTCATTTTGCTCGGTACCCTCCTGCGGACACACCTCGGCTGTCCGCTACCGGAGTCGTCCCCGGAAACAGTCCTGACTCGCTCTCGTTTCCACGGGCTCGGCTCCCCCGGGGGACCACACGGGGGAAGGGTGGTTCTCCGAATTGTCCCAGCTGCTGTTCCTACCACAGCCACGCGCTGTTCCCCTGGCAGCAGCTGTGGGGAACTCGGCCTTCTGGGAGTTTCCTCTAGTGAGAGAGGTTAAGCTTGTAAGGTGATAATATACATAACGTGGAATGAATCACAACCTAGCTGTCTTGAGGCTAGGTATCTTCAAGTGCTCTAGCCCTTGCGTATTTAATTTAAGAATGCTACAGACCGAGGCACCTGCGTGGCTCCGTCGGTTGAGCGTCTGACTCTTGATTTTGGCTCAGGCCGTGATCCCATGGTTCATGGGTTCGAGCGCCGCATCGGGCTCTGTGCTGCCAGTGCGGAGCCTGCTTGGGATTCTCTCTCTCTCTTTCTGTCTCTCTCTGTTCCTCCCCGACTTGTGCGCTCGCTCTCTCTCTCTCTCTCTCAAAATAAATAAATAAACTTTAAAAAATTTAAATGCTACAGACTCACTTCTAGAGGAAAACAAAGACTCCATCCTACCGCCAGTACCTCAGAGGGCTTACAGATCTCCTAGTGACCTCTTGCCACATTTTCTTGCTTACATTCAATTCTCTGGCATGTCTGTATCTTGTTTCTTGTTCCTTTTTCTCCACCCTATATGGATCTGTGGATCTGGACATGTAACCTAACTAGTTGCAAGATTCAGCAAAATTTTTAAAAAAGACATCGAGGTACAGACCTCCTGTGTTTTATCTAGTAACCCTAAACGTAACATCTTTCTCTGGATCGACCCAAAATACCTCTCTCAGAGGCAGGTGTGCATAGGATATAGAAGATGCGCGGTAACAGAGGGGAACTTACAGAACAGCAAAGCAGTTTACTTGCGATCTAAATTATGCATTTCTGTTCTTTAAGTGCCATAGCCATTCTGATGATAACAAACTTTTTATAAAAATAGTGATTTATTTTTGAGAGAGAGAGAGCGAGCGAGCACAAGTGCACGCACGCACGTCTGGGAGGGGCAGAGAGGAAGACGGAGACAGAATCTGAATCAAGCTTTGCACTGTCAACGCAGAGCCCGGCGTGGGGCTCGAACTCACAAACCCTGAGATCATGACCTGAGCCGAAGCTGGAAGCTTAAAACCGACTGAGCCCCCCGGGCGCCGCGATGATAACAAACTTTGCACTTGATGACTTTGCTCCTCAGGATCCCTGTTTTCCTGTCTTGTTACTAAACCCTCTCTGTCCCTCTTTCCCCTCTTCATTATCAACACTTTGACTCTATCATGTTCAGATTTTTCCAGGATAACAACAACTCCTCCCGTTTTATTAGATAGTATGTTCTGGCTTTTTAAATGTCTCTCACGCTAGCCCATTCCCAAGTGTAAGGTGGCTGGGGGCTGCAGGAGAGTACTTTATTTTTCACACATTAGGTAACCATCAAGTTATTTTCCCAGATAAAAGCAATATACTCCTAAGAAGAGGCCAGCTGATCAACTTTAAAAATATGCTTTTTTCTCTCCTCCATTATATAATTAAACAACAAATGGAGGAAAACGCAACATGATGTGTGACCAAGTCTAGCATGAGCAACGAAACTGAGTAGGCCTTCACAGCAAAACCGATGGGACAGTCTGAGCTCAGCCCTGAAGGGTACGTGGTTAAACGGCCCCCCAAGTGGTTTGACTTTTTCCATATTGAGTTCCCCTCGTGGGAATCGATCAAAGTTGCCAGAGAGTCGCCATTCTTTTCGCTTCATTTTGTTCATGTTTGTATGTGCGGTAAGTGTCTAAAACAGCCTTGATTGACTTGAGGAAAGGAAGAAATTTCCTAGTTCCGATTCCTCGGGGGAGGAAATGCTTTCTCTTTGGATGAAGACGCGCTTCCGATTACATATGCAGATATGACAACACGGACCAGCCGAAGTTGATTCGGGATGGCTGAATTCTATAATATGGGGTTAATGTTGTAGACTTAAGCCCAATCCACGGTTCGGCAATGTGTGTGAAAGGTGTCTCTTGAAGGCTCCTCTGGGAAAAGTTTGAGAGCAATGTGGATTTTTATAGGTCTTAGGGATTCCAGGATTGCTAACTTGAAAACTTGCCCTACCAGTCGCCAGTCAATCCAACTGGACAAATCTTCCCAAAACAGTCTTCCCGCTTCTCGCACACAAGAGATGGCAATCAGTTTATTCTGCTTTGGCGCCCTGAATACTTAGAACAAAAGTATAGGACTCACAGTCCTCTAAAAACACAGGGATAGATGCTACATGGAAATTCTTAATAAATGAACCTCATACGAAAACCTCATTTACCAGCCACGTCTGATCCAAACTCCAAAGGTAATTTGGAATCACATTAGTTATTTGTATTCCATTAGTAACATATTAGAGATACAAACACCCTCAGTCTCTCCTGTATATTAGACTTTTAAACTTGTGCTTGACAGAATAGTTACCTTAAGATGTGAATCTCACCAACAAATAATTAAAATATTATTAAACCAGATTAAGCAAACATGATAAAAGGAAGTCAATAATATGCTAATTTAAAAAGACTTTTTGCTATGCCTTGAGGGCACCAGAAATTAGATGTTAGCTTCACAGGAGAAGAGAAAAAGGATGAACAGGTAGCCCCTCCACTTCTTCCCTCCAATTTCTCATTCCAGAAGATGAATGCTTCCTGGGGACTGAGGTTTATTTCTGTGGGTGTTCTCTGAGCATTGACTCAGTGCTGGGCTTGTACTCGCTATGGAGTCAGAGACGAATGTCAGGCTTCCTTCCTTTAGGAGCTCCAAGTTCTGTTGACGGAAGTAGGCGTGTAACCAGGCAGTTGCATTACTGTGGTAAAGATGTGACCAAAGTATGTATGGAAGTGATAGACAAAGTACATTTCAGCATATATGTAGAAAAGCAGAGATGCCTAAAAAAAATTAAGATTCTGAATCTGTCTTGGTAAGGAACCCACTTTCTTTGTCCATAACAATTGGCATGGGCCACGAAAATTAGTGGTCAGAGACAAAAGACATTAAAGAGTATGGTTTTCCTTTTGTTCTTTTTCCTTTAAACGTTTTTTTAATTCTTTAAAAAATTCCTTTAAATTTTTTTTTAATTTTTTAAAATTTAATTTTGTAATCTCTACACCCGACATGGGGCTTGAACTCACAACCCAGAGATCAAGGCACATGCTCTACCGACTGAGCCAGCCAAGGCACCCTCCTTTTCCCTTCCCCCCCCCCCCCAATCATTGTGGTGTAGGACAGAAGGAAAGTCAGGATGTTGGACACTATATAAGAGACATGGTATAAATAGGGCACAGAGGAAAGTGCTAGGATACCAAAATGGGTTAGTTCAAGTACCAAAATGGGTTAGTTATTGCTGGGTCATGACATGAAATGAGAGGCAGTGGCTAAATTTTGTAAGATCTTAGATACTACCTGTGTAGGTCAGACCAACGTTTAGACTTTATCCTGTAAGTCAAGGATCAACAACTGTTTTTTGTGCTGGTATTTTGTTTTGTTTTGTTTTGTTTTGTTTTGCAAAGGGCCAGATGGTAAATAGAGCTTTGTTGACCCTACCTTCTGTCTTGCAATTACTCATTTCTGCCTCAATTCTACCCTTGGGTTCAAAAGCAGCAACGAAAAATAAGTAAATGAATGGTCATGGCTGC
Source organism: Lynx canadensis (assembly GCF_007474595.2). Classification (NCBI taxonomy): domain Eukaryota; kingdom Metazoa; phylum Chordata; class Mammalia; order Carnivora; family Felidae; genus Lynx; species Lynx canadensis. Next base: position 114,910,196 of record NC_044321.2, on the reverse strand, counting down.
GTTCCAGTAGAATCTTACTGGCAAAAAAAAAAAAAAAAAAAGGCAATGGGCTAGATTTGACCCAGGGGTCATAATTTGTCTACCCTTGATCTAAGTGATAAAGAACCATTGGCAGGTTTTAAACAGTGGCGTGCCGTTTACGTGTGAGATAGAAGTTGATATTTTTAATAAACTTCTCCAGGGAATCTGCCACGTATTCAGGTGTAGTAAGCAAGATTCTGCAGTTTGGGCTCTACATCAGAACTGTTCGTGCTCCGTGCTCACCTGGGCAGCACATACACTAACACTGGAATGATACAGAGAAGGTCAGCAAGGCCCCCCGCCAAGGATGACACGCAAATTCGTGAAGCTTCCGTGTTTTAAAATTAAAAAAAAAAAACAAAAACCAAAAAAAAACCCAAAAAGAACTCCGTAGAAGTCTCTGCGATAATCAAATGTTCTATATCTGCATTATCCAATACAGAAGCCCCTAGCCACATGTGACTATTGAAACAGAGCTAGTATGACTGAAGAACTAACTTCTAAATGTAATTAAGTTAAATATAAATAGTTACATAGGGATAGTGGTTGCCCGGTTGAACAGCACAGTTCTAGGCATTGGCCAACATTTGGATTTAGACCCAATTTTAAGTGGAAGCGCAAAGCAAAGAACTACGCTAGGAAATATCTATCCAAGTGGTATTGGGCACCAGCAGTAAATCTGGAAGAGATCATAGAGCAAGTTCTGAGGACACCTTAAAATCATTCATTTCCATTCCTTTACTCAGTCTGTTTCTATCTTGTCTATCGGAATCCTTTGCTTAATTTTCTCCTGAGTTTTTAAGCTTTCTTTATGTGTGAACGCAAGCCATTTATAATGTGAAATGGCCATTTATAATGTGTTACAAATATTTAAAAAATTTTTTTAATATTTTTCTATTTCTTTTGACTTTGTTTACTGTGTTCCTTACCATGGACTTTATTTTAATGTAGTATTTTAATGATCTTTTTTTTTTGGTGACCTCTAGGTTTTGTGTTACTACTACGAGCCTTCTCTACCCTGTAATTACTGAAAAACATTCCATAGTTTCTTCTGGAATATTTATGACTTCATTATTTTTAAATATTTGCTACATGTGGAATTAATTTATTTTGGTTTAAAGTGTAAGGAAGAGGGGCACCTGGGGGGCTCAGTCTGTTAAGCATCCAACTCTGGATTTTGGCTCAGGTCATGGTCTCACGGTTCATGACATCGAGCCCCATGTTCAGCTGTGTGCTGGTGGCATGGAGCCTGCTTGGGATTCTCTCTCTTTCTCCCTCTCTCCCTTTCTCTCTCTCTCTCTCTCTCTCTGCCCCTGCCCCACACGCGCACATACTCTCTCAAAGGAAATAGCATTAAAAATAATAATAAAGCGTGAGGAAGAGATCTAACCTAATTTTTTGCCAGACACTTACCCAGGGGACACCGAACCATATATTGAATAATTGATTTCTATCCACAAACATGGCCATGTATCATAAAAAAAAAATCTCCTGTGTCTATTTGCATATATAGCTCAATTGTGTATTCTATGCTATTGAGCTGCCCATGAGCCAGAATCATACGCTTTAAATTATTAAAAAGCTTATAATGTGTTTGAATATTTGTTAAGATTAGTTCTCTCTTCCTCCTCCTTTTTTTTTACTTAAAAAAATGTTTATTTATTTATTTTTTTCGAGAGAGAGAGAGTGAAAGGGGGAAGGGCAGAGAGAGAAGGAGACAGAGGATCTATGTTGACAGCAGAGAGAGCCCACTACGGGGCTCGAACCGATGAACCGTGAGATCATGACCAGGTGCCCCACTTTTTAAAATATGGATTATAGAATCCACTTTGCTAGTTATCTCTTACTTTGAGAAAAGCGACGTGTTTATGCAGTGTGTTTTCCTACTCAAAAACATGGTATGCCTTATGAATCATGCAAGCATTATTCTATATCTCTCAATAGTATTTTTAAAGATTTATGTCATTCTTTTTTCCTAGCATATTGTTATAAGTTTCAAACATACCTAAACTCCCGTAGATAAGTCATACATTCTACCCTTTACATTTTACTATATTTGCTCTATCAAATATCTATCCATATATCTCTCTAGTAATCTAAAAAAAATTTTAATGCATTTCAAAGTAAAAATATCCATTCATATATCTCTCTAGTAATCTAAAAAAATTGTAATGCATTTCAAAGTAAGCTGTGGACGTTAGTAAACTTTACCCTAAAGAATTCAGTATGCATAGCATTAACTAGACTTTAGTACTTGTTTATAGGATTTTTTAAAATGTGAAGCAAAACTTACATGAAAGGAAATGCAGCCATGTTAAGTGTTTGACAAATACAACATTTGTGTAACCCAAAGTTCTGTCAAGATCTAGAATACTACTGTTAAACTGTGAATGGTTTAGATTGATTTTCAAAAGTTATATATACCTACCAGGGGTACCTGGGTGGCTCAGTCCATTAAACATCTGACTTTGGCTCAGGTCACGATCTCACGGTTTGTGGGTTTGAGCCCCACGTCGGACTCTGTGCTAACAGCTTAGAGCCTGGAACCTGCTTTGGATTCTGTGTCTCCCTCTCTCTGCCCCTCCCTGACTCACACTCTGTCTGTCTCTCTCTCTCTCTCTCTCTCTCAAAAATAAACATTAAAAAAAATTTTTTTTAAGTTGTATTTATACCTTGATTTTATGAGCTAAATCTTACATGGTCGTTCCATATTACACTTTTTATATATTATTGGATTTGTTTTGCTAATATATTTTTTTAACGTTTATTTACTATTGAGAGACAGAGAGAGCATGAGCCGGGGAAGGGCAGAGAGAGGGGGAGACACAGAATCCAAAGCAGGATCCAGGTTCGGAGCTGTCAGCATAGAGCCCGATGTGGGGCTTGAACTCACGAACTGTGAGATCACGACCTAAGCCAAAGTCAGACGCTTAACCGACTGAGCCACCCAGGTGCCCCTGTTTCGCTAATATTTTTGAGAGTCTTTCTGTTATGTTCATGAAGAACATTACTTGATAGTCTTCTTTTGTTGTAATGTCTTTGCCTGGTTTTGGTGTTAGTTTTACCCTAGTCTCATAACATGTCAAGATGTGGGGGCCCCCAGGCGCCTCAGTCTGTTGAGTGTCCAACTCTTGATTTCGGCTCAGGTCATGATCTTTGAACACTGTTAAGTGTGGGGCCTGCTTGGGATTCTCTCTCTCTCTCTCTCTCTCTCTCTCTCTCTCTTCCTCCCTCCCTCCCTCCCTCCCTCCCTCTGCCCCTCTCCCTCATTCATGCTCTCTCTCTCTCTCTCTCTAAAATTAAACACACACACACACACACACACACACACACACACACACACAAACATGTCAAGAAGCAATGTTTCCTCCTCATTTCTAGGAGTTTCAGCAAGATTGGCTTTGTTTCTTCCTTAAATGTTTGAGAGGTTTTGAAATAGGTCTCAGATTTTTTTGTGAAAAATTTCTAATAATGAATTCATTTACTTGGGGTTCTCTCTCTTCCACTCTCTCTGCCCCTCTCCCACTTGCTAGCACATGCACACTTGTGCTCGCTCGCTCTCTCTTTCTCTCTCAAAATAAACTTTAAAAAAGTGTCAGTTTTGTTAAGTATCATTTTGTAAGGAACTTGTCTATTTCATCTATTTGTCAAATCCATTAGCATTATTTTATGGCTGTGGGATCTATGTTTATAATCCCTTTTGTTGCTGATGTTAGTAATTTCTCTCCTTTGAGAAATCTATGAATTTATCTTACTTTTTGATCTTTTCTAGTAACCATAACCAATTTAAAAAACCTTTAGTTGAGATATAAGCCACATACCATGCTTTTTACCTATTTAAAATGTGCAATTAAGGGGCGCCTGGGTGGCTCAGTCGGTTAGGGTCTGACTTCAGCTCACGTCACGATCTTGAGGTTGGTGAGTTTGAGCCCCACATGGGGCTCTGTGCTGACAGCTCAGAGCCTGGAGCCTGCTTCAGATTCTGTCTCTCTCTTTCTCTGCCCCTCCCCTGCTCACACTCTGTCTCTCTCAAAAATAAACGTTAAAAAAATTTTTTTAATGTGCAATTAATGTTTTTAGGGTACTTGCAGAAATATACAATAATGAACACTATCTAATTTTAGAACATGTTCTTTCCTCCAGAAAGAAATCCATAGCCATTAGCCATCTTTGTTAATTTTCTCTATTGGTTATCTGTTTTCAATTTCATTTATAACTGGTATTATCTTTATTATTCTGTCCCATCTCTTCACTTTGGCTTTACAATGCTCTTCTTTTTCTAACTTTTTAAGATGGAATTTTAGGTCATCGAATGGAGGCCATTATTTTCTGATATAAGCATTATAATTACATATTTTCTTTTAATGCTACATTATCTGTGTCCTACATATTTTGATGTATTGTATTTGTACTGTCATTTAGTTCAAAATATTTTCTAACTTTCTTTATGATTTTTTTTCTATGATCCATGGATTATTTAGGAGTGTGCTTTTAGATTTCGTTCTTTTGTTTCTAATTTAATTCAGTTGTAGTCAGAGAACTTACTCTAGATGATGTTGGTCCTTTCAAATGTATTGAGACTTTTTGGGGCCAGTCTTGGGGACTGTACCATGTGTACTTGAGAAGAAAATATATTCTGCAAATGTTGAGTATACTGTTATACAAAGGTCACCTAAGTCATAAAAGTTGATAATATTGTTCTGATCTTTTAAGAGTTCTGATGGCCAGCAGAGCTTATAATTGTGGTCCCACAGGACCCTATATATTTGGATTCTTTAAAAGCTGTTGCCTAAGGGGCGCCTGAGTGGCTCAGTCAGTTAAGCGTCCGACTTCAGCTCAGGTGATGGTCTTACAGTTGATGAGTTCGAGCCCCATGTTGGGCTCTGTGCTGACACCTCAGAACCTGGACCCTGCTTTGGATTGTGTGTTTTCCTTTCTCTCTGCCCCTCCCTGACTCATACTCTGTCTCTGAAAAATGAATAAATCTTAAAAAATAAAAAAATAAAAAAATAAAGCTAGTGCCTAAGGGTCTGGCTTCCAATCAGCTTGAATCTCGGTACTTTGGGACATTGATCTTGACACCGCACCCCCTCCCCTGCCCAAATACTGGGAGCCATTAAAAATAAAATAGGCTACGTGAACAATCACAAGGCTTTGAGAGACAAGCAAGAAGTAGACTAGGGTTGAACTATAAAGTTCATCTCTTATGCAAGGCCAACCCTTCAAAGAGGGTTCAAAGAGAGGTTCTCTCTCTTCAGAGAGAGATGGCTGTTTCATCTAATGCATAGAACCCAATACAGAGAGTCAAGCCAAATGAGGAAACAGAGGAATATATTCCAAATGAAAGAACAAGATAAGACCTCAGAAAAATAACCTTAATGAAATGAAGATATATAATTCACCTAATAAAGGGTTCAAAGTAATAGTCATAAAGATGCTCACCGAATTTGGGAGAAGAATGGATAAACACAGTGAGAACTTGAACAAAGAGGAAATACAGGAACATTCCAAACAGAACAAAGAGTACAATGATCGAACTGAAGAATACACTAGAGGGGTTTGCCAGCAGACAAGAGGAAGCACAAAAAAGGATCAGTGAACTCAAAGACAGGGCTGAGCAGTTCCCTCCAACAGTGCAGCAAAATGGAAAAAGAATTTTATAAAGTGAAAATAGCTCAAGGGACTCATGGGACAAAATCAAGCCGAGTGATGTTCTCATTATAGGAGTTCCAGAAGGAGAAGAGAGAAGGGTCAGAAAACTTATTTGAAGAAATAATGGCTGAAAACATGTATTTGCATGACATTTTCAAAAGTAGTCACTTGTGTTTCTTATCTCGTACGATGGTTGTTTTCTGATAATTAACCTTCATTTTGTATGTTTGTGCTTTCTTTAAGTCACTTAATGATATATTGTTTTCTTGACTATTTTCTAGAATAGCGAGTCTTGGGGACCCTGGGTGGCTCAGTCGGTTAATCTTCTGACTTTGGCCCAAGTCACGATCTTGTGGTTTGTGAGTTCGAGCCTTGCTTGCATCAGGCTCTCTGCTGACAGCACAGAGCCCAATCCTCTGTCTCCCCTCTGTCTCTGCCCCTTCTTCCCCCTCTGAAAAATAAACATTTTTTAAAAACAGGAATAATGTTGGGGCGCCTGGGTGGCTAAGTCGGTTGAGTGCCTGACTTGGGCTCAGGTCATGATCTCACAGTTAATGAGTTCGAACCCCACGTCGGGCTCTGTGCTGACAGCTCAGAGCCTGAAACCTGTTTTGGGTTCTGTCTGTCTGTCAGTCTCTCTCTCTCTCTCTCTCTGCCCCTCCCCTGCTTGCACTCTGTCTCTCTCTCTCTCTCTCAAAAATGAATAAATGTTGGGGCGCCTGGGTGGCGCAGTCGGTTAAGGGTCTGACTTCAGCCAGGTCACGATCTCGCGGTCCGTGAGTTTGAGCCCCGCGTCGGGCTCTGGGCTGATGGCTCGGAGCCTGGAGCCTGTTTCCGATTCTGTGTCTCCCTCTCTCTCTGCCCCTCCCCCGTTCATGCTCTGTCTCTCTCTGTCCCCAAAAAAATAAATAAACGTTGAAAAAAAAAATAAAAAAAAAAAAGAATAAATGTTAAAAAAAAAATAAAAAAAGAATAATGTGTAAAAAAATAGAATAGCAAGTCTTTGCTTTTAATTATTGCTTCAATTGTTTTTCTATTTTCTGTTAATTTGTATAGTCTATTATATTTCAAAAAAATAAATACATAAAATAAAATTCCCGGTCTGATAATTCCAGCATCTCTGCCATCTTGGAGTCTGGTGCTCATGCTCACTCTGTCTCTTCAAACTATGTCTTTTGTGTTTCAATATGCCTTGTAATTTTTTAAACTATTTATTTAAATGGTTATTTCTTTATTTTGAGAGAAACAGAGAGAGTGGAGGAGAGACGAGAGGGAGAGAGAGAGAGAGAGAGAGAGAGAGAGAATGAATCCCAAGCAGGCTGCACACTGTCAGCGCAGAGACCGATGCAGGGCTCAAACCCATGAACTGTGAGATCATGACCTGAACCAAAGAAAGAGTCTTAACCCATTGAGCCACCCAGGGGGCCCTTTGTTTTGTTTTGTTTTGTTTTGTTTTAAGGCAAACACACTGTAGTGGGTAAAAGGAACTGAGGTAAACAAAGACTTAGAATGAGGATTTATATTTATCTAACTGGGAGAGTTAGGCTGTGTTTCCTATTTGCTGCAGCCGCAGTTGTCAGAAGCTAAAATTTCCCGAGCTGTTCTCTCTCTCTCTCTCTCTCTTTTTGTCTCCCCTGTTGTCTCTGGCTTTCCCTAGAGACTTCTTAAATAAAATCTGAGACACGCAGTTGCTTCTGCCGTATTCCTCCCTTATGAGACAGGAGTTGTATCGATGTGGTGGTCGGGCCTAGGGGCGGGGAAGCATCCTAGGTTGTGTGATTAAGTCTGGGCTTTTCAGTAAGGCCGTGCCCCCGGGGCTGTGGCTGTCACTCAAACTCGCCAGTCGGCCACCCCCTCCCCTCAAGACAGGAAGACTAGCCGGGGCTAGAGGCAGGCATTACCCTTTCTCATCTGAAGGTTAGAGCCTACCTCTGGGCTTGGGTATTTCCCTTTCCCCCCGATCAGTTAGGCTCCGGTAAAATCCCAATAGGTAAGGCCCCGATAAAATTGTTTTTCTCGAGGGGAGGCTTGTTAAGAACAGAATGCTCTGGGCATCTTTCAAAATAGCTACTTTTCTCCTCCTCCTTCCTGAAGCACAGGGATTTTTCTCCCGTCATCACTGCGAGAACCCGGTGGGGTTCCTGGAGGTAGAAACTCACGGGAGCGGGGCGGTCCCCCGGCAGACTTTTTTCCGCACGGAGCCTCCAGCGACTCATCAAGGAGAGTTTACCTTTTCCTGGACTGGCTCCAGCAGCAGGCTTCTGCCCCTGACCTTAGCCTCCGGTAACCTGTGATTCTCCGAATCCGCCTGTCTTTCTAACTTGGGGTGCGTGGTTTGCCGCGCGACATTGTGTCTGTGACGGATCTAAGGACAGTGGTCGCTTTCTGTTTGTTCAGCTTCGTTCCTCTTGTGAGGATAGGAGAGGCCATTTCCCAGCTCTGCGCATGCCGGACCAGACGCTGGAAGGCGACCTCCTTCTTTCTTGTTATTAATATTTAAGTCTGTGCATTTTCCTCTGGCACTTCTTCAGCTGTATCTCCATATGTTCTTTGATGTAGCATTTTTATCATAATTGCACTCTAAATACAAGTTCAGTGTTGTTTACTAATTTGACCCAAGGCTTAAATTAAAAAAAAAAAAATGCAGTAACTGGGAGACATTCGCTACACTGTATTTTCTAGATTTATTGAGATAAGTTTGTCATATAATGCTGTGTAAGTTTATTCAGTGTGAGGATGTGGTCCACGTATTTATTGTGAAGTGTTTACCGCAGTGAGAGTAGTTAATACATTCTTTAGCTCACATAATCACCGTATTGTTGTCGTTTTGGTGAGAATATTAAAGGCGTATTCTCATAGCAACTTCCAAGTATACAACACGGAATTATTAACTATAGTCGCCATGCTGTACTTTAGATTCCAGAATTTACTCATCTTATAACTGAAAGTTTGTATTCTTTGACCAACATCTCCTTTCCCCCACCCCTAGCCCCTGGCAACCACCATTCTATTATTTTTCTCGGAGTGTGATGATTCCACACGTAAGTGAGATCATACGGTATTGGTCTTTCTCTGTCTGACTTATTTCACTTAGTATAATGCCCTCGAAATCCATTCATGTTGTTGCAAACAGGATTTCCTTTTCTTATGGCTGAATATATCACTTTTTTTTTTATTCATTCATCTGTCGATGGACACAGAGGTCATTTCCATGGCTTGGCTTTTGTAAAACAGGCTGCCATAAACATAGGAGTGCAAATATCTGTTTGACATAGTGCTTTCATTCCCTTTGGATATATACTCAGAAGTGGGGTTTCTGGGTCATATGGTAGTTCTATTTTTAATTTGGGGGTGGGTCTCTATACTGTTTTCCACAATAGCTGTACCAGTTTGCATTCCCACCAGTAGTACACAGGGTGCATACACAGGTAGGAATGGGTTAATATCTCATTGTGGCTTGGATTTTCATTTTCTTCTTGATTAGTGGTCATGAGCACCTTTTCACGGCTCTATCGGTCCTCTGAATATCTTTGGGAAAACTAGGCCTTTTGCCCATGTTTTCAATTGCATTATTAATTAATCAGTTAATTGCTGTTAAGTTGTATGAGTTCCTTATATTTTGGATATTAACCCCTGATGAGATCTCTAATTTGCAAATATTTTCTCCTTTTCATTTTTGTTTCTTTTGCTGCACAGCAGCTTCATAGTTTGACATACTTCCACTTGTTGATTTTTTTATTTTGTTGCTGTGCATTAGGTGTCACACTGATCTTTTTTGTACCTTTTAACGTGCTTAAATCGATGCTACTTTATTTTTTTTTTTTTAATTTTTTTTTTCAACGTTTATTTTTTTGGGACAGAGAGAGACAGAGCATGAACGGGGGAGGGGCAGAGAGAGAGGGAGACACAGAATTGGAAACAGGCTCCAGGCTCTGAGCCATCAGCCCAGAGCCTGACGCGGGGCTCGAACTCCCGGACCGCGAGATCGTGACCTGGCTGAAGTCGGATGCTTAACCGACTGCGCCACCCAGGTGCCCCATGCTACTTTATTTTTTAAGTAGACTCCGGGCCCAACATGGGGCTTGAACTCACGACCCCAAGATCAAGAGTTGCACGCTTTACTGACCGAGCCAGCCAGGCACCCCTCTGCTGCTTTATTGAGAGAAGTAATCTCTTTGATTTTGACTATAAAAAGTAAGCAAATCAGAATGCTTATCGGACCTTCAGTCTTCCTCTACTTTTTTTAAACTTTTGTAAGCATATGTTTTGGATCGTTTCAAGGGCTTATAAAATAGACACTTTTCTAGACACCATCGCCACTCGTCAACTATAGGCAGTGATTGCTGCTTCAAGGAGGATTCATGGGATTCATATTCTCTGAGTTATTTTCCGTTCAGAGGTATATTTTCGATTGCTTTAATCTCAAAATATAAATTGTCTGTTTATAAAACACTTGTACCTAGTTTTCTTTCTGCGGGATTGTTCTACGTCTACTAAATTTGACTCTCTTTGTGAAAAAAAGAAAAACCAAAACTGGAGGGCAGTGTGATTTATTTTCCCCTTAGGAGCAAGTTGAATTTTTATCTCTTGCCCAAAGAACGATTAGAATCCATTAAATTATTAAGGCTCCCATAAGATGTTCACTGTTCTGTTTCATTTTTTTAAGAGACATAGTATGCCCCTTTGATTTAGAGATTCAAGTTTTGTTCTATTTCTGGAAAATTTTCCTGATAAATGTTTTATTTTTACAGTTATATTTTAAAATAATACAAAAAAAATAAGGGCCCCTGGCTGGCTCAGTCAGTAGGGCATGTGACTCTTGATCTCAGGGTCGTGAGTTTGAGCCCCATGTTGGGTGTGGAGATTACTTAAAAATAAAATCTAAAATGCAATGAAATAAAGTAATATGAATTTGGGGGCACCTGAGTGGCCCAGTCAGTTGAGCGTCTGACTTTAGCTCAGGTCATGATCTCACAGTTCGGGAGTTCAAGCCCCACATCGGGCTCGCTGCTGTCAGCGTAGGGTCTGCTTCAGATCCTCTGTCCCTATCTCCATGCCCTTCCCCGGCTTACACTCTTTCAAGAAAAAATAAAACATAAAACATACCACAAGTTTTGCATATTGTGATGGTTTTAAAATAAGTCCTTGAATCTTTGACACTCCTCCCTTCCAAAGGTAAAGCTTACCTAATTTCTAGTTCCTTTGATTTCGAGCTGGCCTTGGTCCCTCACTTTTAGTGACCACAGTGTGGTGGCAGTGATGTTCCTTGTTCCTTCTGACTTCATTTCTTGGGTCACTCACTCTGGGAAAGGCAGTCAACACATTGTAAAGGCAAACAACTCATGGATAGGATCACAGAGGGAGTAACTGAGACCTTCCAACAACAACTAACACTAATTTTCCATCCAGGCAAGTGAGTTACTTGAGCCGTGGGTATTCTAGGCCATTTCAAGCCTTTATAGGACTGGAATCTCAACTGACCTCTTAACTCAATTCCTTAGAATTCAGATGCTCCTGAATTCAACATACAGAAGCTAAGGAAAACAAATGTTCATTGTTGTTATAGCTGCTATAAATTAAGAAAATTTGTTACATATATATATATGTGTGTGTTTTAGTTTTATATATATATATATATATATATATATATATATATATATGGTCACATATATATCCATTCCATTTTACAAACTTTTTAAATTTTTTTTAAGTTTATTTTATTTATTTTGAGAGAGAAAGAAAGGCAGAAGAGAGAGCTTCAGCAGGGGAGAGGCAGTGAGGGAGAGAGAGAGAGAGAGGCAGTGAGAGAGAGAGAGAGAGAGAGAGAGAGAGAGAGAGAGAGAGAGAATCCCAAGCAGGCTCCACTTGGAGCCCCAGCTGACAGTATGGAGCCCCACCATGGGGCTCGAATTCACCCACTGTGAGATCATGACCTGAGCTGAAATCAACACTCACATGCTCAACCGACTGAGCCACCCGAGCACCCCACCGTTTTTCAAGCTTTTCTTAACTTTTTGTATACATCTGCTGCCTTATCTTCAGCAATGTCCATTATCCTTTGTGCTGCTTTTAATTTCGCATTTTTGAGATATGACTGACATATAACACTGTAGTATTTTTATGTGTACAACATAATGATTTGATACACGTATATATTGCAAAATGATTACCACAAGAAGTTTAGCTAACATTTATCACCGCATATAGTTACGATTTTTTTTTTCTTGTGACAAGAACTTTTAAGATCTACTCTTAGGAACTTTCAAAAATGCAGTACAGAATAACAAGGAGACCACCATTGCCCGTTTTGCCATGAAATGGAAAAAGCATCCACAGTTGAGTTTTAATGTTAATTTCAGTATGTACTATTTCATTTTAAATTCTCTCCAGAATTCTGCACTTCATATTTCTTTGGATTATTGTATTTCTTCTTTAAGTTTTTTTTTTTTTTTTAACGTTTATTCATTTTTGAGAGACAGAGAGAGACAGAGAATGAGCAGGGGAGGAACAGAGAGAGAGGGAGACACAGAATCCGAAGGAGGCTCCAGGCTCTGAGCTGTCAGCACAGAACCCGATGCGGGGCTCGAGCCCATGAACCGTGAGATCATGACCTGGGCCAAAATCATTTGCTTAACTGACTGAGCCACCCAGGTGCCCCTAAATTTTTTTTTAATGTTTTTTTATTTTTGAGAGAGAGAGAAGTTTTTTTTTTTTTTTTTTTTTTTTTTTTTTTTTTTTTTTTTTTTTTTTTTTTTTTTTTTTTTTTTTTTAATAACAATCATTGCACTAGTATTTAAAAAAAATTCTTGGGAGGGGGGCGCCTGGCCAGCTCAGTAGGTAGATCATGTGACTCTCGATCTCAGGATCGGGAATTCAAGCCCCACTGTGGACATGGAGCTACTTTAAAAAAGAGAGAGAGCTAAGGGCGCTTGGGTGGCTCAATCAGTTAAGCGTCCGACTTTGGCTCAGGTCATGATCTCATGGTTCGTGGGTTCAAGCCCCATGTCGGGCTCTGTGCTGACTGCCCAGAGCCTGGAGACTACTTCAGACTCTGTGTCTCCTTCTCTCTCTCTGCCCCTCCCCTGCTCACGCTATGTTTATCTCTGAAAAGTAAATACATATGTAAAAAAAAAAAGAGAGAGAGAGAGAATGAGAGCAAAAAAGCGAAAAAGAAAAAGAAATCCTTGGGAGTATCCTTCACATTTTTATCAGTTCCATGGTGATATTTTGTGTTGCTGTTGATGAGTGTTCTCCCTAATATTTGCTTTTTAAAAAAATCTTTGGTCCTGGGGCACGTTGGTGGCTCCGTCGGTTAAGCGTCCCACTTTGAGTCAGGTCAGCTCATGATCTCAGGGTTCGTGGGTTCGAGCCCCACATCAGGCTCCGCACTGACAGCATGGAGCCTGCTTGGGATTCTCTCCTTCTCCCTCTGCCCTCCCCAGCTCACCCTCTGTCAAAATAAATAAACTTAAAAAACAAATCTTTGCTTCCTCTTTTTACATTGTGTCTTTGTCCGGGTGCAATTTAGACAGATTAGATGCAGGAAATTTGTGTAGAAGAAGAAGAGGTGGGTTCCTTTTCATATTAGGAAGGTTTCTCCTCACAGTTTGTGAGCTCCGCAAGCTTTTATTCCTTCTCCCGGCTTGCACTGGAGAGCAGCTGGCAAGACAGTCTCCCCTCGGTCCATTGTTTTACTGACTCGCGGCTTTTTGTTCCTATGACTGCCAGTTGGATTTCTCATTTAGCCCCATTTCGACTTCCCAGAACCGAATACAGTCTGGAGAAATTATCCTTTGCCAGCTTTTGACTCCATGTCTGGATGCAGTTTATACCACATTCAAAGGACGAGGGCGCCGTGCGTGTTTTTCTTTGCAGATCAGCATTCACAGGCTCACTCTGCTACGTCTTCCCGCCTACGGTTCGACCTTCACTACTCTTGGCGGTCATTCCTTCTGTTTTGTATTCGGAGGTTTCAAAAATGTCTTCATTTTGTTTTCTGCGCATGTACTTTGTATTGCTATTTCTCTTTTATACCTCAGCTTTCGGGTGATTTTTGAAATAAGTGGGGACACTCAAATTTTATCTGCTGTGTTAAATCTGGAAGCCTCTCGGTCGGGGGTTATAATGGAGCCTGTCATAGACCTATATTCTTTTATCGACTATAATTTGGACGTTCTAAGAAGTTTTATAAAACATAATTAAGTAAACAAGTTGCTACGTTGACGCTGGCCCGGCCACATATTTTGTGGGGCCTAACGTAAAGCAAGAGTGTAGGGCCCCTTACTCAAACACCAAGAAGAAGCTCCTTCAACCTGTCTTGGTGCTTTTTATTGGCCTTTAACAGTGTGGTGCCTTGGGCATTACGCTGTAAAGACGAGGGGCCAGGCTCCCAGAGGCGCTTTGTGACTTGATGCATGGGGCGTTACAGAAGAAAACAAGTCTGGCTGCGCATCGCTCCAAAAGGCAATACGCGAGAGACGAGTTTTGACTGGAAAGGAATATGAGCTTTTTTCAGGAGGCTGGCCACCTGGAGGGGAGGGTGGACTCTTGTCCAAAACCCATTTCTGAGGTTTCTGCCCGGCCCAAAGATTTTTTTTTTTTCTTTTTTTAATTTTTTTTTTCAACGTTTATTTATTTTTGGGACAGAGAGAGACAGAGCATGAACGGGGGAGGGGCAGAGAGAGAGGGAGACACAGAATCGGAAACAGGCTCCAGGCTCTGAGCCATCAGCCCAGAGCCCGACGCGGGGCTCGAACTCACGGACCGCGAGATCGTGACCTGGCTGAAGTCGGACGCTTAACCGACTGCGCCACCCAGGCGCCCCCCCCCCCCCCCCGGCCCAAAGATTTTTAAAGGAACTTTAGGGCCGGGGCCCTCTGGGTGGCTCAGTTGGTTAAGCATCTGATTTCGCTCAGGTCATGATCTCACGGTTCAGTGGTTCGAGCCCCGAGTTGGGCTCTGTTGTGACAGCACAGAGCCTACTTGGGATCCTCTCTCACTCCCCCTTCTTCTCTGCCCCTCCCTGACTCGTGCTTTCTCTCTCTCTCAAAATAAAGAAATAAACTTTTTTTTTTTTTTAAAGGAACTTTAGGGCACCACTTACAGTGGTCTGTGATAATTCTTTTTTTTAAGTTTATTTATTTATTTATGAGAGAGAGCACAAGCGAGGGAGAGGCAGAGAGAAAGACAGGGAGACAAAATCGGAAGCAGGCTCCAGGCTCCAAGCTGTCAGCACAGAGCCTGATGTAGGTCTTGAGCTCATGAACCACAAGTTCATGACCCACACCAAAGTCAAATGCTCAACCACCTGAGCCACCCAGTCGCCCCTGTAATAATTCTTTTTTTTTTCAGTTTTCATTTTTTTTTCAATTTTATTTTTTTAAATTTGCTTCCAAATTAGCATCTAGTGCAGCAATGATTTCAGGAGTAGATTCCTTAGTGCCCCTTCCCCATTTAGCCCATCCCCCCTCCCAGGACCCCTCCCGTAACCCTTAGTTTGTTCTCCATATTTAAGAGTCTCTTCTGTTTTGTCCCCCTCCCTGTTTTTATATTATTTTTGCTTCCCTTCCGTTATGTTCATCTGTTTGGTGTCTTAAAGTCCTCATATGAATGAAGTCATATGATATTTGTCTTTCTATGACTAATTTCGCTTAGCATGATACCCTCCAGTTCTATCCACGTAGTTGCAAATGGCAAGATTTCATTCTTTTTGATTGCCAAGTAATACCCCATTGTATATATATAACACACCTTCTTTATCCATTCATCCATCCGTGGACATTTGGGCTCTTTCCATACTTTGGCTATTGTTGATAGTGCTGCTATAAACATGGGGGTGCATGTGTCCCTTCGAAACAGCACACCTGTATCCCTTGGATAAATGCCTAGTCGTGCAATGGCTGGGTCGTAGGGTAGTTCCATTTTTAGCTTTTTCAGGAACCTCCATCCTGTTTTCCAGAGTGGCCGCACCAGCTTGCGTCCCCAGCCCCTGTAATAATTCTTTTTTATTTTCCTGTAATAATTCTTGATTGTGTGCACACTCGATGGTGCCAGCTACAGACATTACCACAGTGCTCGGAGGTTGTGTATTGGTGCCCCAGGGGGAAGTTGTGCAAGAGGGTTTGGTTCCCAGTCTCTCTGGGAAACAATGCGTGATCTATAGATGTGCAAAGAAAGGTTTAGTTAATCAATCATGGCTAAAGGTGCTTGCTAAAACTTAAAGACTACTAAACTGACCAGAGGGGTAGAGCTGGAGGCTTCAAGGGCATGTGCACCCAAACCTAACTCTCAGGCCTAGGCTCCTGCCAAGGGCAAAGGGGGCAGTAGTTGCTGTGTGTTGGGGGGAGCAAGGGGGGGGCAACCATGGAGAACCTATCCTGTGTAGGTGGGGTGACAGAACCAGACATGAGCTGAGACTTCAACCCGAGAAAGATCCTCCACCGTCCCGTCAGACTGTATTGACAAAACAGGAATTCAAAGATAAAATTCAGGGTTTCAGAATATTCACTGCAGAGCATTAAACCCCATATGTCAGTGCTCTCTGAGCATGGGGCCCTGTGTCACTATACTGGTTGCACACCCTCGAAGTCTGCCCTGTGTTCACAAAAGAGTGTCAGTATAGGCACAGTAAGCAGTTGAGCTTCCAACGTCGGCTCAGGTCATGATCGTGCAGTTCTTGGGTTTGAGCCCCGCGTCCGGCTCCGTGCTGACAGCTCAGAGCCCGGAGCCTGCTTCAGATTCTGTGTCTCCCTCTCTCTCTACCCTTCCCTCACTCGTGTTCTGTCTCTGTCTCAAAAATAAATAAAAACATTAAAAAAACAAAGAACCTTTTCTTTTTGGTTTTGCTTACCCAGCCCATTCTCCTACAGCTTTTTTCTGTCTTCTTTGCTTTATTCAAAACCCATGTATATATTAATCATACTCAAGCCCCAGATTCAGGAAATCCATAGGTACTAAATGAACCTTCTCCTAAACCCCAAATTGTTACAAAAGTTAACTCGAAATGGATTATAGGTTCAAATGTGAAAATTTTAGAAGACCACATAGGAGAAAAATCTTCATGACCTATTCTTAGGAGAATAGTTCATAGACATGACCAAAGCATGGTCCATCAAAGAAAAAAAAATACAGCAGATCTCAAGGGGCACCTGGATGGCTCAGTTGGTTAAGCGTCCAACTCTTGATTCTGGTTCAGGTTTGTGGGTTGGAGCCCTGCGTTGGGCTCTGTGCTGACAGCACAGAGCCCGCTTGAGATTCTCTCCCTCTCCCTCTCTCTGTGCCCCTCCTCCAGTTTCTCTCTCAAAATAAATAAACTTAAAAAAAAATCTTTTACTTGGTGAAAAACCCCATTAAACGGATGAGAAGATAAGGTAGAAACTGGGAGAAAATATTTGCAAATCACATATCAGACAAAGGACTTGTGTCTACAACATATATTTTTAAAATCTGTAAATGCAAGAAAAAGAAAATGAACAGTTAGAAAATGAGCGAAGACATGAAGAGACATTTCACTGAAGGGAATATATAGATGAACAATAGGTGCATTAAAAGATGTTCAATATCATTAGCTCTTAGGGAAATTGAAATTAAAACCACAATGTGGTTTCACTACGTACCTATTAAAATAGCTAAAATAAAAAACAGTGACAAACAAAATGTTGGCAAGGATGCTGAGAAAATGGATCCCTCAAACATTGCTGGTGGGAATGTAAAATGGCAGAGCCACTCTGGAAAAAAAAAAAAGTTTTTTTTGAAAAAAAAAAAAGACACAACTTAAGCCTATGAGTAAAATATGATCCAGTAATTGTACTTCTGGGCATTTATCCAGAGAAATGAAAAACTTATGTCTGCCTCAAATCCTGTATACTATTGTTCATAGCATCCCTTATTGTTAGAGTCAAAAATTGGAAACAACCCAAATGTCCTTCAACTGGTGAATGAATAAACAAATAGCACGTCTATACAATAAAATTCTATTTGGCAGTGAAGAAGAACAAGTTATTGGTGCAGGCAGCACCTTGAATGGATCTCAAGGGCATTATGCTGAGTGAAAAAAGCCAATCTCAAGGTTACATTACTATATGATCTAATGTACCATAGTATTTTAAAATGACAAAGTTATAGAGCTGGAGAAGAAACTAATGGTAGGATGTGTTAGTTAGGGTTCTCCAGAGAAACAGAACCGAAAGGATGTGCGTGTGTGTGTGTGTGTGTGTGTGTGTATGTATACATGTATGTATATATACATAATATCATAATGTTTATTATGAGGAATTGACTTGTGATTTTGGAGGCTGAAAAGTTTCCAATCTTCCATCTGCAAACTGATGACCCAGGAAAGCTGGTGGTTTAATTTCAATCTAAGTCTGAAGACCTGAGAACCAAGCAAGCTGATTTTGTGAATCCCAGTCCGAGGGCCGAAGACTGGTGTCCCAGCTGAAGCAGGCAGCCGGGAAGGAAAGGAACTCTACCTCCCTCAGCTTTTTGTTGTATTCGGGCTCTCAATGGATTGGTTAATGCCTGCTCGCAGTGGGGAGGGCAGTACTCTCATTCTACAGATTCACATGTTAATGTCTGGAAATATGCTCAGAGACTCAGAAATAGTGCCTAACCAGACATTGAGGCATCCCATGACCCAGTCAAGTTGACATGGAAAATGAACCATCACTAGGAGGTAACGTGAGGAAGCTGCTTTGTGGTGACAGGAGAATTCTGAATCTTGATTTTGATGACAGTTACTTGAATCTACACATGGGATAATATTTCATCAAACTACACACATACAGACACACACACACACACACACACACACACACAAAGTGCAGATGAACACTGGTGAGATCTGAATAAAGTACTTGAGTTGTTAGTATTGTGCCAACATCAATTTCCTGTTTTGACAATGCATTGTGTTTATTGAAGATACCATATGTGGGAAGGAGCACCTGAATGGCTCAGTCAGTTAAGCATCCAACTCCTGATTTGTGCTCACGTCATGATCTCATGATTTGTGAGTTCGAGCCTCACATCAGACTTTGCGCTGACAGTGTGGAGCCTGCTTGGGATTCTCTCTCTTCTTCTCTCTCTCTCTGCCCCTCTCCCGCTCTAGCTCGCTCATGCTCTCTGTCTCTCTCTCTCACAATAAGTAAATGTTTTTTAGAAAAAGATATTATTTGTGGGGGAAGTTGAGTGAAGGGCACATAGGAACCCTCTGCCATTTCCAAAACTTCTGTGAGTCTTAAACTATTTTGAAATGTATAAGTTACAATAGAAATAAAAGAGGAAAAAAATGCCTCCCAGATCCACCAAAAGGCAGCTGTTAGAATCTATTCTGATGTGATTAAGACATGTGTCTTAACAAAACCCAGATTTTTCTTAAAGTGAATTCAGTAATCAAATCAAACACGGACAGTAGGCACTCTGCGCTTTGGGATACCCAATACTGTTTCCATAATTTACAAAAATATATTTGTATTCAAGTTTATTTACCTTACACTCAGGTCTCTTCTCTTTCTGGACTCTCACCAAGGTAAAGATCATGCCATGTGTTTTCATCCATATGTTAGTGATAAAATATAGCAGTCTGATATCTACAATCAGTAAGACCTATTAAATGTTATGGTAGCTGGCAGTATTTGGGAGGAAGTTATCAAAAACTTAAGCAATAGCTGTATGTATTTCTCTCTCATCCTCTTCTCCAAAGGAAAATAGCTTTCCATTTACTATCTAGAATAGTGGTGGATAGGGTATAGATAATAAATTCCTTTAAGCAAATATTAGCAAAGGATTTCATATCAAATTCTTAGGTATGTCCAGTTTATATTCAGATTCTAGGAGTTAGTACTACAGTGAATAGTAATAGGGATTATCATTTATTGCTTGCTTATTTTGTGCTAAACCCTGGGCTCAGTGCTGCAGATACTAAAAAGAATAAGGAATGGTCTGTGCCCAAGTTCCTATTCTAATACAGAATACCAAAAGACTACATAGTTAATCACAGCCACTGTGAAATTGCTTAGTTTTTAATCCTTAGCAGTTCTTTTTTCTGTGTTTCTTTGTGCTCATCTGTATTTCATAGGTTTATTATGAGGATTAAAAAAATACATGTAAATGTTATGGAACATAGTAAGTATTCAATAAATGATAATGATTATTCTTTAAAAATTGTTTTCATTCAAAGTTTATGTATTTATTTTGAGAGAGAGAGAGAGAGGGGAAGGCGCAGAGAGAGGGAGAGAGAGAGAGAGAGTGAGAGAGAATCTCAAGCAGGCTCAGTGCTATCAGTGTAGATATCGAGGCTGGGCTTGAACTCCTCAACTGTGAGATCATGACCTGAGCCTAACTCAAGAGTCCGATGCTTAACCGATTGAGCTACCCAGGCGCCCCATTTATTACCATTCTTATATCAAGAATGCTCTGTCATCTCCCGAAACCTCATGTCTGAACCTGTGTTCCAACCGGCCTTAATAGGCCCTCTGTTTGCTACGAAGAACACGTTTTATCATTGGTCAAATCTGGAAAACAAATCCCTGGTCTAAATTTCTGGATTCTAAGCCCAAATCCTCTAATGTTCAGAGACCGAGGGCTTTGAGAAGGAGAAGAGACGGAAGGCGCCCCGGAAGGAGACAGTAGAGCACAGTGATTGAAAGCACAAGCATAGGAATCAGTTTTATGCTCTGCGATCCTGGACAAGGAGCAGTTTTTCTGAACCTGTTTTGTCACCTGTAAAATGAGTGAAGGCTTAGATATTGCGGTTTATGAGAAATATGTATGTGGTCATTTGAATAACCAAATGTACCGTATGTATTTCGTCTTCATTCACAGTTTCCGGCTCACAGCCCCTAAAACCCTTGGAATTTCCTAAGTGAAGAGAGCTTAAAAGGTGTCTTGTTATGTTAATGAGGTCACTTTTGGAAAACCCCAGGGTAGCCTAAAGATAGGAGCTGGTTGCCAGGGGAACCAACCAAGTGATGAAAGGGTAGGGACTTTTAGCCCCACCCCCTGACTCAGGGGAGGGGGAGGGGCAGGGGGTGAAGCAGCCAATGACCAATAACTTAATGTTGCTTCCGTTATGAAGCCTCCCATAAAAACCCGAAAAAGAGGGTTTTGGAGACCTTCCGGTTGGTGACCACGTGGAGCGGCGGGGAGAGTGGCGTCCTGGCGAGGGCAGGGAAGCTGCGGGAAGCTGCCCGCCCGCCCTGCACCCCTCCTCCTCGGTAACGCGCCCGCCTGGCCGTGTTCCCGAGTCCCAGCCTTTCTGACTCACCCCGCGATCTGGTAAGGAAGCCGGTTCTCTAAGTTCTGTGAGCCGCTCCGGCATCTTAATCGGACCCAAGGAGGGCGCTGTGGGAACCTTTGCCGCGGCTAAGTCCCAAGCACCCGGGCTCGCAGCTGGGTCTCGGGTGGGGGTGGGGGTGGGGCAGTCCTGTAAACGGAGCCCTTCACCCTGACCGTCGGAGCTCTCTCCGGGCGGACCGTGTCTGGGAATGGCTTGGTACTGTGTGTGGGGAACTTGCCCAATCACGCTGGAGCTCGGTTCGGGCGCCCTAAGAGTTGCAATCGGTAGAAAGACCATCATGGCATTTACCTCTTAAGGCCGCAGTGGAGCTTACAGGACATTGTTCGGGGGAAAGCCTTTCGTCTGCTCCTCAAGATCCTTCCAACGGGATTCAGAATCAAATTGACGTGAGACCGTTTAACAGCAGGAAATGTAATTGAATGGGGGTTGGGGCGGGAATCCACGGAGATCCTAAAGACAGGCAACGGGAGCCTTAGAAGAACCAAGAAGAGGCCTGAGGATCCAAAGGAGAGAAAGCGCATTGGCAAGAAGGTCTAAGGAGGAGTTTGGAAAAACAAGGTTGCCCTACTATGCACATGAGTTCCTTAGGTAAAGGGGAGGCCCTCCTAAAAGCTCTCTTCCTGTTACGGGCTGCCCTTTCCAATGTAAATTTCGGCATCCTGGGGGAGGCCGAGAGCTTTTCCCGCATCTGCTTTGTTTTAATCACTTAACTCAAAATAATCTTCACGCCAATGTGGCCCCTCGCGAGGCTGCCTGCCCTGGGCCCCTACAACACAGTGTTTCTAAGGTGCTTGTCAGTTTCTGACACACTGTAGCTCTCGGTTCCCGGTCTTCCTTACCAACCCTTAAAACAGACGAAGTGAGAATGGGTCCTAGTTCAGTCTTCCTGTAGCCAGAAATGCTCTGTCCTGCATCAAAGGTAAAACATATACGCTGTGTACGATTTTTTTTTTTAACCTCCTTTGTACTCAAATCACATTCATTGGCCAGATTTAGGAAATGCCCTAGCACCTACTCTTGTTTAGTAATTGTTTTGTAAATAACTGCTAATGGGCTGCCGGAGGATGAGTAGGTTTGTGACAGAAACTGAAGATGAACGAACGTGTAATGTGTTAGAACTGAGAAATTTGTATAAAGGAATCTTGGTTAAATCCGATGTCACCACTAAACTAAGGCCAACTGTGGCGCATTTCCCCTGACAAGGATTAGCCTGCTTGGCTCTGTTTATTGGCAATGCTTGACTCGCCCCAGACTGCCTTTCCCGTCCATGTTAAGCATGGCTACCTAGTCAAAAATGTGTTCGCGGCTTGGGGGACGGAGAATGAGAGCGTCTCGTTTATCCTGGTCCAGTGCGGCTCTAGGAGTTTACGAGGGGAAGATGAGATATGTAGATACAGAGAAAGGGACTTGTAAGTCTGTTTTTGCTCAGCAGACAAATTATGGTAGAGCACAACCACACATGTTGCCTTTGTGAACATTTAGCAACTAAACCGGATGGGCTTCTGTCCTCAGGGATCCATATATACACCACTGCATTTTACAGGTATTGGACTGAGACACAGCTAAGTCTACGCTCGGGATCCACCATGTCATTTCAGCCCTCTGAACCTGGACTGTCCCATTTTGCAAAGTTTGTGAGAAACTTGACTCAAACCACTTTAGACATCAACATTGAGAACACATAGTTTCGATGCGCAGTCTCCTTATGAACATAGTTCACAGAGATTTGTGAAAGGGTGGGGTAGCATCACCTGAGGCTTGAGTCTCCTGGAGATTTCAGCGAGAACAAGCACCATCTGTTCATAATAAGCTTTGAAGCCACTCCCTCCACTCCCAGAGATGGCAGGCCCAAGACGGGACAGTGCTCACTGCACAGATTTTCCACTCGGAATCTACGTGTACAATCCTTCCTGTGTCGTCGTAGAGGCAGGCAACAAGGCAGGTCTCTGACGCCATCCCCGATCAGTTCCCCCTAAACTCACAAACCCTGAAAGGGAATCCACTAGAGTTCAATGCACCAGTCAAAAGGACAAAGGTCTGGCCCAATTTAATCATCTTTTTTCCTTAGCCTTCCGTATTGGATACACAGCTGAAGAGATGAGATGCTGGAAAAAGGAGTATCTGTTAAAGGACAGTCCTGCTCATTAAGGCAAAAATCTAAGCGATAACAGCATTCTGACCTGAGGGGCTAAAACACACGGTTGTTTATATCATGCTGCCACCCTGAACTTCCAGCCCAGGCTGTGTCCAAAATGTATTGTTTCCGAGACAGCGTTGTGTCAAGGCATTTGGAACTTGAGAAAATTCAAGGGAGTTGCATCCCCATAAATAATTTTTTCCAAGACTGAAAAGTAAGAGCAAGGAGCTCAGGAATATCCTTCACAAATACAACTGTATGATTAGGGATTTAGGAAAGTCTTGAAGTTGTCTTTGTATTGTGAGGGAGAGTGTAGGGGGCAGCTCATGAATATGATCATTCCTAAGGCTGTGCTCTCCAGAAAGGTAGCCAGAAACATATGGCCATTTAAATGAAATAACAAATTTCCTCCCTCTCACCAGCCCTGCTTCCGGTTCTCAGAAGCCACGTCAGCATGGTGTCTGCCATATTGGACAGAACAGAGGGAGAACTTTTTCTATCAGCTCAGGAAGTCCTGTTGGACAAATCTATAACACTGTGCCAGTCTACACTTCGGTTCCCAATGTACAATGTTTAGAGGCTCCCACATTACTTTTTCCTTCATGTATTTTTCACTGTCAAATTTATAGCTAGTTTTCAGGACTTAGCTCTGATACTGCCTTCGTGAAAGGAGGATCAAGGATCCGTGTAGACCACTTCCTAAAAGGAGGTAGTATTAGTTAGACCTGACCTTCCTGGTCAGAACTGAGAATATGACTACAGTGACATTTTAGCATTTGTTCAATTCTGCTCTGTACTACAACTGGGGGTGCAGCTGTCTCTCACCCTACTATGAATAGAGAGCTCCTTGAGCAAGATCCTTATTTTTTTCGGCTTTATTGAGGTATCATTGACAAATACTGTATGTACTTAAGGTGTACAAAGTGATGATTTAATAGACGTTGCAAAATGCTCATTACAGTCTAGTTAATACATCTGCCACTTCGCAGGGTTATTTGTTTTTTTACCCTGTGGGGACAATACTTAAGATCTCCTATTTTCAGGGCAGTCCAAGATGACAGCGTAGGAGGATCCTGAATTCACCTCCTTGTATGAACATACCGAGTCTACGGCTCCATGTGGAACAGTTCCCTCTGAAAACGACCTGAAAACCAGATGAACAACTTCTTCTCAACAGACAATAAAACGGCCGCATCGGGACAGGTAGGAGGCGTAGAGACCTAGCCCCGCCAAAAAACCCAGCCCTGGCATCGTGACCCGCAATCACAAATCAAAAGCTTCTCCCTGAGGAGTGGGGAGTTTGTGTGCCACGTCAGGCACCCCAACCCTTGGGACCCCCACCAGAGAGACAGGCCCCCAAAACATCCGTCTCTGAAAACCAGGAGGGCTTAAGTCCAGGAGACCCAAAGCACTGTAGGGAACTGAGTTACTGCTCTTAAAGGGCTTGTGGACACACTCCCTCGCCCCGGAGCCCAGTGCAAAAGCAGCAGGCTGGAAGGTGCCGAGACTGTATGAAAGGGAGAATTATTTGCTGATCTTACTGTTTGCACTCGCCCTCCATTTTGCCCATGCTGGGGGGTGGCTGCAATCCTTGCATGATCCCGCTGCCTTGCTGCAGCCCTCCAGTCCTCCCCAGAAAGGGGCTTATACACCCTTGGCCATCAGCATATGAGTGGAGAAAGATGTGGGGCGTGTGCTTGTGTGTGTGCATACACATACGCAATGTAATGCTAGTCAGCCATAAAAAAAAAAAATAACATCTTGCCATTTGCGACAACATGGATGGACCTTGAGGGCGTTCTGCCAAGTGAAATTAAGTAAGTCGGAGACCAATTCTGTACGACATCACTTATGTGTGGCATCTAAAAAAACGAAGAAACAAAACAAAACTCACAGATACGAGAACAGAATGGTGGTTGTCAGAGGGGAGGGGGACTGACAGGGGGTGAAATGCACAAAGGGGGTCAAGAGGTACAGACTTCCGTTAGAAAACACATAAGTTGTGACGAGGCAACGTACAGCATGTGACTATATAGTCAATAATATCGTAGTGCCTGTTTGAAAGTTGCCGAGCGAGTGAATCTTAAAAGTTCTTGTCACACAAAAGAATTCATTTTGTAACTTTGTATGGTGATGGATGGTGATCACTTTGCCGCGTATACAAGTATCAAATCATTAGGTGGCACACCTGAAACTAGCATATGTCAGACCTCAATGAAAAAAAAACTAATACGTGTCAGATCTCAATAAAAAAAGAAATCCTAAGGAATAGAGAAGATCTATTTTAGCAAACCTCGGTAATATAAAACAGTATTAACTTCCGTCACTATGGTGTATATTAGCTCCCCAGAACCCATTAATGTTAGAACTGGAAATGTGTATTCTTGGACCAGCATCTCCTCCTTTACCCTCCCCCCTAGCGCCTAGCGATCACC
Organism: Lynx canadensis; assembly: GCF_007474595.2. Lineage (NCBI taxonomy): Eukaryota > Metazoa > Chordata > Mammalia > Carnivora > Felidae > Lynx > Lynx canadensis. The sequence goes on along the minus strand of NC_044321.2, from coordinate 114,884,656 downwards.
ATTCTACTCTGCTTCTGTGTGGGACTGTTGCAGATTCCACAAATAAGTGAGCCCGCGTGATGTTTTCTGCGTGTGGCTCATTTTGCTGTTCATCTGTGTTCTCGCAGACGGCAGGACTTCCTTCTTTTCCGTGGCCGAGTCCTAACTGTTCTTTTGCATCCGCCGGAGCTTCTCTGAGGTGATGATCGTGAATTATTTGTCAGGCAATTCAGAGATGTCCGCTTTTAGCTGTCGGTTGCCGAGGCTTTATTAGTTTCCCTTGGTGAGGTCACGTTGGCCTGCTCCTGTGGTCACTGTTGCCTTGCATGGAGATCTGAGCATTTCGTCAGTAAACACGTCTTCCAGTCTGTACAGACTGCTTTCGGCAGACGGAGACTGTCTCTTGTCGGGTTCCCGGACTGACGCTGTTGCCTCTGCACCATGCTTGAGTGGGGTTGGGCTGGGTAATGTGGTTGCTGCTGGGTCTACAGTGGGGTCCATGTTTGTCAGGCCTGTTCCCGGGGGCTTGGGTGGGCATGGATCCTGTGTGGTACCCGAGGGAACAGGACTGCCTCCAGGACCTCAGTCAGTAGGGCCGGCAAGGGGCCAGAGGTCCACATCAGGGTCTGCAGATGGCAAGGCCCGTTACCAGGGGCGTGGATGTGCTTGTGTGGGACTCCTGCCGGGTCTCTGGGAGGCCTGCTTCCAGGTCACTGGGCGGGTCCCTGGGTGGACAGGACTGTAGCTGAGACGGACCGCAGCTGACTTACGGGGCCACTTCAGGATCCGAAGTCAGTGGGCCAGTCTCCAGGAACAAGGATGGGTATGTCTTCTGCCGAGTCCCTACGTGGGAAAGCCTTTTCCTGCGCCACAGCTGACAGGAGCTGGAACTGAGTTAGGGGACACTTCAGCTGGTTGCAGTTGGACCAGTAAAGCACACCTGCCTCAGGGGCATAGGTGGGTTTTCTCCCGGCGGGGCCCTGGGCTGACGAGACTACTCGCAAACTACGGCTGGGACAAGGCTAGAACTGACACGCTGCGCTGCTTCAGTATCCACAGTGAAACGAGTCGGCAGGCCTGTTACCCTCCGTCCAGGTTCCCTGGTGGATGGTGTTAATAGCAGGACCGAGGTCAGATGTACCTGTGGCCAAATCCAAAGGCAATAGGTCTGTTACGGGGTGTGTAGCTGGGGACCACAGTTGGTGAACCTGCTGCCTGCGTGTGCGCCTGCCTTTTCAAAATGGCCCTTCTCAGTCTCGGGCTCCACTGGTGTTTTGTAACCTCCTACCTGATTCCTGAAGGGCCCACAGACACACATTTGTCTGTGAATGGCTGCCAAATTGTTCCTGTTGAGGGGCGTTATGAGTGGAGGACCTCCTATTCCACCATCTTGCTGATATCACTCCAAGAACCTTCTTTTTTTGGGGGGGGGGTCTGGATTTGAATAGTAGTGTTATATTGATATTGTTTGATTCTAACAATTGTCCAATGGTTTTTTTTTCCAATATATGAAATTTATTGTCAAATTGGTTTCCATACAACACCCAGTGCTCATCCAAAAAGGTGCCCTCCTCAATACCTATGACCCACCCTCCCCTCCCTCCCACCCCCCATCAACCCTCAGTTTGTTCTCAGTTTTTAAGAGTCTCTCATGCTTTGGCTCTCTCCCACTCTAACCTCTCTTTTTTTTTTTTTCCCTTCCCCTCCCCCATGGGTTTCTGTTAAGTTTCTCAGGATCCACATAAGAGTGAAACCATATGGTATCTGTCTTTCTCTGTACGGCTTCCTTCTTCCTTTTTTTAAATGTTCATTTATTTTTGAGAGAGACAGAGCAGGAGTGGGAGAGGGGCAGAGAGTGAGGGAGACACAGAATCTGAAGCAGGCTCCTCCGGGCTCTGAGCTGTCAGCAGGAGAGCCTGACTTGGAACTTGAACCCACGAACCATGAGATCATGACCTGAGCCAAAGTCGGACACTTAATCAACTACCAGGTGCCCCAAGAGCCTTACTCTTGAAGATCAGCTCGTGAACACACACATGCACACACACGGGTCACAAGATTTAAAATCAATGGTTGTCTAATTTTAACATGAATAAGAATCAGGAGGCCTGTTAAAACAGATTTCTGCTTCTCATTCCCAACTCCAGAGTTTCTGATGTAGGTCTGGAGTAAGTCCCCCAAATGTGCATTTCTAACACATTCAGGGTGCTGCTGATGCAACAGGTCCAGGGACCCCACTTTGAGAACCATCAGCTTAGCTCTCTCACCCCCTGGCCCTGCAATCCAGAAGTATTCTCGAAGTATAACTAGCCCTGAGCCGCAGCTTTTAAAACTGCTGGCTCTTTCACTGCTTCAGGATAGAGGAGCAAAAGGCCTCGAGATTGTGTTTTACTAAAATATTGGCCTTCAGTTGTTCGATAAAAAAAAGCACTGCTGAGTCTTGGGGACAAGAAAGCTGGCTAGAAGAGACGACTCCTTACAGACCTCAATGTAGTCCAAATTGGAGAGTTCCACCCTACGTTGGATATGATTTCTGAGCTTCTAACATTTAATCTACACCACTTAATGCAAATCCTAAATTGGTCAAGCTCTGACTTGCTTTGGAGTAACCCTTTCTTACAAACAGTAAATTGTTGGTGTCTGGCTCCAGGATGTAATACAGCAGATCAAAACTTCTGCATAAATCAGTGGAGACTCTTAACCAATATCTCCTCAAGAATTAGCAGTGCTTAAAAATAAAGGCCAAGTACTTCATTGCGTTACGTGCCACTTTTTTGCATTTCAGCATTTGAAAGCTCTCCCAAACCAGTAATAACTTGAGAAGGCGTTGTATGCAACACCACAGCATTATACACAACTGATTATTCTATCATCCAAAGAGTTTGCCCTCCCCATTATCTTGTTACAGATTTGACTGATTATTTTTACTTCACAGACTCCATTCATCAATGGCTTGGTATTTACCCACAATTGGTAAAGCAAGTGCGTATGAACGTGATGGAGAGAGGGGGAAATACTGCTTGCTGAGCAACTTCTATTTAATCCAGCACGATCCTCTAGACAATTCACATCTATCAACTCATGACCCTCATGAATTTGCATGGTTGAGGTTCGTAGATCCTTTCATCACATGAGAAAACAGTAAGTCCAATGTATTATGAGATTAGATCACGTTTATACAGCTAGTAAGTGCGATAGCATTAAGTGAGACGGAGTCGCTTCAATGCCAAATCCTTTGATCTTTCCATCGTATTGACATCTCTACAGTGTATTCAGTAGAACGGGTGTTTCAATAGGGAAAAGATTTGTTGACCAAATGAGTTTTGAAAGTGTTGTATACTATGACACCCCTCCTTTTTTTTTTTAGATTCCTCATGCAAATGTATTTTAAGCATCCTGAATAGGATTTCCAGTAAAGAAACCATATAGCCAGGAGTTTCCCAAACTTCACTGATAATGGAACCCTTTATTCTGAAGAAAACATTTTAAGAAATGCTATTTTGGGGTCGCCTCGGTGGCTCAGGCAGTGAAGTGTCTGACTCTTGATTTTGGCTCAGGTCACGGTCCTCACAGTTGGTGAGTTTGAGCCCCATGTGGGCTGACAGAACAGAGCCTGCTTGGGATTCATTCTCTCTCTCTCTCTCTCTCTCTCTCTTTCTCTCTCTCTCTACTTGTCCCCTGCTCCCTGCTGTGCTTTCTCTCTCTCTCTCTCTCTCTCAAAATAAATAAACTAAAAAAATATATAAACTTAAATGTAAAAAAACTTAAAGTAGTAATAATATTAAATAATAATTAAAATAATAATAAAACTTTAAAAATAAATAAGCTTAAAAAAAGAAACGCTATTTTGTGCTAGTTTATCTGCCTAAGTATAGAACAAATATTTATTAAAAAAAATTTAATGTTGATTTTATTTTTGAGAGAGAGAGAGAGAGAGCATGAGCTGGGGGAGGGTCAGAGAGAGACAGAGGGAGACCCAGAATCTGAAGCAGGCTCCAGGCTCTGAGCTGTCAGCATAGAACCCGACGTGGGACTCAAACTCACAAACTGTGAGATCATGACCTGAGCCGAAGTCAGATGGTTAACTGACTGAGCCACCCAGGTGCCCCCACATTCAACTTCTTAAATTACTAATACGCTTTTTTTTTCACTCATTTTATATTATTTTAGTATTTATATTATTACATATACAGATGGGGGGACAGAATACGCACATGGGCAATGTGTGAAGTACTATATTGGGTATAGAATATAATAGTACACTTGTCCTCTAAGAGTTTATGTCCAAAATGTCAGATAATTATACACCCTGGTAGAAACAGCAAAGCCTTTAGTTATGCAGGCCTGATTTAGGCATTTCTCCACTAGATGACCTTGGTAACACTACTTAGCCTTTCAGAGCCTTGGTATTTTCTTCGGCAATGGTAAGGTTTAATACTTCCGAGGGCCATTGTGAGAATTAAGTGGGGTAGTATTTCTTGCGCTTTGCAGACGGAAATATGTGTACCCCACAGGTGGGTCACAAACTGGGGACAGAGTCAAGTTCACTTGGAAATTGGAGGAAATAATTTTTATAATACAACAAACATGAATATATTAAGAAGTAGAAAGAAAAACCCACATGAATTTTTAGGGGAAAATGTGCAGCTGCAATCACATTCTGTTCTTGCAGTGGGCTGCTTCCGGAGCCCTGGAGGGATGTGCTTTCGCTCACCTCTGCTTTGTGGGTATTTCGGTGGGGCAGAATTCTGAAATGCAGAGAAATCTGTCAACATTCTCCTAATCTGGAAGCACTTTGCAATGTTAGTAGTACTCATTCAGGGAGCATGGGAAAGTGACGGGAATAAAGGCGAAAGGAGACTCAAGACGGCAGATAGGAGAGGACGCAGGGGAAGCAGCAGTGTGACCACAGGCTGCCCACCGCAGAGCTCAAAGGAGATTGCTCCTGAGGCAATGGTAGGGGACAGGTGTATTTGTGTCACTTCTATAACAGCGGTGAGCCTCAAAGTCGAGGGCACATCAGAATCATCTAGAAGACTTGTTAAAACAGAGTTGAGGGCCCCACCCCCAGAAGCCCTGATTTAGTAGGTATGGGGCGAGGTCGGAGTATTTGCATTTCTAACAAGGATTCAGGTGGTGTTTATGCTGTTGGTTCAGAAAGAACCACTGGTTTCGAGCAATGTTTCTTTCCTACCTCCGGCAACCTTAAAAAAAATATATTGATGTTTGAGTCCCACTTCCATATTTAATTGATCAGATTATGAATATTAAAAATATTCCAAGGAGTTTCTACTCTTCAGGTGGACTTGTGGAGGGTTGTCCAGTCTGACTCAAACTGGGACAGTTGGTCAACCTAGCTATGGAGTCCGGGTCAAGTAGATAAATGACTTGCTTTATCTGTCTTGTGGAGGTTGGTGATATGAGGTTGCTTAGCACAAGGAGTGGACACTCAAAAGAGCTAGCTGCTTGGATCCACAGAAGGGGATTAATTACAGAGGGGGGGAAACAGACACTCGTTTTCAAAGTTGAAGTAGAGTCGACATACAATGTTCTGTGAGTTTCAGGTGTACAACATGGTGATTTGACGGTTGTCTGCATTACCTGGGACTCATCACAATAAGTGTAGTTTTTGTAGTATGACTAAGGTGCTTTAGAGACAACACCGTGAAGAATGGAACGAACATAAGCTTTGGAGTTAGCATTGGGCTTGGAGGCTGCTAATTCCCACATGAATTAGGTGTACAACTTTGGGTGAGGTATTTAAAATATGTGAGACTCGGTCTCTTTTTATGTAAAGTGTGCAAATTATAGCTCACAGATTTTGTGTGGGAATCCATGAAATTATTCATCATAAACGTGTCTAGTATCATGATAAGATCTCAGTTAATATTGCTGTGCATACATGTGTGTTTCTTTCCTTCTTCACTGAAGGCGACAATGTGGATATGCAGAAGTCATTAGGGAGTAGTATTGTCTTTCTAGTTGGGAAAAGGTATTCTACGAGGAAGGCTCAGCGTGAGTAAAGACGAGCAGCTCTAAAAAGGCGTGGTCCTTTGGGATTAAGTATGGTAGAGTGCTGTGGCCTCAATGTTTGTGCCCACCTCAGATTCCTACGTTGAAATCGTAATCCTCAAAGATGATGGTATTAAGAGGTGGGGCCTTAAGGAGGTGCTGTGGTCATGAATGGGATTTGTGTTCTCATAAAAGAGGCTCCAGAGAGATCCCTAGGCCTTTCCACCACGGGAGAACACAGGATCTTAGAGTTCCAGCCTCCAGAACTGTGAAAAATGAATGTTGTTTATAAGTCACCCAGTTAGTGGTATTTTGTTACAGAAGCCTGGACAAAAACACAGTCATATATAATCAAAGGTAATATGAAATTTAAATGACCCCTCAGGGAAATGTGTTAATCTGTTACAAATGCTTGACTTTCACTTTCAGTAATAACAACTGAAATCACATTAGTGTTTTGGCTATGTTGGGGCAACATGTAATTATTAAAAAAATTACCTGGAATTGAGGGAGGCTACTAATAGACTGTGCAGAATATAGCACTGCCTGCCTACCAACTGCAATTTTGTAAACAGAAGCCCGACGTTTCTTTCCTTTCTTATTTATACAAAAACTACAAACTGTATAACATCGTGTCAAATTCTCTGATTTCCTTTTATTGATAATTTTTTCGTTTCTAATAGCGACAAGCGTCACATGAAAAATATTTGTATCTCTAAAGAATGAAAAGACTGTCAAGCGCAGTCAAGTGATCACACATAAATAAATACAACAGCCATATGGTCATCATTATTATAAGAATGTCAAAATAGCCTGATTATCGTGTTGTCCTGTAACTGGATGTTAGTAGTGTGAATTTCCAATTTTGTCTGTTTCATAAAATTCCTGGATCTTCTTCAGAAATTACTGTGGGTATTGTCAGTTCTCCCGGAAGACGAAAAGCAACACAATAGAACTGATTAGTGTGGTGAACGCAGAGGCACCTGTAGGGTAGAGGAGGTGGAGAGGGTCACCGTTAGAGCTTGAGTCATTTGGGGTATTCTCTGTCTTGATGTGCGGAAGGAAAGATACAAAAATAACTTAAGAACATAGACAGGCACAGAAAGGGAATAAAAAGAAAGAAATGAGGTCAAGGGAAGTTTGGGTTCTGGCCAAGAAAAAGAAGAAAGATAGCAAATTGAACAGTGGGAATCCACCTTGAAGCAATTGTGGGGAAAGGTGAATAGTGCAGTTGGGAACTATAGCCCTTAACACATCACGACAGTACTAATTAACTCCAGGAAACAAACAAAAAGATACTGTATTCCAGATGAGGAAGTAATGTAGTCATCTTTGAATCTGATTTAATTTTGGCCGCCACGTTATATATAAGATTTGAATCAATGGGATGCAAAATGTAATTAGAAGTTACAAACGATGAAAGGTGTAGAGCCATCCCCGTTCTTGGCGCTCTCACTAGACAATAAATGGGTTAGACGCAGGCAGCTAGGACTTAGTAATGTTCCCGACAGGCTGAAATCCCAGGAGATCCCGCTACACGGCTTATTCACTCTCTGAATATTAGGGTGTCTACCGCCGTCTGCTTCCTCTTCCTGTAGTCACTATCCTTGTTCCCGCTGGTCAGTAAGTTCGTAAGTTCCGGCAAGGAATTGTCATATCCCACAGGCAGCCCTAAAGTGGAGCCTCAATAGAAGCAGTTTTGTGCGCGGTATGGGAGAGTCCCTTAATACAGTAACCAGAGTTCTGAAATTGAACTCCATTAAGGTATCAATAGGCTTTGCTATATGTATTAGTTTCCTTAGACTGTGTAACAAACTCCTGCAAATGTAGTGGCTTAAAATAATAGAGACTTATTCTGCCACAGTTGGTTTTTTTTTTTTAAATGTTTAGTTTTGAAACAGAGAGAGAGGGAGAGAGAGAATCCTAAGCGGGCTCCGTACTGTCAGCACAGAGCCCCATTGTGGGGCTCGAACTCATGAACTGTGAGATCATGACCTGCGCCAAAAACCAGAGTCGATGCTTCATCAGCTGAGCCACCCAGGTGCCCGCTGTCACAGTTCTTGAAGCTAGGTAATCTAAAATCAAGGTGGGATTAGGGTCATGCTAATTGAAGCATCTGTGGGTGGATCCTTCCTTCTTTCTTCCAGCTTCTGGTCCAGCTTCTGGTAGCCTCAGATGTTCCATGGCTCGTGGCCGCGTCACTCCAGCCTCTGCCTCCGTCAGCATGCGGCACTCTCTGTGTGTCTCGGCGTCTGAGTCTTTTTGCCTCTGATAAGAACAGCAGTCATAGAGGACTAGGGCCTACCCTAGTGACGTCATCTTAACTTGATTATGTCTGCAAAGAATAATTCCAAACAAGGCCACCCCCCTAGCAACCAGGGTTAGGACTTCAACATATCTTTTTTGGGGACACAATTCCAGCCACAACACACGCTCACGTGCTCAAAATACATAAACTTAAAAAACAACTTAAAAAAAGGTAACTACTTTTTATCGTCAGAGTGGTTCCCCAATCCTTGTTTTTTGAAACATGCAAAAAACATCTGCTTTGCATTTACGCCAATTCCGACTCAAAGAATTTAGTCTTTATTTTCAAATGATTCAATTTTTGATGGAGTCCTTATCAAAAGGAAGCCTCAGAAGGAGCGGAGCGCCTGGGTGGCGCAGTTGGTTAAGCGTCTGACTTCGGCTCAGGTCGTGAGCTTGTGGTTCGTGGGTTCAAGACCCACGTCGGGTTCTGTGCTGACAGCTCAGAGCCTGGAGCCTGCTTCGGATTCGGTGTCTCCCTCTCTCTCTGCCCCTCCCCTGCTTATGCTCTTTCTCTGTCTCTCAAAAATAAATAAACGTTAAAAAAAAATTTAAAAAAAGAAAAAAAAAGAAGGCTCACAAGAAACAAATGATTTTTTTTAAGTTTATTTTGAGGGGGGAGAGGCAGAGAGAGAGGGAGAGAGAGAGAATCCCAAGCAGGCTCCACGCTGTCAGCTCAGAGCCCAACGCGGGGCTCAGACTCACGAACTGTGAGATCATGACCTGAGCTGGGTCAAGAGTCAGCCACTTAACTGACTGAGCCCCCCAGGCGCCCTGAAACTGTTGACTTTTGACCGACATTCTCCATCGTGACTGCATGCATTCATTAATCTGAATAAATTGAATTGAGACTATCAGAAAATTCTGGAAGTTACTACATCTCTGAGAAGTCCTGAAGCACTGACTGAGGACTGGAGTGAGGCTGTAAGTGTTCGGAAACAAGGACCTCTTGTTTTAAGTACTGAGATTGTTACTGGTCCTTGTAAGGTCTTTTTGAAGTGACCCCAAGCAGGGCCATGCTTAGAATGTGCTCTGTTTGTGTCTTGAAGCTTTGTTGTTAGGTGAATGCTGTAAGATAATTGTCTTTGTGATGAATCGACCCTTTCATTTTGTGAAGTGCTTTTCTTTGTCGTTGGTGATACTCTTCATCCTGAAGTGCTGTGTCTCATAAATAAACCCATACCAGCTTTCTTATGCTTAGTATTTGCATAATAACCACACCTTCCAACCTCTGGTTTTCAGCCTATATACTTCTATTTAGTGTGTATGTCTTTTGTAATCAGCCTGTACATGCATTTTAGAAACACCATTCCTTTTGAGATGATTTCCAATTAGGAGGGGAGAAGGTTACCATTAGAGACAAGTGAGTAAGGAAGACATGGAAATACAGGTGGGGGGGGGATGAGAATGAATGAGAGAAATAAAAAAGTTAGTCAACAAGGGAAAGAGGATTGGTTGGGTAAGAGATAGAAGATAACACTTAAAAAAAATTTTTAATGTTTATTTTTGAGAGAGAGAGAGAGACAGACAGAGCCAGAGCATGAGCGGGGGAGGGGCAGAGAGAGGGAGAGGGAGAGGGAGACACGGAATCCGAAGCAGGCTCCAGGCTCTGAGCCATCAGCACCGATGCGGGGCTCGAACTCACGAACCGTGAGATCATGACCTGAGCCGAAGTTGCACACTTAACTGACTAAACCACCCAGGCGGCGCCCCAGAAGATACCACTTTTAAGGGATAAGGGAAAGGGAGTGCCATGATTGCATTATAAGAGGTTCAGTTTGAATTATGCTAATGCCATTCAGTTTCAGGAGAGTCACCAAAGCTTGAGAACAAAGCAACAGTTGTCAAATAAAAACAAAAACAACATTTGGGGCACCTGGGTGTCTCAGTCAGTTAAGCTGCTGACTCTTGATTTCGGCTCAGGTCATGATCCCAAGGGTTGTGGGATCAAGCCCCGTGTCGGGCCCACAGTAAGCATGAAACTTACTTTGGATTCTCTCTCTCTCTCTCTCTCTCTCTCTCTCTCTCTCTCTCTCTCTCTCTCCCCCCCCTCCCTCCCTCCCTCCCTCCCTCCCTCCCTCTCTCCCCCTCCCTCCCTCCCCCCCCCTCTGCCCCTTTCCCCCAATCACGCTCTCTCTCTAAAATAAAATTTAGAAGAAAAAATGAAAACAACATTTTAAAGATAGATGGTAGTTCATTTTTGCAGTATTTGCAAAGAGAAGGCCACAAGCCGATTCTGTCTGCAATGGCCCGCCATCCATAGTCCTAAGAAAAGATTTAGAATTCATGGTGAGGCTGAAGAAGCCCGGGGTTCACATGTATTCGAAGAGAGTTGGGGGTGTGCTTTGGGTGAGGAGAGGAGCAAGCTTCTACCTCTGTCACATCAAGTGAAGGGTGCTTGGGGACTGTGACATGTGTTCCCTGGAGTTTTGAGGGCTGTAGGGACTGTTATCGGACTCACATCTGGAAAGTTGGAAGTAAAAAAGCGATGGCTCAAATTCATCTGCCTTCGTGCACCAGACAGACACGGGGCTGCGCAGCGAATGGCCTGTACTTCCAGAGTTTGTCGCTGGAAAAGATGGAGTTTTGTGTTCTGTGGGCCGGATGGGGAGCCCACAGGAAGGGAGACAGACTAAGTCCTCTTGTGTAGAGACTCTGCCTAAAGAGGCTATTGGAGAACTAGGTGATCCCAGAAGAGTGGATCGCCAGACAGCAAAGAGATCAGAGAAAATTCGCGTGGGAAATAGCGATGAGCACATAAAATGAAAAAAGAATCCCATCTTTAGTAGAATTTGAAAGTGACCGAACAACCCGTTGGAACTGCCCCACTGTTTTATCCGTAGGTGTTAAAATGAGTTCTCACAGTGAGTTTAAAGTAGACAGTGGAAAGAAAGATGGAAGCTGAGGTCTGCTTGCATCCATACAACTGCTAGTTCCTTCGAACCCTTGCAGACTTCTGACTTGGAAACCGGCTAGAAATTGAGAAGGACTGGGGAATGGCTGCCATTCACGAGACGGACACTAGAGTAAAAAGATGTGGAGTTGAGTGGTTGCAAGTGTGTGTGTGTGTGTGTGTGTGTGTGTGTGTGTGTGTGTGTGTGTGTTTAGCTGATAAATTCAGTTTTACACATCTTGAGTTTGAGAAGGCAGCTACGAACCATCCAGGTGAAGATTCCCAGTACGCAGCTGTAGATAGACAAGCGGAGCTTTGGCTACATACACAATTTAGGGTTTGCCATTACTGTATTGTTAGTAACTGAAACATTAGGAGCGGATGAATTTACCCATGTCAAGTGCAAAAACGTGCTAAAAATAAAAAATGAGAGAAAAACTCTCGGAAGCGTCAGTATCTCTTAGACTGATGGAGGAGTAAGCCTTTCAGAAGAGGACGAAGAAAGAAGGGCCAGGGAAGCAGAAGACGAGTGATTTTTCAGTAGCTGGAAGAAAAAGGAACTTCAAAAAGAAGACGATGAAAAATAGTATCAAATACCTCAGCAGAGTCACTTAAAATGAGGCCTAGTACGAAGCTGTAAAACTGGGCCCTTTAGGAGATTAGCGTCACATATTGCTATCAAAGTGGTCGGAGTGGAGGCGACAGGATGGATGATGTCCTATGATGCAACGCTGATTCTCAATCTTGGCTGATGATGTAGACCGTTTTTAAAGGAGTAATTATCATGTCAATGAAATTAGTTTTAAGTTTTATTCTAATGTTACTTAAATATTTCTATACCTAAAATCATGCATGTGCCATTTCCAAAGCATACTGTTTAAACCCCTAAATACGCAATTCAAATAATTTAATATAATGATGTTTTTTTTTTTAATTAAAGTTTCGTTTTTGGTTTTGTTTTCATTTTTATTTATTTTTGACAGGGAGAGAGAGAGACAGAGCCCGAGTGCAAGCGGGGGAGGGGCCAAGAGAGAGGGAGACACAGAATCCAAAGGAGGCTCCAGGCTTGAGCTGTCAGCACAGAGCCCGATGAGGGGCTCGAACTCCTGAACCGTGAGATCGCGACCTGAGCCAAAGTCGGATGTTTGACTGAGCCACCCAGGCACCCCAATGATGTTGTTTTACTGAAAGCAAAGTATCAGAGCTAAAATATAGATAATACAAAGGACTCTGTCAAGTTTTCTGAGCTTTGTAATGCCTCAGTTCCTCCATGACTTTTCTCCTTTCACACTTTTGTTTGTGCCGCACACCATGCTAGGATTTGTTCTCTGCAGAGCCAGAACTCATTATCTATATCATAGAGCCGTTCCTTTCATTTGTACCGGATAACAAAAGGGTACTCGTGGGCGTGAACCTGATTGAAAAACACGAACACAAACCTGGTACTGACCTCCTTAAAACAAAAACGCCAATATGGTCCCTGAAAGATAATAAGGTGGACCTCCAAATGATCCAAAATAGACTTGTTTTGCTTCTTCTTCTTTTTAAACGTTCATTTATTTATTTTTGAGAAAGAGAGAGACAGAATCCACAACAGGCTCCAGGCTCTGAGCTGTCAGCACAGAGCCGGACATGGGGCTCGAACCCATGAACTGTGAGATGACCTGAGCTGAAGTCGGACGTCTAACTGACAGAGCCACCCAGGTGCCCTTGCTTGTACTACCTCTGAAGTTTCTGAAGAGTCACATATATGCATGCACATAATCTTGTAGATTAACCTCTGAGCCCTGAGAATACGTTTGAGAAGGAAGGTGTTACAATGTTACATCGATACACATATGTATATATATATTTATATAGTATACTGTAATTTATTTGTAAACTGTAATTTATGATGAGCGGCGCCTTTGCTAATCTTTGCATCCTGCTCTTAGTGATCACCACAGTTTTGGATATGGAGAGATAGTTAAAATTTTTGATGCTCGAATGGCTGAATAAATGTATGTCTTTTTCTCTGTTTCCTAGTATGAAGCACAGAGACTAAAAGCAAACTCCTCGGTAGGAACCGGTCGCTTTCAGCAACATTTTTTCCAATCATTTTGGTCCTGAACCAACTCATTAAGCCACGTTGTCTAAGAAGACAATAGGAATGTGAAATGACAATCGTAGACTACAGTCAGATCCCCATGAAACTCAGTCCCGGGCTGCTGCTGCCTCCCAGGGACACTGGGATTCGGGGAGCCTCCCGGTGTGAGCTGGCAGGAATGTTTGCTCACACACACACACACACACACACACACACACACACACACGTCTGCGGCTTCAGAACCTGGAACTGTACTCTTCTTAGCAACAACCTGAAAGCTAGTTGCCCACCGGGTAAGCTTTTCCCAGCTGGAAGTTGCTTTCACATATATTACACTGCAGCCTGTTTGTGCTTTCACAGATTACTAGGAGCATCTAGCTAGTTAAAAACTCGGGCAGAAGCGCCTGGCTGGCTCAGTCAGTTGAGCTCCGTCTCTTGATTTCGGCTTGGGTCACGATCCCACCGTTTGGGGGTTCGAGCCCCACGTCAGGCTCTGTGCCGGTGGTACGCAGCCTGCTTGGGATTCTCTACCTCTTTCCCTCTCTGCCCTTCCCCTACTCTGTTTCAAAACTAGATGAACATTTAAAAAAAAATGGAGCAGAGGTGGAAGTAGAAGAAACAAATCACCCACATGATGACACATCCTTGCTAAGGTTCCCGGAGGTTCACCGAAGTGGGATCCCCGTTCTGGAAATTAGAAGCCCTATGTGTCTTTCAATATGCAGATGGGTTCCAAATGGCCAGCTCTCTGTGGCCTGCTTTCCTGTGTGCTCGGTGCCCCCTTTTCCCATTTTACCCCCTGCCCTGGCTTCATATATGTCCACCTGGTAAGGCGTCTGCCATTTCAGGTTTCTTGCTTTCTTTCACACTCATCTCTTCACAGAGATTTTTCTCAGATTAATTATCTTTTTTTTTTAAGTAATTTCTACACCCAACGTGGGGCTCGAACTTACAACCCCAAGATCAAGAGTCGCATGCTTTACCGACTAAGCCAGCCAGGTGCCCCTCAGACTAATTGTCTTTGACTCCCTAACTTTTCTTCCTCAGTTTTACGTAGAAGTTTCCTGAATGGCAACCTGGAATCAGAGCAGAAAATAGGCTTTGGAATGAAAGAGATACGTGTTCAATTTCTAGCTGCAATAATTACATTTTGTGACACGGAGAAAACATCTTAAATTCACACTCTCTTTTATTTAGTTTTTCTTAGATTTGTTTATTTATTTATTTATTTATTTAAAATTTACATCCAAATTAGTTAGCATATATGCAACAATGATTTCAGGAGTAGATTCCTTAATGCCCCTTCCCCATTTAGCCCATCCCCCCTCCCACAACCCCTCCAGTAACCCTCTGTTTGTTCTCTATATTTATGAGTCTCTTATGCTTTGTCCCCCTCCCTGTTTTTATATTACTTTTGTTTCCCTTCCCTTATGTTCATCTGTTTTGTCTCTTAAAGTCCTCAGATGAGTGAAGTCATAAGATGTTTGTCTTTGACTAATTTCACTTAGCATAATGCCCTCCAGTTCCATCCATGTAGTTGCAAATGGCAAGATTTCATTCTTTTTGATTGGTGACTAATACTCCATTGTCTATATATACCACATCTTCTTTATCCATGCATCCATCGATGGACATTTGGGCTCTTTCCATACTTTGGCTATTGTCGATAGTGCTGCCGTAAACATGGGGGTGCCTGTGTCCCTTCGAAACAGCACACCTGTATCCCTTGGATAAATGCCTAGTAGTGCAATTGCTGGGTCGTAGGGTAGTTCTATTTTTAGTTTTTTGAGGAACCTCCATCCTGTTTTCCAGAGTGGCTGCACCAGCTTGCATTCCCATCGTTTTTGTTGTTTTTTTTTTATTTTTTAAATGTTTTTTTAAATTTATTTTTGAGAGAGAGAGAGAGACAGAGTGCAAGCAGGGGAAGGGCAGAGAGTGAGGGAGACACAGCATCCAAAGCAGGCTCCAGGCTCCGAGCTGACAGCACAGAGCCCGACGTGGGGCTCAAACTCAGAAACTGTGAGATCATGACCTGAGCTGAGGTTGATGCTTAACTGACTGAGCCACCCAGGCTCCTCTCCCATAGTTTTTTTTTTTTTTTTTTTTTTTTTTTTTTATGTTTATTTATTTATTTTTTCTTTTTTTTAACAATTTTCTTTTTTTTTTTTTTTCAACGTTTATTTATTTTTGGGACAGAGAGAGACAGAGCATGAACGGGGGAGGGGCAGAGAGAGAGGGAGACACAGAATCGGAAGCAGGCTCCAGGCTCTGAGCCATCAGCCCAGAGCCCGACGCGGGGCTCGAACTCACGGAGCACGAGATCGTGACCTGGCTGAAGTCGGACGCTTAACCGACTGCGCCACCCAGGCGCCCCTATGTTTATTTATTTTTGAGAGAGAGAGCACAAGCGGGGGAGAGGCAGAGAGAGGGAGAGAGAGGCTCTGAAGCAGGTTCCATGCTGACAGCACAGAGCCCCACGTGGAGCTCAGACTCACAAACCGTGAGATCGTGATCTGAGTTGAAGACGGACGTTTAACCGACTGAGCCGGCAGGCACCCCTCACATTCTCTCCTCTTATCGAAACTTTCAAAGTAACGGTCTCTGTTACTCTGAGGAGCAGCCGGGCTTGATGAGTGGAGACAGCTGCACCGGTGGCACCGTCTTGTCTGTCTGTCCAGTTTTCTTAACCAGCTTCATAGATTGTCGCCTTACTGGAAAATGTCCCCATTGCCGGCTCCCCGTACTCTTGGGTACATCTGAAATATCAGAGACTTCCTCTTTCTTGCCTGTAGAGGGATGTGAATATATTTAATTAAGATAAGACGGGCTTACAAAAAAGATAAAACGGTCTTAGCTCAGCGATGGATATGTAAAGCTGCCAATAGCAACCTTGCCACGCCGCCGTCACTGTTGACCTCTTATGACCATTGGACCTGATTCCGCCCGGCTGAATACCTGCAAAATCGTTCCGTTTGGGCTGCCTCCATGTCTCGATACGCTCTCCTGACGTTAGGCCCGCCGTTCCTCTCCGGTGGTTCTTCATTCCACCCAGCTGGGTCTCAGAGGCCACACCGAAACCTGCCACCGTCCCAGCCGGGACTCTGGCTTCCCCGGGCGGAAGCCAAGACTCCTAAGCTGGAGACTGACCACTTCTTTATTTCTCCGCCCGGACTCACACCCTTTCAATGGGAGTCACCGTCTTGTACTTACACATTATTTTCCGATATATTTTTCTCAGTTCCTTTTGTCCGCGGAAGGAAGAGTCATCGCTTCTAGCCTTCTTTCTTTGCATCCGTAAGTAGATTCTTGGGTACGTATGTCTGACGACATCGTTGCTGCAACTTGATGGTTCAGTGTCCTGATCACCAACTGGCACGTCACAGCCTCTAGTTACCTGTGCAGAAACGTCAGATTCATTCTAGGTTATTTCATATCCCTACTCCCCCACCCGTCCAATCAGCGTCCGTTGACAGTCCCACTTGTCCCCCTCGTTTCTATTCAGATTGTCGCTGCCTTCCTTCAGACACATCTCCGCCCGGACTAACCGCTGCCCCTGTCTTTAGTCTCTTATCTCCTTAGACAAAGCGTCACGCTGTTTGTAGAATTGTCTATAAAGCAAAGGTTTATAAAGCAGACCTTGAATTGTGTTTCTCAAAATTTGTTAACGGACCCCAATTTCCTTCCTTCCAATTTCCTTCCATCTGGATCCCAGACCCCCTTTTCAGTTTCAAATCCAAATTTACCCTTTGACTGTTAAATTCGAGCCATACAAAATATTTACCCTCTGTGGACCTTAAACACTTTTCTGCCTCAGCATTTCAATTTAGACCGTTCCCTCTGCCTCGATGGCCACGTGCCCCATTTGGTTTCTGCCTGCAGAATTAATCATTTCCCTTTCTGTATTCAGAGTGCAATCCTTCTACCTAGATTTAACATTTACTTCATTATGTCTCATAGAATATTTATTTCATTATGTCTCCTTAATCTACATGTCTTCTAGACACATAAGCCCCTAGAGGGCAGAGGTCATCTCTGTACCCCTGAACGTGCACAGAACAATGACTGGTACGTTAAATACGCACAAGAAATGTTTATTACGTTTAATCAGATAACGTAACATTTTCTAAAGGGTTCTTTTTTTTTTTTTTTTTTTTTTTTACCTGAATCGATGCCAAAATGTGTTCAATTGTGTGAATTGCTAGTTTGTCTAGTCTGAGAATAGAGCTTCTGGCAAGATTTTTCTGCAGGATCAAATTTCCTTCTCAGAATCAAAAAGCTCTCTCTTGCTCTCATTGGTTTCGAAGCACTTGGGGTCATCTATAAGGATCTGTATATTTTCAACATTAATAATATCCTGACACCCTATGGCACTGCTGGAGTAGGATCTCTTTTAGCCTGATGGACTGTGAATGATTCAGTTAAGCTACTCCTGTGCCAGAAAATAACGAATAGCAAATCCATTACCAAGCAGCATACCCTGATTTCAGAAGTTTAAGAAATTGAAACAAAGAGGAATTTGGAGCCAGAGAACTGAATCGTAATGAAAGAAAATGCAACATCTCCGGCATCTCACCATATGATTGAGAGAGAGAGAATGCATTTAACATCACATTCCTGAAGTCACAGAAATAGATTTTCAAATTTAAGTCATGCAATTTTAACCACAGGTGGGGATGTGTGCTAATTCCACTAGAGCAAAATCAAACCAAACCCACAGCATACATAAAGTGTTAGTTTCCTCCTTATGTATTTATGCTGATATAAATGGATCATATCAGAATTGCCATGTTTTAGTTCTTTAAAATGCAGACCTGCCTTTTGCCTTTAATAGAGAAACACAGTTGTTAACGGATACATTTAAAGAAACTTGACTCATATTTTTAGAAAAAAAAAAAATATCGGAGTCTCTAAAGCATTTGAATAGATTAACTCAGTGCATATTTATGGAGCTTTGTTTTAACAACACCTAACATTTCCATAGATTGCCAGTTGCCAGACCTCTTTAGCATTTATCATTCCATTTGAGCCTCAAAATAGCCCTGTGAGAAAGTATTATTATCCCTGTTTTCCAATGAGCTCATTGAAGATGAAAGAATCAAAATGATTCTTCTAAGCTATTAAGTGGGAATGGAAGTGATATATTGTAACTGATAGTCCTACGTTATTTGTAGTTCCATCTGCTCTGCTTAGCTTCATACGAGGTTTCTGGTTCTGTGTTAGGCACCGAGCACTAGGACAAAGATCGAAAACACTAGGACAAAGGTAGAGAACAAAGGACACTTGCCTTCCAGCAGCTTGTATTTGTTTCACTTGATAAAATATATTCAATTGATTGGTATTTGTGAATGTACAAATGAGTAACTGTGGGTAGAAAGGAGTGGGTTGGTACGGATATGGAGTAATTACCCAGCTACTTTTCATTGGCTTGTCTTAAATCTTCTTAAATCTTGTCTTAAACTGGATAATCATTTGGTTATTCAAAAAATACAGCAGGACAAATGCACATGGGCCAGGCTAAGAATAAGGGTCATTTAGAAGTTACTAAAGGACGTAAGTAGGCGTACCCTAACCTAATTCTGACCATTTCTGATCTGCATCCCATTCGTGCTCCAGGCACCGGCCCATGTCTTAACTCATCCGTGTCTCACTATGTGTGAACATCGGAGCCGGCAATAGAAGAGTTTGCATTTGTGTAATCCATGTATTTGCTTATTTTTTATAAAGTTAAACCAGATTTGCCAGAATCAACTTAAAAATGCCTGTGGCAGGAGCACCCGGGTGGCTCAGTCGGTTAAGCGTCCGACTTTGGCTCAGGTCATGATCCTACGGTTTGTGAATTTGAGCCCCGTGTTGGGCTCTGTGCTGACAGCTTGGAGCCTGGAGCCTGCTTCGGATTCTGTCTCTCTCTCTCTCTCTCTCTGTGCCTCCATCGCTCATGCTCTGTCTCTCAAAAATAAGTAAATGTTAAAAAAAAATTTAAAAAAATACCTGTGGCAAAGGGATTGAAAAAAAATACTTGTGTCATCAAGGGGCGCCTGAGTGGCTCAGTCGGTCAGTCAAGTGTCTGATTCTTGACCTCGGCTCAGGTCATGATTTCACGGTTCATGGGTTCGAGCCCTGCATCAGGCTCCTCGCTGACACTGTGGAGCCTGCTTGGGATACTCTCTCTTGCTCTCTCTCTCTGCCCCTGCCCCACTCACACACACACTTTCTCTCTCTCTCTCTCTCTCTCTCTCTCTCTCTCTCTCTCTCAATAAATAAATAAATAAGTAAGTAAAATTAATTCATCACATGAAGTTGGCTGTGTCCGAATGGTAAGCAGCCGTATACTTCTAATTGCTCTGTAAACAAGTGATCCCCAAACTTAGCAACTTAAACACACAAATACTTATTACCCCACAGTTTCTGTCAGTGAGGAATCTGGGCATCGCTTAGCTGAGTGCTTC
This sequence comes from Lynx canadensis, assembly GCF_007474595.2. Classification (NCBI taxonomy): domain Eukaryota; kingdom Metazoa; phylum Chordata; class Mammalia; order Carnivora; family Felidae; genus Lynx; species Lynx canadensis. The sequence continues at coordinate 114,864,933 of NC_044321.2, read as the reverse complement.
TGGCACAGGGGACCCCATGAGGTTGCACTTAAGCTCTCTTCTGGGATGCGGTTATTTCCGGGCTTGACCGAAGCTGGTGGATTCACTTCCCAAATGGCTCACTCACATGGCTATTGGCAGGAGGCCTCGGTTCCTTACAACCCGCACCACTTGAATGCCTTCACAATATGACATTGGCCTTCCCCAGAGCAAGTGATCTTAAGAAGGAGAGTGAAAGCAAGGCAGGCAGATAGCACATACTTCTACCGCATTCTACTGATCACTCACAACAATGCTGGACGGTATGGGAGGGGATACGGCCACGTTGTGAGTATCAGGAAGGGGGAGGATCCCTGGGGTATCTTTGAAGCTGGCTATCACCAGGGACCATGTGCTCTCAAAAGCATGGAACAATAGGCCTGACCTTAGAGACCCTAACACTCCGATACCGCAAAAGTTTGGGTGAGGGGGAGTAGGAAGCCTTTTTGAGAACATCTAAACCTTGTCCTTCAGTTTGATGCTGAATCCTTCAATGAACTTTGAAACTGTTACCATAGATCAGGGGTCAGCAAACTACAGTCTGTGGGTCAGATTTGCTCTGCAGCTGGTTTTTAATGTGGTCCGTTAGCTAAAAGTGTTTTTTTTTTTTTTTTTTTTTTTAACGCTTGGAAAAGGCTAGAAAATAAGTGTGTACGTTGATGCATGTGACAGAGACCATATGTAGCCTGCAAAATTTAAAATATTTGCTAATTGGCCCTTCAAAATGGCCATTTCTGTCACAGATCATCAAAATGTATATTAAAACATCCAATGGAAAGTAGACATTTGGGGCACCTGGGTGGCTCAGTTGAGCATCTGACTTGATTTTGGCTCAGGTCATGGTCTCATGGTTTGTGAGACTGAATCCCGCTCAGGGCTCTGGGCTGACAGCATGGAGCCTGCTGGGGATTCTGTCTTTCTGTTTCTCTCTCTCGCCTTCCCCCGCTTGCTCTCTCGCTCTCTCTCTTGCATGCGTGCTCTCTCTCAAAAATAAACAAATAGAAATTTAAACTCTGCTACATTGTCTGGTAGGAGATAAGTGCATGGTCCAAGAAGTGTCTTTCTCCCCAGCTAGAAGGTTAGATCAACATGGGATCCTAGGCCCTTCATTTTTCCACGTAAAGTAATTATAACTAAAATTAAGTATTTTGATCTCCTTATTCCAGCATATATCTCAGACCACCAAACATTAGTCTCAGATGTACAGAAAAAAAAAAAGATTCCATGGTGAAATATGTTTTAGAAGCACTATATATCATCGTATCCTGTTTTTGGTGGTTCAGAACTTACTTGAATAATGCTCTGAGATTTCCTTCAATAATTCCTATATGACTACTTAATCCAACATCTGCACATCCAGGTTTTCACGAGCCACTTTTATTTACACATTAACATCTACTGACACAATGCGTGTAACTGGTGAATACCTTCCCTGCTGCCCCGATTCAGGGTACTCTTTTTTTTTTTTTTTTTTAATTTTTTTTTTCAACGTTTTTATTTGTTTTTGGGACAGAGAGAGACAGAGCATGAACGGGGGAGGGGCAGAGAGAGAGGGAGACACAGAATCGGAAACAGGCTCCGGACTCTGAGCCATCAGCCCAGAGCCCGACGCGGGGCTCGAACTCACGGACCGCGAGATCGTGACCTGGCTGAAGTCGGACGCTTAACCGACTGCGCCACCCAGGCGCCCCCCGATTCAGGGTACTCTTAAGAGGCTTAGTTCAAACGTTGTTCTTGCTAGTGTACGTGTAGGAGTCCCTTGCCATCATCGTTCCAAATGTCCAGAAGTCTCCTTTGGGCTTGCAAGGATCTCAGAGGCATTGTCTTGAGATGGCTTCACAGGGAAGCTGGATATATGGGCTGAGCCAGGACTCCTGGGACAGCCTCAGACTCCCTGTCCGCCCTGTCCATAGGAGATGGTGCTGTTGGGGACACTAAGTCCTTACTGAGTCAAGTTCCCATTCGTGTAACTAACGGAGAGTTGACTGGCATATCTCTTAAAAATGGGATGGTAGGTTGATCAGACCTCTCATTCACCTTGTCCTCCTGGACATTTGAAAACCGCTGCTTTGTTGCAAGCTCACATTCCCATTTTCAGGCCATTTTCCTTTTCTTGTGAATGGGACGGGGATCTATAGTTTAATAACATCTCAGCTGATTCAGATGTAGTTAGATTACTGACCAGCATGTGAAAACACATAGTTTTCAACAGACGTCTTCATTAACAACTCCAGTTTCTGTGGATTTACAGCATTCAGTTCAGTGTTTGGCTTTTTTCAATTGTAATACACATAATAGTGCCATTTACGTGCACGACCCATTCTCCTAATAAAGGAAGTTTACTGGATTGCAAGTGCATAAGTGTGCTGATATTGTAGGGATAACATGAATCTACTCTAATTCGTAGAAAAATGGAAACCGTTCTCCAAACTTGAATGCTGTGGTGCTTTGGCAGCATTCAGGAATTGGGGGAAAGCCGCACCTGAACATCCCTTCCCATTGGCATATTCAGTGACTTGACCACGGGAGGGGGGATCCCTCCCACAGAAGTAAACAGATTCTACCTCGGAGGAAATTTAAAAACAACTGTCAGCACACCACTGAGAATCCTGTCAAAATAGATGGTGACACAGGGGTATGTTAGGACACGGAGGCCGAGAAGGCATGCGTTGTTCTGTTTCCCTTTGGTTTGGTTGTTGTTGTTTGTATTTTGTGTTTTTAAGTTTGTTTATGTTGAGAGAGCGCACGTGAGCACAAGTGGGGGAGGGAGAGAGAGAAGGAGAGACACAATCCCAAGCAGGCTCTGCGCCGCCGTCAGCACAGAGCCTGATGCAGGGCTTGAGGGGTTGCGGGCCTTGAACTCACAAAGCGGGAGATCACAGCCTGAGCCGAGATCAAGAGTCAGATGCTTACCGACTGCCACCGGGGCGCCCCTGTTTCGGTTTTGTTTTTGCGGTACTGTGGCAGATCAACATCACACCGACCTTGGTACATATTCTGCTGTTTGCCTGAGCTTTGTGATGCATTGGAATTTATTCACATTGACCATATAAAATGTGCACAATAACATGAATCCTTGCGATGCCTCTGTGGGTACTGTGGATAACTTACCCAAATTACATTACACAGTTTGCGACACATGGTGAGCACTTAAATACACAGTGGCTATTGTTATTTTTCTCTCTACCAAAGGAGTAATAATGTCAGTTCAAGCCTAAGCTGGGCTTTGGTGTCTAGGTCTCTGCTGAAAGGTCCTCAGTGCTCCCCTCGCTGTCCTGCATCTGTCCACATAGTCCGAGCCACTGACTCGAAGTGCCGTGCCCGCATATTCTCAGATCATCCGCTTGCTCCCGTGGGGTCTAGAATGAGGAGTGAAAGTAGGAATAAAAGTCATTTCAGGGCGATAAGCTCCACTGGATTGGCTACTCCTTCAGAATGCTAACCTGCTCCTGCCACACGCAAGTTCTCACGGTAGAAATGTACGTGGGAGAACAGAAACAGACAAAGCACTTGAAATATGCTGAAGAGGCATATTTTCAAACATCTCGGCTCTCTTGGGAAGGTTTCACATTACATATTTACAGATCCTCCGGTCATGAGCTGACCTTGGACACCTTGACAATCCACGGCAGAATTTTCAATTGTTGTTGTTGTTTCTTGTCTCTTTTTAACCACAAGCTGTATCCTTGACCCACCTCCACTGGCTGACCCACAGGTATTTGCTGTTGACTGGAACAAGAATTAATTCTGTTCCATTCAATAGGCATTTGCTAAGCGCCTGTGTGCATTTTTAACTTCCAATTTCCTTTTTGGAAAATGCAAATAAATTATTTTAGGCTTCAGGGGGATTATTTGAGATGTAATTGTTATTTTCCAGCCTAGCTGTGCTGCTATTTATTTTTACATAACTATATAAACACAGGTGTGTATTTGCTGATATTTTGCTTATTTGGATGAGAAAATAGGAATCATTTCCAAAATAGCAGTTTTACAAGCTCTTGGGACCAGGAACTGGGTCTTAGTCACCTTTCTATTTCCTCATAACTGAGCAGAGGGCCTCGTACAAGGTGCTCAGTAAATGTCTGTTGCATTGAATCAGTCTCTGTACCTGGTATCCTCAGTGAAGATGCTTTCTCCTTTTTTAAGTGTTTATATATTTATTTTGACAGAGAGAGAGAGAGAGAGAGCACAAGCAGGGGAGGGGCAGAGAGAGAGAGAGAGAGAGAGAGAGAGAGAGAGAGAGAGAGAATCCCAAGCAGGTTCTGCCTTCTTAGTGCAGACCCTGACGTGGGGCTTGAACTCCTGAACTGTGAGCTCATGACCTGAGCTGAGATCGAGTCAACTCTTATCTGACTGAGCCACCCGGGCACCCCAACAAGATGCTCTCTTTACATCGAAACCCATCATCTAATGTCCTCAATGCACTGTCATCACTTGAAACACAGTGAAACTTCATGTTGAGGCTCTTGAGTATTTCACAATGTTATTAGATGGTAAAGTATATACTGTTGGAGGTGTTTAGGACTTGCCTGGATCCTCACATCTGTACACCACTGTTACAGGCAGATGAGCTGACTGTCTCCTTACCTGATTCTGGCCCTGAACATGAAACATATTAGAACATCTACTTTGGTAAAGGTTGCCTCAGTATATTCGTCATGGTCATTCTTGTTAATGCCTTCAGCTTTCCGCTCAGACTCTATCTGGGTTAGACTTTTAATTAGTTGTTCTCCAAGTTCCTCTGGCATGGGTCCCCCTCTCTTTCTCCCTTTCTCCCAACCTTCCTTGCACAGACTATTTGGAACACTACTGTCTGTGTCCAGGACTTGTATGAAACACTGGGGGTTCAGGACACATAACAGACTTGACCTCTTGCAGGAGCAACCAGTCTAAAAGAAAAAAAGGTAATAATAAGTAACTGCAGTGTAATATTTTGCTACGTGCCAAAGTGCTTTCCCAGGAAGGTGAACATGTTGGGCAAGTATTGGTGTTATTAGACTTGGGCACATGTGTCAGTATGAGTTTTCCAAGGCTGCTGTAACAAAGTAGCACAGCCCGGGTGCTTTAGACAAGACAAATGCATTGCCTCACCATTCAGGAGGCTAAAAGTCCAAGATCAGGGTGCTGGCAGGGTGGGTTTCTTCCAAGGCCTCCCTCCTTGGCCTGTAAATTGCTTTCTTCTTCCAACTATCTTCGGATGTTCTTCTCGTGTCTTTCTGTGTCCTAATCTGTTTTTTTTTGTATAAAGAAACCAGTCATATTGGGCAAATGCCCCTCTAGTGACCTCATTTTCATGAATTATCTCCTTAGAGGCCCTATCTCCAAATAGTCACATTCTGAGATCCTGGAAGTTAGGACTTGAACATAGGAAGTTTGGGAAGACACAGTTGAGCCCATAACGGCACGCAGAAAATTTGGCACCTGATAAATTACATAACCCGGCAAGGTATCCTGTAAGAAAGGGATAGAACTAGGATATAATCTAATGTCTATATGATTCTAGAATTCAGATTCTTCCCACACTACTGTGCTGCCTTTTCCAAGTTCCTGTACCAAAACTGCTGAAATTGGAACTTGGAAAAGGCAGCACAGTAGTGTGGGAAGAATCTGAATTCTAGAATCATATAGACATTAGATTATATCCTAGTTCTCTCCCTTACTTACAGGATACCTTGGCGTTTTCTAGGGCTTGATTTTCTGAACCCATCAGAATCTGACTTTGCCCATCCGCTTACAAGCTTAAATGATGCCCCCCTTTGCTCTATTGGTAATGATCTTCCTCTGTTGCACGTCGGGCACTTAACATGCCTTCCCTGAAGGAACTGACCTTGTGAGCATACGTTCTTCTTCTTCACGACCTCAGGATCCATCCGATCGCTCTGATGTAATTGGGCTGCCACCCAAGTTCCGGTTCCGACAGCCAGACACTCTGGTGTCCGATACCTGGACGCTCTGTCTCCTACACCTTAATGGAGTTCCATTTTGCTTTTAAAATGTTTTTAATGTTTGTTTATTTTTGACAGAGTGCGAGTGGGGGGGGGGGGCGGGGCAGAGAGCGAGGGACACCTAGAATCCCAAGCAGGATCCGCTCCGTCAGCGCAAATCCCGATGCAGGAATGCAGGACTTGAACTCCTGATCCTCAAGATCATGACCTGAGCCAAAGTCAGACGCTCAGCTGACTTGAGCCACCCAGGCGTCCCTCCATTTTGCTTTTTAAAATCTGGCAAAAACCCGCCTGGAAAAAGCTTCAGAAAGAATATTCCCAGTTGTTAATTTAGTGAGAGTGAAGTTATGTTAGCTCATTGAAATTTAATTGCTAATGGGTTATAAGATCTTAGGAACTACAGGCCCAGCATCTGTCTCTTTTTAGTGTCTCAATTATCACCACAATAATTTAATGGCATCCTGTTGAAGAAGCATCGTTGACATGCTAATGAATGGCACCCTGCTCATTTCCATGAACTTCACATTCCCTAGGTGATCATTTAAACCAGGCAATTTAGATTTCTATCATTACAAGGCCACACAGACTGACTTAAAGGTTGACCAAAATTATGTATATATATATATATAAAAACACACACACTTAACACTAAATTGCAAATGCCTTAAACTGTAGTCACTTATAATTTTATAAGTGTGCACAAAACCGGGACAAGCCATGAGAATCTTGGTATCTGCTTTATTATCTAATTTAATTGTGACCTACTGCACTTCAGTTCTTCCGCTTGGATGTTTTATCAGTGTCTAATGACTGGCGCCATGTGTATTATTTCGCTTTTCTAATTGTTTATTTTCTGTATGTTTCATTTTAATTTTTTCAGGTTACACTAAATTACGTGATTTTTATATTCAGTTTGCGTCATTTAATCCACATGCGATTACACGACACGCCGACTTTGTCTGGATTGAGCACTGAGTAGTAACAGCCTAAATTTCTAGCCACCTCACAGCCTTTCTAGAAGGAGGGAAGATCTAAATAAATATCTAAATAGATTTAATGTTCACTTCGCTACTTCCAATAACTTAGAAGCAGTTGCAATTTAAATTGAGATTTGTAACTGGCTGAAGAATGCACAAAAGTCATTTTTTTTTCCAGATTTTTACTTGACGTATTTAATGAACATGAAAAAAAAACCCCAAAATGGAGATGATTTGCTTAGAGAAAGCACTAAGCATCTTTTTTCTTTTTTTAGCACAGTTGTCCACCTAAGTTGCCAGTGGAATTAATTTAGCGTGGAGTTTTAAAAGCCTTTGCAGAATAGAGATTTATGCAGTCAAAAGAGAAGAGGACAAAAAAGAACAAGCCCCAAACTGAGCGAGTGAGGTTGGAAATAAAGAAGCATTTCTCAATAGTGAAGTTCACTTAATTCTGGCAGAAATTGCTAAAGGTTTGGGAATTTCCTGCCCTGCGGACCTTGAAAGAGAAGATAAATACTAATTTGTGTGGAAATATTTCCATGACATCCTGTCTGAATTTGGTCAATTAGTCTCCTTGTGATTGGGCGCAGTTGCTGAAATGGTAAACAAGAGAAAAGTGCCACCGCCGGGGGTGTTTCGACCTTAATCAGCGAGCCTAACCTGAGCTGTGTGCGGACCACGTTTCCCCGTGGCGCCGTGGCCTGAAGGCTGTGTACCCCGGCGACTTAGACTCACGATGTGAAGAACACGAACCTTATTATCTGGAGTGCATCCAATCTGAAGAAAATCCATTTCTTCTGACTCTCCCAGGCAATGTAAAGTAAGAGGCAGGCAATTATCTGGAGAGATTTGGAGAGTTCATGAAGAGCCCCGAGCTGCTTCTCCTCCGTGGGTGACAGAGGAGGGGAGTTCCTGTGGTCCAGCCCTCCCGGAACCCCCAGGTCGGTGTGTCACAGCCGAATATCGCAGGGCAGTCCCAGCGGCCGGCCCACAGAGACAGAACGGACAGGGGAGGCCACTAGCCTCACAGGTAGCGGCTCAATAGGGTAGGTAGAAAATGATACATGCCAGGGGCACGTGGGTGGCTCAGTCGGTTAAGTGTCCAACTTCCACTCACGTCACGATCTCACAGTTCGTGAGTTCGAGCCTCGCGTCGGGCTCTGTGCCGACAGCTCAGAGCCTGGAGCCTGCTTCCCATTCTGTGTCTCCCTCTCTCTGCTTCTCACCTGCTCATGCTCTGTCTCTCTCTGTCTCTCTCTCTCTCAAGAATAAATAAAACATTACAAAAAAACTTAAAAGAATATGATATATGCCAAAGCATTATACTGGAAGTTCAAAATAAAAATTAGAGACCAGGAAAGCAGTTGTCAGCAAAATAGACTTTACCAAAAATTACCTCTTGGCTACAGAGAGATGATATCAATGTTAAGTACAAAGAATTATATATGTAACTGAGCTTACCTGACATACATATGTTTCGGGAATACCAGTGATGGCCGTTAAAAACAAGCGCTTATTGGAACACCCGGGGGGCTCTGTCGGTTAGGCATCTGACTTTGGCTCAGGTGGTGATCTCACAGTTCGCAACTTCGAACCCCACGTCGGGCTCTGTGCGGACAGCTCAGAACCTAGACCCTGCTTTGAATTCTGTGTCTCCCTCTCCCTCTCCCCCTCCCCTGCTCACACTCTGTCTCTCTCTTTTCAAAAAAAGAGTGGCTCAGTTGGTTAAGCATCCTACTTCGGCTTAGGTCATGATCTCATGGTTCTTGGGTTTGAGCCCCATGTCGGGCTCTGTGTTGACCGCTCAGAGCCTGGAGCCTGCTTTGAATTCTGTGTCTCCCTCTCCCTCTGCCCCTCCCCTGCTCGTGCTCTGTCTCTCTCTCTCTCTCTCTCTCTCAAAAATAAAAGATTAAAAAAAAAATTAAAAACAGTGCTTATTAAGTACTTAATCTATTTAAAGAAGTAAATACTATTCATCTACTATATATAAGGTAACATACAGTGTGCTGTTAGGGCCATGGAGGCCAAGTTTCTATTCTCAAGGGATTTATGATTTGGCGGGGGTCTAAAGGAACCAGCATTCTTTGAAATTTAACTGCATGCCACATATCGTGCTAGTCCCCTTTCATCCATCATTTCATTGAATCCTTGCAATTAAATAACGTCTTCATGGCCATGGACATGGCAGTGGAGTTTCGGATTAAATGATTTTCCTGAAGTTACACTTTTAGTACCATTCCAGTTAAGATAGCATGCAGATTGCAGGTAAATACACAAGGGATAATGTGGCTGATATATTGGGAAAATAAAACAGAGTATTCTTCATTCCACCCCTTTTAACATAGTTAATTAGCTTGTTGATGCAGCTCTTAGCCCATCCAGGTGTGGTATTTTCTGGGCCCTTCTGACTGGGACTTGAGCTGGTCCCAATTTCCATCTCAAAAAACTTCCTCCTCCAGTTTTCCTAATCTCCTTCAATGACAACTCCTTTATTTCAGCTGATCAAACGAAGATGCTTAGTTAGTCCTGACTCTTGTCATTTTTTTCTTTTTCTTTGTTTTTAAGTTTATTCATTTTGAGAGAGACAGAGCAAGTGGAGGAGGGGCAGAGAGAGAGGGAAAGAGAGAGAATCCCAAGCAGGCTCCACGCTGTCAGCGCAGAGCCTGATGTGGGGCTCGAAATCCCAAAATGGGACATCGTGACCTGAGCAGAAACCCGAGTCAGATGCTTCACTGACTGAGCCACCCAGGCACCCCCTGACTCTTGTCTTTCTTCCACCCAGGCGCCCCCTGACTCTTGTCTTTAGCACCACATATTCAGTCAATTAACAACTCATGTCAGTTTTACCCTCAAAATATATTTCAAGCGTGAGGTCTCTTACTCCTGCCAGCACTCTGTTCTAAGTCACTGCCGTCTCCTGTCTTTTCTCTGCTATTACCATTGTCACTTCTCAACACAGCTGCCTGAGTAATCTGCTAAAACATGTCATGCCATGTGTATTTTCTGCTCAAAACGTTCCATTGGCACTGCATCTTATTCAGAGTCGAAGGCAAAGTTCCCAAGTTGTCCTTCAAGGCCACCCCACCATCTGGCCCTGCTCCCTTTGGGACTTCATTTCCTACCACTTCCCTGGCACTCACTTCAAACCCCACTGCCCACCTTTCCATTCCTCATATACACCCAACATGTGCTTGCCTTGTGGTGTCAGGTTCTATTTCTCAGGAATACTTTAATTAATTTATTAATTAATTATCTATGTATCTATCTATCTGAGAGAGTGAGCAGGGAAGGGACGGGGTGGGGGGAGGTGCGGGGAAGAGAATCTGAAGCGGGCTCTGTGCTGACAGCAGAGATCCAGACATGGGGCTCAAACTCACAAACTGTGAGATCGTGACCTGGGCTGAAGCCAATGCTCAACAGACTGAGCCCCCCAGCCGCCCCCCGGGAACACTCTTTCATCAAATATTCTCCTGGTTTTATTGTTTATATCTGCACAAGACACAAATTGACACGATCTATTTGGAGGGAAGTATGTATGAGATGCCTTGAAATATGCATATTATGTGAACCATCAAGTTTTCTTCTAAGAATTCCTTCGAAGGAAAGAGCACATTATAAACGTAAAGATTTATAGGCAGAGATACATAAGTAGTACAGTGTATTTGTGAATACTATGAAGATACAGGAAATAGAAGTGTCAAAATGATGGGGTTCTTTAAATAAATTTGACACCCTGATACCACAGGCTACTGTTCTTCCACTGAGAATCATGTTGTAGGACAGAACTCGTTGAAAATATTCCAGCAGATTACCATTTTATGAAATGACAAAAATATGCCTGAACCCAATGGAGGGGCAGATCAGGCAGGTACCTCCTTAGGTGTCAATAAAAATGGGACGCTGAGCGTCACTGGGAATATAATGAAACCGAGAAAAGCTTATTTATCAGAGCACCTTTCTGGAAGAGGAGAGAACAGATACTTGAATGTGGCAATTAGGGTGGGTCTGGAGTGGTGGGATCCCCAAGATCATGCTCCAGTACTAAAACATGGTTGTGAGGGGTGCCTGGGTGGCTCATTGGAGCGTTTGATCTCGGCTCAGGTCATGATCTCATGGTTCGTGACTTCGAGCCCCATATCTGGCTCACTGCTGTCGGCGCAGAGCCCGCCTCAGATCCTCTGTCCCTCTCTGTCTCTGCCCTTCCCACGCTTGCACTATGTCCCAAAAATAAACATTATAAAAAACCATGGCTACAAAATTTCCTTTTAAGGAGGGTAGGCCCAATTAACTAGGACTTGTTTGTGGATCTGCGAAGTGTACAAGTTTGGGACCCGAGTAGCCCAAAAAGTAGATGAAGCCTGATCCCTGGCGTTGAGATCCCCTTCTCTGATCTTTTACCGGATACTTAGACCCTCCCTTCTAAAGAAGTATAATGTGATGCAAAGGAGTCTCCGTAGTCTTTATGTGTACATGTTCATTGATAACTCTTTAGGATTCTAGGGTTATCATTAGGCTTCGTTGTGCTTTTCAGGCGTGTTTCTTTGGTGTTTGATGCAGGCTAATTTGGTAAAGGGGAAGAAAACAATTAAGCAGAGGAAATATTGTAAATTTTATAAAGATAAATCTGAATCATGACAGAGTGTGCCAAGATAGATTGTTCCACAGCGTTTAAAGATGCAATGGAGGAAAATAGGGACAGAGAAGAAGTCTTTAGATTTGAGGGTGGAAGGTTGAGAGCAACCTCGAAAAGGCGAGAGCTCAGTGGCAGAAACAAGCCTGCCATCCATTGAAGACTCGAAGAGAGAAAAATACTAATTTTAACAGAAAAATGAACAAATGAATTTCAAAGCAATATCGAGGATAAAAGTGCCTTTTCTGGGGGCGCCTGGGTGGCTCAGTCGGTTGAGCGTCTGACTTCGGCTCAGGTCACGGTTTCGCGTGCGTGGGTTCGAGCCCCGCGTCGGGCTCTGTGCTGACAGCTCAGCCTGGAGCCTGTTTCGGATTCTGTGTCTCCCTCTCTCTGACCCTCCCCTGTTCATGCTCTGTCTCTCCGTGTCTCAAAAATAAATAAATAAATAAATAAATAAATAAATAACGTTAAAAAATTAAAAAGAATAATTTACTTAATCCTCGAACCTCATAACAACCATATGAGGTCAGGCATTATTATCCACATTTTGCATATGACAAACTGAGTCAGAGATCTAATAACATGTCTAAGCTAATGCAGTTAGCGGTAGGGATAGGATTTAACGTCGGTGCTTTAAACAGTGTGAGTGCAGCCCTTAACCATTACGCAGAATTGCTTGTCCGATGTGGCTAAAATGAAGAGGGGTAATAGAGAAGAGAGTCTGGCCTTGGGAATACTGTGCACAGAGAAACCAGGACTGTCAGTAAAAAGGTAAGCAGAAGCAGGATCCTCTGGGAACGAGAATATAAAACAGAGTGCGAATGTCTTAATGCCAGAGTGACTTGTGAGAAAGGAGCATTTTCGGAATGGGATGTTCACTAGGCTGGTGTCGGACCCAGGGAAGAGGAAATGCGTGGGGATTTCGAAGAAAGAAACCCACCAGGCAGTTCCGCAGAGTGATGACTTGCTTGCCAGGCGAGACAGAAGGTAAAGGTCATCTCGTGCAGAGATTCCGGGCTGGCATTTTGTAGGACCGAGAACACTAATTAAAAATGGGCTGAGAGGTACTGACAGGCTTTTGACGAACTAGGGGGAGAAGTTAAGTACAGTTTCCATTGTAGTATGCTTATATACCCTCAAAAGTGAGATCTGGCCTCTTTCTAAGGAGTCCTTAGTGCGTACCCACACCGAGGTTGAAGACCGGGCCTAGTTGTAGGCTGGTTGCCTTCCAGGTGTGGCTCTGAACATGCAGCGTCACAATCCCTCAGGAACTTGTTGGAAATGCAAACTAATCTTTGTCACTGTCCCGCAAGACCTCTTGGAGCAGGACCCAAGAATCTCTTGTGTTACGAAGACTTCCAGGTCATTCTGATGACATTGAAGTTTGATGCCCACTGGTCTAGAAGATCCGCGAATTCGTTAGCACGTAGGGAATCCTGGAGGAGAATAACTCACCCATCCCCTCAACTTACCCTCACAAAGTCTTCACCCAATCTAGGCTCAGAAGGGAGGCTGCTGAAAGGCCTATGCCTGGCCTGGCTGAATCCAGATTCTGGAAGAGGTCAGTGAAGTTATTAAATGGATATAGCTGATGAGATAGGGGGAAAGTTTCAGTGCAGCTGAGTCGAAAGAGCCACATCAGAATACGCCTTTTACACGCAAGTAACGTGCACTCATTGTCTACATCTTCCCTCATCCATGACCCTCACCAGATGTCACAGATCGCTGGTGTAGGTAAAACTCAGAGATGAGAGGAGAGCCAACGATGTATATTGCTCATGTTACTTGATGAGAAAAAAGTTTCCACAACTTACCATAGCTGTTTTCACTCAGCCTCATCAAAATAGTCACATCTAATTGGCCACTTCAAGTCGCCATGTTTTAGTTTTTATTTTTAATTAATTAATAATTTTATTTATTTATTTATTTATTTGAGAGAGACAAAGTGTGAGTGAGCGAGGGGCAGACAGAGAGAAAATCCCAAGCAGGCTCCACACTGTCAGCAGCGAGCCCGAAGCCGGGCTTGAACTCACGAACCGTTAGATCATGACCTGAGCCGAAGTCGGGTGCTCAGCTGACTGAGCCAACCGGGCGCCCGTCAAAGTGCCATGTTTTAGAAGAAGGATCTTAGAATCCAAGAAATAAATAATACTCGCTTCAGAAAGGTGAAATTGGCTCATTGCAAGAATTAAAAGATTTTTCAATATAATTAAACCCTAACCCCTTTTGGCAACATGACTCAATTTGTGTTTTCTGGTGCTAGATTAAAAATAAAAGAATATCCTTCATTAACTGTTATCGCTATTCTAAACATGCCAGAAGATATTATAATAGACATATCCAGACGTTTGAGATTAGAGTCTTCTCTCAGGGTCACGGGCATAAATCTGGCCCAGGTTGATTGGACAGGAGTGAAAGTAATTACTACTGGATCCTCTCTCTGATGGATTAATTAGCTGGGAATGAAGCGACCGCGTGCAGTAAACCGTATTTTATAAGCAGCTTCTATTAGATGGACGATCAGTTGCATACAAAAATCACTTCTTCAGGTAGGACCAGTGTCCCTCTACAGCAAGCTGACAGCATCAAATGGCAGACTTTCTTAAACTTTCTCATCGCAGCTTCCTGAAGGCATAGAAAAGTCTTGGGTCCCATACACGAGGGCTATCTTGGGACTTTTCCACATCAGTCTGCCGTGAGCAAAAAACTTCTGTAAATCGGTTTTATTTTAGAAATTTAAGAAGAGATTGCCTTTCACTTAAAAATATATCCATGTTTATTTCGATCTGAAAATAATGATTTAACTCACCACCATCAAGAAAAATGGACACTTGGGAAAGATGTATTACTTTTGTCCTGTGGCTCAGGATATATTGCTGTGTTTTCTCACAGACCCAGGGTTGAATGAATAGTAGGAAGAAAAGTCGGTCTGGGGCAGTTTTCCTGGTCAATCCCGATGTCTGTAAATAAGAAGATGCTAATAATCCCTCTACCATCATAGTCGTTATTATGAAATTGTAAAATAACATGCATAAAAAGTTTGCGTAAATGATAAATCGCTGCAGAAATAGAGCACTATGAGTCCGATCACTCATATCCAAATACTGAGCAACTTACCCAGCTTTCTTCGCTGTATTGGCTGTCCGCTGTTGGGTTGTACAAAGAAACGACTGAACAGAGCAAAATGCACGTGGGTAATTTCACATTGCTGCTTACTTACCAAGAATAGAAACAAAAGCAGGAATATAACTGAACCCAACCTTTCTCCCAATTTCAAAGGGGTCCCTTTCAACATCAATTCTAGCTCTTGGTCTTGCTGGCTTATTTCAAGTAACGGGAAAGCCCACCACATATTAAGACAGCCCATGCCAGCTTTTCTCATCTCCAGTTGTTAGAAAGGTTTTCGTTTGTTGATTTGAGGCCACTCACCATTACGGCACGGATGGTGTCCCTCTCAAATTCACGTATCAAAGTCCTAATCCCCAGCAGCCCAGAATGGGACTATATTTCGATACAGGTGATAACGTGAAAACGAGTTTATTGGATTGTGATGGGCGGGTAGCACACACGTGTGCCGCATACGTAACGTCGCTTAATCGACACGTGACGGTATGACCCAATATTAATACTTTTCATCGTACACAAAGAACCAATGTGTAAAGAAATTAAAGAACAAGTCAGAAGTCATATGGATATATGGAATGGTTGACCCAGCAAGCGAATCCAGTTTACCAACTAGAGTCCGTACCCCTCGCTATTACCACACGACTGCCGCTGCCCCTCCCCGCTCCTCCTCCTCACATGAAAGTAAGAGATTATGTTTTATTCACCCGTGAATGTCGGTGCTGGCTATATATAATACTAGTCACTAAATAATGTCATTGAATGAATGAATGAATGAATGGGCAAATGACTGTCGATTAGCCCATTCAAGCAGTTAAAAATGCACTTCACTTTATCGTCCTTTTGTTTGTTTTTCCCTTTTGTCGAAATGTATACGAAAAGATCCTCACAAATCACTTTTTACACCAAGGAAAAAATATGTGCACACACATATGCCTTTCTACTATATTAACCAGCCTGGTAATCTAAGATTGTATTTTTTTTTTTTTTTTTTTTTGGTAATACGTGTTTTGGGGCGAGTGCAAGTGGGGAAGGGGCAGAGAGAGGGGGACGGAGAAGCCTAAGTGGGCTCTGCACTGACAGGCTAACAGAAGCGAGCCCGATGTGGGACTCGAACTCACGCATCGGGAGATCATGATCTGAGCTGAAGTTGGGACACTCAGCTGATTGAGCCACCCAGGTGCCCCTGGTTGGTAGTCCCAAATTGTTAACGTGACCTGGTATTCTTTTATTTTCTTTTTCAGTTTATTTACTTATTTTTGAGAGAAGAGAGAGAGCAGGGGAGGGGCAGAGAGAGGGAGAGACAGAACCCCCAGCAGGCTCTGTGCCAGCAGCGCAGAGCCTGACGCGGGCCTCAAATCCACAAACTGTGAAATCGTGACCTGAGCCGAGACCAAGAAAGAGTCAGATGCTGAACTGACGGAGCCACCCAGGTGCCCCTATTTTATTTCACTTTTTAAAAGATTTTGTTTTTAGGTAATCTCTACACCCAACGTGGGGCTCAAACTCACATGCTCCACCGACTGAGCCCACCAGGCACCCCTGTACAATCTGGTATTATTAACTAGCTGCTACTAACCTCTACTTTATTAGGGCTCTAAAGTCACCTATTTGGCAGTCTGTCTGGGATTTTTCTTTGCATTGATATTAAGATCAGAGATCTTGGAATTCCAGGGTTTCAGCATCTTGGGGAAAGAAGAGAGGAAATATTGCCTGCCTTTAGTCTTTTGTCAGTGTATGAAGGCTTATTTATTGGGCGGACCAAGGCTAGAGCCCAGTAGTAAAGCAGAGATAACAAAAATGATCGTAGAAAAAAACCAATCTATATTTCCAAAGAAAACACAGCATCAGACTGGTTACCGGCAAACACCTCAGGATTTTGTTGTGTATTTCCTTAGTAATCACTTTGTTGTCAAGTGGCCCTTTTATTTTCATTACAAACGGGAGCGGTGGGCATCATAATCTCGGCAGTGCTTACGGCCTCTAAAAGCCCTCTCAGGTCCTCCCACTCTCCTTTTATTCCACACACATCTTTTCATTTATCTGAATTAGGATACTTGAATGTATTTCAAGTTTTGACAGGAAGTACTTGCATTCCAAGATACACTGTTTGTCCCTGGAAGTGTCTTGAATTTGTGTTTTAATAACATTTCCTCAAGTCTACCTTGGTGGTTTTGGTTGTCGATTTGTGGCGTTGATGCATTTGATCAAGCTCTGTGATTCAGTCATTAAATGAAAATAAATTTTGGCATTTTTTTGTCAAATCGTAATACCAAATCTGTGATCTGTTTACCCAATGTTCTCTAAAGTTCCTTTCAGTAAATAATCATTTTTCAAACCAAGAAGAATAATGTTGAATTTGGGGATGCAAAGATATTAACTAGAAAACAAACCTAGGTTTTAAAATTTTTAAACCTTTTTTCTAATAAACCCCATCACAGAATGAACTTCTGACTTTACTTTTGACATATAAATTATCTATATGAAAGAAATAGAAGGCCAACTAGCTGTATATCTTATTTTATTTATTTTATTTTCGTAGTTTTTAAAATTTTATTTTAGAGAGAGAGAGCATGATGATCAGGGGAGAGGGGCATGGGGGGAGAAAGGGGGGAGAGGGGGAGAGAGAGAGAGAGAGAGAGAGAGAGAGAGAGAATCTTAAGCAGGCCCCATGCTCTGTGCAGAGCCCTATGTGGGGCTTGATCCCATGACCCTGGGATCATGACCTGAGTGAAATCAAGAGTCGCACATTGAACCGACTGAGCCACCCAGATGCCCCTACCTCTATATTTTAAACACATATTTTCCCCAAAGAAGATGACATTAAAGGAGTATAAAATAGTTTGAAAGATGTGATAATAGTAATGCTTTCTTTTTTTTTTTTTTTTTAATTTTTTTTTTCAACGTTTATTTATTTTTGGGACAGAGAGAGACAGAGCATGAACGGGAGAGGGGCAGAGAGAGAGAGAGACACAGAATCCGAAACAGGCTCCAGGCTCTGAGCCATCAGCCCAGAGCCTGACGCGGGGCTCGAACTCACGCATCGCGAGATCGTGACCTGGCTGAAGTCGGACGCTTAACCGACTGCGCCACCCAGGCGCCCCAATAATGCTTTCTTAATAGAACAAAATTGACCTTTGTGTTCTACTAAGATTTGGGCTCTACCTCATTTAAATTTTAAGAATCCATGTTTTAATCTCCGTTTACTGATCTTGAGGTGATTGATGCTGCTCTATAAAAATGTAACCTTCACAATACTGATGGCAACATCAGATTTTTGTTAGAATTTTTCAGAGACACATCTTCCTGTTACAACTGACATTCAGGAACATCATCTGGATATTCAAGATAAGAGTGTGCGCGAAAGTGTGCCACAATTCAGGTAGCACTATCTCTCCTGCTGACCTCAATTTACAATATTAAATTGTAAAATCCGCACATGTTGTGCTTATAAAATTCTAAGTGTTTAACAGTGTTAAAACAACTGGAATGGGGTCAAGCGAGTATTATTGAGAATGCCATCATGGTGGCAGACCTTTTAAAGGTCAGTCATTTAAAGGAATAAGTCATTTAATCAGAAAAGATCAAGAGCTACTACATTTTTCAAATCACTCATTTACTTTTCCACAGCGACCACAAAAGTCCGAACGGCCTTTGGAAAGGGATGAGATGTCCTAGAGTAAATAACATTGACGTGGGAACTTTGAAAATCTCATTGAGCTGAGAAACCCCATGGTTGAAAAGAATTATTAAATACACATTGACGGTATACACATAAAACAAATGATAACGTATTCAAGTGTAATAATACTTAGATCATTTTTAGCTGACTATAGGCCTTATACACAAGTAGCTATCCTTGATTATATGCTAGATAATCTACGATGTGGCTTAAATAATTTTCTCTGTGGAAACGGACCCGTGTTCCGTAAGCAATACTGCTTCACATCAGGGAAACCATCTGAGCAAGACTGTCTCCATGTTATAGTAATCCTGATCAAGGCAGAAGCCTTTCCTTACAAAGGAGCCGGATGGGTTCATTTCCCGTTAGTTCTTTTGTTCCATTCTCATTAACCGTTCAGCTTTTGTTTTGTCACACACAGTTTTGGTTTTTTTTTTTCTCTCTCTTTAAAGGCCTGGAAATGCTCAAAACTTGCATTTGCACAAAGAGCACGAAATATTCTATAAAGTCTGTCAGTGCATTTTGAGATGACACGACCACATCGTCAGTGATTAATGATAAGTTAAAATGTTAAGGGCATTTGGATTAAAATGCAATTAACCTATGGCGGCATCCCCCCTGATTTTTAGGTGATAGTTTAATTCTTATTCATATTCACAGCTGGAAAGGGGCTTCCTGTCCAAATGTCACCGCTATGATGGACTTCTGTGTTCAGATATATATTCTATTTTCACAACGTATTGGTTAAGACGCATGTTTTTCCTTGGCTGGCAACTGTGCGAATTATTCAGTAGGCAGTTGCCTGTGCCCCTCCTGGAGACCCACCCGGAATATTTCCAGATATTAGCCAGCTTGATCACATGGACTGTTGTAGTTCTAGCAAGTGATCATTTATCAGCTACAGTGTTTGAAATATTGCTACACCTCCAGGAAGAACTTCCTGTGTGAGTGTGCATATGTGTGAGTGATTAAAAGGATGGAGAGCCACTAGAGAGAAGGATACTTTTATTAATCATTGATGCCTCGCCCCTTCCTTCTTCTCGAAAAGACTAAAACATGGCATTATGTATGAGAAGATAACCAATGATACATCCACAATTCAGAATAATGCTTTGGGAATATTGTGGAACCTTTTCTTCCCTTCCCTTCCCTTCCCTCCCCTCCCCTCCCCTCCCCTCCCCTCCCCTCCCCTCCCCCTTCCCTCTCTTAGAGCTGGGAGTTGCTCAAGGAATATAATGACCACATTCCTTTCCATTAAACTATTATAGATACATCTACTATCCTGTTTAACTTCTATCCCCATCCTGATTTCCCTTCTCTCCCAACTCCCCATACAGATAAACACTAGTAGGAGTTTGAAAGCTATTCTTCCACTTTTTAGTTTCTATATAAACAGCTATAGAAAAGATATAGTACAGTTTTTCTTTTTAAAAATTTCATATAAGTGGCAAGCTTTACAAATCCTTCTTCAACTTACCTTTTCAAACTCATTAATATGTGTGTGAGTTTCATCTGTGCTGCAATGCATTCTAGTTCATTTAATTTCATAGCTGTATAGTATTCTATTGTATGATGTGCAGCAGGTTACTGATCTAGTTCCATGCTGATGGGCATTCAGTCTATTTCCAGTTTTTAATGATGATAAACAATTCTAAAATGAATAACGTTTGTGTTTCTTTACGCTGTGTGGGAGAGATTCTGCAGCAAGGAATTCCTGGGTCGTACAAGTGTGGACGTTTTCGGCTCTTCACGGTATCGATTGCTAAATCGCTCTCTGGAGTGGATATCCCGATTTACAGTCCCATCACCTGTACGTGAGGATACCATTCCCCCACGCCCTTGCCAAATCAGATGTTACCATATATATAATTTTACGTTCTTCTCTATTATTGTAGTTGTCGTAATAAGCGTATGAGGGTTTTGGAATTTATGTGTCTGAAATAAAATTTAGGGTAAAAATGCTCATACCATTTGGACAGAAATTTTGTATCTGAAATCTGTCTTAAGAAAATACTGAAAAATTGAGGACGCAATGTTAGAGCTTTGTGGATGGCAAAGGCGACACTGGAGGAAAGAAAAAAAGGATACAGGAAAGAATGAACGAAATTTTTAGAAATTGTATATATAATTTTTGAGATCCATATGAATAATATTTTACCAATGTTACAAATTTAATTTTAGGGAATGATAAGCATTTATTTAATCTGACAATGTTAAACAGAATCATGAGTCAGCGAGGAACAATACTTGGCTACCTTCTAGAACAAAGTGAGAAGAAGAGATTTACAAAGTAAACATAGGAAATAACAGAATTATTAAAAAAAAAAAACCCTTAGCTCTTGAAAATGAGGAGCCTTGGTTCTCTGAAATCATCAAGGGCATGACAAAGTCAATATAAAGCACAGGAAATTATGCTGATAAAACTGAGTATCCTTGCTCTCTAAGCAGATTACTCAGGAAGTAAAGAAAGACACAAAATGTCATTTTCACAGAAAACAAAGTTCGTTTTGCATCAGTATATTTGACACTAAAGGTCTTTTTTTTTTTTTCTTTTTACGTTATAAAATGTTTTCTTCACAAAAACAAACTTTGAGAAACACGGTGCAATGTAAAAGCCAAGAACTCCTTCGGGAAGCACTGCTGGTGTGCACCGCATAGTCCAGACTTTTTCCAAGTAACATTCTGTATTATCAGTTTAGAAACAGAGCACTGAATTCAGAAGCCTCTTATTTCTCACTGCTTGATTTTTTTTTTTTTTTTTTTTAAGAAATTGCACGAGGGGCACCTGGGTGACTCGGTCAGTTAAGCGCCTGACTCTTGATCTCAGCTCAGGTCATGATCTCACGGTTCGTGAGATTGAGCCCCACATCCAGCTCGGCGCTGACAGCATGGAGCCTGCTTGGCATTCTCATTTCTCTCTCTCTCTCTCTCTCTCTCTCTCTCTCTCTCTCTCTCTCCCCCTCCCCTCATCCCCCCACCCGCACTGTCTCTCACAATAAATACTTAAAAAAAAAAAAAGCAGGAACATACTTAAAAGAAATATGCACTAAAGCACATAGTAAATCACTAATATTTACAACAGCATAGATAATAATTAACATAATAGATTGCATTTTAGCCATGTTTCAAAGAACACTTAACAGGTCAACATCATTGTGTGTTACTGGTCTTGTGTCTTACGCATAGTAGATGCTTAACAAACGTGTGATGGCCAAGAAGTTCAAATGAATTCTGTAACCACTTGCTTCAGTTCTCACATGTGTCAATTTGGGACAGAAACCTTCGATACTGCCACAGAAACCACAGTATGATATGGCAGATGGTATGATAACCCTGAAAAGAATCTCCGAGACTTGACAGTATTCGTTTTCCAGGTCTTTTATAAAGCTCTCATAAAACTAATTAAATCTTAGCCAGTTTTGACCAAGACAAATAAAGTCCCTTTTCTGTGAAGCTTTTAAAGCTTTTCATAGCCACTTAGGTTTTTTTCTTTTTGAAAATATTTTAGGGCAAAACTACTCTTTCTTTCTTAACAAAAGCATCCTTGGCATACCGTGCGTAAAAGTCATTCCCCTCTTCCACTGTTTCTAGTAGGCTCCTTTACAGATATTCCTTCTCATTTTTTTTTTTTTTTTTATTTTTTTAAAAATTTTTTTTTTCAACGTTTATTTATTTTTGGGACAGAGAGAGACAGAGCATGAACGGGGGAGGGGCAGAGAGAGAGGGAGACACAGAATCGGAAACAGGCTCCAGGCTCTGAGCCATCAGCCCAGAGCCTGACGCGGGGCTCGAACTCACGGACCGCGAGATCCGCGGGGCTCGAACTCACGGACCGCGAGATCGTGACCTGGCTGAAGTCGGACGCTTAACCGACTGCGCCACCCAGGCGCCCCTCCTTCTCATTTTTAATAACGAGTAACATATTTTACAGAGAAAACTAGATCATTGTAAACTGTCATGCACCATCATTTGGTAGCTGATTAGCAAAGTTTATGAATGTATTACCCAGAGTTTTTAAAAGTATATGCTTCCTTATAGTATAAACTCTCTTTTTTAAAAGTATATGCTTCCTTATAGTATAATCTCTCAATGTGGCAAAAAGAACATGTTCATTAACTGATCCAAATATATTTAGCCTCTCTATACCATGGAAAATAAGAAAAGGTTATATAAATTTAAACGTGCACTGAGTAATGTTTCAGTATTTTATGTTGCTTAGAAATGATCTAGGTACTTAATAAATGCGTACTATTTAACTGAGTTTAACATAAATCTAAAAGTTTTAAGTTACTAAAGAGGTACTCAAACGTTTTAAGGCTGACAGGTTATGATACGTAATTGCTGTGACAAAGTTTGTCAGAAGAATGAGTCCGTTTATTTAAACACAGATTTGCATTTTTCATTATCATCAGTATCTAGTGATTGTCGTGCTAACTTATTTGATCATTGAACCTGCATTAAGTTCAACAAGAATAAGCCCAAGCCCAACTGTAATAAAAATGTGTCAACTTAATGTTGATAACAGAAGACCCAGCTGTTTTTATTACATGAATAACATTCAACTAGTCTGATTTGCCAACAATTGACCTAAACTATGTGAGCTTAAATTCTTAAAACATTTGGGCTGATTTCGCTAAGAATGCTTTTTGTATATGTTGGAAATACTCAGTTTTATCGATTTCTGGGAGCTTTAGTATGCAGACACACAAACGTAAACACACAGATACACATAGAGAGTTTATAGCTTTCATCCTAAAGCTTCAGCTCCGAGTCAGCCAAAAATGCAGAAATAGAAGACTCACTGGTTTATATAAAAATATTAGCTCTCATTTTGGTCCCACTTTTATAATTTAGTAGGATTGTATTTCTGGGAGATGGGACAGGTTGAGTTTACCTGCTCAAAATGAAGGCCACGGTATTCACAACCACATTTGTGGAGGCCACCAGGATTCTTTTCGGGGAGGCGTAATCTCGTGGAGACTGTGGACTGAATTTGGGGTGGGGGCCTGAGGTGGCCCCAAGCAGCCCTGTGTCTCCAAAGCACATCTGAGGGGGTGCATTATACAGTCTGTTTCCAGTTAGTTTCTGGTGGTTTTAGCTTCACTTCAGGTGGTTGCTTTTAGGGTCTGTGAGAACATCAAGAGGTTGTGACGGGGGTAGAGGGACATAATAATGTTCTCCTGACTGTAGAGAGTTGAGGGGCTGGGGTGGGAAAGGAAAGCTATGGTCAGAATGGATAGGAAGGTAGAGGAGGTGGGGATATTGAACGAAGACCGATCAAAAGATTCAAGGTAGCTAAAGAGAAGGTCAAAGGGGGTGAAAAGAGGAAGGAGGATCAATGAGAGGAAGGAAGACGGGTGATGGAAAGGGCTTAGATGAGCCAATTTGAGTACAACCCATTTCGCAAAGAGGCTGTTGAAGTTCCAAATCACCGTTTGTGAAATTTTGCCATTTTGGGGGACAGCGGACCAAATGAGTGATATTGTGGAATAGTATATGGTGGGCAGAGGAGGATTAGGTGGTATGCTTTGTGAAGTGAGAACCACCTTTGGGATTAGGTGAAGACTCAAACACAAGAGACCTCACAAAACAGCCCTGACAAGTCTTGTTCAAAGAGGAATCGTGTATTAAATCCTCCCCCGCCACCCCGCTTGGAAAAGAAAAAAAAAAAAAAAAACATAAAAATCAAAACAAAACCAAAAAACAAAAAAACACTTCTGTCCAGGAGTTAAGCAGAAAAACACCAGGAAGAACCTCGTTGTTTGTTTGTTTGTTTAATTTTTTAATGCTTATGTGTTTTTGAGAGAGAGCGCAAGCAGGGGAGGGGCAGAGAGGGACAGAGATGCAGAATCCAAAGTAGGCTCCAGGCTCTGAGCTGTGAGCATAGAGCCCGACGCGGGGCTCGAACCCACAAACGGTGAGATCATGACCTGAGCCGAGGTGGGATGCTTAACCGACTGAGCCACCCAGGCGCCCCAGGAAGGACCCCGTTTTAACAAAATCAAAGTAACTCGCCATTATGCTACAACAAATGTCTGGAACACTGGATTTGGACTTGGAATTTAACTTGTGAGCCTAATTTCCCCAGCCAGGAAGGGACAAAGGGTCTGAGAACCTGACGTAAATCAACCTGAGTGAAGACAGCAGAGTCCAGTATATAGTCTGTACTCTATTTAAATCATGGCACCAGGAAACTGGTAATAATTAGGTAAGAAAAGACTTTATTTGGGGCGCCTGGGTGGCTCAGTCGGTTGAGCGTCCGACTTCGGCTCAGGTCATGATCTCACGGTCCGTGGGTTCGAGCCCCGCGTCGGGCTCTGTGCTGACAGCTCAGAGCCTGGAGCCCGCTTCGGATTCTGTCTCCCTCGCTCTCTGCCCCTCCCCCGTTCATGCTCTGTGTCTCTCTGTCTCAAAAATAAATAAAACATTAAAAAAAATTAAAAAAAAAAAAAGAGAAGACTTTATTCAAACTGACTATTGCAATAGGGAGAAATATCCAAGTATCTCACAGTCAAACACAGAGAGGCTTCTCTTTCACACAGTAAGTGAGGAAAAGTTGGGAGTGGGGGAGGAAGTGTCAGTCCTGTCTGCCCATGTCCGAATAAGCCGATAAAAACGGGCATGATCTGCATTTTCTGGTTTGCTCAGGCCTGGGGAAAAGCCAGAGTTCAGGGGACTGTGGGGACGCGAGAAGCCTGACTACAGTGGAGTCAAGGCAGAGCAGGGAGTAGCAAATGCGCAGTCGTGAACACTTGATCAGTGATACATTTGTGTTGTGTTCGACCACCGTGCTGGCAGTAATTTGTTATAGCCATAACGGGAAACTAATACATGCATATATTAGAGAGGAAAAAGGCTGAAAGTATCTAAGTATTCATATCAAGAAGCTGCAAGTTAAATCTAATGAAAGCAGAAAGTATTAAATAATGAAGATTAAAGGAATATACAAGATGATACAAAGATACTATGGCTAATATCTAATACTTTTGAAGTTTTGGCTAAACTGGACAAAAGCTCTTTGTTAACATTTTAAAAAAGTATTTTAAAAATATTTTGAAGATTTATTTATTCATTCTTAAGTAATCTCTGTGCCCAACATGGGGCTCGAACTCAAGACCCCCAGATCAAGAGTTGCATGCTCTTCCGACTGAGCCAGCCAGGTGTCCCCAAATGGACAGATTCTTAAACCATGCACACACCGTATTGAACAAGATGTGAGAAGTAAGAAATCTGAATTTCCATAGACAATGGATTTGTTAGTAAAAATATTCCCACAAACCCAAGCTCAATCCCGGATGGCTTCATTAGTGAATTCTTTCAAATGTTTAGATAAGAAAAAAAGTACATAGACAGTTCCCGAGGATATAGGCAAAAGCAATATTTACCAACTCTTTTTGTAAATCTAGAATAACCTTAGTACCAGCATTTGACAAGGATATTACTAGAAAAGAAATTGTGTCATTATATCTTATTAATAGAGATTCAAATACCATAAACAAAATAGTACCAGATTAATCCTAGTAAATAAGATAATACATAGTGGCCTATAGGTTTTATTCTAGAACTGTGAGTTGTTTACCTCTGCAAAATCAATTTAATTCATCGTATTAATAGAATGAAAGAAAAATGTTTGTAGATACAGAAAAAAATATTTGATAAAAGTTAAAACTAATGTATGATAAAACCTCTTAAAAATCTAGGAATAGAAGGGAATTTCCTTAATCTGAAAAGAGTCTACAAAAAATAAAAACTGAAAACCTGCAACAAACATGATACTCACGGTGACATATTTAAACCCTCCATTGTGATATTAGGACTAAAACAAAAGGACCTTATCACTAGTTCTATTGAACATTTTATTGAAGGTCATAACCAGTGCAAAAAGCAAGGAAAATACATTAACTTCATAAGCATTGGAAAGGATGAAATCTATCATTTTTTGCAAGTGATATGATTATACACATAGAAAATCCAAAAGAATCCTATCTTCAGACAAATTCTTAGACTTAATAAGAGAATTTGGAATTGGTGCTCACTGCAAGGTCAATATTGATAATAAAGCAATGGTATTCTACATACTAGTATTAAATGATTGGGAAAGGAAAATAAAAATGTTATTGAGGATAGTATTTAAAAATTTAAATAGCTAGTAATGAATTTAATGAAAACATGCAAGTTCTATACAGTGAAAACTACAAAACACTAATGAGATAAATTGATAAATATAAAGTAACTGGAAGGATCTACCTTTTTTTTTTCTTTTAGATATTATATTTTTAAGTAATCTCTGCACCCAGTGTGGGGCTCAAACTCACAACCCCGAGATCAAAAGTCACATGCTCTACCGACTAAGCCAGCCAGGCACCCCAGGATCTACCATTTTCATGGATTAAAGGGTTTCATGTTGTAAATTCTCCCGAACTTAAATGAAATTTTAAAAAAAAATTGTTTTTTTTTTAAATTTTTACATTGATTTATTTTTGAGAGACAGAGAGACAGAGCACAAGCTGGGGAGGGGCAGAGAGACAGTGAGACAGAATCCAAAGCAAGCTCCCGGCTCCTAGCTGTCAGCCCAGAGCCTACCTCGGGGCTCAAACTCACAAACCGCAAGATCATGACCGGAGCCCAAGTCGGACGCTTAACCGACTGAGCCACCCAGGTGCCCCTTAAATGAAATTTTAATAACAGTTCTAGCAAGGGGTGTGTGTGTGTGTGTAATAATTCTACAGCTTAGACGGAAATGCAGCAGAACAAGATTATTCAAGAGTATCAAAATGTTGTGAAGAATATCAAAGCTGGAATATATACATTCCTAGATGTCAAAAATTAGCAACCCACAGTAATTTGGACAATGCTGTCCCAGTGGAGAGCCTGGAAAGTGGCCCACATATACATACACGGTAACTTGGTTTATGACAAAGGTGCCTCTACAGTGTAGTAGGAGAAGTTTGCAATTTTGAGTAAATAGTGGTGCTGGGCCAGTTAACTACCCACATGTAAACAGTATCTCATTTGATACCTAAAAGTGAATTCCAAGTCTATCATCTAAAAGTGAAAGTTAAAGCGATAAAGCATTAGGGGCACCTTTTCTTCCTTTTTTTTTCTTTGTAATTCTTTATATTTTGGATTAATGTCCTTTGTTAAATATATATTGCAAATACCTTTTCCTACTTTGGAGCTTTCGTCTTCACTTTATTTAAAAAAAAATTTTTTTTTTTTTAAAGTAGGCTCCACACAGGGTGCCTGGGTGGCTCAGTCGGTTAAGCATGTGACTCTTCATTTCAGCTCAGTCCTTTAAAAAAAAAAAAATGTTTATTTTTTGAGGTAGAGAGTGTCCCCAAGGAAGGGGCAAAGAGAGCGGGGGATAGAGAACCCAAAGCAGGCTCCACACTGACAGCAGTGAGCCTGATGTGGGCCTCAAACTCAAGAACCATGAGATCATGACCTGAGCCGAAGTCCGATGCTCAACTGACTGAGCCACCTAGGTGCCCCTTGCCCTCAGGTCTTGATCTCCAGGTTAGGAGTTCAAGCCCTGCATTGGGCTCCGTGCTGGGCATGGAACCTACTTTAAAGGTTGGTTGGTTGGTTGGTTATTTATTTATTATTTTTTATTTGAGAGAGAGAAAGAGAAAGAGCATGAGCAGGGGAGGATCCGAGAGAGAGGGAGAGAGAGAATCTCAAGCAGGCTTTGCCCTGTCAGCTCAACATTGGGGCTCACTTATGAACCATGATGAACCATGAGATCATGACCTGAGGCAAAATCAAGAGTCAGATGCTTAACCAATTGAATCACCCAGGCACCCCATGTGGAGCCTACTTTAAAATAAAAAAAAGGGGTGCCTGGGTGGCTCAGTCAGTTAGGCATTCGACTTTGGCTCAGGTCATGATCTCACGGTTTGTGGGTTCGAGCCCTGTGTCGGGCTCTGTGCCGACAGCTCAAAGCCTGGAGCCTGTTTCGGATTCTGTGTGTCTCTCTGTCCCTCCACGGCTCGCACTCTTGTCTCTCTCTCTCTCAAAAATAAATAAACTTAAAAAAAAAGTTTTTTAAATTAAAATACAAGAGCAAGGAAGAAAGTGCCAAAGTGGGAAAAGGTATTTTCAATATATATTTGACAAAGGATGTTAATCCAAAATATATAAAGAATTACAAAGAAAAAGAAGGCAAACATGACAAAAGAAAAATGACTAAAATTTAAATAGGTGTGTTACAAAGGAAGATATGCAAATGACCAATAAACATGTGAAAATGATACTTAAATATATGTACATATATATATAAATAAATTACTCACACAAATGTATATTAGAACTCGGTGTGATATCACTATACATCAAGAGGGCCAAAATGAAAAAGCTAGGCAATTCCATGTACCGAGAGAGACAATGAACAACTGGGGTTCTTTTGTATCTCTGGCCAAACCATAAATTGGCACAGCCATTTGGAACGCTGAGAAAACGTACCACTTTTCTGAGAGCAGTACCACTTGTGGATGTATAACCCTCCAAAATGCACATATATTTCTAGTAAAAGACCTGTACAAACATGTCCAGAGTAGCATTACTTGTAAGAACTCAAAAGTTGAAACTTCTGTACATCAACAGCCAGGATGCATAAATATATTGTAGTGGAATGATGAAATGAAGTAGCATCTAGCAGTGCAAATGAACAAACTACGAAAACATATGAGAGCATGTCGAGCAAAGGGATTGACACAAAAGGGGTACATCGTTTACGTCGTTTATGATTGCATATGGCGTCCACTAGGGACTGTTTCCACTTTTATTCTTATTTATTAGCTCCCTGGCTGTCTGCGCTTGAGCTAACTTACTTCCCTTTCTTTTTCTCAAAGAAGTAAAGTTTTATCTGTTCCAGTGCTTCACACAGGCAATTCTTTCTACCTGGGACACCTTTTCCCGCTACTCCTTCCTTGCCTGTCCTCTGCCTGTCCTTCATATCATGGCGGAAATATAATTTCTTTAAGAAAGTCCTCAAGAAGTTCCAATCTAAATTAAGGAAACATTGTTAATTGTCTCCTAACACCCGGTAGCATTTCTTTATAGTACGTATCACTTTTTGATTTTTAACTTTTATAATTATTTGTTAATTTCCATCTTCTCCACTAGACTGTGTTCCATCAGGGCGGGGCCACTTACGTCCTTATGCTGTCCTATCTCAGCCTGTCTTGGTGTCTGACACATAGTGGATTCTAAATATATTTGGAAATGGATCGATTGACCAAAAGAATGCAAGAGGGAAGGTCTTAGTTGGATAGCCTCTGGCATCATATTGACCAAGATTGGAATCTTGCCTCCATCACTTACCATCACAATGTTTAACATTGTGCAAGTCCTTTTTAACTCTGAATCTCTATTTCCTCATATATACAGTAGGGGAAACAGATCTTTTCTTAATAACTTAGCCAGTTTTCCATCTTATCTCCGGCTCAAGTTCCAGAATCCACACCCCTAGTCATTTCATCTTTATCTTTTACAACCACCTGCGACACCGTAGTTGGTAAAACAATGCAGAACTTCATTTTACCTTAGCTCTGCAAAAACGTAGTCCAAAATCAACAAATGTAGGAACTCTATCAGTTAATTAGGGTCCGAACCCCGACACAGAGCATCCATTTGATACTTAAAATAAGTACGCTGTAGTACTGGTTATTAAAAGGCTGCTTACAGAGACTGCAGAATCCCCTAATTTTAGAAAAAGAAAGGCTCTTAAAGATCATTTAGTTCGCTTCCTTATTACACAGATG
Source organism: Lynx canadensis (assembly GCF_007474595.2). Classification (NCBI taxonomy): domain Eukaryota; kingdom Metazoa; phylum Chordata; class Mammalia; order Carnivora; family Felidae; genus Lynx; species Lynx canadensis. The sequence goes on along the minus strand of NC_044321.2, from coordinate 114,834,796 downwards.
AGGCAACTGTGTATGAAAGCGGAGACAGGACTTGCTCCGGGTTTTGCTATAGTCAGTCACCGAACAAGCACTTTAACATACTGCCTCGGAGTTGCTTCAGCACAGCTGGATTAAGTCAGCTTCCATCACCAGAGTAATCATTAAGGGATCAGGGGAAGGAAAAAGAGAAATCCTGTATGTAAATATGGATGCCACTTTCAAAGGAAGCAGCTCTATCACTTCAGCAACGTGGGCCATTTTGAATTGCTTTTATAGACAGACGTTCAACAGGGGCGGATGTAGCTGCCAGAGGGGCCAAAGGAATGATAGCTTAACATTTCGTTAAGAACTTGGGGCGCCTGGGTGGCTCAGTCGGTTGGGCGGCCGACTTCGGCTCAGGTCGTGATCTCATGGTTTGTGAGTTCGAGCCCCGCGTCGGGCTCTGTGCTGACAGCTCAGAGCCTGGAGCCTGTTTCAGATTCTGTGTCTCCCTCTCTCTGACCCTCCCCCGTTCATGCTCTGTCTCTCTCTGTCTCAAATATAAATAAACGTTAAAAAAAATAAAAAAAAAAAAAAAAAAAAAAGAACTGCAACACAGGGGCACCTGGGTGGCTCAGTTGCTTAAGCGTCAGATTCAAGGTCATGGTGTCACGGTTCGTGAGTTCAAGCCTTGCGTCAGGCTCTGTGCTGACTGCGTGGAACCCGTGGAACCCGCTTGGGATTCTCTCTCTCCTTCTCTCTCTGCCCCTCCTCACCTGACTCTCCTTCTCAAAATAAATAAACATTAAAGCAAGAGAGAACTACAAAACATTAACTTCATCAGACTCCAAAGAAAACAAACTGAACTTATTAGAAACATCCATTTACACATTTTTGTTATTTATTTTTATTAAGGTGTAACATTAATTATCCATTTTAAAGTTTATTCTCCAGGGGCGCCTGGGTGGCTCAGTCGGTAAAGCGTCCGACTCTGGCTCAGGTCATGATCTCATGATTTGTGGGTTCGAGTCCCGCGTCGGGCTCTATGCTGACAGCTCAGAGCCTGGTGCCTGCTTCGGATTCTGTCTCTCTCTCTCTCTGCCTCTCCCCTGTTTGCCCTCTGTCTCTCAAAAATAAACGTTAAAAATTAAAAATAATAACTAAAGTTTCCACTCCAGTGGCATTTAGTACATTCACGATGTTGTGCAACCACCAACTTTATCTAGTTCTAAAACATTTCATCATTTTGAGAGGAAACTCTGCACCCACCAAGTTGTGACTCTCCACATGTATTTAATTTTTTTTTAATGTTTATTTTATTTTTGAGAGAGAGAGAGAGAGACAGAGTGCGAGCATGGGAGATGTAGAGAGAGAGGGAGATACAGAATCCGAAGCAGGCTCAAGGCTCTGAGCTGTCACCACAGAACCCGACGCGGGGCTTGAACCTACAAACCATGAGATCATAACCTGAGCTGAAGTCGGCGCCTCCTCCCCACACGTATTTTAACATAATAAATTTAAATGTGTGCCTGGTGCTTGCACTAAGTATGTATTTAGGAGGAGACAAAACTAGAGATCCTTGAAATGGTTGTAAGAAAATCCCTTTTACTGTTGCCATTAAGTGACATGACGTTTTAATGAACTCTTTTCTTTTTTTAAGTTTACTTATTTATTTTGAGAGAGAGAGAGAGAGAATCAGCAGGGGAGGGGCAGGGAGATGGCGGCGTTGGGTGGGGGGACAGAGGATCAGAAGCTGGCTCTTTTTTTTCTTTAATGTTTATTTATTCTTGAGAGAGAGACAGTGTGAGCGGGGGAAGGGCAGAGAGAGAGGGAGACACAGAATCTGAAACAGGCTCCAGGCTCTGAGCGGTCCGCACAGAGCCCGACGCGGGGCTCGAACTCACGGACCGCGAGATCGTGACCTGAGCCGAAGTCGGATGCTTAACCGACTGAGCCACCCTGGTGCCCCTTTAGGAACCCTTTGTACGTGTATTTAGAGTTCAGTTTTATTTGGACAAGATAACTAATCAGCTGGTAACTAAATGAAAAAGAATAGCACCTTGAAGCATTTAGTTTCTCACAATGAAAACATTTTTAGAAAATTCAAGTATTTTTGGAGCTTTCTAGTGCGTAATGCTTTAGAAAACACTCAGAACATACGACTACCCATACGCACACACACCACACACAGTTCCCCAGCCCCTAGATGGGCACTTTCATTTCCCTGTGAAGCAAGGAGGGTTAGCTGGAGAAAGGAACCTCTATTAGCTTTAGCTCGTGAAGCATCCCCTTCTGTTAACTGGCAAAGCCTGGGATCTGGAAGCTCTGGAAATCCGGCCGCACTGGGGCCTTGCCCTCCACAGTTTACTCATTAGTAGGCCTCTTCCCAGTTTTCCAAAGGTGGGAAATGGCCTTTCGGAAACGAAACCGCGCAAAGTGAAACATACAGTCACACTTAATGACACTTCCCCCTCTCCCCTGATCTCATCGTTCTGTGCGAGAATATCGCCACGTGGCCAGAGTCTGCTCTTCTCGTAGAGACTGAAGGAAGCTAAGCAGATTGTTCATTCTGTTCATTCTGAATTCCTCCCTCATTTATTCTTGCGAATTTCCCTTTCCATTTTAATTCTTCCAGCCAGCCCGTATCGAGACACCGCTTCAGTTTCTAAGCAAATGCATATGTATCGCAGAGTGTATTTGGTGTGCCAGATCAATGCCTTCTGGTTTTGAGCCTTACGGAAATGTAGCTAATTTTAACGTCCTCCCTGGGAGAGTAGGGTGCAGGGAGTGGGGAGCCTGAGAATGTATCTGCATCTGTTGTGATTTAGATTTACCTTTACTCCTGGAACGGAGCTGTGTAACCACATTATTTATACAGGAACTACGGAGTAAATAAGATTTAATGCACGTCTGAGTTTGTCAAATAAGAGAGCCATTTTATAGAATCCCAGAATCCTAGCGCTAACAGGGATCTTTGGAATGCGTCACATCCAAGCACCTGTTAGGGGGCCGGGCACTCTTTTAGGTGTTTTTGCATAAGTTAATGTCATTCATGTTCACCTCGACCCGGTAAAATGTGGAGGAGGGGTGCAGTGGCCTGACGACGATGACACAGGTCAAAATAGCAGACTCAGGATTTCAACCCAGGCCCCTGGCTCCATCGTCCAGGCTCTTCCTTCCTGGGAAAATCCCTGTAGACCTGGGAGCAGGCAGGTGCAAACGGTTAAAACCGTCCACAGAGACCAAAGTACTAGGCTGATGCCGAGGCACAAAAGCAGAGAATAGACGCAGTGTGGCCTCGGTAAAAGAAGATGAAGACGAGTTGTTAGGTTGAGAGACGGAGAAAAGGATGGGGGACGAGAAGGAAACATGGACAGGAATGGCCCCGATCAGTTTCTATTTTCTGTGAATTCCAGCTTTATTTCCTGTGGTGATTTCTACAAGATTGCCCTGTATCCTTAAAATAAATCTGTTTTTTTCCCGTGATCTTCGTGGGTAAATTTCTGTTACTAGTCCCTGGTAACTGAGTCATGCTTGAAAAGTTTGCTTTTTTACCCGTAAGACTGATTTCCATATATTTTTGAGGAGGGGCGAGAGTAAAACTGTGTCCCCGCGCCCACCCCTTACCCTGCACTGCATCCTTCCCTTTCGCTCCCAGTGCTCTGCTACTCTTCCTCTGAGGCCACCCTCATGAAATCAAACCTCCTGTCTGCCACAGCTCTCCTCTTCTAGACATCAACCTGATTCCCTGCCCCCCCCATCTGGCCCCCACCTTCTGTCCGTCCACGTCTTTATTCCTCCCTTCCTTTGTCTGACCTCAGTGTTGCCAAGTACTTCGAATGAAAGTAACAAGATGATCATGTAAGGAGAAAAATATTTCCTGTATCAATACACCAGTTTCAGGGCCATGTGATTTTTGTACAGGCTCTCGAGTTAATACCTGTTTCACATAAGCCCTTTCATTAGATTCTCACAATACATTGATAAGGTAAACAGGGCAGGTTTTTAACGTTTAAAAAAGTTTGGAATCTTATCCACTTAATTGAAAGCACTTTTTGGGGAAAGGACTATCTTTTACCAGTTTGTATAACCCCTGAACTGACTGGAGCCTAGCGAGCTCGTGTTGTTTGAAAAATGGAGGGTAGTGGGGCACCTGGGTTTCTTAGTGAAGCGTCCCAACTCTTGAGTTTTGCCTCAGGTCATATGATCTCACGGTTCATAGGATCGAGCTCCACGTTGTGCTCTGTGCTGACAGCACGGAGCCTGCTTGGGATTTTCTCTCTCTCCCTCTCCTCCCCTGCTAGTGTGCTCTCTCTCAAAGTAAGTAAGTAAATAAGCTTTTTAAAAAAAGAAAGAAAAAAATGGAGGATAGGTAAGTGAATGAATGAAGGAATGAAGAATGAGTGAATGAATGGCACTAATTATTTTTCACATTTCCTTGATATTATCAGGCCAAACCAATTCTAGAACCAATGTCTTAGTCCTCGTATAGACTTTTCCCCCCATTATACCAGTCTGCCAACACTCATCATGAATCCTACTTACACACCTCAAACAAGAAGGAACTTTTAATGGCTATCTTAGCTCCATTAATTGGGAAAGACTATCTCCAACCTGATATTTCAAAGGCGGTTTTCTCAACACTACATTTATTTTAAGAAAAATTTGCAGATAGGCATTGCAAAGATACATAAGAGCATAGAGCAGGCATGAATAAAAATAATTGGACATTTTAAAAGCAAACAAACCAGAATTTATACATCCAAATGAGTGCTATCCCTCTAAGGAGGCCCCCCGGGACAGTACCCACATATTCCGGTGATGGTGCCATCGCTCAAAATGCTTTGGAACCCTTGTATGGGAAGTGACTTCTAAGACAGGTTGGAAAAAGCCCCAACAAATTCCATTTTATTTGTTTATATTCACACTTTGTGTAAGAACAAATCTCTTGAGATGTGTCCTACAGAGTGTCAGGTAAAACGCTCATTAGATACACTTACTAATTTCTCGTAACACATCATGAATTTTCTCTTAATAATATAGCATAGGCTGAAAAATGAGTATTTTCCATAGGTGGTGACCATTGTCGGAGCTACTAAACATTATCTAAATTAAAAGTAGGCATTGCAGACACAAGTTAAATGTTTTACCCTTTTCAACTTATTGTGGTTCCTGTAAACATCTCATCTGTGTGACGAGAACACCAGAATGCTACTTCAGGAACCATGTGCCTTTCTGATGGCTTCCTAGAAATTAACTGTGTCTGCTGTGCTCCTCCAATCTGTTGATAACAGCTGCTTTTGGCTGCTGTGGTTTTTAAAATGAAAATAGCTGCAGGAACCATCAAGAATTTTGATCTCGATCATACTTTCTGAAGTGGATTTTAGTGGCGTTTGTATTGGAAAGACACCTGGTGCTGTGTCCCTTTATATATTTGGTTTGGTCCTTTTTAAATCCATTTATTCCAGATTGTTCCTGGCATTTTTCTGTGACTTAGAGAATCCTTGGCATTAGGAAGTTCCAGTAGTGAAAATTTGCCTGTGAAATATGGTAACAACATTGAAATGGGAACACTCCGGGACAGCTGTAGTATAGTGAAATGAATACATTTAGGACCAGGCAAGTTGGCTGTGAGGCCTTGGACCGATACTTTTCTCAGTCGGCTTCTTTTTTTTTTTAATGTTTTTTTCAATGTTTATTTATTTTTGAGAGGCAGAGAGCGAGCAGGGGAGGGGCAGAGAGAGAGGGAGACACAGAATCCGAAGCGGGCTCCGGCTTCCGAGCTGTCGGCACAGAGCCCGACGCGGGGCTCGAACCCACGGACCGTGAGATCGTGACCTGAGTTGAAGTCGGCACTCAATCGACTGAACCACCCAGGCGTCCCCGAGTCTGCTTCCTAATGTATGGAATGAGAAGTGTTCTACTGACCCGGAAGATTTTGTTTGTGAAGATAATGAGGTATCCTTTGTAACATGCTCAGCACATGCCTATAGGTGTTATGTAGTCCACAAACGGTAGCTGCTGCTTTCATCGTTCTTATTGAAAGGTATTGCTTTATCTAGCATATGCTGAGATGAAAAGCGGCCCCCCAAATCTCAGGGACTCAAAACAGATGCACTTCTTATACCACAGTCCAATGATTCACTTCCACTAAGTGACTCGGGGACCTCTGTCATGACCATTTTGTACTACTGCCGTCACTGAGCGCGTCGCGTCCGTTCTCGCCCCGCGTTGTGAGAGGCAGCTTAGAGAAGACGCTTACCTGCGTCACGGTGCAGCTGTCACATTGCTTCTGCTCTCCTTTCCTCTAACCAGAGCTCAGCGGTCCCCGTGAAAGCCACGTGGCGACTGGGGAAATGTGTTCTTCCTGCACACCTAGGAAGAGGCCCTGGTGGGCTTACGTCATAGTATTTTGTGTTTGTGCCACAGGTAGTTTCTTTATACTGATAATAAGTGTCTACAACAGTGATAGCAGCCAGTTGCTTTGTTATATGTTACGTGATTCCCTACCTCCTTTCCCTTCTCCGTTGGATTGAATGATAGTTTTGTCATCTTTGAGACAGTGCTCAGCTGAAACCTCACAAGCGTGCTTCCCATGAATGTCCTTTAAAACTTTTTTTTTTAAATTAATCCAGTCTTGTTAAAAAAAATTATTTATTTTTGAGAGGGAGATAGAGAGACCGAGCATGAGTGGGGTAAGGGCAGACGGAGAGAGAGAGAGAGACAGAGAGAGAATCCCGAGTGGGCTCTGTGCTGTCAGCCCAGAGCCCGATGCGGGGCTCAAACTCACGAACTGTGAGATCACCACCTGAGCTAAATCAAGCATCAGACGCTTAACCGACTGAGCCACCCAGGCGCCCCTGTCCTTTTTAAACCTTTTGAACTGATTTTTGTTGAAGGTGAAATGAGCCTGCTGCGTAGGGCCTCTCTAAGAATACCTTTCCAATCAGGAACTCAGCCTGGATGAATGAGACTTTGCAAACTGAAAGGATTCATTTTGGTGCTACAGCTGCCCAGTGCGGCCAGAGCACTGGAATGTAGGAGGCTGTCCCTTGGACAGTCAGACCTGTGTTGCTGAGGCATCTCCAAACCTTCTGGTGCAGGTGACGGGTTCATCTGGGCTTGTTTGTGTTCCAGCCGGGGCTCCCTACTCCAGAACAAAGCTCCAAGTGGCATCGTTAGCATTTCTAACTAGAAATAATTAATAACAGGTCAGTTTGTCGGAATGAGAAGGAATCAGTGCCACAGCCACAGCTGATACCAGGGAAGAGTCATTCACAGAGAAATTAATGAGGAACATTTCCATTCAAAGAAACAATTTATCAAGAACTCCCACCAAAAAGTAAATCCTGCCAAATTAGCAATCACTATAAAAAGCACTCTGCTCAAGTGAAAGCTGGAGCTCACTCTGAATCTAAATTTACATATGAATGATCAGGAATGGCAGACTATATCTATTCAAATATAACAGCAGTGTTCATAGGCATAGCCTAAGTCATATTCTTTTGTTTTCTGAGCCACTGTTTTAAATTTTCTTCAACGTCTATTTATTTTTGTGAGAGAGAGAGAGAGAGAGAGAGCGTGAGCAGGGGAGGGGCAGAGAGAGAGGGAGACACAGAATCCGAAGCAGGCTCCAGGCTCCGAGCTGTCAGTGCAGAGCCCGACGTGGGGCTCAAACTCACGAGCTGTGAGATCATGACCTGAGCTGAAGTCGGACGCTTAACCGACTGAGCCCCCCAGGCACCCCTATGAACCACTGTTTTAAAATTGCTAGTTGCTCACCACTACTGTGTATAAGGAAGTATATTAATCATATAAACCTGTAGTTTATGCAGCTCAACCATTCTCTCAGGTTTACCTTTTTGTTAAGCCAGCTAAATAGCAAATATTAATCTGCATTTTGGTAGGATTCTACCAGTGTATTTGAGGGACATAGGAGAGACAGTGCTATAAATGTTAAGCCGTGTTAACTCTTCTTTTCTTTTTCTTTTATTTTGTTTGAGAGAAAGGAAGGGCAGACAGAGAGAATCCCAAGCAACCTCCGTGCTGTCGGCGCAGAGCCCGACGAGGGCTCAGTCTGACAGAGCGCGAGATCATGGCCTGAGCCAAAACCAAGAGTCAGACGCTTAACCGACTGAACCACCCAGGCACCTCAGGCTGTGTTAACTCTTAATCCTGCTGGAAACCCGCCAATAGCTTTTCTTATATTTAGGCTAAATCTAAATTCCATACTATGCCCCCTGGTAGAGACTTGGCTCATTCCAATCACTCCAATATTACCTACTACTTGAACAAAACCACCAAAGTCAAACACATTTTGATTGTGAAGGAGAGTGATCAATTGCTTAATAGGCCTATCAGAATGTATCCATACAAGTGTGTGTGTGTGTGTGTGTGTGTGTGTGTGTGTGCGCGCGCGCACGCTCCAAATGTGACTAGGACCCTTGAGAAGTTTCACATTCATTCTATACTGCTCTTGCCCAAACCATTCTTGAGTGTCTCTTTGGAAAGTCCCATCAGAGCTAATTCTTTGGCTGTATAAAAAATAAGCTTCATTACTTTATAGTCTTATGTCATGTCAGGCGGAGTTGTAAAGTATTATTAATTAGCTCAGCTGATCGATTTACTCAAAACAGCTGATTAATTTGTTGAAAATTTGGCTGTGGCAAATGATTTAATTGCAAGTTTAGGATGACATGTCTGATGCGGAGAGTATCAATAGAATGTAAGTTAATTTCCAAAAGGGGTTCCAGAAATGATCTGTGCGCTTCAAACATGGGTAGAAGAAATGTAAATTTCCAGAGAGGACTGCTTTTTGAAAAGGAGATACCTGTCACAGGCAAATCATTTCTCATCTTTGTGACAAGCACTCTGTTATTACCTTACCACCAGACCTTCTAGGTCGCCTTCAGCTTTTGGCTTCCTCAGGAATTTGGGAACAAAATCATAAAGCGAGTTGAGGTCACATCATTGGCCAGGGCAGTGAGTCTCCAGTTCCTACCCCGAAGAGGACAGATAGACCTAGGAATCACAACTGGCGCCCATGTCCCTCCCATTCGTCTAGTGAAGAAATGGTGTGCCAGGGGGACCTTGGAATGCAATGATTTTCTGCTAGGCACTTAGAGATCGTAGAAAAAACACCTCTCCTGATCACTCGGATCTAGCACAACGTTTCTTTCGTCTTAACGTAGGCAACACGTAGAGGGCCCACACTGCTTATCAAAGATTCCCTGAGAGTATTATTAAGTGGATCATTCACATCAGCTCTAATGTCAAGACAAGCAAGATGCTGCTCACACTTACCAATCTGTCTCTGACAGCTCCCAGACAATCTTCGCGGCATCCCTGTGGGACTCGTGGGCTGTTAACAGGCTCTTCTGCTACATTCACCTACCTCGCTTTCAGCTCTGCTAGTTTCTCAGTTGGAGTCAGCAGTCACACATGTGCCTCGCCTGGTCATTATATCGCCTTCCCCAAAGAATCTCATGGGTCTAGAAGAGAAAGACACGTTAGACAGGCAGCAGGTTTAAGGGTGACTTCCTTGACCAAGACTACATCCCACTTCATCAGAGTGCATAGTGATGACCTCTGAAATAATGTCCGCTGTCGTTTACACACTGGGTTTACAAGCTCCCCTCACACGCCAGGGCAGTGGTATAGGATTAATTGAGTGACTCACCAAGAAAATAAAAACGGTGAGTGCTCCCTTGAAGGGAACTTGTGATATCCAGGAAGCAGCTGCAGAAAAAGACTTTTGGAAGGCCAAAGATCGACTTCGATATTCACGTGCGACAGAGAATGCCAGCTCAGCTCAACTTTCCTTCGAGGAGTGTCCACCTTAGTCTTCTTTGGTTTCTATAACAAAATACCATAGATGGATTGGCTTAAAAAACAGAAATGTATTTTCTAAGAGTTCTGGAGGAAAGAGGTCTCAGATAAGGGTGCCAGCGTGATCAGTTTCTGGGGAGAGCTCTTTTCCTCGTTTACAGGCAACTGCCTTCTAGTCGTGTGCTCACACGGCCTTTTTGGGTGCATGTACAGAAAAGCGTGAGCTCCTTGTGTCTCTTCTAATAAGGACACCAATCGTATTGGATCAGGGCCCCACCCTTAGGACCTCATTTAACCTTAATTTTCTCTTTATAGACCCTATTCCAAATACAGTCACCCTGGGAGTTAGGGCTTCAACATAGAAATTTTAGAAGGACACAATTCAGTCCATAAAGGTGCCTTTTTTTTTTTTTTAATGTTTATTTATGTATTTTGAGAGAGAGAGAGAGAGAGAGATAGAAAGGGAGCAGGGGAGGGGCAGAAAGAGAGAAAGAGGGAGAGAGACAGGGACAGAGACAGAATCGCAAGCAGGCTCTGCACCAACAGTGCAGAACCTGATATGGGCCTTGAACTCACGGACCGTGAGATCATGACCTGAGCTGAAATCAAGAGTGGGATGCTTAACTGACTGAGCCACCCAGGCACCCCCAGAAAGGTGTCTTTAAGAATATCTCGGGGGGGGGGGTGTGGGGGCTTGGCGCGTGGGTGGCTCAGTCGGTTAAGCATCCAACTCTTGATTTTGGCTCAGGTCATGATCTCACAGTTTGTGACTTCAAGCCCCGTGTGAGGCTCTGTGCTGACAGCTCATTGCCTGGAGCCTGCTTTGGATTCTGTGTCTCCCTCTCTCTCTGCTCCTCCCCTGGTCGTGCTCTGTTTCTCTCTGCCTCACAAAAATAAATAAACGTTAAAAAAATTAAGAAACAAAAAGAATATCTTGGGTGAGTTGGTCTAGGTTACTGTTTTTGAACATCATTAGGTTTGATTATTTCAATGAGAACAACTTCATTGGCCTCAACTATTAATGTAAGAGATGAGAAAAAAGCCAGATAAAGAAATGAAATGGATAATTCTTCTCTTGCAGATAGGAGCCTACTCTTATTCCTCTCTTCATTTGCAAAGGGAGATAAAGGTCTCTAAACTCCCACTCCAGTTTCAACCAAGACCATTCTCATTTGCTTCATTAGATATCGGCATTATACATAGAATTTGTACGAATAAAGGGTTCTATTACTTAAAACAATAGCTTGAAATCCATGGGTTCAGAAAAGGAGTCGGCAAAATGTTCCTCCTCTGGCTACCTGTGTTTGTAGTTATAATTTTATCTGCAAGGAACCTCACCCATTTGTTCACGCAGTGTCTATTACTGCTTTTGTTAGGAGGACGAGTGTGAGTAGTTGTGACAAGGACCATCTGTGACCCATAAGCTTAAAATATTTACCGTCTGGCTGACCAGTATTTGCTGACCCCTAGTCCAGATGGATGATCTACTTTTGAAATCCACATGATTAGCTCCTTCATTAACTTCCGTCTTGTTCTTCAGGTCTCAGAAGTATCTCTTGACCCCACGGGCTAGATCAAGTGCTCCTCTAATGTGCCTCCACGGTTACTTGTGCTTATTCCTACCTGTTATATTCTCGTATTGCACATTACTGAAATGTTCCTTTACTTGGTTCGTTTGTATGTGTGAACATAAGTGACTTAAATGCAGTGGTAATGTCTTATTCTCTACCGTATCCCCAGTATCTATCATAGTGTCTGGAATGTAGTGTTTAGTAAGTATTTGTTGAATGAATGAATGAATGAATGAATGAGAAATGCATTCAGTATTCAACTCAACAAGTGTTTATTACTTATTACACACGAGACACTTTTGAAGCCCTAAGGATACAGTAGAAACAAGAAACTGGAAACATTGCCCTTGTGGAGTTTACATTAAAGTAGGGAGAGCAAACTACAAAGAAGTTGAAAAAGATTTTAAAAATAGATGTTTGTGGGGCGCCTGGGTGGCTCAGTCTGTTGAGGGTCCGACTTCGGCTCAGGTCATGATCTCTCAGTCCGGGGGTTCGAGCCCCGCGTCGGGCTCTGTGCCGACAGCTTGGAGCCTGGAGCCTGCTTCCGATTCTGTCTCCCTTTCTCTCTGCCCCTCCCCCACTCGCTCTCTGTCTCTCTCTCAAAAATAAATAAACATTAAAAAAAAAAGACGTTTGTGTATGATAATTACTAAGGAGAAAAAAATAAAACCAGGAAGGGCCATATGCAACGTTGGTGTTGGGGGCATGGGAGGAGTTGGATTAAAACTTTAGATAAGGTTGGCCGAGAAGAGTTCAACTGGGAAGGTAGGTTACCTTTGAGTAAAGACCTGAAGTTAGTGATGAATGCACCTAATAAGAATTTAAAGTAAGGGCTGATCCTGTGAGTAGGAGGGAGTAGAAATTCTCGTCAAAGTTCACAAATAATAGAAGTAAAACCAATGAATCCCTGAAGTAGTAACTGGGAAAAGTTAATTGTGCACACACCAAAAAGACAGTTTGCCGACCAGGATCGCTCAAAACAAAGCATGGAATGAGGCCCAGGAGTGCATTGGTCTAAAGCAGCTTACACGCTGAGAAGACAGTGACTGTTGATTCTTCACGGTGACTCGTTCTAATATTAAAATGTTCTTGAATGATAGGGAACCGGTCAGTGGTTATTTCACATTAACCTTGGGAAAGTTTAAGTTAGGCTTAGGATTTCCAGAGGCATGGGCAAGAAATGACCCAGGTCAAGGCAGTCTTACAACATAAGCTAAATTAAGCTTTGGAGGAAGAGCAAGCCGATTTGGTCTGCTCAGGGAATTTTTCAGGCTGGCCTCTTTGTATTTTAACGATTTCCCCCCTTTTGGTCATTCTTTCAGTAGGCCGAGAGCATGACCAGCCAGGACAGTGTCATTCTTGGTTACTACCATTGACACAGTCAGGCCCAAGAGTCTCAGGTTTGCTGGCTAAGTTATTAAGAAAAGTTCTGTTTCCCCTACTGTATATATGAGGAAATAGAGATTCAGAGTTAAAAAGGACTTGCACAGTGTTAAACAGCTGGTAAGTGATGGGGGCAAGATTTCAATCTTGACGAGAACAATAGCCAGGGATTGAAACATTTCCCAGAGCAGAGATTCCCAGGAGCCAAGATTTAACCAATTACATAACTCAAATGTGTTATAAGTTAAAAAGTTTATTTTGAAAAAGAGAAAAAGCGTGAGTGGAGGAGGGGCAGAGAGAGATGGAGAGAGAGAATCCCAAGCAGGCTCCATGCTGTCAGCGCAGAGCCCGATGTCGGGCTCGACCTCAGGAACCATGAGATCACGACCTGAGCCGAAAGCAAGAGTGAGGTGCTTAACCGACTGAGCCACCTAGGCACCCATGCGTTATAATTTTTTAAGAGTTTATTTATTTATTTTGAGAGAGAGAGACCGAGACAGAGAGCATGAGCAGGGGAGGGGCAGAGAGAGAGGGAGACAGAATCCCAAGCAAGCTCCACACCCAGCGCGGGGTCCAATGCCGGGCTCGACCTCTTGACTGTGAAATCACGACCTGAGCCAAAAGCAGGAGTGGGATGCTTAACGGACGGAGCCACCCAGGCGCCTTTGCATTATACTTGTTTAGAAGTTCTGTATACAGGTGGTACACGGTATATTAGCAGACACACGTCCTTCCGGTTTACATGGGACGAGATGAGCATGAGGCTGGTTTATTTCAGGAGGCAGTGCTGCAGGTGCGCTTCGACCTAAATCAGGCCCCTATATGATGTGAGTAACAGGTTATTTAATTCGAGGCATTTCTATGGAAACAAAAGAAAAAGGTTAATAGTTGGAGCAAACTATAAATTCAGTTTCTGAGTTTGGAGAGCAGCCAATTGAAACCATTTCTGGATGCCAGGTTCAAACCACGTTCGGGTGGAGTGAGGGCTGGCGGTGGGAATCTGACACGTTTCCCTGGTTTGCAGAGTGAATGTCTCTGGTGATCTTTCTAAGTGCCCACGCTGTGATTTCTCTGAAGTTTATATCAAGTTGTCCAGCTTTAGCATGCATGGCTTGAGGAAGAGGGCCTTTTTAGTTTCGTGGTGATCCCAAGTCAAAATAGTGGGAGAAAAGGGGAAATATTCATTTGAAGGGTTCTAGCCAAATATTAAAGGGACTCGGGATCCCATCCATCTTACAGGTAGACAACGAAAACCTCAAAGACAATAAAGAGTACTAGATTCTGGTACCCACAAAGGTGTTTTACTGAAACATAAATTTTCTTTCTGTAATCATTCCCGTTTCTGCCAGAGATAACCACAGTGAGACTAAATTGTTTGCAAATTAAATCTAGTTTCAATAAACTGGCCGTCTGCCGCGAGAATAGTGATTTTGACTAGATAGGCTTTCCAAAATTTGCTTTGCTGGAACTCTTCATAAGGAATCTCAGATTGGACTTTCAAAAGCCTCTTGAGGCAAGGAAGCCAACCAAAGGCTTGTCCTATTGTGTCCTTTACAAGAACAAATTGTTGTTGAACTTACATGCAAGTACATACATTGTCATGAAACAATGAGAATATTTAACAAGAGTTTCTGAATTCTGGAGGGATCAGGTAGGACGAAAAAGATAAATGTTTCAACTTTTGTTGCAACGATATACTTTACCAGATTGCTATGTTATAACTGATATAACTTTTATAAGTAACTTACAACTTTTATAACTCATAAAAGGGGCGGAAAAGGGAAGGACTCTCTGGGCTCAGACCAAGGTTGTGGTGACTTAGCTAAATACCCCAAGGAAGTTGGAATTATCTCTAAATATGGGACTCATCGGGTGCCTCACTTAGGAAAATAAGAAGAAAATTGAAAGGAGTTGAAAGACCAGTAGGTGCTCCATTTGAAGCATCGCTAGCCTATATAATACATGGGTTAATTTGTGTAACAAAATTACACGAAAACCTTGGGTTGGGAGTAACTTGTTCTGCGAGTGATCCACAAGATGAGCCAACATTTCTGACACGTCTTAACTTGATAAGCCAGCGACGTCTTGCAATCCAACTAGTACGTGTCGCCAAACGTCACATGATCACAACTGAGCCAGTGGCTCTTGAGATTTGCTTTGATGTACAAATGCTTTGGATGACAGCAAGCACGGTTCAATGAATGAGGCTCACAAACCAAGGTTTTACTGTACTTGGGTTTGTTGTTAAATGTATTAATGACATGTTCAGGTTTGCATTGTGTTAATCTTGCTTTCTTAAAAAACATTTGGAAATTAAAATCCTTCTAATTTTTATTGGTTAAAAAAAAAAGAATAGAAAAAGGAGTCCTTTAAATCTGGAAAACAAGACATTGAAGAAGTAGTAACGTTTTAAATGAAGCCATAAAAATTATAGTCCTCTTCATTGTTTCATTCAGTGTTACTTCTTTTTTTTATATGAAGGTTATTTATTAATCCTGAGAGAGAGAGAGAAGGGGAGGAGCTGAGAGAGCGGGAGAGAGAATCCCAAGCAGGCCCTGCACTGTCAGTGCAGAGCCCCTATGTGGGGCTCAAACTCACAAATCACGAGCTCATGACCTGAGCCTAAACCGAGAGTCAGATACTTAACCGAGTCACCCAGACGCCCCTCATTCAGTGTTATTTCTTAATTAATTCTTGTTTTCCTTCATCTTGGGTTAACAGCTTTATAAATCAGTTTTCCATTAAAGTTTTAGAATTAATTTTTTTTTTTTTTTAAGTAGGCTCCCCGCCCAACGTGGGGCTTGCTTCTTACAACCGTGAGAGGAAGCGTTGCACGCTCTACTGACTGAGCCCGGTACCCCTAAAGTTTTAGAAATCCTCATCCAGTTCAGTTTTATGGTCTTAAAATTAATAAAATCCTAGATTTTAGAATACATGTCATGTTCTTTTCCGTGGATTTTTTTGAAGATGCAGCAGTTTTGCAGGAAGACTTTTGCAGAAGCATCAGAGTAAAAAATGTAAATGACAAAAGACTTTAAAAATAGCCATGTTCAGGGGCACCTGGGTGGCTCAGTCGGTTGGGCGTCTGGACTTTGGCTCTGGTCTCGAGGTTCGTGGGTTCAAGCCCCACATGGGGCTCTGTGGTGACAGCTTGGAGCCTGGAGCTTGCTTTGGATTCTGTGTTTCCCTCTCCCTCTCTCTCTCTCTGTCCCTACCCCTCTCATGTTCTTTTTCTCGCAAAAGTAAATAACCATTAAAAAAAAATTTTTTTTAAATAGCCATGATCAAATATCTGGTGCAAGTTCATATAGACACAAAAATGATGCAATTGACTTAATTATTGACATAACTAAAGTGACAAGATTTCAGAGGCAAATACAGAAAGTTACATAGTTGTAAAACAAACGAACAAAAACCCCATAGGTCTTTTAATATTGAAATGACTCAGGTTTTTCCCCTAAGTAATCGAAGACCTCATAAGGGCAATGTGAAACACAGGAAATTATTTTCATAAGACAGAGAATCCTTGAATCTTTGTTTCCTAGGCAGATTACAGTAAAGGTAAAGAAAAACCTTTGCTTGCAATTCCTTATTAAGAGCAGACTAATAATGTAGAAGAAAATTGTGATTTAACAAAAAGAAAACAAATTCTAATTTTTTACCAGTTACAATACTTTCGATATTAAAGCTCTTCTTTTTTTCTAAACTTAAATCCATTCCAATCTTAGCCACACATAAAATCACTTTCTCAATATTCCATTTTCACAAACTTTCTACAACCTTCTGTATCCATTTATGTTTTGTCCGATCTCTTTCCCTTTCTTACTCTGGAATAATCATTTTAATTCAGGACAAAATTGCTCTCTTTTTTTCCTTACTGAACTACAAGAACAAGAAAAAAACCCCACATCCTTTATACCTTTTCTTATCCAAAAACGCATTCTATTTTCCATACCTACTTTTCATATACAGTCATCTTCTTTCACCCATATTTCTTTTTTCTTTCTTTCTTTTTCTTTCTTTTTTTTTTTTTTTTTTTTAGAGAGAGCGCACAAGCGAGCGTGTGAGCATGCGAATGGGAGGAGAGGGAGAGAGAATCCAAAGCAGGCTCGAAGCTCAGCGTTTAGTGCAATGTGGATCTTGGTCCCTTAACCCTGGGATCGTGACCTCAGCCAAAATCAAGAGTTGGATGCTCAACTGACTGAGCCACCCAGGCTTAAGGTATTTTTCTTGTTGAAAAATTTTGAAGACGTGGAGATGGCATAAACTTACTTGACTAGTAAACCCAGGTAGAAAAAGATGTACATTTGCATTACATTTAACATTGGCAACTCCAAAGACCTCTGACTTGTATGTATCAGCAATTATCCTAGATTATGTGAAACTTGAAAAACATTTGGGGTAGTCTCTCTGAGAGTATACTTGATTCATATAAATATTTAATTTTCTTTAATCCAATTAAATAGAGCTCTTCACAATTAATTTTAGCAGCACTGTCCAGGGGTACGAAAATATCACATAATCTATAACATACATATGTAGGCATACATAAATGGACGGATGCAGACAGAGATCGTATAGCTTTTTTTTTTTTTTTCTTTTTTAATTTAGCCATGTCTCAGGGGTACAAAGATCAAAAGAACAGCTGGATCCAAATTGTGTTTCTGGCGGGTGGACTGAGTTAAGGTTACCTGTTCAGATGGCCCAAATTTTTTACTGAAGATTTTTTTTATTTGCCTGTTCTAAGGATTCTTTTAGAGCTATTTTTGGCTAGAAGCTTCTGCATAACAATCGAAGAATGCATCCTATTGTCTCTGAGCGGTTTGGAATCCTCTCTTTTAAGGATGCTCCTTAAGGTAGACTTGCTAAGTTAAAGGTTTCCCAAAGTGGCCACTACAGTTCCAAAAGTTCACCCCTTTTCCAAAATGCTCAAGATGCAGGTCAATAGACCAGGTGGAACCCATCTTTGCCTTTAGATTTCCCCAAACCTCTCCTCCAATGGCTGTTCCAAAACCCACGGAATCACATGTTTCCACTCCTTTTGAAAATAATAGGGTAGGTAACTTAACCAAGAAGGTTACCCACGCAAAAATGCACAGTCAAGTCATCGAGCTTAAAACACAAAGAGAGCAGAGTTCAGATCCAAGAGAGGCTGAGCCTCAAATTCCAAGGTCAGCAAGAAAGCAGTGACCTCAGTGGGCTCTGTGGGTATCAGCACCTATTTGTTCCCTGGCCTCCGAGGCATAGGGAGTGTTCCTTGGATCCCACCTGAGATGCCATAAAGTGTCAAAAGTTATAAATACAGAAGTAAAAGCAATGGACCACTGAAGTAGTAATTAGTAAAAGTTTATTTTGCACACCAGAAAGACAGTTTGCCAACCAGGAATGCTCAAACCAAAACATGAAATGACATTCAGGGGTATGTTGGTAGAAAGCAGCTCATTATACTGAGTGGGCAATGACTGTTCATTCCTCGCAGTGATTGATTAGAATATTAGATTTTTCTTCAGATGCTAGGAATTGGTCAGTGGTTACTTCATATCAACCTTGGGAAACAGTTTAAGTTCACTCATGATTGATTTCCAGAAGCATAAGCAAGAAATGACCCAGGTCAAGTTGGTCTTGCAGAATAAGCTCAATTAAGCTTTGTTTGTATGCTTTTCTTTTTTCTTTCTTTCTTTCTTTTTTTTTTTTTTTTTTTTTCTGCCCAGGGAATTTCAAGGCAGGTCTTCATTTGTTTTTTATTTTAACATTGGAAAACAACCTCCAGGTTGCTGGGAGAGATCTTGGCACATATATGGAATTGAAAGACATCCAAAAAGCCTGCAGTTATATGATGCTCTAATTCTTAAAAAGGAAGAGTGATAGAGAAAGGGACTCAAAAGTTTCTAGTTGCAGTGCTCTCGACAAAAAAAAAAAGGGATCACAGAGTAAATGGTTACAGCTATCAAATAAAACCTGAACTCTAGCGTTCCTTGCTAGAATCTCCTGGGAATCAGTATATGTTGAAATGGTGTCCAGAGGCCGTTGCTTAGTTTTCTTTTGTTTGAGATTTTATAGATCTGTAGAGGGCATGCAGGAAAAGGGCAGAAATTGATAAACGGTTTCTACTGATAAACTATAAACACTGACTTTCCAATATTAACTGCCTTAAGGTAACTCAACAGTATGGTTTAAGAGTCCTACAGGATGCTGGGGGAGAGAAAATGTAGGCATTCATTCTTAAATTCCTTTATTTGCATAATTTATGTTGTTGAGATGACTTAGGGCAGAAGATGCCCTCAAGAAGTTTCTCCTCTAATATAAAAGAGAACATATGTACGAAGATCATGAAAACACGGGCTCTGATTGGAAGAGGTGACGAGATGTATGTGGTTTCTGAAACCAGCATTCCTGGGCTCAAATCTTGGATGCTGATACTTTCTGGATGAACTTGGTCATTGATATATGCAGTCTTTGTCTCAGTTTTCTTAAATGCAAAATGGTAAAAATGCTAATTGCCTTGTAAGTTTATGATGTTAGAAGAGTGTCTGGCATGTGATAAGCACAATAATAGTGCTTTTTCTTAATTTAACATTGGCAATATTACTACTGAATTGTTTTATTTATTCATTCATTTATTTAATTTTGGAGAGAGAGAGAGAGAGAGCGAGAGAGAGACCGCGCACGCGCGCACGCATGGGCGGGGGAGGGACAGAGGGAGAAAGAGAGAGAAAATCTTAAGCACCCTCCAAGGCCCGTGCGGTATCCCAGCTTGGTGCCCGATATGGGGCTTGATCTCATGAGCCAGAATCAAGAGTTGGACACTCAACCACCTGAGCCACCCAGGCACCCCGGAACTGTTTATTAAACCCCCAGATGGAGACAAAAATTAGGTAGTTGGGGTTCCAGAGAGAGGTGCAGGGTCGGGATGTAATTTTGGTTGTCATATGCATATAGTTGTTCTTTAAAGCAAATGGACCAGATGAAGTCACCAAGGGAATGCGTGTAGACGGATAAGAGCGTATGTCTAAGGATGGAACTCTGGAGCAGTCTAGCATTGCTAGGTCTGAAAGATGAATGGAAGGCATCAGAAAAGATTGAGAAATGAAGCTTCTCTGTAATAGACTGAATTGTCACCCCCCACAAAATTCATGGGCTGAAACCCTAACTCCCAGAATGTGACTGTATTTGGAGATAAAGCATGTAAGGAGGTGATTAAGTTAAGATGAGGCTGTTAGATTGGGCCCTAATCCAATAAAGTGAGAAGCTGAGGGACCATTTGCAAGCCCAGAGGGAGGGAGAGCTCAGGAAGAAAGAATTGGCTGATACCTTGATCTTGGGCTTTTTAGCTTGGGTGAGAAAATACATATTTATTGTTTCAGCTGCCTACTGGTGTTTTACACAGCGGCTCTGGCCAAGGAATACAGTCTTGTATGGTCAGTAAAAATCAGACATATTTGTTGTCTCACAGCCAAAAAGAAAGGAGTCTTGGGAATGCAGGGATTATCTGAGTGAGGTGCTACTGATGGGTTTGAATGACTCAGAAACCAGAAGGGAATGTTCCGTATGGTGACGCGGAGGTTATCGGGTAGAACGGTGATTAGAATCCTTTGAGGAGGAGAGCAGAGGTGTGGATTTTGCGGCAATGAGAATACACAGCCCTTCAGAAGTTTTGCTGTGAATGGGAGTTGAGAAATGGGGTTGTGACTGGAAACGGCTGTGGGGTCTCCGTAGGGCTTGTGCGCGCGTGCGCCCATAGGTATTGTTGGGTGTGAGGCATAGGACAGCAGCCAAGCCGGTTTCTGGCTTGAGCCACCACTAGGCGGTCAAGACAGTTACTGAGACAGGGATGCATTTGGAAGTTAGGTGATCACAGATCCTTCCTTCCGTCTTCCGAAATTTCACCACTAAACCGGACTCTACATATGTGTCTTTTCAGCACAAGACAGAGGAGTAAGGCAAAGATGGCTTTTTCAACTTAATAGATTTCCGGGACTGAATGCAGCCTGGACACAATGGACAAATTGTAACCAAACGAGAAATTCTCAAATGTCCGCTTTTAGGGGATCAAACACAAATTGGCAAATGTCTGTAATTTGTTTTCCTAAACTTTTTTTTCTTTAATGTTTATTTATTCTTGAGAGAGAGACAGAGTGTGAGCCGGGGAAGGGCAGAGAGAGAGAGGGAAACACAGAATCCGAAGCAGGCCCCAGGCTCTGAGCTGTCAGCACAGAGCCCGACGTGGGGCTCGAACTCACGAACTGCGAGATCATGACCTGAACCGAAGGTGGATGCTCAACTAACTGAGCCACCCAGGTGCCCCAGCACAGACTCGTATGCAGTAGTTACTCAATAAATACAGGTTGAGGGGTGCCTGCGTGGCTCAGTTGGTGAAGTGTCTGACTTCAGCTCAGGTCATGATCTCACAGTTTGTGAGTTCAAGCCCCGCGTCGGGCTCTGTGCTGACAGCTCAGAGCCTGGG
Organism: Lynx canadensis; assembly: GCF_007474595.2. Lineage (NCBI taxonomy): Eukaryota > Metazoa > Chordata > Mammalia > Carnivora > Felidae > Lynx > Lynx canadensis. Next base: position 114,813,592 of record NC_044321.2, on the reverse strand, counting down.
GCCTGCTTTGGATTCTGTGCCTCCCTCTCTCTCTGCCCCTCCCCCGCTTGTGCTGCGTCCCTCTCTCAAAAATAAATAAACGTTAAAAAAATTTTGTAACAAACAAAAAAAGATCTATCCCCAGCACCGCAGATATTTTCCTCAGGTTCCCTTACGGGCAACCACCTCTATAATTTCTTTCATCATGGGTTAGTTTTGTTTCTTCTGGAACTTCATTTGAATAGAATCATGCAGCATCTGTTTTGTTTTTGTTTGTTTCAATCTTCTCTGTACAACTATTTTAAAAAGGCTTACCATTCTTGGGATACGCTGTTTTTCAGAATACATACATATACTCTGAAAAAAAAAATATATATATATATATAATGGAGAGGGGTTTTAAAGTATCAATTAGAGTTTACTTTTTCTTAATGCTTTTATTGAACTGTTTCAGAAGCATTTGATGAAAAAAGTAGTTTATGTCTCCATTGAACTTTTTGGGCACCATTGTTGAAAATCAATTGACGGTATATGCGTGGCTCTATTTCTGAATTCCCTGTTCTGTTTTATTGATTTATGTATCTAACTTTATGCCACTATAACACCCTCTTGATTACTGTAGCTTTATAGTAAATCTTGAAACGAGAGTACTTATTCCTCCAAACTCGTTCTTCTTTCCAAGATTGTTTTACCTATATTACTTTGTTTTTCCATATAAATTATAGAGTGACTTTGCCAATTTCTACTTTCAAAATACTGGGATTGATATGTTAACATTGAATCTTTCAATGTTTGATCGTGGTGGATCTTTCATTTATCTTCATCTACTTTAATTTCTTTCAGTAGTGCCTTGTAATTTTCTGTTTAGACATCTTTCACATCATGTGTTAAATATATGTCTAATTACTATTTTTTTCATGCCGTTGTAGATGGGGTTTTTAAACTTCTACTTTCAAATTGTTTGGTTCTAGTATAGAGAAATACAATTTGTTTTGGGGGGGTATTTACTTTGTATCCAGTAATCTTGCTAATTTCACTTATTTCTAGAATTTTCTACGTAAACAATCATGTCTGTGAATAAAGACACCTTGACCACCTTTTTTATGACTTTTATTTCTTATCTTGATGGATTATACCATCTAAGGTCCCCATTCAATATTAAATAGAAATGATGAGAATGGGGCACCCAGGTGACTCTGACGGTTAACCGTTGGACTTCGGCTCAGGTCATCTCAAAGCTTGTGAGTTGGAGCTCTGCGTCGGGCTCTGTGCTGACAGCTCGGAGCCTGGAGCCTGCTTCGGATTCTGTGTCTCCCTCTCTCTCTCAAAAATAAACAAAACAGTCAAAAAAAAAAAAAAACACGAAAGGAATGACGAGAACAAACACCCTTCCATTGTGCCTAGCTCTTACATTCACTAGCTGTGTGCCTTGCAAGTCACTTAACTTCGTTGTACCTCAGTTTCCTAAACTTTTAAATAATAATAATAATACCCACCTCAAATGGTTGTTGTAAATATCAAATGAGTTAGTGTGTGTAAAACCCCAAATAAACAGTGCATGGCATTTTGCATAAGTACTACATAAATGCTGGTGCTATTATTTCCATTATTACTTGTTTTATAATAAAAGGTACCATAAATTTGCTTTGAATTGAAGTTTGGTTGGGTCATATATGTTCTACTATTTGGTGTTCTCACTGTGTTTTGTTTGTTTTTTTTTTAATCACTTTATTGAGGTTGATCGACATGTAAGAAGCTGTACCTATTTAAGGTGCACAACTTGATGAGTCCAGAGATGAGTATATACTCGTGAAATCACCATCATCAAGGCCCTAGACCTTTCCGTCATCACTGTGATTATGTTTTAAAGAGGATACAGTGGCTGTTAACAATTTTGTCTTCAAATCAGGCACTATGCAGATATGTGATTTAAAATTTTCAGGTAGTAACATTACTGTAATTTAAATTTGTGTTCATTTATAGTCTTCTACCTAAGATAAAAATTACCATCGATCTAGATTTCTCCCCTTACTGATTTTGGGAACCCTAATTTTCCGGTATTTGAGGTCTTAATTTTGTTTCACCTGTGTGTCTGGTATAGCATATCCTTGACTTTTTGTTTCTGTTTCTTTTCTCCGCTGTGTATATGAGGAGCATGATTTCTGAGCACTTCTGTATCTGAACATAATGGTCTTTTTCCCTCAGTAATGGAATACAGCTTGTATATTTAATTCTTGGACCACGAAGTTTTTATCTTCACACTGTATAGAAATATCATCTCTAGCTGCTTCTGTCATTTAATATTGTTGAGGTGGAGTTTGAGGCTAGCCTAATTTATGTCCAACTGGGGACAGCCTATTTTTTTTTCCCCCCTCAAGCATTTCAATTTCAACTTCATGTCAAGATTTGTTTAGGTGTAGACATTTTTACACTGATTTTTCCTGAAACTTGATGAAATATTTCAATCTCTGTACTCGGCTTTTGATGTTTGTTGTTGTTGTTCCCTATTTTTGTGCCTTTGGAAAGTTTTCTACTTGGGTTGTGTTTATTTTATTTACTGTTTGTTTATTCCTTCTTTCTTATTTCACTTGCCCCCCCACTTTTTAAAATTTTTAATGTTTATTTTTGGGAGAGAGAGAGAAACAGCATGAGCAGGGGAGAGGCAGAGACAGAGGGAGACACAGAATCTGAGGCAGGCTCCAGGTTCTGAGTTGTCAGCACAGAGTCCGAGGCGGGGCTCAAACTCACGAACCACAAGATCATGACCTGAGCTGAAGTCGGACGCTTGACCAACTGAGCCACCCAAGCGCTCCTCACTTGGCCCTTTTTTAAATTAAAATAGAGAATCTGTATAATATATCTCTGTCCTCTGCTCTGTTAGCTTCTCTATCATTTTTTGCCCTGCCTTTTTCTTCTGCAGACTTGAGTGTCTCAAGCCTGTGTTTGAATGCTATATTTGCATGATTGGTTCATTCTATTCTTTATTATCTCAGAAAATTTTTCTGTGTCTTAAAGTGATTGTGGCACAACATGATGGTGTACAAACCTGTGATTCTGACCAAAGTCAGTCATTGATGGAGTACAGAAGACTCTTTCTGTCTTTTACTAAGCACATTTAAGTAGGTAAAACATTTCATGAGGTCAAACTTGGGTAGTTTTTATTGTTTTTAAGTATGAGTCCATCTGCCTTATACTTGGTGAAAAGGCCTGTAAATGTGATCATTCTTTGCCCATTATTCTTAGGTTTTAAGTGTTGTTTTTAATTTTTATACATTTTATTTATTTGTTTGTTTGTTTATTTATTTATTTATTGTAGGAGTACTCATTTCCTTATTTTTTTAAAGTATATTTTAAAATTTTTAGTAAGTTTTTTTAAAAAATGTTAATGTTTATTTACGTTTTGACAGACAGCATGAGCAGGGGAGGGGCAGAGAGAGAGGGAGACACAGAATCGGAAGCAGGCTCCAGCCTCAAGCTATCAGCACAGAGCCCAATGTGGGGCTCAAACTCATGAACTGTGAGATCATGACCTGAGCCAAAGTTGGATGCTTAACCAACTGAGCCATCCAGGTGCCCCTATTTATTTTTTAAAAGAGCCAGTGCAAGTGAGGGAGGGGCAGAGAGAGGGGGGGGAGAGAGAGAGAACTACAAGAAGCTCCACACTGCCAGCTCCCAGCCTGACATGGGGCTCGAACTCATGAATGGGGAGATCGTGACCTGAGCCGAAATCGAGAGGTGGGCACTGAACCGACTGATACACTCACCGAGGCGCCCCAATTTTTATATATTTTAAAAGCCTTCTCATATGCCTCTGAGTAAGGAGAGAGTTAAGAGATTGCCTCAAGTCTGTTAGGCAGGTGCCCTTTTTTGAACACACTTCCGTTTTATTTATTTATTTGTTTATTATTGGAGTATGGTTAGCATACAATCCTGTGTTCATTTCAGGTGCACAGGGTAGTGATTCGACAAGCTGTATTTACCACGATTAGTGCAGTCACTGTGTCCACACAGTGCCATTACAGTGTTGTTGACTGTGTTCCCAGTGCTGCGCCTCTCATACCCATGACTTGTGCATTCTGCACGTGGAAGTTTGCACCTCTTAATCCCATTCACCTGTTTTAGCCGCCTCTCCCACCCCCTCCCCTTGGGCCACCACCCGTCTGTATTTTTGTGGCTTGTATTACGTTTTATGTGGTCTGTTTCCAGTTTGTTGGCTTGCGGGTACCATTATAAGCCAGAGGTTATTTATTCTTTTTTAAACCTCATCTTTCACTTCCATGATTTATTGCAACGTGAATTTATCTAGCGGGAGCTGTCTAAAATTGCTTCCTCTGTAATTTGCACTTTGAAATCTGAATACAAGATTTCCATTCTTTTAGCGTCAAAATTTTCGCAGGCCCGTGCAGTGGTTGTTCATTTTCTCTGTTCCCATATTTTAAGTTTCATGAGGATAAGGACGGTGTCTTTTTAACTGAGGAATGATTGACGTACAATATTGTGTGAGTTTCAGGTGTACACCATAGTGATCTGATATTTATATACATTTTCAAAAGTCACCACAGTAAGTCTAGTTATCATATTGTCACCAACATTGTTGCAATATTGTTGACTGTAAGGACTGTGTTTTGTTCACTGCTGTATCCCCGTCGAGGTGGCACGATTCCTAGCACATAGTAACAGTTGAATAAGTATTTGTTGAATGAATGAATGAATGAATGAAAGTGAGATTTAGCAGTATCCACAGTTTCAATGGTAGTATGGGCCGCACTTTGGTTGTGTGTGGAATAAATGTTGAAGAAATGTCTTTGACGTTGTAATATGTCAAAGGTGCCTGTAATATCAGGCCAATATCCAGCTCTTTCCTTTGTGGCCTCTGAAACAGTATACTTTGCAACATCCTTTCATTTAGGTAGAGTCGGGCAAGTAGTTCTGGACAACGAGCTGTAAGAAGTGATATGTCTTGCTTCTGGCACAAGGTATAGAAGAACAGGTATAAAATTGTCAGCACCGTTTTCTCTGCCGCAGTGGCCAGTGACAGTACAGATCTCCAATTATGTCTAGTATACATCGGATACATAGCGATGATGAGAAATAAAACACTGGTAGATGAAGCTAGTGAAATGTATAAGAGGGCAATAATTATAATAGCCATCCAAGTAAGTAGTTAATCCCATTATGCGTAATTCCACAGTATGCTATGCTCAATAGCAGATTTTTGTAAGCACGATTTATAAAGTAAGCTAGGACTCACTTTGTGAATAACAGTGAGGTTGCTGTCTGGCAAATTTCCTTACCCAGCATTCCTACACGTTGATTATAGTAACACCAGTAAAAATAAATAAGACGGATCCAAGCGAAGAGCTATTGGTATATGTGCCTATTTGAACTTTGTTCAGATGGAGATGTTATTTTAACTGATTAGGGAAGTAATGAAGCATTCTTCCTGAAAAGAGGTGTTAATTGGTGATAATTCTCAGAAAGTGCCTGAAAATATAACAGCGTGAAACCCTACATTACACGGCATCATCCAGAATTTTTCAAAAGTCTTGAAACTCAGAGAAGCTGTGATTTACTTGATATCTTGTATTACAACTCCACAAGGAACTCAAGATTACCAATTTCCATTCAGAGTTCTATCGTTAAATTACAAAATCTCCTAAAAAATGAAAACTAATAGCTAAATCACAATGTAATGGTAACATTTTTGCTAATTAGATGAGTAAAATCAATGCACTATAAATATAATTTACATCTGATTTGAATATTTCATAGAACCTCCAGTGGCTGTTAATTTGGTAGGATTCACGGGCGCCTGGGTGGCTCAATCGGTTAAGTGTCCAACTTCAGCTCAGGTCGTGATCTCATGGTTGGTGAGTTCGAGCCCCGTGTCTGGCTCTGTGCTGACAGCTCAGAGTCTGGAGCCTGCTTCCGATTCTGTGTCTCCCTCTCTCTCTACCCGTCCCCCACTCATGTTCTGTCTCTGTCTCTCTCTGTCTCTCAAAAATACATAAGCATTAAAGAAAATTGATGTGGTAGGATTCAGTTTGACCCTGCATGATCCAGCTTCATAAGTATTTCCTTCTGTTTTTCAGATAGCATCACAAATATCATCACACCACTAGTGGAGGACATGATATTGAAAATTGATACAGTTGGTTTTTCTTAAGATATAACTGGCAAGGAAGTCCTAGGAATCTATCCATATATTACATGATTTAAGATTATCAAAGGAGGATATCTTCCATTTTCTTGGATTTGAAAAATGGAAGCATCTTCAAAGTGCAAAAACAGTTGAGTCTTTATTTTGGTTAGATTCATTCTTATTCTCCCCTCCATAGAAAAAATCACCCTCCATCTCAAAGTCTAATTTTAATGAAGAAAGAACCATGGGGTGTAAGGCATTATCAAGAGACACAAACACATAGGATAATGTTTTCTTTCTTTCTTTCTTTAAGTTTATTTATTTATTTTGAGAGAAAGAGAGAGAGAAGGAGCGAGCAGTGGGGGAGGGAAGGCAGACAGAGAGAATCCCAAGTAGGCTCTGCACTGCCAGCTCACAACTTGACATGGGGCTTGAATTCAGGAACCGCGAGATCATGACCTGAGCCGAAATCCAGAGGCATACACTTAACCACCTGAGCCACCCACGCACCCTGGTAATATATTCAAATATTAGGCAAGGTAGCTACCTATCCGGGGAAGATGTATGTTGGGAAGCTACAAAAATGATGATTCCTCTTAATGTGAATAAATTCTGTTTCTTATCTATGTGAAAAGTAGACTTATAGAAAGGTTCTGGAATTATATAGAGGTTATTGAAATGCAAAGAAAACAGGCCACATTAGATTTGGATTCACATCACTACTTTCCCATCTAGAGTGTGTGGTGTTGGTTAAGTTACTTACTCTCACTGAGTCTTAGATTCTTCATCCACAGCATGTTAATAATAATGGTACCTATTTCATAAAGTTGTTGTAGATGATTAGATGTTATAATAAAGGAAGAGCACTTTAGCACAGTGTCGTATGTAGTACTCGATAAGTGGTAGCTATTATTCTATGGAAAGGAAGAATCATTTCTCTTTTCTTCTAAAAACTTGCAATAGAATTGAGACCCTGTCTGGTAAGGAGGGACGGAAGCACTAAGGCTCCTGTAAAGGTGAAAGTTTTTAAGGATTTTCCTAGAATAACTTCGGAATGAATCTGTGTATTGGATTTTTTCCAAATTGGGAAAACAATAGAGTCTTTGTTTTATTGTCAAATAATGTGTTAGGAATTTAAGTGATTAAAAATGGTTCCTTGGCCTTTCACAAAGACGGTGCAGGAGGCAAAGAAGGAAGACGCTGCTCCTGCCAAAGCCAAAGCCAAGGCTTTGAAGGCCAAGAAAATGGTGCTGAAAGGTGGCCACAGTCACAAAAGAAAGATCCTCCTATCACCTACGTTCCAATGGCCTAAGACACTGCGTCTCTGAAGGCAGCAAATATCCTTGAAAGAAGGGCCCCAGGAGAAACCAGCTTGACCACTATGCCATCACCAAGTTCCCCCTGACTACCCAGTCAGCCATGAAGAGAATAGAAGACAACAACACACTTGTGTTCGTTGTGGATGTCAAGGCCGACAAGCACCAGATCAGGCAGGCTATGAGGAAGCTCTATGACACTGACGTGGCCAAGGTCAACACTCTGATCAGGCCCGATGGAGAAAAGGCAGTTGTGTGACTGGCTCCTGACTATGATGCATTGGATGTTGCCAACAAAATTCGGATCATCTAAACTGTGTCCAGCTGGTGAAATACAAATACACGTTTTTTTTCACCATTAAAAAAAAAAAAAGGTTCATTGAGACAGGAATAATTTTATTCAAGTAACTTCTAAAATTCCATTAATCTGTGAGACCCAATTAAAAGAAACTTTGAATTATGGAAGCCAAAAAAACCCTGTGTTGTTTATGGAGTCCTCTTTCAAATAGCCTCATACATTTCCTTTTAAAACCGTTGGGACTTTTCCAGAGTGTAGATTTTAGTTTTGATACTCCAAAATCAGGACTTTGACTTATCTTTCATGGCAAACTTCAAAGTAGAAAAAAGGTACTTCAGTGTTTTTATTGTGATAAGTTTTTGAAGCTCTTAATAATTTAATTTGCAAGTATAAGGACCTCATGATTCAAAATGAAAATACAAAAACTTTCTCGACAAACTAATTTTATTTAGGCCATTTAAAACAATTGCCTAGACTCCTGCACTTTGGTCCACTTCCAGTAGTGCCGTCGTAATAATGTAAGCTGTCATCCTCCCTGATTTGGACCATCGTAATAAGCTTTGACCTTATCAACCTATAGTCAAATCTCCATCGAACTGAGCGTGATCCTTATTAATCAGAAATGGAAGCATATAAATGCCATTCAAGGATCTTCAGTATCTTTCCATCACGCTTAAAATATAAGCTCCACAACCCTTACTATGGCCTACAGACCCTGACTGATGAAAATCTTCGTACTACAACTTTATCTCCTTTCACTTGACCTTTTGAACATGCCAAGCACTTTTCTGGCTTTAGACACTTTCAGAATGCTACTCTTTTCTCTTTTCTTTTCTTTTCTTTTCATTTTTTGAGAGAGAGAGTGTGAGTAGGGGAGGGGCAGAGATTGGGAGACTGGATCCAAAGGAGGCTCCACCCTGACAGGCTGACAGCGGTGAGCCTGATGTAGGACTTGAACTCACAGACTGTGAGATCATGACCTGAGCCGAAGTCTGACTCTCAACCGACTGAGCCACCCAGGTGCCCCCGAGTGTTATTTCTTTTTAACTCACAACTCTTCTCATTCATTTACATATGCCACTGTATTTATTGAGTGTTTGCTCTGCATTAGGTATAATAGTAGTTGATTGAGATATGCTGGAAGAAAGGCCCTAGAGTGGGAGATTACCTGGCATGGGTGGGGGGGGGGGGATAGCTGGGAGGTCAGTATAGCTGGAGGAGTGTGAGGAAGGGGAGAGTAGTAGGAAATGTAGTCACAGAGGTAAGTTATGGAGATAGAGCCTTGTTGGGCTACTTTAAGTATTTTGGTCTTCACTCTGAGTGAGCAGGGAAGCCATTGGAGGATTTGGGGCAGAGGGACTGCATAATAAATCGGTTTTAAGTCATTCTGGCTTCTCTGTAGAGACTGGACCACATGGAGGCAAATGCAGAGGCAGAGGGACCGGTTTCCAGGAGAGTGCAGTAATCCAGGCAAAATATGACGGCGGCTTAGACTAGTGTAGGTGGTGAGAAGTAGTCAGCTTGTGGATCTATTTTGAAAGTAGAGGCAATAGAATTTCTAGTAAGGTAGGATGAGAGATGTAAGATCTCAAGAAAGATTCAAGGATGATTCCGGGATTTTGCTCTCAGCAATTTGAAAGATGGGGTCATCATTAGCTTCTAATGTTAAGACAGTGGTAGGAGCAGGTTTTGAATGAGGGAGGAGAATGAGATCAATTTAGGACGTTCTGAGTTTGAGAAGTTGCTTAGAAATCCAAAAGGAAATGTCGGGGTGACAGTTGGAAAACGTGTGGCGTTCAGGAACCATATTTGGGCTGGAGGTATGAATTTGGGGGTCATTGACATTTCAACGCCATTTAACATCATGGAAAATGATAAGATCACCAAGGGATTGGGTATAGATAGAGAGGAAAAGAAGACCAAGAAACAAATCTGCGATACTTCATCGTTACTACCTTAGGGGGAAAGAGGAATGAACAGAGGGGACTGAAAAAGAGCTGTTGAGTGAGGTGGGAGGAAAACCAAGAAAGTGTAGTGTCCCGAAAGGTAAGTGCAGAATGTATAGGAAAGCACCAGGAAATGGACGAGAGTCCATTGAGAGTGAAAGGTCAAGTAACATAAGCACCAAAAATTGAACGTTGGATTTAGCAACATGGAGGTTATTGGTGATCTTGACAAAAGAGTTCTTATGGATTGAGGGGGAAACCGTTGATTGGAGTAGTTTCCAAAGTGATTGCAGAAAAAGGAAATGAGAGACAATGGATACAAGCGATCATTTTGAATACTTTTCTGTAAATGGGAACAGAGAACTAGAGCAGAGGCTGGTGAAAAAATGGGAAAGAGTGAGGCAATTATCTTAATATGCGAGAAAGAGCACATCTGTAATCTATTGGGGAAAGAAGGAATACTTACTTGTTGATGTAGGAGAAGGAAGGGAGACTTGGCCGGAACCAGGCATTGAGGGGTGAGACGTAAGGGAATGACTTCCCGTGAGAAAACTGGTTGTAGGAAGTTGCAGAGAAGATTCATCCATAGCACAGATTGCAAGAAGAGTATATGGTTGCAGCTGGAAGTAGGAAGGTGGAGTGGTTTTGAGAGAATGCACAAGTTCCCCTCTAATTTTGTTCTTCAAAGTTCCCATTGAAGCATGAAGTGAAGACATCAGCCAGAGTGAGGATGAGTGAATTTGTTGAAGGTTTGGAGAGACAAAATAAGGTGTAAATTATTTATCTGGAAGAATGGTAGGGTGAATAGATGAGGGAAATACAGTATGTTGCCTGGATAGAATTAAGGGTGAGCAGTGGTTCTCAAAGTGCGGTTCCATGACCAGCAGGCTCAGCTCTACCCGAGAAATTGCTAGAAATGCAAATTATTGGGCCCCATGCCAGACCTGGCAAATATTTAACCCTGGGATGAGACGCCCTCCAGGAGATTCTTCTGCCCAGGAAAGCTTGAGAACCACTGGATTAGAGGATTAAGTCCTTGAAGCGAAAATGAGAGCAATCCATATGGCTGTGCATTTTTGTCCAGACATGTTCGGTGGCATAGGAGGACACAGGTGGAAGGTTGTTTTAACCAAGGCTGTGGTTTCACCAAGTAACGAAGTTATTGTTTTATTTTAATGTTTATTTTTGAGAGAGAGAGAAAGCACAAGTGGGGGGGGGCACAAAATCTGAAGCAGACTCCAGGCTCTGAGCTGTCAGCACACATACTGTGAGATCATGACCTGAGCCACCCAGGTGCCCCCGAAGCAACTAAGTTAACATGAAAGAAGAGCAAGAGAATCGAGAATGGATGGAAACAGACCCTTATGGTCGTTGATTATGAAATTTAAATGGAAAAAGAATGAAGGGAAAACATCAAAGGCAAGAGGAAGAGTGGAAAAGGAGCAGGTTCAGAGGATCCTGGTGGTAAACCAGAGGGAGTGAGCTGGAAAGGTAGGAGGTGGTTGTCAGAGGGGGTAAATTAAATTGAGACTATGGAGGGTTTATAGTTATTCGTCACGGGAATGTCTACAACAGAGCTGACCAATAGAAATATGATGTGGTTCATGAACCTCACTGTAAATTTTCTAGTACCTGACACTTAAGAAATATTTATTTGATGTAAATATCCAGAGACTATCATTGTAACATTAACGAATATAAAAATATTAGTGACATATTTTACATTTTTTTCTATTAAATTGCTGAAATCAGTTTGGATTACCCACATGTGCCTCAACAAGTACAAAAAGATCGAGATCGTACCTTGCATATTTTCAGACCGCAACGCTGTGCAGCTCAAAATCCACCCCAGGAAAAAATTGGGAAAGGCAGTGAATACTTGGAGATTAAAGAACATACTAAAAAATGAATGGGTTAGCCAAGAAATTAAAGAGGAAATTAAAACGTGCATGGAAGCCAATGAAATTGAAAACATGACCATCCAAAAACCTCTGGACTACCCACGTGTGAAGCCCCAAGTGGCTAGTGACCACCACATGGGACAGTACGGGCCACAGAGGTGATCATCGGGGACAGTACCGTGGTAGGTTGTGGAGAACACCCTTGGAGGAAAGGAGCTTAAAGCCCGGGTGTGGGAAGAATTATCTAGTGCGTGTTGAAGTTGCCCTGGATTGTTGCTGGAGAGAGGGTCAGTGAATCATGATCGAGCACGAGGAGAGGAGTAGATGGCAGCAACAGCGAGAGGTTGTGGGCAACGCAATAGGATAACGGTAAATCCAGAGCTGGGCTATTTGCGATAGAGAGAGGGAGAATGATCTGGAGGCAGAGGTGTGGACCCCGGAGGACATCTATTCCACTTCCAGGCCGAGTGGTGGGATGGCTGTGGAAGAGGAAACAGCCATCACTTGAAAGTGTGCAGCGGTGTCCTCAGAGGAAGGAAAGAGTCAAGGAAGAAGTTGAGCGTACACACATAGGACATTTTGGTGCTGGTGGACCATGAGTTGCGGAAGGCACGGTGGATGGGTTTCAGACATTAAGGGGGAGTTAACAATACAGACAAAACAGGGGCGCCTGGGTGGCTCAGTAGGTTGAGCATCCAACTTCGGCTCAGGTCATGATCTCGGTTCCTGGGTTCGAGCCCCACATTGGGCCTGCTGAAGTCAGCCTGTCAGTGCAGAGCCCGCTTCGGATCCTTTAACACCCCCCTCTCTCAGCCCCTTCTCCCCCCCCCCCCCCGAATAAATAAAATGTTAAAAAAGGTGTTTAGGGGCACTTGGTTGGCTCCGTTGGTTAAGCAATGCAGCCTTGATTTTGGCTCAGGTCACGATCTCACAGTTTGAGCCCAACGTCAGGCTCTGTGCTGACAGTGCAGAGCCTACTTGGGATTCTGTCTCTCTCTCCTTCTCTCTCTGCCCCTCCCCTACTTACACTGTGTCTCTCGCTCAAAATAAATAAATAAACTTAAAAAAATGTTTAAGAAAATAAAAAATACAAACATACAATAAAGAGAAAGAAGGGGATGTACAAAGACTTCATCGGGATTAGAGTGTGCAAGATTAGGGAGATATGAGCCGAGGGTTTCTCGAAGTGACTGACATAAGTGAGGGTAAGGGACTGCGTGAGATTGAGTGGATTCAAGGCAGGTGAGTGTGAGTTCCAAAGTAGAGGGAAGCAGGGATATCTGGGGTTATCTCTGGATCCCTGCAGGTGAAAGAGAAAGTTCTGTTGTGCAAAGTGCACAATGTACATCTGTCAGGGGAAAAGCAAACTTAATCCAAGGATGTATAACACTCTCTCTGTAATGCGTTGATGGAATTGAGGCTATCTAGAGAGGTGAGGTGTTATTCCAGTTGTGTGGACCCCAACTTCACCTTGACCTTTGGTAATGAAGGGGTCGAAGACCTAGGATAACATGATTTTATTTGCAGTAAAGATATATATATAGATATAGACGTATCTTGAACACATGAAAGAATGAAAAAATGTGAAAAATGGAATGCCCATAAATTATTGGGTGGGGATATAGATAAAGAACTGAATTAAATGAGGGTCCCAATATTAAGGAATAGCAACATGTTAATTGAAATGTGTTTGGGAATTTAATTTTGTTGACAGCGGATTTCCAGATTTGAGAAGATGATCCTGGCCTTCTTCATTTTATGTTCCATATCTGTGTTAATGAGAACAACAGCTTACCCAAGAATGCTGGAAGTCAATATTTGGGGAAAGCTGCTGCTGCTGCTGCTTTGTGAACGTATTTTGCGGTTTTTCGGACATCTCGGGTTCATTCTAGGTTTCCTTCACATACGGTGTTAATCCACAGCTCTGTTCTGACTTCTGAGGGGATGCAAAGCGTTGTCATTCTTCCACTGCTCTGCGCTTTGAAGGGATTACTGCTTGGTGATACGCACAAGGCTTAAAGACTACAGGGAATACTAGTGATTTAAGAACATTCTGAGGGCAAAACTAATGATAGCCATGTACATTCTTCTGATTTTCTGACCTCTTAATTACTAGCTTGGCAGAAAATAGAGCCCGTGTCGACTGGAATGTACCATCCGAGTATAGAAATTTTATTTAAGGATTATCTTAGTTCCTCACCAGACGTGGAGCATAGATTATGGACATATCTGTGGCAGGAGAATTTGAAATTGATTACTGTTTGGTTCCTAAATGTATACAAAACAGTTTATAAATTCGGCCACCCAAAATGTAGACAGTTCTGAATTTGACAGTTCCCAGGAACAAAGTCAGACGACCAGGTGCCACCCGGGGGGGGGGGGGTGCTGTTTGAAACTCCTTTGATAAAGTACATTTTTGAAGGTCAAGTATCTTTTTCTCTCTGCTCTTCATTCTCTCCCAAAGTCCGTTGTCCGAATTTCTATGCCTATTATGGCTCCCTCTCAGCATCACTTTGTTATTAAAAGCAGATAGCCAATAAATAGTTGCTTCCAACTGTAATAAGTCCTGTGAAGAAGCGTCGAGTGATATGAGAGCATATAATCAAAGGAAAGCAATTAAGTCTGTGAAGTAAGGAAATGTTTCGCAGAGGAAGCAATGGTGAAATTGAGATCCAAAAGATGAACAGGAGGCAGGTGAAAGTATTATGGGAGATTTCTATCGTGTTCCAAAGAGAAAAGCATGTTCAAGGGCCTTAGAAAGAGATGGGATGATAGGTACAGACAGGCAGCTAAAAGAAATTTAGTTTGTATGTAGAATGTAGAATGTAAGCAAATTGAAAAGAAGAATTAGAAAAATCATAAGAGCACATTTTTGCTTCGTAATGTAATTTCTAAAAGTTTGTTTTTTATAACTGTCTAACAAATTATTTTATTCCTTTTCATTTCTGGCAAATTATGTCAGGTGATCTCTACAACTAGTTAAAGTTAGCACTGAATAGGTCTGTCAATTTGGTATGTTCTCACAATGGTATTTTGTTTTTTAAAATAAAGAATTGAGAAAGCACTCGTAATAGGAGAAAGCTGTATTAGCCCTCAAATATAAGGGTTCCACTTTTCTCAGCAGTAATTTGTTTTATGAACAAAACAAGCCTTGTCGATTATTTGGGAATTTATAATATGTCCCAAGTATTTTTATGTACCCTGTGATTTATATTTTAGCTTTTCTTCCAGCATCTTTTACCCTAAAAAAGTTTTTAATTTCCATGTGATCAAATAAATCCCTTACAGCCTTTCCTGTCCTGCTTAAGGACATCATCCTCAATTAGTTAACTCCCAAACACACACTGTATTTTATTAATTCATTCATTAATTTTGAGAGAGGGAGAGAGCACACCCATGTGAGTGGCAGGGAGGGAACCCCGAGCGGTCTCCATGCTCACCTTGGAACCCAACGCTGGGCTTGATCCCACAACCAAAAGAGATCACGACCTGAGCTGATATCAGGAGCCAGACGCCCAACCCCCTGAGCCACCCATGTTGCACCACACCCACACACACTAATTTAACCAATATGATGCAAATATACTATCTTCTAGTATTATTGTGATTCTCTTTTTGAGACATTTTAGTTCTTTAATCCACTTGGAAATTCCACACAAGAGTTTCTTTTCATTTTCCCTAAATCAGTGGTTCTCAACTGGTTCAGACGTGCCCCCCCCCCCCCCCCCCAGGGATATCCAACCACGTCCGGGGACAGTTTAGGTTGTAACAACCGCAAGAGGGCCATCTAGTAGGTGGGGGCCAGGAATGTGGCTATACAGCCTCACACAACACATGATTATCCAGCTCAGAATGTCATCTCTTTATGACCTAATATGAATAGCTCATGTTCGTGTGTTTTGGGAAATATGTATTTTCCTATGAAAAGTTGAAAACACACGTGCATACACATACATGCACACACACACAGAATCATGTGCGAGACGTGTGGGGTGCAAGTTTTCTGCACAAGCTCAGATTCAGGGGCGCCTGGGTGGCTCAGTAGGTTGGGCATCCGGCTTTCGCTCAGGTCGTGATCTCATGGTCCGTGAGCTTGAGCCCCGCGTCGGGCCCTGTGCTGACAGCTCCGAGCCCGGAGCCTGCTTCAGATTCCGTGTCCCTCTGTCTCTGCCCCTTCTCCACTCGCACTCTGTCTCTGTCTCAAAAATAAGTTAAACACTAAAAAATTAAGAAAAAAATAAAGAGTTCAGATGCATCCCTCTAAAACTATGCCTTAAGTCCCCTTTATCATACCAGTGCTGCTGGCTGTATACAATCTTCCCCTATTAGCACGTATGAAGGAAAGTTGAACAGCACACGTTCAAGTAATGTTCGCTTGTTCGTTTTTCTTATTATTCTATCTAACTCATTTTCCAGTTTCACACATCATACTCGAAATAATTTCGATTCCAAGACCAAGATAAAATAAAAACAGTTTTCCAGAATAAGGCTCTCACTGCCTTTATTGTACAGACAACGGAGGTATAGTAGACGTGAACCATTTATCTTTTCTGAGGTGATCTTGTCCTTAATTTTGGTCCTGGATCAATGTTGTTTCCTGTTGTTGCTACTGACCTTTGTTAAGTACACATTCTAGTAAATTTGGAAAACTTAGCAGGAATCTGCTGTTAACATATCATTCCCCATGGCTATGATCCATAAGATGTTTCCGGTTTTAACAGGAAAAACAAAAACAAAAAAACAAACAAACAAAACCCAGGAAAAACAGATTAAAAATGAAGTATAAAGGAAGGGATTTTTATTTATTCTACAAAAACCCAGCAGTTTAAAAGTTCTGTTAAAAATATTGGCCGTTGGGGCGCCTGGGTGGCGCAGTCGGTTAAGCGTCCGACTTCAGCCAGGTCACGATCTCGCGGTCCGTGAGTTCGAGCCCCGCGTCGGGCTCTGGGCTGATGGCTCAGAGCCTGGAGCCTGTTTCCGATTCTGTATCTCCCTCTCTCTCTGCCCCTCCCCCATTCATGCTCTGTCTCTCTCTGTCCCAAAAATAAATAAACGTTGAAAAAAAAAATTAAAAAAAAAAAAATATTGGCCGTTAGCCATATACCATGAGCGACCTTAAAATATTACATCAACTATGGCCTGACATATCCGGGAAAAATATATGGCGGCCATTGCCTTCCATTGTCAGCATTTAGCGCTCTCTACATCCGGGCTTCTCTGAGATGATAGAAACACAATTTGTCACGAAGATCGGTGCAGACATACTGCCCTTGATACGCTACCTGTGTTGAGGCAGATGTGACGCAACTGCATTTCTGAGACAGCACTACTGATGTCCTGATGGGTAGGCGGCCCACATGTGGGTAACAGCTTTTCTCTGGGTGGAAACTTGGTTTTTGTTTTTGAGGATACCCAATACGGCGGTGTGCTGGTAAATGTTTAACGGTGTTCTGCAAGCACGAAACAAAACGAACCCCACAGTAAACCCCCCTTGGTTTGTCGTGCAACATTTACGGTTGATGTCAGATTACCAGGTTGCCTTAATTAAACACAGAGGTGGGAAGAGTTGTGCACGGCTCTCGTGAGCTAGTACACGCTTATTCCAGGACGCTCTCTTTGTCCTCAGTCAAGGCATCTGCAGGGTTTACCCGTGCAAACACGTAGTATAGAGATGGGATTTTGAAGCCTGTCCGTGATACGACCTTCTTCCTGCTCATCCTAAGACGTACTTTTGTTTTTAAGTTTTGGGAAGGAGGTTAGAATCGTTGCACAGATAGGAAGAGAAAGTTTTGAGATTCAGATTCTAATAATCAAAGCAGGAAGCCAGTCAGCTTGAAAGCCAGTGTTTGTTAAGAAAGAGAACTGTTTTATGAACTCCTTCTTCTCCACCTTTATCATCAAGGGTCATCCGGCCCGACCAAACTAGATTCTAAAGTCTTCTGTGTGTCGGGGTAGGGCAACAAGGACATGACAAAGAAGGGAAACTCAAAGCCTGTTCCCTCTCGTCCTGCGGAATTATAGGAGAAAAGGAGAGGAGAGAATTTGAACACTGATTAGTCACCAGGGTCTTTATCCCACGTGTTTACTGCCACATCCGGGAATGGAGAGGATGTGATTCAGAAATACCTGGATAATTTTAAGGGAATACCAAAGTCAGATAAGTTTAGCCCCATGTGCTTCTCTGAGGATTCATTGTTCTCTAGATGGCACCGACTTAATCGGGAGGGTGGTTGCAATGGAAAAAAACCTTCTGATGCTGCATGCTTTGGAATTGCAGCCTCCTTTGATGGAGAAGGCAGGTAGAATGCAATTTCCTTGCAGAGCATCAAAGAGCTACGTAAGGATGCTTCCTGGAGGTTTTGGAAGAGAAGGCCAGGAAGTGGGGGTGGAGCGGCCCTAAAGCTGAGTGCCGCGGGACAGATCTCCTTGCCAGAGTGCCAACCCGAATTCCAGGGCCTGAGCCATCTGCACAGAGACGCAGACCGGTTACTAAAGTCGAAATGGTCACCGAGAATCAAGATGCCAGGCAACAAAAACACAAGTCCCAGGTTTTGGAATTGGAGGACAGCAAGGTGCTACATGTTAAAGGAAACAAGAATCGTGGTTGGGGGTAAACAGGGAGGCTGCAGGACGATGTAAGGCTCTGCCCATGAGAATATGAGGCTTACGTTTTTGTAGTCCCTGTGTTCTAGAAGATCTCCCTCCCTGTATTTCTAAATTCATCTTGGAGAGGAGCAGGGGCTGGAGAAATGAACTCTGAATATTGGTGTAAGCCATTGAAGTAGAAACTGTTACTTAGAGACATTTTCATTCTACTTAGTAGGGAGATAATTGTGTGTGCGTGTGTGTGTGTGTGTGTGCGTGCGCGCGTGTAGTAGAAGTGCTCGTTATAAATGTCAGAAATCATATATGGAAAAACTACATTTTTTTTGGTCTACCTTGGCATGGCAATTTTGTGATTCCCTCTACATATAATTGCCTCATTGGCAAGATTAGGGAAATGGACTAGTTATCCTGAATGTGGGCCAGAGGAAACACATGAATATGCTACTTTCCAAAGAAAAGGCAATAGAGAAAGCTGGAATAGGGCCATGGGGACTGGTGTCATGGATGAGGAGCCAAAGGCCTATAGAACCCAATGTTTTAGGAAATACAGAGAGATTTCTCATCTCTAAAGTCTGCTTTGGAGTCAGGGGAGTGTTATGTAAGAGGCCTTGTAATAAATGCTTTAAGGACGTAATCGAAGCCACCGTGCTCACACCACCATGCCATTTGCCACGGGAAGGCAGGATTTTTATTTTTAGTTTTTTAATGTTTATTCAGTTTGGGGGGGTGGGTAGGTGAGACAGAGCACGAGCAGGGGAGGTGCAGAGAGAAAGGGAGACACGGAATCCAAAGCAGGCTCCAGGTTCTGAGCTGACAGCATGGAGCCCGATGTGGGGCTCGAACCCACGAACCATGAGATCGTGACCTGAGCCAAAGTCAGACCCTTAACTGACTGAGCCACCCAGGCGCCCCAAGGCAGGATTTTGATAGAAAACTGTTCTCCCTGATTTAGCCTATCTGGTCCTCTAATCTCTTGATTTTTTTTTTTTTTTCTTATCCCTTTCCCCCTTTGTTTTATTCCACCCCGTCCCCCACCCGGTAGGTCACTTCCCCTGTCCCACTAAGCCTAGTGAGCGGTGACGACTATATTATGTGATACAGATCATGGTGAAATCTACTAACACAAAGGCACTGTCATCCCCACATTAAACAAAGAGAGAAGGCACTTCTTGCTGAGAAAGAGTAATAGGCCGCCTAGAGTTTCAAAGTAGCTGGAATCAGAGGGACAGGGTGGGGGGCAAAGAAAAGAGAGAAAGATAGCAAAGCAGAAAGAAATTCTGTCTACTAAGAGAAGAAATGCCCAAGAGAAGACTTTGTAACTAGTACCAAAGGGGACAGAAATGTCAGTGTGCACTCACCTCCTGTTCTGCTCGCGCCCACGTGTCAGTGTCATGCCAGCTGTTGCTTCTTGGATTTTAAAACCGTTTTCTTGTCTCTTGCCCAGGGTACTAAACCAAGTCTCCTTTAATCTGCTGCCTCCATCGCGTGCTCCAACCCATAGTTCCCAATAGCCTCATCCTTCGCTTTTTGTTTGTCCCCAGACCCTCCACTGCCTGTTCCCACTCCAAATCTTGGCCTCTATCCGAAGGTTACCTTTTTAGATCCGCATGGTTTTAGCTTTGCAGGATATACCCCTGAGAATAACGCACGTGCTGCTTGCAGACAAACCTGGCCAGGCAAATCATTCCCGTGGTCATCAGGAACATGATATAATCTAATTTTCCTCAGTAATTCTGAGACAGGAGTCAGATAATATACCAACCCAGTATTAGGAAAAGATCCATAAATATTTACTGTGAATTAAGGATAAAACAGTGGGCTAGTCGCCATGCAGAACGAAGGAGAACAAACACAAATCCTGTACCTTCACAGGGCTGTCGGGTGGTGGACAGATACTTTGAGTACAATGCAGTAATGACGACGATGGAGGAAACTGGAGAGCGTGGCGGTGACGCATTAAACATGTAGAGCGTTCGGTTGAAGTTTACCTGGTTCAGAAGGTCAGAGAAGACTTCCTGAAGAAAGGGATGCTTTGGGTCGCGTTTCCGCTGCCGGACTTTTGTACATTCCGTTCTGCTTGGAAACTTTTCCTTCCAGGTCATTGTCTCTTCTCAACCTCCGTGTTTTACCTTACGTGTTGCATTTCTAGAGGGGCCGTCTTTGACTACCTTTTCTAAATCGGGTCCCCCTGTTGTTGTGTCCTTCCTAGCATTTGCTTGTTTATTTGTTTGATATTATCTCCCCACCTCTAACACGGGCTCCTTGAGGACACGGATCTTGTTTCTTCCTCTTCACCATTGTAAAACCAGTGTCTGTGGCATCCTGTAAAGCGTGGGCTGAAGCACGGTGCACAAAGCAGGAAGTGGTCGTGGGTTCGGCATCTGGGACAGGCAGAGGGCAGGACGTAAGTGTTGGTGTCATAGTAAACAGTGTATCCTGTGGATTATAGAGAATCACTGAGTGCTTTTAAGCCGGTGAGTGATAAAAGGAGACTCACACTTAAGAAAAGGTGCTCTGGCAGCAGGAAAGTCATATATGATAGAGGCTGGGCCTGGACGAAGAGGATGGGGTTTGTTCATTCCTCTAGGCTAGGCTTCGAAGCTCCCTTTGGAAGCTGCTCCAGGGAAATTGGGCCATCCCTCCTTTTCCGGCGTCTTGGCTTCTTAGTCACACACTGACTTTGTAGTTGACTGTGTGCATTTCAATGATGAGCAAAGAATTATTACAGCAAGTTACGAATTTTTGGAAGTTTCTCCTTGTTATACCTTCAGAAATAGAGTATGTATATACACACATACACATTACATATCATGGTAAAACCTGAGTAAGTTTCAACTGCTCCCTCTCCCTACTCTTTCTTTTGCTACATAAAACAACCATGAAACTGAAAAAAAGCTTTGGAGTTCATCTAGTCAATTGCTCACCAATAGAAATATATTATAATGCACGTGTATGATTTCATGTTTTCCAGTAGCCACCTAAAAAGCTAAAAATAAACATACAATTAATTTTTTAATGTTTTATTTTATTTTTGAGAGAGACAGATGGCGTGTGTGAGCACACGAGCGGGGAGGGGGCAAAGAGAGAGGGAGACAGAGGATCCGAAGCGGGTTCTGTGCCATCAGCGCAGAGCCCGACGCGGGGCTGGAGAGCCCACGAACTGTGAGATCATGACCTGAGCCGGAGACAGATGCTTAACCGACTGAGCCACCCACGTGCCCCAAATACAATTAATTTTAATTACACATCCAAAACGTTGCCATTCCCACATGTAATCAGGATAAAGATGGAATGAGAAATTTTACATTGCGGTGTCTGTATCTTCAAAACCTGGCGTGTGTTGTAGACTTAGGGCCGTATCCGTTTGGACCAGCCCCATTTCCAGTGCGCGATAGCCACGTGCAGCCTGGGGTTGCCGAACTGGGCAGCGCAGACAATGCCAAGCCCTCAGTGTGCAGATGGAGAGAGAAAGCACTCAAAGTAGGTAGTGAAAACCCAAAGACACACGGTTGTCTGCTCTGCTCTGCTAACGCACGCAGCCAAAAGCCTGAGCGTAAAGAATTCACACTGGGGAGTCTGCTTCATGCTCCTACGGGCATTTTGTGTGGCCTTTGACTTTGGCCTGCTGCGTAAGGCCCCTGCAGCTTCCTGGCTCGCTCTTCCTCGGAGGCACTATTTCCAGTGTGACCCCTGACCTCTCCCGCCCGGACGGCTCGGCTAACGCGGGGCCATCTGTCCGGCAGGTGGTTACTTCTTTGGGTGGCCGCGTATCAGCAAGGAAAAGGCAACTCCTTTGGCAGTGGCTGTCATTCAGCGTTTGTAGAAACAGTGATTTGCCAAAAAGAATATGCTCTGGGGGACTGACGGGGCTTTCTAGGGGCTTTCTATGTTACGTGTAGTTTCACAGGCGATTGGGCTACCCACTTGAAAACTTAGAATCGTTCCGCAGCTTTTAGGCAGGGATGGTTTTGAACACCAGCTCGCAGTGCGCACACGCGGCCATCCCCCCCCCCCCCACCCCAACGCATACTTTCTTCTCTTCACAGGCATGGAGCATTTGTTGCAGTGAAGTTCTTTCTTACCTTGAAATGACCATTTGGGCTCCTTTTCTGCAGTCACTACTCACCCTCTGGATGGTTTCTACCTGGGCAGGTGAAGGCACATATTCCATAATGCAAGAAAAAAAAAAGCATTAGAGGATATATCTCTAGCTAGTTTCACAAACTTTAACATCATGGCATGCGTAGCTATTGTTTGTACAGTTTACTGGGGAAATGGACGAGGCCGGACTCTAGGATGGGGAAGGGCATTGCTGGCAGAATCAATATATCAGATACACCTGTAACCTTTTGAACACCAACGGGCATTCTGTGCCACTTTGGTTGGAAAGCTCTGCTTCAAATAAATATTAATATGTTGATTGATTGGTTGATGGATTCATTCATTCATTCACTGATTGGCTTATCCATTCATTCACTTAAGAAATGTTTATTGAATGCCTGTTGTGTGTCAGATACCGTTGTGAGCATGAAGGACGCGGTATTGCGTTAGAGAAGGTATCAGCTCTTACTGATCTCGGATTCCAGCAATGGAGTATGGAAAGGTGATTGAATAAACTAAACACAATAATTTCAAATATTAATAAATACTATGAAGGTTAGAAACTATAATGGAATAGGCAGTGAGTGGAGTTTGGATAGGAACAGGAAACTCTTAGAAATGGGGGAGTCTTGGGTGCCTGGGTGGCTCAGGTATTAAGCATATGACTTTGGCTCAGGTCATGATCTCCCAGTTCGTGAGTTCAATCCCACATCGGGTGAGCTCTGAGCACAAGCCCCACTTCTCTCTCTCCCCTTCCTCACTTATGCTCGATCTCTCTCTCTCTCTCTCTCTCTCTCTCTCTCTCTGTCTTTAAAAAGAAAAAGAAAGAACTGGGGAGTTGTGAGTAGGAAACTTGGAGCTGGCTCCTGGAAGATATGCAGCTGGTAATGCTAACAAATTCTCGCAGGAGAGATGTGGCCTGAGAAGGAGCAGCGGGCAGGAAGGTTCTGGGCCCGCCTGAAATTATGAACAAAACAAAAATGTATGTATGTTCTTACAACTTCTATTCAGCATTGTCCTGGTGGTGCTAGTTAAGGCATTCAGGCAAGAAAAAGGAATAAGAGGCAACCAGATTGAAAAGTCTGAGCTGTTTTTGCCCGCTACACTTCTCACTCCAAATATGTGATGTTCCCCGCTCCCCCCTCACCCCCCCACCAATTCTCCAAATCTCCAGACACCGACTGGAGTGTTCTGTAATTCAATTCAATTCTGACACTATCAACACAGAGCTAGCGTAGACCCCGCAAGTTAGGGGCTCAGTCCCAGAAGACGATCCCCACTTCAGACCCAAGTGTTATATCCCAGGTTACTTACCTGTACTTCTGAACGACCAGCTATAAATAAGGGCTTCCCAGGACCCCTCCTTGGATTCTGCAATTTACTGGAACAGCCCTCAAAACTCAGGGAAGTGCTTTCCTTGCTATTGCTGGTTTATTATGGAAGATACAATTCCGGAACAGCAGAGTGGTGATGATGCATAGGGCACGTGGTGGGCAAAGGGCACAGAACTTCCAGGCCCTCTCTGAGGGTGTCACCCTCCCAGCATCTTCACGTGCTTACCAACCCAGAAGCTGCTGAACTCCATGATTTAGGGCTTGTTTGAGGGTTTCATTACATAGATATAATTAAGTCATTGGCCATTGGTGATTGACTCAGTTTCCAGTCCTTCTCCCCTCCTTGGCGATAAGGGCTGGAATGTGCAAGTCTCTAATCTACTCATGTGTGATCTTGGTGGCAAACAGCCTCCATCCTGAAGCTGTCTAGGGGCCCTCAGCCACCAGTCATATAAAAGACACTTCACTCCAAAGATTCCAAAGGTTTTAGGAGCTCTGTGCCAGGAACTGGGACAAAGGCCAAATATTTATTTTATTATATCACAGAAAGGATTAAATCAAGGTATCTCCATTTCAGGATGACATGAGTTGTATGTAGAAAATACTTGGAGGGACGCCTGGGTGGCTCAGTCGGTTAAGCGTCCGACTTCAGCTCAGGTCATGATCTCACGGTCCGTGAGTTCGAGCCCCGCGTCGGGCTCTGGGCTGACGGCTCGGAGCCTGGAGCCTGCTGCGGATTCTGTGACTCCTTCTCTCTCTGCCCCTCTGCCTCTCACGCTCTGTCTCTCTCTGCCTCTCACGCTCTGTTTCTCTCTGTCTCTCTCTCAAAAATAAATAAACATTTAAAAAAATTTAAAAGAAAAAAGAAAATACTTGGAGTTCACAAAAAGGTGTTAGAACTAATAAACAAGTCCAGCAAGGGTGCAGGATACAAATCAATATACAAAAAGCCACGGTATTTCTATACACTAGCAATGAAGAATCAAAAGTAAAATTAATTAATTAGTTCAATTTACAGAAGTGTGAGAAAGAATCAAGTGCATAGGAATGAATTGAAAGAAGTCCAAAACTTATACTCCGAAAATCACAGAATAGTGTTGAAAGAAATTAAATAATAACCTAAATAAATGAAAAGTGACCCCATGTTCATGGAGAGTCATTGCAACCCAATCTTATCCCAGCTGCCTTTTTCGCAGATATGGACCAGCTTATCTTAAAGCTACATTTTTCGAGACAGTATTTTTAAATTTAGAGTCTAGAAATAAATTGACACATCTATGATCAATTGAATTCAGACAGTGATGTCGACTCCATCCGATGGGGAATCATCTTTTCAGAAATGTTTGAAACAATGAAATAGTTGTTCAGTTGGATATCCACATGCCAATGAGTGAACTTGGACCCCAGAGTGTATTTATTTAAGTGCTTTCTGTGTACCCAGGGTCAGTCTTTCCTAGAACAGAATGATCTTGGCCAAAAATCCAGCCCTCCTCACAAATCCAGCCCTCTATCTTATGTAGAAACTAGAAAAGAAAATTCTAACAAACGCCATACAGTCAAGATTGAATACATGAATTCGAGCTCTTCAATAAACTGCTTTTAAAAGCAACGAGTTTCCCATTACCAGCGTTCAAGGAGATTCTGGATCGCTTTTGGCGAAGATGGCTGTGAAGGTGATTCGTAAACTGGGTTACACAAAGAGAAAAGTCAGGGAGGTGCAGTACAAGTAAGTTGCAACTCTAAAAATGTGGCTTTTTATCCAAGGGCAAATAATGTAAAAATATCTTTGATATTTTTGTTTTTATTTTATTTTTTCCAGTTTAAAGTCACCTTATGCTTATTTAACATGCTGATTCCCGGGCTCATCCTATATTTACTGTGTCTGAATTTCTGGGAGGAAGGCGAAAGATTCTGAATTTCTGTAACCTGTCCCTCAAGTGGTGATTATGAGGACTAAAATTTGAAAAACACTGCTCTGTAAGAAAGTAACAAGGTGTTTCTGTCTTCTAAGTCAATTTTTGCAAGTGCCAAAGTCTATTGTCAAGTGCAATTGTGAGAACCACAGGGGTTTTGTGATTAAGGTGTTAAAGCAGTGCCTTTTTCCAGGACCTTCAGTAAATCATCTCTTGTCGTTTCTGGTCTGTACTAAACTTGTCCTTGACCGTGCATTTCAGTTATGTATGCCCTTGAAACCTCCCACATCAAGTAGGATCACATATTAGGTGTCATCTCTTCAGAATTCTGTGTAGAATTGTTATTGTTCTTGCACTTCTCTAAAGTTCATGTCTAAGATTCTGTTTTCATACTATAGAATCTATAATAGCTACAGTTTTGTCTAATGAACAGGTTTTACCGTCCTTCGGTCTCTGGTTCCTTTGGGAACCTGATCTCTGGATCCATGTGGGACTCCGAGGGCTTTCGATCATATGAATCCTCAACTCCAGCTACAGAGGATGGCATGACCCAGATTAGACCAATCATAGCACTGCTGTCTCTGGTTACTGTTCAGTAATGAGTGCGTATCTCCAATGGGGACAATCAGAGTCCGTACCAGCATCTTTCTTCCAGAGAAAACTAAATTAATGGTCTCTTTCATCTGAGGACACCAAGCTTTGAAAGTGTGAGCCTGAGGTTGCCTGTGGCCTTCTTGACACTCAAGTAGAAATAGAGGTGAGCGGTGCTTGCCCCTCGCCTGAAGTCTGTGGAAGGGATACTTTTAAGAGGACCACATGAATGTCTTCATTTGTGTCCCTTACAGTCTGGTGTAATTCTCACGAACACCAGAGAAACCTAAAGGGCATGAGACAAGTTGGCTCTCCATTGGTGAGCTAAAATAAAGGCGTTTTTATAGGGCTCTCTATATGTCCTGAGCTTGTTGTGAGGATCCATTAGAACTTTTGGTAGATTTGAAGGGTCATCCCCGTATTATCTTTGGTTCTAACCAATAGGGACATCTATAATAGTAACCAGTAGGAGCATCTATAATAGTAACGGTTTCGCAGAGAGAAATTATAGATAGTACAGGATGCCTAGGGGCTAACGACAGCATTAGGGAAGGTCCAGTTCTGGCTACTATCTACCTGCTTTTCAAAATCCTCTCTCCACCTTTCTACATTTACATTTTGCCCTGGAAGGCGGACCTTCATGTACTACATCCAGGGCTCCCTTTTGCCCTTGGCTTCCAGTTGGGTGTCCCAGTGGGGATCCACAGCTGGAGATCTGAGGTAAGGAGTTTAGATCAGGATATTTGTTTCCTTTGAGGCTCCTCAACCTGTCATATCCCTTTACCAAAGTTCTCTGTTCCTATTATATTGACCTTTTCTGCAGGGTTCTCTCCTCCTGGGTACTGGTGACAGCCCCCCGCATCTGTTGAGTCCTAGAGATCACTCCCACTGTCACTAGCCCCGGGGTACTTCACTTTTTCTTTATGGTCAGCCTCGCTTCCACCCACAGTGCTGTAAACAGTCCTTTCTAAAGTAAACCTTCAGATTATCTGGATTTGAGGTTGCCATCTGTATCCCGTGGGACTCTGATGGACACGGTCCTCATAAAGAAAACTGCAGATAAGGATCTTCAGAAATGTAGCATGCCCGAACAACCCGTGGAATCACACTGCCAGAAAGGCGACCTCAAGTACAGAGATGGGGAGACGTACGATCACCGGGTTGGTATTAGTCATGCAGTGATATTCCTACCGCCTCCTCTCTCCTCCCTCACCCTGCTCCAATCCCATTTGGAATGTAAACCTTAACTAACAGGTTGGGGAGGAGGCATAGAAAGACAAGTGGGGAAGCAGTGTACCCCTTTCACTGACTTCGAGGGGTGGACGGGAGCTGTAACTTTATTTCAGATTTGGACTTTTTAAATTATTACATGGAGCTGGGTGTTTCAGTTTGTTCTCAGAGCACCTGTATCTGCTTCTCAAATGGACAAAAAGTTTCGAATCCTCTTTGGGAAGAAATCCCATGCCTTTCTTTCACCACGAGTTAAAACTGCTGAACCACTTCACTGCTTACTAGATGAAGACACTTTGGAGATTGCCGAACAGTTATTACTTCTAAGCCTGGTCGAATACCTCAAGAAGACCATGAGCAGTGTTTTCTCACCCCGATAATTAAAGCCACCGTTGGCGGAGACTGAATTACAAAGACCACGTGAGAGTTGGTCTAACTGTGTGCCTTGGCGATAAATACGCGGGTTGGGTATAATCCTACCCGCGGTGCCCCAAGGTTGCAGCCCCGGGGGGGTGGGATGCGGTATGTAGTAGAGGAGAGTCAAAGTCAGGACGGAGTTCATGACACCTCATACCACGTTGCAGGGGCAGGGCTAAGAATTATAAAAGAGAAGGAACTAAGTGTGAAATTGGTGGCCGGGGACACTTCACCTTGGGTGAGTGTCAAGCGGGAGTCTGGTTAGGTGGTCTAGCAGGTTGTTTTGCGAATAGGAAGAAGCGCCGCCTTTTACATGACGAGCTCACCTAGAGCGGCAGAAAGGAACAGGACTGGGAAAAAGAGGTGCTGGTGGACGAAGAGCACGAGGCTTGGTGAACTTGGTCTCACTCTATAGGACTGAGGATAACCATCGATTCCGTGTTTTATTATTTATATCTTTTAGCCTGACGTATTCCGCAGAGCCCTCAAGGCGGCTGGCTTCACGGTTTTCCATGTGGCAGAGTCTTGGTGAGCTACAAGATTTCTTTAGGGACTAAGAATAAGCAGACGTTTCATTCTACGACAGGCAGGCACTGCTGAGATCCTTGCTTAGTGATTAGAAGCATTGGAATTGGTTAGTCCGAGGTGGTCGCTCAAGTGAAGCAAAATAATGCCATGCACATGTGGGGGTGATGATTTAAAGGCTTTTAGGGGCAGCTGGGTGGCTCAGTCGGTTGAGCCTGTGAGTCTCGATTTCGGCTCAGGTCGTGATCCCGGGGTAGTAGGATCGAGCGCCGCGTCGGGCTCCTCACTGACAGTGCGGAGCCTGCTTGGGATTCTCTCTCTCCGTCTCGCTCTGCCCTCTTCCCCTTCCCTGCTTTGTGCTCTGGCAAAATAAATGCCAAAATATTAAAAAAAAAAAAAAAAAGACATTAACCACTCTGCTCATGCAACTTGTGCCTTCAGTGGCTAGAAGTTAAGCCTGACACACTGAGGATTCTTTCTCTTTCTCCTTTTGTCCCTCTCCCCTGCTTGCACTTTCTCTCTCTCTCTCTCTCTCTCTCTCTCTCTCTCTCTCTCTCCAAAATAAATAAAATGGAAAATAAAAATAGAAAAGATCTATTATGTTAAAAAAAAAAAGGCTTTTAACCTGATTTTCCCTCTCCGATACTTGACAATATTTGCTGCGTGGGTCTTCTGTGGTTTTGAGCTAATTGATATTTTAATCATCCGTTTTGCAAGCACAGAACTCCTGTATCTACAGCGATTCTCAAGGTAATCACTCAGGTACACTGGTAATTGGCCAATCAACAGGTACACTCAGGTAAACTACTGCTTTCTTTTGTGAATGTTTACTTCTAATTTTAAAACTTTTTATTATGGGGCACCTGGGTGGCTCGGTTGGTTAAGCGTCCGACTTCAGCTCACGTCACGGTATCACGGTTCATGACTTTGAGCCCCACGTCGGGCTCTGTGCTGACAGCTCAGAGCCTGGACCCTGCTTTGGATTCTATGTCTCCCTCTCTCTCTGCCCCTCTCCCACTCACACTCTGTGTCTCTCTCTCTCTCTCTGTCAACAAAATATTTACAAAATTGTTATTATAATTAACAGTACTGATTTACTCATTCCAGTGGTATTTATTGTGTTGCTTAATAGCAGTTAATACCCAATGATACGTAGGAAAGGCTACACAGCCAACATTTATCTTTATTAAGTATCAGTTTTACATACACACAAAGTAATACACGTATATATCAATATACATGTAAGTACACATACATATCTTTTTCGTCAAGTATATTTTAATCAGTTTCATTGAGATACAAATTTCCATAAAATGAGTCCACCAATTCTAACTGTACAGTTTGGTGAGTTTTGACAAGTGTCTACAGTCCACTTGACCATCACCATAATAACGACGTATTTCCGTTATCTCCAGCTCCCTCCTGACTTTCTGCAGTCATTCCCTTTCTACCAATTCCAGGCTCTGGTAATCTTAGGTCTCCCTTCTGCCACTATAGTTTTGCTTTGTCTTCAGTTTCATGTAAATGAAATCATACTGAGGTTAGAGTTTTCTGTTTGATGAATATTGCTTTTGAGATTCATCCATCTGGCTACATAGATCAGTATTTCATTCATTCCTTTTCATTTGTGAATTGTATTCCATACAATGGAATACACAACTGGTTTACATGTTCCTTAGTTGGTCAACATTTGAGTTGTTCCCTGTCTGTGATTTGCCTGTTCATTTTTTAACAGATTCTTCTGATTAAGAAGTTTTTAATTTAGTGAAATCCAATGTATCATTTAAAAATGTTTGTTACTTTGTATATCCTTTTAAGGAATGTTTTTCCTATACAAGATCACAAAGAGTTTTAGTCTATATTTTCCCTAGAAGTTTGGTAGTTTTAATTCTTATATTTGGATCAGTGATACAATCTGATTTCATTTTTATATATGGCTTGGGGTATATGTATATACATTAATATTATATATGCCTATATATATATATCAATATTCTATTTATCTATACACATATATTTTTAAATATTTGCATATTTTCCAACTAGTTTTGGGGGGAAAAGCCTTTCCCTATTAATTATCTTAGCATCTTTTTAAAAAATAAACTGACCATATATGCGTAGTTCTTTATCTAAAACCTCTCTCCCGTTACATTGACCTACCTGTACATCTGTCTTCATGCCAACACTATACTACTTGGATTACCGTAGTTTTTGAAATAGATCAAGAGATTGGACAGTATGAGTCATTCAGTTTTCTTCTTTGTTTTCCCTATCGTTTTGGTTACTCTAGATCTTGTGCATTTCAACAGGCACTGTATAATTAGCTTGTCAAATTCTACAAAAAAAAAAAAAAAAGCCAACTGGGTTTCTGTTTGGTTGTTTGAATCTATTGGTCAATTTGGGGACAAACTGACATGGGAGACCATCTGAATGATGCAGTGGAACCAGTGAGTCCCTAGTAGTCGCAAAGGAATGTGAGAATAAGGTAGATTTGAGGATATGCAGAATTGTATGTGGGGTGACGTCTGGATGATAAGATACCCTAGGATAAATAGACTCCAAAAAAACCTGAACAGTGACGTAGGCTAGTTCACCTCTGACGGTCTTTTCTTCTGAGGTGAATATTCGGTGTTAATAGTGGTTTCCTCCTCTCAGGCAGTTGGGAATGGTAAGGCGGGCGGATCCGTCGCATGGTGATGTTACAAATAGGAGTTAGAGTACGAGCCATACCGGTAGCCATGTCTACAGGCGCATAGTTCTGTGGGCCTCGCTTCAATGCTGCTGGTCTCCGAAGGTAGGAAGCCTAACACTATGGTAAGAGCCAAGGGAGTGACATTCCAAACCTTGGTCCATAATCACTGTGGAATCGATAACTCCTGAAGGAAATCATTGGATTTCTTTGTTGCATTATCTTGGCGTGGATCGTATCATCGTGTCCGTTTCGTAGGGTCTGCAGCTATGAGAGGTCAGAGTCCTTAGGCTGCACTTTGTTAAACAGATGTGCACAGGAGGGAAGGGAATCATGCTGTCGCTGTAGAAGCAAACCACAGCTCTGTCCAACTGAAGTGTGGAAATGGAAATGAGGGGATAACGTGTGTCTGTTACACGCATTCTTGTCAAGTAAAGGAGAGATCGAGCAGATGGCCAAGTTCTTATTGTTGACTGTGTCCTGACGCGCTGGTTTTATGAGGGACACAGGTTGTGGAATGTAATATAAAGTTCAAACAAACGAGCTTCCACCAGCAGATTTGGTATTTCTTAAACTTTTGAACCTGGTAGATATGTTTGGGCATGGAGGGGTTTGTGTATGCTTCAACAGGCAAAACTAGATCCCTCCACGTAGAACTTCCAGGTTTGGAACTTGCCCTTGGAGATGCAGAGCACCCTTTCCCAAAGAATACAACCGTGATCTACATGTCTAAGCTCTTAGGAAGGGTCTCTGTAGGGACTAGATGGATTCTATGACGGGTTGAATCACACCAGCGTATGTCACAGAAATTTGGCCAATGAGATGATAGGAAACTAGGAGGAGGATTGACGCTTATTGTTGCTTTTGATTCTCAAAGACATGGTAGGTCACAGATTCTCCCTGAAAGGGCATGACTTACCCATTATACAGGCGGTCAGAAGCTGCAAATGAAGACCACGGTAAGAACAAAACTTCCAGCATTACTATGATTCATAGCCAACAGAAAGTGGAATACATTGGCATAATCACATTCAAATGAGAGTTTGATTTCAAGCAATCACAACTGACTCTAAGGAAAAATTGCTCCCTGATAAAAGCTGGTCACATCATTAGGGATAGACAAATGATCAGAAGGCTACATGCTGCACCTCCAGTATGTGATTTGGACCTCACTGGCGGTCTCTGCAGGGCAACCCTGGCACCGAACAGTCATCGAACCTGAACTCTCCTTTCATCGTTAGAATTTGTACGAAACATTTGGAGATCTTCTCCAAGCTAAGGTGAAGACTCCAGGCTGTTGCTGGCCATTGGCATTCCAAATGGATACAAGCGCTGCCCTTTTGTGCCATGAATCCATCTTGTCCCAAACTCCAAAATGCAAAATTAATAGCGTTGGGTTGAGGCCATTTTTAAAGTAACGTTTCCTAAGCCTCATGTCTTAGTCCATTCAGGCCGCTGTAACAAAATACCACAGCCTTGGTAGCTCGTAAACAACAGAAATTTATTTTCCAGAGCTCTATAGCCTGGGAAGTCATTCAGATCAAGGCATCAGTCTGGTGAGGGCTGCCCAGTTTGGAGCCAGTGCCTTCCTGCCCTGTCCTTCTATGTAGAAGGGGGCTGAGAAGCTCTGTGGGGTGTCTTTTAGAAGAGCACTGATGTCATTCACGATGGCTCCACCCTCATGACTAAGCACCTCCCAAATGCCCCACCCCCTAATACTCTCACGTTGGGTGGTAAGATTATATAGCATATGAATTTTGGGGAGAACACATTCAGACAATAGCCCCGCAGTCATCTGTGAAACCTTCCAAATATTTGCCCGTGAACTGCAATCCTCTCCAAATATCATATGATACAAATAGGTTAGCCTTATTAAAGCAAAGTCCATATTTTAATGATTAAAAATGGTTTATTGCTAAAAGCTCCTTCAGGGCAATATTTGGAAAAAAATGTTTCAAAATCCTTCTGGCAAGAAGACCTTAAGAGAAGATATTTTTTCCTTCCTTCCTTCCTTCCTTCCTTCCTTCCTTCCTTCCTTCCTTTTCTTTTTTCCTTTCTTTCATAATAAAAGTAGTAATTACAAAGTGTTAAACATTTACCCCACTCACATTTTTATATTTTTGTGTGTAATGACTTTATGTAAAACATATTATTGTTACTTTTATTTTTATACATGACAGAATGTAGTTTCAAATGCAGGTCACAGGGCTAGGAAGTAGCAGAAGCATTTAAACACTGCTCTGCAATGAAAACTACTATCTTTTTGGTACTTGCATACTTGGCTCTTGGCGTTGAAGACCTGTGGCATTGCATACTTACTAGCCATAAGGCCTTACACGGAGCAATAGAGAACACATAGAGAATTATCAAATGCAGACTCTGTCCTCCAGAGGCTCAGAGTCTGGTGAGTGAGAACAGATGTGGTCAAAAATAACAATAAAAGGAATTAACTTAGAAGAGGCAAATGAGCTGTATGAAGGATACAACACCATGGGAGGCTAGTTGTTTATCATGAAAGGCTTTGTGGGATACGGGAATTTGAACTTGATCTTTAAAAAAAATTTTTTTTAATGTTTATTTATTTTTGACAGAGAGAGAGAGAGGGAGAGGGAGAGGGAGAGGGAGGGAGAGAGAGAGAATCTGCAGCAGGCTCCATGCTCTGAGCTGTCAGCACAGATCCTGACATGGGACTCGACTCCTGAACCGTGAGATCATGACCCGATACGAAGTTGGACGCCCAACTGACTGAGGCACCCAGGCGCCCCTGAACTTGATCTTAAATGAGGATAAGGGCT
Organism: Lynx canadensis; assembly: GCF_007474595.2. Classification (NCBI taxonomy): domain Eukaryota; kingdom Metazoa; phylum Chordata; class Mammalia; order Carnivora; family Felidae; genus Lynx; species Lynx canadensis. The sequence goes on along the minus strand of NC_044321.2, from coordinate 114,779,809 downwards.
TAGATGTGCAGTGGTTGGGGGGGGGTGTGGAAGGCACCCAAAAAAGAAGATAACTACTAGGATTTAGTACCCTTTCACTGTAGTGGATAAGAATCCTTGGTTTCTGGTTTAGATGCTGATCGAGTCTTAGCCCTTCTCTATTGGTCTGTGCCTCAGGAGACTGATTTGTATTGACTGCATCAGTGGAGTCCAGTATTTGGTGGGTTCCTTCTGGATTGGTCCACTGGACAGCTCTGACAGATCTGAGGAGAAGAGGAGAGTTAATGTATTAATTCCCCCAGGCATCCCCTGCCAGAAGGAGTCACCTTGAATTCGTATATGCAAAACCCAAGGTCCCTTTGCCTCCCTCAGCAATTATATGACACTTTCTCTTTTCAAGTTCTGATCGTTGCTCCCTCCCCTTACTACTGCATTCTTTCTCAAGGTTCTCCTAGCCCCACGAATTGAAGTGGTTTGATTAAAAAAAAAATTTTTTTTTAATGTTTGTTTATTTTTGAGAGAGACAGAGACAGAGTGTGAGCGGGGTGGGGCAGAGAGAAAGGAAGACCGATTCCGGAGCGGCCTCCAGGCTCTGAGCAAGCTGTCAGCACAGAGCCTGACGCGGGGCTTGAACTCCCAAACTGCGAGATCATGACCTAAGCCGAAGTCGGACGCTTAACCAACTGAGCCACCCAGGCGCCCCTGAAGTGATTTTAATGATACTTTTTTGAGTGTATCAACTCTTCTCTATTAAGAGCCTATCTAATACGACTTCCTGCTGTTTACCCTTCTTTCCTATGTCATAGGTTGCGATCTTGCTATCAAGGAGACTGTAGTATTCTGCTTTTCTTCTTTGATTTATTTCTGAGCTATTGTTGATGTGTTTCTTCAGTGTAGATGCGAAACCAGTGCAACTAATGCATTGCATATGACTTTTTATGGACCATAGGGATACCATGAGCAATGCCTAGCTTGAGAAGGTACTGCTGAAAACTAGTTTCTTCCACAGAAACTTGTCGCCATTTCTTAACAACGCTGCCGGTTTCATGAGTGGCTGTGATTAGTCTGAGGATTCTGCATCCCTCTGTATAGATAGAAAATACAGAAGAAAGCTGATTGTGTATACCTTCTTTTCTCTTGCATTACCCTTGATCTAGAAGATGAGTTTCATAGAAGAAGAAAAAAAAAAAGGAAGGAAGGATGGGAAAACCCATCAGCAGCGTGCACTTACTTGCTCCTAAATCTGGGGCAAACAGGAGATTGGCTCCACCTCCAAGTCCCATGTGAGTAGCTAAAGTCTGTCCCCTGGAACAGTCTCTAAGATGCTCTGTCCTCTGCACCCCGCCATATGAAGGCATAGTAAGGAGGGAGGTTGGATATAGCAACGGAGAGGCTCTGCCCCGTTTCTTGACCCTTGACCCTTTCCCACAGTGGGGTCACTAAGCAGGCTAGCAGATGGGGCACAAACGCAATTCCTCAGCTCCTTTGGGTGTCTGGGAGATGTATGGTAGCACCCATGTTATAGACATAATGGTACCAATCAAAGAGAGATGTGTGGGGCACCTGGATGGCTCAGTCGGTTGAGTGTCTGACTTCAGCTTGGGTCATGATCTCGCAGTTCGTGAGTTCAAGCCCCAAATCGGGCTCTCGTCTGTCAGTGTGGAGCCCGCTTCGGATCCTCTGTCTCTCTGTCTCTCTGTCTCTCTCTCTTTCGCTCAGAAATTTTTTTTTTAATAACACAAAAAAAAATAGAGATGTGTCCCATCTATGTTTTGTAAACTCCCGTCTGTTTGCGAAAATGACCAGGATGAGAAATACTTAGCACTCTCCAAACTCCGTGAACCTTATCTCTACTTAGCCATATGCATTTCTCCCGTTCAAGTGATTAAAAAAGGAGGCTCTTTAGTTGTGCACAGGGGTGTGCAATGAAAGCGGGAGGGTATGCGGGACTTCACTAGGGCCCCTTTGTTACCAGTTCCGCTGGCTTGGCTCAGTGTCCGGCTTCTGTCCCTACTAGCTCATTGTTTGGCTTCCGCCCCAATAGTAGGATGCCTTTCACTATGAGATTTTCACCTTGCCCTTCTTTTTATCACTGATCCCCCCTCCTGATATTCATTCATTCATATGAGCCCCCATCTGCCTGATAAATACATTGTCTCTGGAGAAAATCCCTGCTTTGAGAAGTGATGAAGCCGCCTTGGTTTTGACATTGGAAAATCTGGTTTGAGTTAATGCATTGCAAGTGGTCTTTAGCCTGTCAGCTACTCTCTCTGAACCTTTCCTCAGTTTCCTCATAGGTAACCTGGGGGTCAATCACTTCTTCCCCAGGAGTTATTAAGGTAAATCTGGGAAGAGTCCTGCAAGTGTAAGCGATTCCTATTTTTCTACTCTCGCTACTACTTGTCCTGCCGAAGAATTTATCACGTTGTTTTTGGCAACTGGCTTGTTATTTCTGTCCCTTCGACCAGATTCTAACTGCCGTGAGGATAGAAGCTGCGTTCGTTTTGGTTCACCGCCGTCTCCCCATCACGTAACGTGTGGTCGATCCAGATCAGATGCTCCCTGAATAAACTATAATTGCCCAAGACAGCAACTGCATTTTCATACCAACAGCACAATCCTCTATTTCATATTTGTAGACCTTGCTACCAACCGATACTTGGAGAAAATACGGCCGAGTCACCCTCGCTCAAGCGCCTCCCTTTTCCTTTAGGGACGTTTCGTAAACATCCTGGTAACTGAGCTGGAGATAGGCAGCAAAATGTGTGAGGCTGTGATAAATCTGTGCTTGCAGGAAGATGGTAATAATAGGCCCCATTCCTTTAACTGCCCATCTCCAGTATCGGTGGATAGAAATGCATCAGAGAAGAAATATCTACTCTATTCCTGCTACAACTAAGCTATTATGTTTAGAAAATTCAATCTGGCAGTCCAGACCCGCAGCTGATTTTTGTATGGTGTCCTAAGATAGACTTATCTAGAAATTAGCTGTTGTGCTGCTTCCCGCGGCTTGCCAGGTGAGACTGCGGTAGAGGACAAGTGGAGGACGCCGGCACCGGAATGCCTCCGTTATGCCGCCTGTTGGCACAAACGGGAGCCAGGATTCCCGTGCGCAGTGCTCACTGACGTGATGTTACCAGCAAGGAAATCCCGGATCGAACATAGTGAATATCACACTTGTGAATGACATGCTGCAAAGATGTGTGTCCTAAAAGAAAGAAAACGGGGGCGCCTGGGGGCTCAGTCAGTCCAGCATCCGACTTCAACTCAGGTCATGATCTCTCGGTTCAAGGGTTTGAGCCCCACGTTGGGCTCTGTGCCTCGGATTTTGTATCTCCCTCTCTCTCTGTCCCTCCCATGCTCGCTTGCTCGCTCTCTCTCTCTCTCTCTCTCAAAAACAAGTAAACATTTAAAAAATGTTAAGAAAAAAAAGAGGACAGATGCTTTACATTTGGCCCAATATACAAATAGTGATTGTTACACATGTCATTTTCTTTTGTTCGTCTCTCCGTCTGCACTTGCTGTTTTCCTTAAGGTTAGCGGCTTGGCTGACTTTTGTCAAATGAATACCTTGTTGGTGAAGACGTTTCAATGAAGCACCCGTGGTGTGAACTGATAGAGTGTAGAGCAGATGGGGCATTTGATAGATCTTCATTCTGCTCGGGATCAGTGATGCTCAGCGCTCTTTCAGGGGGAAACTGCTTCACAAACCTGACTTACTAGCACCCAAAGTGGCTGCTCTCTCATCGGTAGACTGACACGAATCAAGGTCACAGACAGCGAGGTCTACACCAGAATGCCAATTATTTCCTTTGTCACATTACACGACACTTGCAAAGGACCAAAACCGCCCCGTCCTTTAGTTCACACATAGTTTAGGTATACCTATCAGAGAAGTCAAATGAAATTCGGAAGTCTGCGTGGTTAGCATGGAATTAAAAGAAGGGGTGTAGCAAAATAGCTGCATCGGTTATGAGGTCAACATCACAGTAGAATCACACTTTACCGTAGCCTTTTTGGATGAAGGCAGTCTCCTCCCTGGGCTATGCTTTAATGGGCGGGGGGGGGGGGGGGGGGGGGTTTCCTGGGTAACTGTATTACCCGTTGCTGCATAACAAACTATATACAAACTTAGTACCTTAAAAGGACACTGTTTCACAGTGTTTGTGAGTCGGGACTCTGAGCACAGCTGAACTAGGTCCTCCAATTTAGGGTGTCATGAGACTGCAAACCATATGTTGACGGGGCTGGGTCCCTTTCTGGAACTTAGGGTCCTCTCCAAACTCATGTGATTGTGGAAAAATCAGTTCTGTGAGGTTATAGGAGTGAGTTCCCTTTTCGTTTTCTTTTTAATGTATGTTTATATTTGACACACAGAGAGAGAGGCAGCGTGAGCAGGGGAGGGGCAGAGAGAGAGGGAGACACAGAATCCAAAGCAGGCTCCAGGCTCTGAGCTGTCGGCGCAGAACCCGATGCGGGACTTGAACTCACGAACTGTGAGATCATGACCTGAGCTGAAATTGGATGCTTAACCGACTGAGCCACCCAGGCGCCCCAAGTTCCCCTTTTCTTAATCATGGTCAGTAGAGGACCATTCGCCCACCCCCCACACTGTGGCTGTTGGCTTCTTCAAGGCCAGCGGACGAAACTCTCGTTCAAACTGGTAAGACAGAGTCTTACAAAAAAGCAACAGAGGAATGATAGTGTCATCGCCATTGATACGTACATTAATCACGCGGTGCCCTATCCTCTCATATTCCCAGGCCCCATCCATACTCGAGAGGAGGGATTATACAGTGAATGTACACCGGGGGACTCGAATCTTGGAGACCAGCTTAGTGTTAGTACCTCTCCTTTCTCTGTGTATGCTAACTCAACGCGATGGTTCTTTCTTCCGAGCAGAGGCATTTGTGTTTCGACCCCATAGGTGATTCCGATCAGCAGCCTGGTGACAAACCACTTGAGTTCCTGTTCACATTATGAAATCTGATCCACATGTATCTGAATGGTGATTTTGGCCCCGTAATTCACTAGCTGTGTGACCTTGGAAAAATCACTCGATCATCTTAAGCCTTGACTGCCTTATCGGTAAAATGGGAGTGATAAAAAGAGTACTTTAATCATTAGTCGTCATGCAAAGATTACTGAAACCTGTGCATAGAACATACAAGCATATGCCTGGTACGTTGCAGGTATTCAATGAACATAGCTGTCATTACTTGATTCTGTGACTAAGATACCTTCCTTCTGACAGTGAAAGCTTACAAGCCTTGTCTTAGTTACCTATTCTGGTTCTTAAGGGAGTCTGTGTAGACTGCTGATCTTTCCTGTTCTAGATTGTTGTTTTTTTTTTAATATATTTTTAAAATATTTTTAATGTTTATTTTTGAGAAAGGGAGCAAACAGAAGAGGGGTAGAGAGACAGAGAATCTGAAGCAGGCTCCAGTCTCTGAGCTGTCAGCCCGGAGCCTGACACAGGGCTCAAACTCACAAACGGTGAGATCGTGACCCGAGCCGAAGTCAGACACTTAACCGACTGAGCCACCCAGGTGCCCCTCTAACCTAGATTGTTCTAAATGTTGGGTTTTTTTTTTTCGTTTTTTTTGTTTGTTTGTTTTTAGAGAGAGAAAGACCACATGTGCGAGTGGGGGACGGACAGAGAGTCGGAGACACAGAATCCGAAGCAGGCTCCAGGCTCCGAGCTGTCAGCACAGAGCCCGACGCGGGGCTCAAACTCACGAACTGTGAGATCATGACCTGAGCCGAAGTCGGACGCTTAACCGACTGAGCCACCCAAGCGCCCCATGTCCTAGATTGTTTTAAAATTATATAGCTTAACTCATAGAAGGTAATCTCCTATCCATCCATGTCCTGCATATAGAGGCAGAGAGTAGGCAAGTCCTTTTTGCTTGAGTAAAAGTGAGTGAGACTTGCCAGCCTGTTCTGCAGCCCAGAAGCACGGTAGTCGGGCAAGGCTGACAGCGTCTTGCCGTTTTCACCTATTTGTTCACAACATATGGATCTGAATTCTTATTTTTATCTCAGCCTAGTAGAAGGGTCCTGATTTTCTGTGTGGACAGAAGAAATTTCCTCCTAACATACTAATTGATTTTTTTCCCCATCGTCACTGTCTCCAGGTCACGCCGAGAGAAAAACTGGCCCAACTTATCAACAATATAAAATCTTGCTGTATTGAAATAATCCAAAAAGCTGTTGCACTCAGATCAATATTCTGCTAAAATGTAAGGCAAAAGATTTTCACTTGGTGAAAGTCAATTTTCAAACAGTTAACAAAGTATAAATTCCTTTCAAAGACACTGCGTCACCGTGTTATTCCCCTGTGTGGGGAGTCAATAAATACTTATTGACGGACAGAGTTTTTGAGTGCGTGATAAGAGCCCATCCTGGAAAAAAGAAATCTCTTTCAGTCCCTGTATTCCGAAGTTGCTTTTTGGCTAGACTTCACCTGGGAACCTCGCTACAGACGTTGTAAGTGTGAGAGGCGAGTCCGCATGATGGGAAGGGTAGGATACTGGACGCCGGGTAGTTGAGGCCCATGTTCTGGTTTCAGTCTGGCTATGTCCTAGCTGGCTCAAATTAGGGGACATTCCTTAACCTCTCGGAACTCCAGTGCTTTGTTCTCTAAAATGAGAGAAATGTGGGGCGCCTGGGTGCCTCAGTCGGTTAAGCATCTGACTTCAGCTCAGGTCATGATCTCGCAGTCCGTGAGTTCGAGCCCTGCGTCGGGGTCTGTGCTGACAGCTCAGAGCCTGGAGCCTGTTTCCGATTCTGTGTCTCCCTCTCTCTCTGACCCTCCCCCATTCATGCTCTGTCTCTCCCTGTCTCAAAAATAAATAAACATAAAAAAAAAATTAAAAAAAATAAAATGAGAGAAATGCTTCCTGCCTACCTAGTTCAGAAGAGTAATGTGAAACTTCAGTTGCTAAGCAAGTTTGTGAAGTTCCTGGGTTGTTGGCTGCTGTATCTAAGCGCCTGCATCAAACTGCTACTGATGAACACGACCTGAGAGGGGCAACAGGAGCCTTGCTGATTTGGGGGAGCTTTCCGTGCAAGTTCTAAATGCTGCCGAGATCATTTCAACCACGTGCACCACACGTGAGCACACGCTCCCGTGCAACCATGTTTGAGTCTGAGATGGCAGTTTGCCGTCACGTGGGAAAAGCTGGTAGGGGAGCCGGTTGGGGCCGGTGGAACCCTTGGTGTGCCCCTCTTGTGCCGTGCTTCACCAAACGTGACTTTTCTTCCTTGTGACACGGGAAGGCAACACTATCCCGAATGCCCTCTCCCTTGCTGAGGAAGGGACCGTGCGACCGAGCTCTGGGTAATACAACGAGTCAACACCACATCCATTTCCAGCTTCTAAAATCCGCCTCGCACTCTCGTTTGCACCTGCCCTCTGCCACCTCTCCTGGTGGCCGGCGGTAGACGACTCTGACGTGGCGGAGCTAGGAGTTACCACGTGGAGGGAAGTGCCCACTTAGGAACCGCCTTGGATTTGTCCTGAGGGAAAGATAAATATTTGTTCTGTTGAGACCCTTAGGATTTTATGTTATTTGTTACACCGGCTACCATTTATTACTGTGATTAACATCAATCCTCACACTTCAGAATCCCTACTACATTTATGCCGCCCTATCTTTGACAGTTCAGACTGAGATATTGTTAATAATATTTTCCCCACGGTAAACTCCAAGGTTCATTTAGCCTCTGGAAAAATATAGTTCATGTAATCCATTAATGTGTTCAATCAAGTCACGTCCTCAGAGACCAGAAAATCACAGAACTCCAGGCATGGACATTTGTAGTCATCTAGTCATTGACTCCCCCTTAAAACACAGCCCCCCACCCCAAATTTGGGGCTGTAGCTGCCTCTGTGAGGCTTAGGACAAGAATAGGACTGTTTAAGAAATGGTATAGGAGAACTTCCATTGAGACAGTAATATTCATAACCAGTATAGACTCAATTTGCAGAGAGGCCAATTCTATCTATTATGTGACCTTGAACAAATCTCTTGCATTTTCTAAGCCTCACTTACTCATTTTAAAAATGAGTGTACTGTTCCATTCACATGTGGTCACGTGGGATGAGTGAAGTAATGTCCACGGGGACCGAAAATGGTAAATTCTCCTATAAATGCAAAACATTTCCATTATAGACCCATAGTTGCCCTTATGAGACATGAGGGGAATTTGTTTATTTAGATCCGTGATCAAGAGTGCTTTCAATTCTGTATCCGATGCCGACACCAAACTCGTACGATGAATCACCCCATTTTGCTTACTGAGATTTGCACGGATGAGCCGAAAATAAGATATCCAAAAGCAAGCACAGAATTTTATCACAAAACAAGTAAACTCTATACCGTAGTGGATACAGACACACAGTGTGAATTCAGAATGCTTTGGTTGACTCTCCAGCGTGACCTCTTACTTGCCGTGTGGACTAAGACCAGCGATGTGACCTCTCTGTGCCAAACAGAACATGTTCTACGCACAGCCGGGACATGCACGTGGGTAGGGTTTACTCTTCGCCAGCCATCCTCCGAATTCTGGACGAGCGCTGGCCTTCCGGGCCGCTGGGACTTGCTCTACTTGCCATTACGCGAGGAGCTCATCCTCGCCCCCACCACTGAATTCTCATCGGCTGTATGGGAGGAGGCAGAATTCAGTACGGGCCTTCACATCACGCCGAAGTTTCATTGACCTCTAAAGGGTGACCTGATAAATTGAGCTGGCTTCACATGGCAAAGGGATTTGGAAGGCTGGCCGCGGTACCCTCGAACATTACAGTTACTAACATTGACCTGAAGCGCATATCAAGAAAACACGGCTTCCCCAGTGCTAACACCTGCTGTCACCTGCAGAGCGTGCGCGTTTGAGCCAAACAAAACCTGTGCTGCGGCCGCCTCTGCACCTGGCCCACACCGAGCTCCCTCCTCTCTTTGCACACACGTACATTCGCACATCGAACCCTTCATGGAGGCAAAGATGTCATAAATACGTGCGCGTCGCTACATGTTCTGGTTTAAACAGCCCCGTAACAATGACCTTTTTCTGTTCTGATAATATGGAAAAAAATTGAAGACAGTAGAAATGATTTATATTCCTAGCGTGAGGAAAGTAACCAGAGAAAAGGGCAGATATTTGAAAGTCTTACAACTCAAAAAAAAAACCCAAAAAACAAAAAACCAAAAAACAATCTCCAAGTAAGAAAGGCCATATTTATTCTGCACTTTGATGTCTTTCTTAAAATTGGTAAGTGTGGTGCTCAATACTATCCCTCCAAGGATGTTCACATCCTGACTCCCGGAACCCGTGAAGGTTACCCTACACGGAAAAGGTTCTTTGCAGATGTGATCGGTTACCAATAGTCCGAGGTAGAGTTCACCCTGGATCATTCAGGTGGGCCCGACTGGATCACAGTGGTCCTTAGGAGAGGAACTGAGGAAGGTCAGAGAGAAGGCCCTGTGAGGAGGGAGTCAGAGATTGGAGCCGTGCAGCCACAAGGCAAGCAATGATGACAGGTTCTGGAAGCTGGAAGAGATGAAGAATAGGTTTCCTCCCCTGGAGCTTTCAGAGGGAACCAGGCCTTTTTACACCTTGATTTCAACCCTGTAAGTCTGACTTTTGACTTCTGGCCTCCAGAGCTGTGAGACAATGAGTCACCGTTGTCTTAAGCCCCTAAGGGGTTTGTTAGGATGGCAACAGGAAACTCCTAGAATAGGCAACATCTCTGACTCCTCTTGTCCCCTTCAGAGCGGTCCAGGTTGGAGTCCAACAAAACGAGCCACCGCCGCCTCTGCACCTGCCACACATCCAGCTCCCTCTTCTTTTTTGTTTACAGTTTATTCATTTATTTTGAGAGAGAGAGTTGAGAGGCAGGGAGACAGAGGGAAAGAGAGAATCCCAAGCAGGCTCCTCACTGTCAGCACAGAGCCCGATGCAGGGCTCGAACTCACGAACCCTGAGATCATGACCTGAACTGAATCCAAGAGTCGCACGCTTAACCAACTGAGCCATCCCGGCGCCCCCTCCCTCATCTGCCGACCTTCCACCTTTCTGACACCAGGAATCCCTTTCTCAGTTTCATCTTACTTGACAGCTTAGCAGGATTTTATATAGTTAAAAACTTGATGATTCCTGCTCCAAACACTGGGTTTTTTTGGCTTCCAGGCCATCCCATTTTCTTTCTTTCTTTCTTTTTTTTTATTTCTCATTCTTTGTTTTTGCCCATTCTTTGCTGCTTCTCGTTTGTCTCTGACCTGTATATATTGGAGTTCTCCAGGGCCCAGTTGTTAGACTGCTTTTCTTTTCTACTCATACTAATTCCCTAGGTGATCTCCTTTAATCCTTCCTACTGAAATATATTCTTGTTAACAAATTCCTCTCATATCTCTGACAACATACTGCCTTGAACTCCATACCCCCATGGTTCAACTGCCTATTCAAAATCTGCACTTGAGTGTTATGATAGGTCATATTTTACCAAAATGGTAACAAGCAGTATTTCCTATCTCACATACTCTTCTAGCACCTTGTCACTCCCATCAGAGATGGTCTCCATTTATTCCCCACTTGAACCTACATAAGGCTTTGTGATTGCTTCCATGAAAGAATGGGGCCTAATTGACATTGGGTAACTTCCAAGGCTGGGTCATACAAAGCAATCCATGGTATGCATTTCTCTCGTTATGTTTGCCCAAGAGCCCCAGCCACCACGTTGGGAGGAAGTCTAGGCCACGGGAACGTGATATAATATACTAGTTTTGGTTTTTTTTTTAAATATAATTTATTGTCAAATTGGTTTCCATACAGTGCCTAACAAGTGCCCTCCTCCATGCCCATCACCCACTTTCCCCTCTCCCCCACCCCCGTCAACCCTCAGTTTGTTCTCAGTCCTTAAGTGTCTTACGGTTTGCCTCCCTCCCTCTCTGTAACTTTTCTTTCCCCCTTTCCCCTCCCCCATGATCTTCTGTTAAGTTTCTCAAGATCCACATATGAGTGAAAACGTGTGGTATCTGTCTTTCTCTGCCTGAATCATTTCACTTAGCATAATACTCTCTGGTTCCATCCATGTTGCTGAAAATGGCCAGATTTCATTCTTTCTCATTTCCAAGTAGTATTCCATTGTATGTATAAACCACATCTTCTTTATCCATTCGTCAGTTGATGGACATTTAGGCTCTTTCCATAATTTAGCTATTGTTGAAAGTGCTGCTATACACATTGGGGTACAAGTGCCCCTCTGCATCAGCACTCCTGTGTCCCTTGGGCAAATTCCTAGCAGTGCTATTGCTGGGTCATAGGGTAGATCTATTTTTAATTTTTTGAGGAACCTCCACACTGTTTTCCCGAGCGTCCAAGCTCCAACTTTGGACCACCCCAGCTGACACAGTGAAATAGAGATGAACTACCCCATCAAGCCATATCAAATAACAGAATTTGAGCAAAATAAATGTTACTCTAAGCCACTAATTGATGGGGCGGTTTGTTGCCCAAAAGTAGATAACTGCGACCAACGGGTCTTAATCATCTCAAACTTGTATCTAGCTGAATTCCTCTTTCGCCTTTCATCCCACACACCTGGTTTCCATTATCTTTCCCGTCTTAGTGGTAACCATCCTTCTAGCCGCTCAGGGCAAAACCAGTCAAGTCACCCTTGATTCTACTTTTCCTTCACATCCTGCGTCCAAACTGTAAGCAGACCCTGCTCGCACTACCTTCTGAATATGTCCACTAACTCAGTCTCTTCTCATTACCTCCACTGATACCAACTTGTCTGAACCACCATTATCTCTCACCGTGTCTCAGCTGTGCAACGGCTTTCTCCTTTGTCCCTCTGTCGTCTCTTCACAACACAGAAAATAAGAGTGAGCATTTAGGAAGTTAAGTTAGAGCCTGTTACTGCAGAACTGCCCAATGGATCGACCCTCCACGGACAGTAACGGCCACAGTCGTCCTTGTACCGGACAAGGTTCTGCGTGACCCACGGTCCCCTCTCTCATCTACTTGCCTGACCTCACATCCCACCATGCTTCCCCTTGACCTCACTGCCTCACCATATAGGTCTGGTTGTTCTCTGAACACACTAGGAGTTTTCCCTCCTCCCCTGGCATATGCTCTTTCCTCTACCTGGAAAACTCTTCATTTATTCCCAGTTTCTGCACATTTATTTTTGTATTAGTGACAACCATATAGAAAATAGCACGTCTCCATTTTCACACCAGTATTCTCACGATTCACCGTACTCTGCTTTAGTTTTCCCTGGAGCGTGTAAAGTAAACATATGATATGTTTTTCATATCCATTTATGTTCATATTCACTCCCCCCTCCCATTAGAATAGAAGCTCCATATAGAAAGGACTTTGTTATTAATTTGTCTTATTTTTCTGTATACATAGGGAGCACATGCGAGAGCGAGTGAGCTGGGGAGGGGCAGAGAGAGAGGGAGGGAGACAATCTTAAGCAGGCCCCATGCTTACTGTGGAGCTCAACACTGGGCTCTAGCTCACGACCCTGAGATCACGACCTGAGCCAAAATCAAGAATCAGATGCTTAACCGACTGAATCACCCAGGCACCCGTAGAAAGGACTTTGTATGATGTACCACTGTACCCCTAGAGCTTGGGATAATGCCCAGCACGTTAGTAGCTACTCAAAAGGTATTTGCTAAAGGAATAAAAAGAGAAACATACTGTGCATTCTGTGTGTGTGTGAAACATCGTGGGATGTGTACAACTCATCTAAGTCTGACAATAACTCCATGCAGTAGATAAGGCTATTGTCACTTTACAGACGTGAAAACCCAAGGAAAAAAGTAGTAGAGTGGATAGTGCCCAGGATGGTGTGAGTGCCGGTTCCCGCTCTGTCCCTCACCACTTATGTGATGCTTGCCAAGTTAAACGAACCTTTTAGGATCTGTACTGTCATTGGTAATCTGACCACGAGAACTTTTCCTGCCTACATAGTGTTTTGTGAGGAGCAAATTAAATAATAGATGTTACAACGTTTTGCCAACTTGAATAGCACTGTATCAGTGTCTGTGCCTGTTATTCGCAAAACATAGCAAAAAACTATCTTTCTACAAATGAACCCCCTGCCATTTTTGGACCTTCTCCCTCTCCCCGTCCTTGCTGTTTTCCTGGCCCCATCTGTACAATGGTGTTCACTCTCTGACCCTGTCTACTTGTTTCCTTATCACCCGAGTGCAAATCTCTTCTTTAGGCACAATGTTTAATCGAGTCCTCCCTGACCATCAATTTCTCTGCCCCTGAATGAAGAGTCTGTGCTCTGTGGGATGTGGGTAATTAAAATGACACCGGTTGCCAAATATATCTCCCCAGTGCCAGTCACCTATCATCACCTGGTGATTTATATTTTAATTACCTTATCTTAGATTGTCAGCCCAATGGGGAGATATTTTTTCCAACTCCTTTATCTAGGAACTAAGGTACTAAGAATCCTTCGGCGATTTACTAAAAAATTAATCTTTAGTCTTTTCCTGACATAAATAGTAGTAGATGGAGGAACTCCATATACTGATCTGAAAGACAGAAAAATACGCAATCCCTGCCCTGAAAAGCTAGTGGGATTTTTGTGAAGTTCGAAAGGGTTAATGCAATCAAAATTACTTTGGAAAGTTCATAAGCCATGGAAATGGACATGGAAGTCCTTAATGGTAATAATAATAATAATAATAGTGAAATATGCACATCACATTACATATTCATGTCTAACCAGGCAAGAATGAGTGATTGTCACAGAAATTAAAGGGATTTTGTTTCCCTTTTAGGGAAATTGTTCTTTTGATGTGGCCTGAGACACATCTGTGTTTCAGCTGCTAAACCTAAGCCGGTGAGGACTCCGCTGGAAGCCACAGTTTATTTCGTGATTTTTTTAAGCCCGTATAGCCTGAGGGATATTACAGGGTGTTAATAGATACACTTTCTTCATTTTTGATGGAGTAAAGAATCTGCTTGATATGAAACTTCAATCACAAAACCTTCGGGCTGGAATAACCCTCCAGAGACCATCCAGCCCATTACCCCACCTGGCAGGAGGATTTCAGTTTGGGTTGTACCTAAACTAGGAACAGTCAGCCAGTCTGGGCCATTGAAAATCACGTCTCATATAACTGTGTGAGAAATCAGATGATGTCAACGAGGCGGTAGCGAAATGTACTGCAAGGGGTTCTCGCGGGGCTCAAGCATCATGACAGTTAAGACCGTCTCGACTATATTTGGAATTCTCTCACACTGGTGAATTGTCTCTCACGGGAAGTTATCTTTCAGAAATTGGGACTCCGGAGTTAGACTTCCTGGATTCAGACCAGGACTGTTGTACTCAATAGCTGTGACTTTGAGCAAGTCATTTAACTTCTCCGTGCTTCAGTTTCCCCACCTGTAACATGGCGATGTTGATCGTAACCACCTCCTAGCGTCGTCGTGAGGATTGAATGAGTTACTAATACATTCGAAGGGCTTCGCAGATATGTAGTAGGTAACCCATGAAGATGCGTTGGATAAATGAATTAATATAATCTGTGTTATCTTCATTGTGGTTTTTGTTAGCTTTTGACAGAAAAAAAATTGATACGTGCTTTTTTTCTAGTTTTAGTCTTTTAGTTTTTATTTATTTATTTTGAGAGAGAGAGAAAGCGCGAGCAGTACTCAGGCAGACAGAGAGGAGAGAGCGAGAATCCCAAGGAGGTTCCACGTTCTCAGTGTGGAGCCCGATGTGGGGCTTGAACTAACAAACCGTGAGATCGCGACCTGACCCGGAGTCAGATGCTTAACCGACTGAGCCACCGAGGTGCCCCGACAGGTGCTTTCTTATACTTGTTACCTGGCACCAGTGTTTATCTGGGACGTATGCCTATCTGTTATGTTTATCTCCTCCTTTACCAGATGCTCCCAAAATGTTTTCCAAGGTGGTTGTACCAGTTTAAACCCTCATCACTAGTGTGTGAATTTGCTGTGCATCACGTCTTGGTGAATTTTTATCATAATTTTTGGGTTTTTTTAGGTCTGGAAAGGTGTCTTGTGGTTTTTAGTTTGTATTTTTTGAGGCTTAATAATGTTGAACACTTTATAAAAATGATGTTTACTGACATCTGTGAAATACCTATTTGTGTCTTCTGCACATTAAAAGAAATAAATATCAGGAAAAATTTCGTTTTGAGTTTGATGGTATTTGATATCTAATATTCCTTGATTTCAGCAGTGGACTATTTATCTTATTGATACAATAGTGATAGAAACAGGAAAAAAATATCTTGGTATGGAGCTTACCTTCATGTGATGGAAAGGACAGGAAGTAATATTGGTAAGTAACGTTGATAATATTGATATCGTAATTACTCAAAAATAAACACCTAGCATATTCACACAATGGGATATTACACAATTTATTTTATTTAAATATTTTGCTTGAAAAGCGAAACCAGTCAGCATATATCTTTTTGGATCAGGTCATACATACGTACTCAGACCGTAAAGTTCACAAGGGGATGCTTGACAGAAACTCAGGACAGTGGATACTTCTGGGTTAGAAGGAAGAGGATGCAGTTGAGAAGGGACACATGAGGTTTTCAAATGCGCTGTGAATACACGGTTTCTTTCTTTTTTTTTTTTAATGTTTATTTTGAGAGAGACAGTGTGCACTCGCGTGTGGGGGAAGGAGAGAGAGAGAGAGGGAGAGGGAGGGAAAATCCCAAGCAAGGCTTGGACCCACAAACCACGAGATCATGACCTGAGCCCGAATCAGGAGGCGGACGCTCCGCCTGGTCAGCCAACCAGGCAACGCACGAATACACTATTTCTTAAGTCGATGGTGGGCACGTAAATGTCCACGTATTCAGGTTATTTAAAAACTATATATGCGGGGTGCCTGGGTGGCGCAGTCGGTTAAGCGTCCGACTTCGGCTCAGGTCACGATCTCGCGGTCCGTGGGTTCGAGCCCCGTGTCGGGCTCTGTGCTGACAGCCTAGAGCCTGGAGCCTGCTTTGGATTGTGTCTCCCCCCCTCTCTGACCCTCCCCTGTTCATGCTCTCTGTCTCAAAAATAAATAAATGTTAAAAAAAATTAAAAAAAAAACTATATATGCAATATGTACCTTTCATGTCTTTGCTGTAATTGATAAAAAGTAATAAAATTGTAATATATGATATTTCAATATAAGAAAATATATTGAAATCATAGTAAAGAACAGATCACTGAAAAGTAGCAAATATATGACTTGTTTTAAAAAGTGCTGTTGCAATATTGACTAGATATTAAAACAAAATCAATGTGTATCTTTACCTCCTACAAAACAGCAAAGTAAGTTTCAGATGTTTTAAAAATCAAGTCATATAAGAAGGTTATAACTTCCAAGTTATTAGATTTAGTCTTTTTATTTTCCCAAGATCCAAATGGTACAAGAGGGAATCAATACCCATTGATGCATTTAAGGTCCAGATGGACGAGTTTGCTATTCTAAAAGGAAGCATGGTGGATGTGCCCAACAGCAGACTGATTTGTTGCTTCATGGACACAGGAAGTCATGGCTCTTGAGGAGGAAATGTCTTCGTTAATACCTAAAGCCGGTCAGCTGTATACGCTCACATCAAGTGTGCAGTGTATTTTCAACTTAGAAGCATTTTGCTGTGCTGGATCCTTCCTTACCGCCCAAATAGGTAACAATTGAAAGCTAGCTATAGGTGCCAACTACTGAGATTCTCTCTTGACCAGACAAAAAATAATAAATAAAACCTCTTTCAGGTTGTTATTTATCCTTAAGGAATTGTGAGTTTTCATGGAACTAGATAGGACGTCCTATCAACGTAAGGCAGCAGAAGGAAATTTAGATAAGTTTGGGTGTAATTATCCCGGTTAGAATATCCAACCGTAAGGTGTATTATCCTTTATATGTAGCATTACTGTGAATTATCCACCTTCACGGAGAGTGAGCGAGGCTTCTCTCTCATCCATGGCTCCTTTTAGAAAGAGGAACGTATTATAGATTTATACCTTCGTATGACTCAGCATGAAGGAAATATTTTCCTAGACCAGACGCAAGAGGCAGTGCCTGAGGTAATAGGAAATGTGTGCTTAAGAAAATACGGGTTGATTATAGATAAGACACGTCAAAACGCTCATAACCTTTAACTCTATTAAAACAACTTTTCTCTAGTCATTCTTCACATTTTCCAGAAGTCTGCTGATTAATCTGGAGATTTTAGAATTCCTTTCAAAGTCAGTATTGGACTTTATTTATCACATGCAACGCAAGTTTGAAATGTTCCCTCATGGGCTCATTAAATTCATCTGCAACTGCTTTCTGAATCTTTTTGTTGAAATATGTACAACATTTCAAAGTAAACGTGAAACTAGCAGAAATAGCAAAGTAGAGTGTAGTAGTGGAGTCCACTTTTCTAGAATTCGTGAAGGTCAGGACTCGGTTTCTTTCAAGAAACTTTGTGACTTTCTACATGTGGTGACATAATGCAGGACGACCAATCAATCCGGAAATGTCCGGCAACAGGATATCCCAGGTAGGCGTCGGGCAGTTTCCTCAGTAGAATTTCTGCAAAGTGGAACTTTAAGACGTTGTCAGTATGGAATGTTGTGTTCTTTTGGGCAGTGCTCACTTGAAGTGATGAGAGTTTTGTCCAGTTTGAGGGCACCAGGGTAGCTCAGTCAGTTATTTGTCCGACTTCAGCTCAGGTCATAATCTCAGTGTATGTGGGCTCGAGCCCCACATCGGGTTCTGCTCTGGGAGCCTGCTTCCGTCTTTCCCCCTGCCCCTCACCTGCTTGTGCTCTCTCTCTCGCTCTCTCTCAAAAATAAATAAATTTAAAACAATATATTGCCCAGTTTGAAGGATGGAAAATGTTTCAACTCTTGAATTTCACACAGGATTGTATTCTGTGGGATGATATGAAGAGTAGCGTGGATTAAATCGGTGGTCAACAAACTTTCTCTATAAAGGTCCAGATAATAAATATGTTTAATTTGTGACCCGTAACATCTCAGTCACAAACACCTGACTATCAGTGTAGCACAAAAGCAGCCATAGAAAATAAGTAAATGATGGATATGGCTGTGGTTCAATAAAACTGTATTTCATAAAACATGGGGCACCTGGGTGGCTCAGTCGGTTAGGCATATGAGTTCAGCTCAGGTCGTGGTCTCGCGGTTCGTGACTTCGAGTCCCTCCTCGGGGTCTGTGCTGACAGCTCAGAGCCTGGAGCCTGCTTCGGATTCTGTGTCTCCCTCTCTGTCTGCCCCTCCCCTGCTCACGCTCTGTCTCTGTCTCTCAAAAATAAACATCAAAAAAACCCAAATTTAAATATTTACTCAAGAGAAATGAAAATATAAAAGTAGATACACATTTTTAAAAAGTTTTTAAAAATTTGTTTAATGTTTATTTTTTATTTTTGAGAGAGACACAGAGCACAAGTAGGGGAGGGGCAGAGAGAGAGGGAGACACAGAATCTGAAGCAGGCTCCGGGCTCTGAGCTGTCAGCACAGAGCCCCACTCAGGGCCTGAATCCATGAACCGTGAGATCATGACCTGAGCCAAAATCAGACGCTTCACTGATTGAGCCATCCAGGCACTCCCCACCCCAAAATATTTTTAATAAAAAAAAAAAAAAAAAAAAAAACAGGTGGCAGGCCCGATTTGGCCCCTGTTCCATAGTGTGCCAACCCCTGGCTTAAACCATAAGCGTAGAATAAATCCAGACTCAGGAAAAGGTAGAATCCCATAAAAATGGCAGTCGGCAGTAAAAATCATTAATAACTGTGGTCAGATCTCATGAGTGGGGAGGAAGCATTTTTACAAATCCACACAATTCCCACTCTTCCGTATGGAATTCAAGCACCCAACTAAGCACCATGTTTAGAAAAGTTATAATCTATTATCTATGATGCAAAAGAAAAGGAAAAATAAGCTCTAATATCCTGGGTCAAAGCTTTGTCAGCCATATGAATATGTATTGTCTGTTAGTAAGTATTCATAATAAAAACCTGCAGCAATGGAGAGGGCACCAGTCAAAACAAAGAACAGAAAAGACGGAGGCTAATTAAATCATAAAGAAAAGTAAAAATTATGCAGGGATTCATTATGTCATGGGAAATGTATTCCACGAAAATTTAGGAAAAGAGTTTCAACACATGGATAGCTCATACTGTATAATAGGCTCTATTTAGAGAGATAAACCATGATCCTTATAATACCCTTTGTTATTTGTGAAAAGATCACATTTCAAAGCCCAGAAGGAGACCTCAAAGGGTTGTATTGTTCAGCCTTTTACTTGCAGGCAGGATTAATTAGCGTAATAGGTAGCACGCATCTAGAACCTACTGTGTGCCCGCCAGTTTGCAGGTATCTCCAGCGTTCCCGTCCTTTGAATCACAGCCTTGCCACTTACTACCTTTGTGACGGCCTGCGATGAAATCAGTCTCTCTGGACTGATGTTTCTGAAGCGGGTCCTCTGGACTCAGCCCGTCCCCATGCCATCTGGGTAGAGAGGCTGGGGAAAAACTGTCCTCTCCTTTTGGAAGTTTTTTGTTTTTTGTTTTTTCTCTTTCCAGGGACTTAAAAACCATGTGAACTACCTGCGAATAAAATATACAGGGAAATACGTTGGAGCTGGAAAACCCATTGAAATAACCGTACGAACGTTGACACTAAATATATGCCTCCTTCGGAATGTCACCAGCTCTAGGGCCTGTCTTTGGAGACCAAGCTCCTCGTGGCCACCATGGCTACCGGACAGTGTGCAGAAAGAGGAAAGAGGATACGGTGTAGCGTAACATGGCCATTTTGTTGCACTTAACCTTTAAAAGCTGTCGCTGTCTTCCGGGCTTAAGTGCTCAGGATGTAGTTAGTAATGGGTGCCGTTCAGGGACTCCGCTCCTTCAAAACGTCTTCTCTGGCTTGACTTTGTGAATTGTTGTCGCTTCGGAGTTGGCAGCAAATGACCTAGGAGTATGGAGCCCGGGGACGATAGTGCCAGAGAAAAACAACAGATGCCAAATCCTGAAGGGTTCCCTCTATGTCCTGAGGTTTTGCAGGTTGGGTCGGGGGGGGGGGGGGGGGGGGCGGATTTCATAAAGGCTTTTAGACAAATGAGTGATATGGTCAGCTTGGACCTTTTAGATGAATTATGACGGCACCTCTCTGAAAGAAATGCTGTGGTTGAAAGGTCTGTGAACAAGCGCTTTCGGTGTCCCAGACAACTGTGCAAGGGGCAGGTGGAGTGAAAGTGTAGAGCCTGAGCAATATAACAACACAAACTATTGAGAGACGTCAAACTTACAGGATTTTGTGATTGATTGCTTGGGTGACAGGTGATGGGTGATGGGGGGCGTGGTGCTGCCGAGATGGAAAAGGAAGAGAGCATAAATAAAAGGGAGAGATCGAGAACAATAGGTTGGGTAGTCGTGTCCCTGAGAGAGAATCCCGGATGAGGTTCCAGAAGAGATAGAATGCAGCAGGTGTAACTTCAGACTTTGGAAAAAGACCACCTTGATATACAGGCCAGCTCTGCCAATTATTTTCTGTGTGAACTTGAGTGAAACATTTCATACCCCTTTGCTTCAGTTTCCTCATTTGTAAAAGAGAGTGAAGATAGCACATATCTCCTAGGTTTGCTACCGAGATTGAGTAGGTTAATGGACATAAAATTCTCTGAATTGTGGCTCTCAGTAAGTACTCTATAAATGTTAACTGTTATTCTTCCTTTAGGAGAGAAACTGCACCTGTTCAAGTTTGAGTATATTGAGGTTTCGATGGCCTGTAGGATGTCCAGGTGATAGTGACCCCATCCGTGTTCACTCGCCGCTATATCCTCATTCGTAGTAGGAATGGATAAGATATAAAACAGGCCATTAGATACACATCTGATACCTATGGAGAAGGTAAAGATGGAGATAGGTGGTCCAGATGTCACATTATCTTCACACCGCGGAAACGGAGGAAGAGTTCTCTGGGGTCTCTTTTATAAGGGCACGAATCCTGTTCTCGAGGGCTCCCCTAATAACCTGATAAACCCACAGACCCCATCTCCCAATACCATCACCTTAAGGGGGATAGGATTTAAACACAGGACTCTTGGAGCAACACAGATTTTCAGTCCATAACACTAGGAGACGGCAGCATTTCAGGGTCAGAGACAGCAAGGGAAAAGAAGAACAGAGAGAGGGCCCATAAAGATCAGACGAGAACCGGATAAACACGGTATCCGGAAGCCACAAGAAAGTTGCTGTCTTAGAGAGATCACAATGTCAAGGGCTGCAGCACCTTGCCATATGTTAGACTATAAATTTCCAACCACGCTTTGCCTCTCAGATTTTATCCCGATCTGCCCTGTGCTACCTCTCCACATGGTTCATATGCTTTCTCCTTCCCTGTTAACTGCATGTGTCTCCAACTCTTTTCACTAGATTTTCAGCCACTTGGAGGATGATCCCTTGTCCTATTCATGTGTATGTCCCTCGAATCAAGCACAGTGCTGGGAATATAACGGAGGGCTGGTTGAATGCATCTTAAATGAACTATGTTTATTTTCTGTCAAGAGACTAAATTTTCTCAGGTACGTGATTTTCGAGCGGAAAAATGAATGGCACCGTTATCCATGCATATCCTAATTCCAAGAAAACTAAATGCGTGGAACGAGGAACCCAAAACTAAAGGGACATATGTCATGCACTCTACTGACATTTTGTTCTTACTTGCCCATCCTACTGGGCTTAGGGGGAAGCACTGTCCTTGTAATAAGCTTTGGAAGAGTTTAATTTAAAAATCATGGATCTGGGGAAACCTAGCATGTGAATAACTTACTTGAATTTGACAGACACTTCATCAAGAAGCATTTAATGGGTACACTCACCAGTGACCTTTCAGACTCAAAGAAGGTAATATTTCTTCCATTAGTGACAAAATTATACCCAAGAATAGCTTACTCACTGGTGGTTTCTGTTCATATTGGTATTTTTCATCCCCCCATCAGATTATGGGATCCCTATGGTTAAGATCCACATCTTGCCCATCTTTATATCCCCATCACCTGATACAGTAACTGACAGCTAGTAGGTTATTGGCTATTGCTCCCTGAATTGATCATTAGCTTTAAATCACTTCTTATGTATGTGAATTCAATGCAAAAGTAAGACATAGTACAGTTTTCTTTTATTTTTTAAAACGTTTTATTATTTTTTAAATGTTTTTATGTAGTTTTGAGAGACAGAACACGAGGGGAGAGGGGCAGAGAGAGGAAGGCACAGAATCCGAAGCCGGCTCCGGGCTGAGCTGTCAGCACAGACCCCGAGGCGGGACTCGAAGTCACGAACCGCGAGATCATGACCTGAGCCGAAGTCGCACACTTAACTGACGGAGCCATCCAGGCGCCCCAGAAATAGTACAATTTTAATGTCAGTCTTACTTAGAATACCCCTTCTCGGTCGTGGAGGAGAGAACAAAGACACGAGGTTGTTAGCTTCAATTTTTTTCTTTTTTTCTAAAAGCAAAAGCTGGATACATTTATTTGTGACTCTAGCACGTTCACTTCAATTTTATGAAAAAAACAAGAAACATGTTCACTCTAGTGTTTGTGTGGGTGGGCTCATAGCAAAATTAAGGAAATAAAAGAATTGGTAAGAACACACTAAAAAAAAAAAAAAATGGTAAAATATCAGTGCAACACTCAGAGGGGATCTTTTAAAGCTAGTTCCTCCCTGACTAATAATTCTTTCCTGAGCTGCAGGGCAGAGGTGTGGGTTGTTGAAATGACTCACAAGTTTTCAAAAGGAAGCTTATATGATTAGTTGATTTTATGTTTTTAAAAATCCATCAGACTGGGGCACTTGGGTGGCTCATTGGCTTAAGCATCCAGCTCTTGATTTCGGCCCAGGTCATGATCGCACGGTTTGGGAGTTGGATTCCTGGGTCAGGCTTGGCATGGTGACAACTTGGAGATTGCTTGGGATTCTCTCTCCCTCTCTCTCTCTGTCCGTCACCCACTCATATGTGTGTGCGCTCTGTCTCTCTCGCTCTCTCTCTGCCAAAATAAAAATAAACTTACAGTTAAAAAAGAAAATAAAGAATGGCAGTTTATGTAAAAGTGAACATGTAACATATAATCCAGAAATTCCAATGTAAGATATTTACTCCAAAGAAGCAAAAAATTATGTCAACATAAATTCCTGCACACACATATTTGTAGAAGCTCTGTTTATAATCTCCACGCACTGGAAATATTCTGAATGGCCTTCAAGGGGTAAATGGATAAATGAACTGCAATAAATCTGTACAATGGGATCCTACACAGCAGCCAACAAAACAAAACAGAACAAAAAACGACGGATACACACATATACAATACACACAACAATTTGGAGAAATATCACAGGAATGCTGACTGAACAGAGCCAGTCTCAAACAAAAAAGCACACATGCGATTCCAAATATCAGTGGTTTCCAGGGGTAAGAGGAGGACGTAACCCCAAAAGTAGCACACGGGAGTTTCTGTGCAAATCTATATACGTGGTAAAATCCAGAGAACTGTATCTCAAAAACATATTGTTTGTAACATTAATTGAAAAATAAAATGCTGAAAGTGAATGATTAGTCTTCTACATTCAACCAGTATAATTTAGATTTACACACCAATTATGTAGAATTGACTTTTTTTTCATAAATTCAGCGGAAATGAGTCAAAGTCACCTCGGACTCATTGAGGTAATCATTACTTGTATTCATTCTGGTGAGTTTTTTTAAAGTTTTTATTTATTTATTTTGAGAGAGAGAGAGAGAGAGAGAGAGAGAGAGAGAGAGAGAGAGAGAGAATATCCCAGGCAGGTTCCACGCTGTCAATGCAGAGCCCGATGCAGGGCTCGAATTCACTAACTGTGAGATCACGACCGGAGCTGACGTCAAGAGTCAGACGCTCAACTGACCGAGCCACCCGGGCGCCCCCATTGTATTCTTCATTTTAAACCTGTTTCGGTTCTCTTGCTTCCCTTGTCTTCCATGTGATGTCATGGTTAGGAAGTCAGGGAGGGATGAATTGCCAGGAGTTGGAGTCGTTGACGGGCACGACCAAAACGGAAGTAACCGGCCAGTCCTTAACCACTTGCTGCGGTGGTACAGGCGGGCAGCTGTCCAGACGACACAATCACCTCCCCACACTCCGTGCCCGATTGAGGGTCAGGTGGACCAGCACAGACGTGGGACACAGAGGCTGAATATGGGTAAACGATACATGACTACAGAGATGCGATCTTTGGCAAAACAAGAGGGCTTGGACTGCAGTGCACGTGTGGTGAGGACGGGCCTTGATCACAATAGGAACAGTCCCTCCCTTGTAACAGGCAAGAGGGAAGTCACGTAAAATGGGCCCGCGATGCAGAGACGTAGCTTGATAGGTTTGATTGTGGACTCCTAGGATGTCCTCTCTGGGCTTTTGCTTTCTCAATAAAATATGAAGTCAAGTCATTAGCTCAGTGAGGTATCTCAAGATACTTGGGAGAGGCGATTTCAAAAAGCTGGTTGGCGGCATGGAGCCTGCTTAGGATTCTCACTCTCACCTCTCTGTCTCTGCCCTTCCCCCACCCACGCGTTTTCTCTCTCTCTCTCAAAATAAACATTTTTTTTAAAAAAAGTTTCAAATAGGGGCGCCTGGGTGGCTCGGTCGGTTAAGCATCCGACTTCGGCTCAGGTCATGATCTCACGGTCCGTGAGTTCGAGCCCCGCGTCGGGCTCTGTGCTGACAGCTCAGAGCCTGGAGCCTGTTTCGGATTCTGTGTCTCCCTCTCTCTCTGCCCCTCCCCTGTTCGTGCTCTGTCTCTCTCTGTCTCAAAAATAAATAAACGTTAAAAAAAAAAAATTTTTTTTAAAAAGTTTCAAATAACCTCTTAAAGATTATTGCAGTCTTTCTATGTGGTTGCTGATTTAGTATTATCTAATTGTGGCCAGATTTGTTCCCTACCGAATAGACCCTGCCAATCTTTTTTTTCTCTTCTTACACCATGTATCTTTTTCATTTAGGTTTTCTGTAATGTTCCTGGAGATGTTCAAGGAACACTCCAGTGGTGATGAGCAAAAGTGCACTCGACTCAAAGTTCTGAAATCCCACATCTGTCTTTTTGCGTAGCCCTCGATTTTTATGCTGAAGTCTGCTGGGGAGGAGCACCTGCGGTGTGAAGAAAATTCTGGACCGCTGGCCTGTTTGCTCGCCTCCCGGCCTATATATTCCCATTCAGCTCGAGTTTTCCCTTCTTCCTGACAAAGCTCCCTGTTGCCTCCCACAAGGAATATGGCATTTCATGCCTTTTATTTGAAAACGGTCTCTCTGCTCCCGTCTCTCTCTTCCCTTCTCCTTGTCTCCCCCATCTCTAACAAACATGCCTTCCGCTGAGTGATCGGCAGAATAATAGTTCTGCATTGTTAGCAGCACTGCCCTTCTCATACCAGAAAATTAGAAAGTCAATGTCTAAATATAGACTTGAAATTAGGAAGTATGCTTTCCAATTCTTGACTCACTCCATCATTTGCTTGCTGTGGGGACCGCGGGGAACTGCTTGACCTCTCGGTTTCCTTTGGTTCAACGAAGGCAATAATTCTTGCTTTGCCTTCCAGATGTAGGTGAGTAATTAATGGTTGTGGAGTCCTTTGAAACTCGAAGACGATGCTGCAAGGGCTAATCACTTGCAGCACTCACCTACATTTTTGAAGTCACTTACACGGGAAAATACATAGCTGGTATGTGAAATAGGAAATCATGAAAGGTAATACCAATTTCACCTGCAAATAAACAAGAAGGTCCTGAAGGAAGCAGGAAGTTATTTATTCCTGCCTTTCCCTTCTCTTTCTCTCCTGAAAATTCGTTTGTACACTCCCTTCCGGACTTTTCCTCTGACACCTCACCTAAATTATTGATCAGCAAGGTACGCTTGAAAAAGAGCTGCGCTTTGGAGCTGGAGAGACTCACACACCTGATTCCACCACTTTCCAGCTGTGAGAACTTGGGCAAATGACTTCTTACATATTTTGCCTCTCTGTGCCTCAGCTTCCTTCTTTTGTACAAGGGTGAGAACCTCCGCTACACAGAGCTGCCGAGAAGAATTCCATGCACGGCCGGGAGCGTGCGTGTGTTGATGCTAGGACGTCGAGAAGCTTCCAGGGATGTCCATTCCCTTCCACTTTTAGGGAAGGAAGTGGAGGGAGGGAGAGGTCGTGTGGCAGAGCTGCGGTGTCAGTTAGATGGCCCCAACAAGACACTTGCTCCAGCTACAGAGGACGGGGGTTGACTCAAGCTTCAGTGTAGGCCTCGGATTAGCGGTCCACCGTGACTTTCTGCCACATGGAACGAAGTGTCTCACACCAGACCAGATTCCCTTATTCTGCAACCAGAAATGATGTCCACTAGGTCCTCAGCAAAGGAAGGCCCTATATATCTTCTAAAATGTGCATATTCTTTCTTGAGCTCCAAAAGTCAGGACAACAAATACAACGATCCCCGGGAGGGCAAGTATCAGAGTACAGAGCTTCTGAGAAGGCCCCTTTCTCAGGGTAGAAAAGATGCATAGAAGTGGACAACATTTCCAAGATGCCAAAGCCACAAGCGATGACGATTTTAAGCACTTTTTTTTAATGTTTGTTTATTTTGATGTGGGGGAGGGGCAGAGAGAGAGCAAGACAGAATCCCAAGCTGGCACCGCACTGTCGATGCAGAGCCATACCCCTGAGTCCCAGTTCACGAACCGTGAGACCATGACCCGAGCCGAAATCGAGATGCTTAACCGACTGAGCCACCCAGGCGCCCCTTAAGGACTTTTTAAAGGCTTTGGTATAGGGTCTTCAGGGTGATTAATTAGCCCTCAAAAATAATCTGAATTTTCTGAGAGAAGGGAGAGATTGAATGGGGCCGAAGCCTGCTCTGTTCTCAGATCAGAGCTGCATCGCAAGCAACTGGTTGTGTTGTTTGTTTGGGTTTTTTAAAAAAGTTATTTATTTATTTATTTTATTTATTATTTATTTCGAGAGCAAAGAGGTTGGGAGAGGCGCAGGTAGAGAAGGAGAGAGAGAATCCCAGCCAGGCTCTGCCCTGTCAGTGCAGACCCTGACGTGGGGCTCGAACTCCCGAACCGTGAGATCATGACCCGAGCCGAGAACGAGAGCTGGACCCTTAACTGACTGACCCACCCAGGCACCTCCAGGGAACTGACTAGTTTTGATAATGTCACATGAAGCAGAGAAACATTTCATCTTAAAATCACATTATGTAAGAACACAAATACATAATATGAGCCAAAAAGAAGAAAAGATTCCTCAGTCATTTGCAAGGGGACTAATAAAAATATGAATACTTTGGTGCATAACTCACTCATAACTGTTATAAATTACTCTAACAATCTTTTGTGCTGCAAAAGTGTCTGAAATAGTAAAATCCTGGGTCCAATAGTAATGCTTATTGTAGTGCTGTATTGTAGGGATTTATGCATGTGGCTGTTTTCTTCACTAGAATTTGGCATCAGAATATGGATTATTTATTTCTCTGTTCCTCTAGGACGTCTCATGGTGCTAAATATTAAAATGTGTCAAGTTCTAGTACAAAAATACTATGTCTTGAAGCCATTAAAAGAATTATCATTCGAAGAAATTTTAATTATCATAGATATAAACCTCAATGATCGTTAAATGTTAGTATTGCTTTTTTTTTGTTACGTTTAAAAAGTATATTTACAAGTGTTCCTGATTATGCAGATAGAGGCCTATGGCAGAAAATTAGCTTGTGAATGATTTTTTTTTTTTAAGTTTATTTATTTATTTTGAAAGAGAGTGCGGGGAGGGGCAGAGAGAGGGAGAGAGAGAATCCCAAGTGGGCTCCGCACCACCGGCACAGGGCCTGACCCCGGGCTAGATCTCATGAACCGAGAGATGACTTAAGGCGAAACCAAGAGCCAGATGCTTAACTGACTGAGCCCCCCGGGTGCGCCTATGGATGGTTTCTTTTTTAATTGAGGTATAGTTGACACACAGTGCTGCATTAGTTTCGGGTATACAACATAGTGATTGGGCAAGTTTATACACTATGCTGGACACACAAGTGTCGCTACCCTCTGTCACCGTACAACATCGTCACAATACCGTTGAGTGTATTCCTTACTGTGCCTTTCATCCTCGCGACTTATTCATTCCTTAACTGAAAGCCTGAACCTCCTACTCCCCTTCACCCATTTTGCCCATCTGCCCGCCCCCCTCCCTTCTGGCCGCCACCATAGTAATACACACACACTCTACATCTTTATCATTCGTCCACTGATGGACACTGAGGTTGCTTCATAATAGGTTTACTGAGGTTGTAAATAATACCGCTATAAACATAGGGGTCTGTATACTTTGTCAAATTAGTGTTTTCATTTCCTTTGGGTAAATACTACACAGTGGGATTACTGGATCATAGGCTATTTCTATTTTTAACTTCTTGAGGAATGTTGTGTTTTGTTATAGCAGCTCGAGCAGAAAACTATTTTCATGGTAGGAGAGTCACTTTGGCTGTATTTTGACTAATATTTGGTTATTTTAATAAAAAGATTCCATTTACATTTTTTTGATTACTACTAAATTTATTTAAATACAAAGAAGTTGCATTAGTTTTTATGTGAACTGGCTGTTGCTATGTTTTTTTTTTTTTCATTTTCTATTTATGTTTTAGGGATTTTCTTAAAGACTTGCATGTCTTTGTAAATTGAGAGTTTTAACCCTTGTAATATCTTAATATCTTTGCAAAGATTTTCCCAGTGTGTTGTTTGTGCTTTTTATATTCTCTCTCTCTCTCTCTCTCTCTCTCTCTCTCACACACACACACACACACACACACACACACACAAAGTTTCCAAAGTATTTAAATATATCAATATTTTGATATATTTAATGATTTAAAAATCATTAAACAATGATTTTTTAAAAATTCAATGTTTTTTATTGTTTTTACAGGAAAGATTTGTAACTACGTACTTTATGATTTTATATTTTGTTCTATGTGTAAAAATGCTACAATTTAGTTACGTTTTAGTGTGCTTAGTAATATGATTTTTTAATTCTAATTTTTTGACTACCTCTCCTATGGATTAGACATTGCTACTTGAATCATATCACAAATTGAATATATGCTATGGTTAGTTTGTGAAATAAGACTAGTATATTGTTTTGTTTCGCTGTTAAGAGCTTAGAGGAGTTTTAGGTTCACAGCAAAATTGAGAGGACGTTACAGAGATTTCTCATGGCCCCTGTCCCCACACATGCATAGCCTCCCCCAGTATCAATATCCCCCACCAGAGTGGTGCATTTGTTACGATTGATGAACCTACACTGACACATCATTATCAATGTCCATAGTTTACTTTAGGGTTCGGTCTTGGTGTTGTACATTCAGCAGGTTTGGATACATGTATAATGACACATAGCTACCTTTACAGTAGGCTACAGAATCCTTTCAAAGCCCTGAGTATCCTCTGTGTGTCCTAACCTATTCACCCCTCCCTGCAATTCTAGCCCCTTCCAACCACCGGTCCTTTTACTCTCTTCATAGTTCTACCTTTTCCAGAATGCCATATAACTGGAATTGTATACTCTTTAGCTTTTTTAGATTGCCTTCTTTCACTTAGTACGACGCATTTAAGGTCCTTCTATGTCTTTTCATGGTTTGATGGCTCATTTCTTACGACGGCTGAAAAATAGGCTTTTCTCAGGATGGATCACTGCTTACTTGCTCACCTACTGAAGGACATCTTAGTTGCTTCCAAGTTCGGGCCAGTATGAATAAAATAGCAGGAAACATCCATGTGCAGGTTTTTGCGTGGACATAAGCTCTCAACTCCTTTGGACAAATAGTAGAGAGCACGGTTGCTGGATTGTATGGTCAGACAGGTTAGTGTCGCTATAAACGCACTGTGACCATGGTTTCTGTTGCACCACATCCTTGCCAGTGCTTGGCATTATCAGTGACTTGGGTTTTGGCCATTCTAATAGGTGTGTTGTGTATCACATTGTTGTTTTTATTTCGTATTTCCCCAATGACCTCTGATGCGATGCATCTTTCCATGTGTCGATTTTCCATCTTCTATCTGTATGTCATCTGTTAAGCTCTTTGGCTCATTTTTCAATCAGGTGGTTTCCCTGTTGAGTTTCTTTGTATACTTTGGATAACAGTCCTTAATCGGATATATCTTTTTTAAGACACATAATTTCTCCCAGTGTGTGGCTTGTGTTTTAATTCTCTGGACATTGTTTTTCACAGAGCGGGAGATTTTAATTCTAATGAAATCCAGCCCATCAATTATTTATTTTATGGATCATGTCTTTGTATCTTAAACCTCATAGCCATACTCTAGGTCATCTAGGTGTTCTCCTGTATTATGTTCTCAGAGTTTTATAGTTTAGCATTTTAAATTTAGGTCAGCGATCCATGGTGAGTAACTTTTTGTTAAGGGTGTAAGGTCTGTGATTAATGTCTGGGTTTAATGAGTCACTGTTCCACCTTCAGCCTTTTGGCCATAGCTCTGCTGCCGTAGTTTCCATATTGTCCTTATTCCCCATCTGCAGTTATTGTTCTATTTGACTTTTTTCCTTGACTGATTCCTACCTGGTCCTTCCCCCGTCACACTCTCCGAAGCCGTGGCTTGACACGACATTCATGAATGGCTATCATTTATGTTGCATCTTTTCATTACTTCATTACTGGTTACCTCTGGTGCTGGAGACCTCAAGATAAATATGACCTATGCCTTGTCACCAGAGTGATAAGTACACAAACGTACTGTTTCAACTTGTTATAAGGGCCCTTGTAGAGAAGTGTGCATAATGTGTTAGAGCACAAAAGTTGTGCACATGACTTCCTAGGGCAACCCTGGGGAAAACAGCAGAGTGGGGGTTGTTTCAAGAAAAGGGAACAACATCCACAAAGGTATTGTATGCAGTACAGCAATGTCCTTCAAGAGAATTAAATCCAAGCCCCATATCCCTGCAGAATTTTCTATAGATCAGAGCCCTATCTTCTTTGATTGTTCTCCATTCTTGTTGCTTAATAACTTGTATATGTGCAGCCCACGTCTTGGGATTGTGTGGTCATTTGAGCTACTGACAGCATCATAGACACATAGAAGAAGTTCCACGCATGAGGGTTTAAGAAAACTGCCCAGATGTGACTGTTTTGATGGTAAAAAGAAACCCTGATATTTCATACAGTGACAAGTCTATTGAAAGCAAATGATGGGAATTTTAAAAAGTTAAATTTCACGGAAAGTGTGAGCATCAGATGGCCTTCACTGTGCAATTCTACGGAGGGATCCAGCTGGCCTCCTAACAGGAAGATGCAACATATTATTACCAACAGCTTCTCAGGCATTGGCTTAGATGATTGCTGACTACTGATCCTTTTTGAGAAATAAACTGGACTGAATCGGGGAATTGTAGATCAGGCATCTGACTTTGATATCAGTAAAACGAGATAAGGAAAGATCTCTAAAGAGCACCTCGTTGAGTATAAATTTCAGAACCTGCCACTACCTTTTCCACCAGAGTAAATCATGTCTAACACAAAAGAGCTCTTGAGACCAAGAAAAATAAAAGCATAGTCCAAAGAAAGTGAGTAAATTTTCTGTGAAGCATTACACAACTTTTGAAAATGTGTTTCTAACAGCTTTCAAAGAAATGTGGCAATTATACTTGTCTCTGTCTTTCGCTTGTTATCCACATGGCAAATCACTGTGAGAGAAGAATTGCACTTTCTTTTGAAAGAATTAAAATTTAGAAAATGCCCCAAAGTTAGGGATATTCTTAAATCTCGGAAACAGTGTTGCTTGCAGGGTCCTCTAACCCTCAGATTACAGATGAGGTAATTAAGGCCCAGAGTGGGGAAATGGTTTGCACAGTGCCATATATTGCCGGAGACAGTTCTTAATATCCTATGCCATTTACCGTATCCTGACCATTTTCCAGGCACTGTGCCGAGATATTTTAAAGCGTATCATCTCGTTGTTAACGCCACCACATACAGAGGATGAAGACTGGAAAGAGGCTTACCTTGCCCAGGGCAACATAGTTTTTTAAGATGTAGACTTGGGATTCAGACTTGGGTTTGTCTCATTTCAGGGCCTCTGCTTTTGTCCATGATGATATATCTCTGGTCTAGATCAGACTAGTATTACTGCCTCTGCTATACTTTTTCCCCTGTTACCACTGACTGATCTTAGTGATTGAGTTACGATAAACACAGAAGTAAGGAGGTTGCTCACTTAACCCAAAAAGATCACATATATAGTATATGAAGGAAGTAACACAAATCTATACGTTGTATGGGGGGGGGATCAACCATTTCCCTTTCTCCTGTTGTGAGATCGTTCTATCAAGAAAAGTGCTTTTATTTTGCCTTTGAAGACACGGAAGGAGAGCCAGAGCGCTTTACATCACAGTAATACCCCTATAGTTACCTAAGTGGCCTAACTGGAGGGAAGATGAAACCCGTTTATTAAATGGGCTGAACATGCTTTTTCCTGCTTCCTTCAACATTATGGACACATCCCGTAGTTTTCCAGTTGTTCTGAGTTACAACACCTGATCTTAAATAATACACGCACAAGTAAACGACCTACTAGATAACCGTGAGTCAGGACTTCATATCTGCATCAGTTTGCTAATACCTCTGCCCGTTTTCCTCTCCAACTTTTCTTCTATCCTGTAGCCAGAATCATCTTTCTAGAACGTCAGTCTGATCCCATTACTCCATCTTAAAAACTCTTCAATGGCTCCTTCATATCCTTCAGTTTATAGTCCGGGCACCGTGGTTTAGTTAACACTGCATTGAAAATAGCTCCAAACCTTCATGGCTTAAGGGCACATCCATTAGTTTCTATCGTGATTTTGTGGGTTGCTTGGGTAATTCTGCTGCTGCTCTAATCTGGGCTTATTCATATGGTTGCACTCACCTGCTAGATGAACCTGAGGCTGGGCTCAGCTGGAAGGGCTGGGGCCACTTGACCTTCTTCCTTGTCTTTCATCTTGAAGGGAGCTAGTTAAGGAACTGGGTCAGAGCCGGCGCTGCTGGGCCTGTCTGGCCGGGAATGCGGACTAGAAAAGATGTAAGCAGATAGGCCTGGGCTATGAAATAGGATAGCGGCTTTCAAACAAACTTGAGTTTGCTTCAGAACCACCACAGGGGGCTTGAGGAACTCCAGATTGATGAACTGTACCTTCGGAGTTTCTTCAGTGAATCTGGGTGGGGCCACAAGTTTGCCTGGATAACTCATTCCCTGCTTTATCTGATACAGCTCACTTGGGGACAATCAGAACGGCTGAACTGAGACTTCAGAGCTCTCTGGGTGAGTGTGAGGCTGGCTGGTTGCATTTGCCTGAAGACCTGCCGCAGAAGCGCCTGACTTTGGCACCTGTTGTATGTAGCAACTGCACCCGATGACTCGACACGGGACCCTCGGTCTTTTCCCCAGCGATTATTTCTCTGTCTCCAGCAACGTATCCTGTCACCTAAGAGTCGGTCAGGAAATAGTTGTTGAACTGAGCTACATGTTATATCCACCGCAATAAGAACACAACTATTACTTATAAGCAATAAGAGAGAGGGCATTAGGAGGAAGAAGAGAAAGGATGCTAATTAGCCGGAGTAAGAAACCAGTTGTGCGCATGTGCACCGGTACGTTGGGTGGTTCAGGAGCGTTTGATAAGGTAGGAACTTCCGTACACCTACGTTGTTGAGAAACCACCGTCACACCTGTCAGAAGGGCTAAAACGAACAACTCAGGCAACCACGGATGTTGGCGACGATGTGGAGAAGGGAACCCTTTTGCGCTGCTGGTGGGAATGCGAGCTGGTGCAGCCGCTCTGCAAAACAGGATGGAGGTTCCTCAAAAAACTAAAAATAGAACTACCCCACGACCCAGCAATTGCAAGACCAGGCATTTCTCCACGGGACACAGGTGTGCTGTTTCGAAGGGGCACAGGCACCCCCATGTTTATAGCAGCACTATCGACAGTAGCCAAAGTATGGGAAGAGCCCAAATGTCCATCGACGGGTGAATGGATAAAGAAGATGTAGTAGGGACACCTGGGTGGCTCACTCGGTTGCGTGTCCGACTTCGGCTCAGGTCACGATCTTGTGGTTCGTGAGTTCGAGCCCCACATCAGGGTGGCTGCTGTCAGCGCAGAGCCTGCTTCAGATCCTCTGTCCCCCTCTCTCTGCCCCTCCCCTACTTGAGCTGTCTCAAAAATAAACATTTTTCTAAATTAAAAATTTAATGTGGCGTATGTATGTATTTTACACACACACACACAATGGAACCCTGCTCGGTGATCAAAAAGAATGAAATCTTGGTATTTGCAGCAACATGGATAGAACTAGAGTGTATTACACGAAGCACAATAAGTCAGAGAAGGACAAATATCACGTGATGTCACTTACATGTGGAATTTAAGAAACAAAACGGATGAACATAGGGGAAGGGAAGGAAAAAACAACAGGGACACAAACCCTAAGAGCATCTTAAATACGGGAAACAAAGTGAGGGTTGCGGGAGGGGAGGTGGGGAGGTGATGGGCTAAATGGGCGATGGGCACGAAGGAGGGCGCTTGTGGGGATGAGCCCTGGGTGTTCTATGGAAGTGACGAATCACTTAATTCTGCTCCTGAAATCGTGATTACACTCTCTGTTAACTAATTTGGATTTCAATAAAATTACAAAAAGACACCTACATTGTTTAATACTAGATACCCCGAATGGAACCACTCTGCCGATACACCCAGAAGCCAGACGCTTGCCTGAGAGCGTATCCAGTATCTCTCGGTAGCTGTCTCCCTGGGGAAGCCCAGCTGCAGTGATCTGTGCCACTGTAGGTGTTGGTTTAGGGCAGTGTTCGCCTCTCCCTCTGGTTACCCTCCTTCCGTCACCGGGCTGGGGCGTGTCATTCTCCAGTTTGCTCATTGGATTCATTCTGTCATGAAAGGTCAGAAAGCCAACTAGTTTCAAATGTCAACAGACATCTACCATATTTCATTTCAGCAATAATTTTCCCCCCGATCTTAACTATCAAACCCTGAGCTTTGCAAAAGCTAACGTTTTGGCTGTGGGCTGAAGGGTCGGTAACTCCCCTGGGCTCTTCTGCTCTCATTGATCAGAGTTCGGTAGCTCAGGCTCTAGAAGAATTAATTAAATAAGAGCTGCTGGGAGAAACAGCCACGCATCGTGCACTTAATGACTGGTGATATTGTGGGTGTGAACAGGGTTAATTGTAATTCAAGGTGCATCTTTGCCAACTCTGGGGATAATTAAATACATCTGGGGACTCTTTTCCCAAGATGCGGAGCTTTGACTTCAAATACCGTCCTCTTTTAATATTCACAGCCACACCAGTGCTTGATAGGTAAAGAAATGCCTGTTTGTCCTTTTCCCTGGTAAGAAGTGTTTGTTCCTTAATCTTTATTTTCTCCTCTGCAATTTGACATATACACCATTATGAGTTTAATTGGGGATGCTTATTAATCGGCAACTCTTTTTGGCACTACTGACTTAAAGAAAACATGTTTTACCATAAGATGGGGTTAAAGATAATGTTGCAAAGCGTTGCTTCGGTGTCCGTTTTCGGTCATTCATTTATGATCTACTAAAGTGTGAAATCCTTTCTCACATGCACGTCATTCAAGATAGCCGGTGTGCCTCTTTATTAGTATTCCGGCCAGGTGGTTACTTTTAGCTGTCACTTAAAAAAAGCTTGGGGCGCCTGGGTGGCTCAGTCACTTAGACGTCTGACTACAGCTCGGGTCATGGTCTCGTGGTTCGTGAGTTCGAGCCCCACACCAGGCTCCGGGCCCGTGGAGCCTGCTTCGGCTTCTGTGTCTCCCTGTCTCTCTCTGCCCCTCCCCTGCTCTCTCTCTCTCTCAGAAAATGAATAAAACATTAAAAAGAATTTTTTTTTAATGCATAAGGCTAAATTAAAAGTTGCAAAGACTTTGGGGATGAGAAGTAGGCAATCAACTGCGTGAGATGTGAGTAAAACCTTTAACCCTAATACATTCTCATCAACGCTTTTGTCAGGTATGTTACGAACGATGTCCTCACTACTGCTCTCAGGGATACGTATGTTTACGCATTATCGTCTGCAGATTACATTTCACAAAGCAGCTACGGGGCTGGACAGTACACATTGCAAATGCATAACTCTTATTCGACATCACAGTTAAAGACCAACCGCTTGGGAGACTTTGAATCTTCCAGAAGATTCTGAAATACAAATTTGAGTTTCCCAGTAGAAAAGTGATCTCCTAACTCCAGTAGTCTTCAAGGATTTGTATTGTCTTGTTTTCCTCAAATAACACCTATTTTGATTCTTTTGTTAGATACACCCATACTTTGAAATGCTTTACCAAACACATTCATTTTTTTTTTTGATGTTTATTTATTTTTGAGAGACAGAGAGGGCAAGCAGGGGAGGGGCAGAGAGAGGGAGACACAGAAGCCGAAGCAGGCTCCAGGCTCCCAGCTATCAGCACAGAGCCTGATGCGGGGCTCGAACTCACGGACCGTGAGATCATGACCTGAGCCGAAGTCAGGCGCTTCACCGACTGAGCCACCCAGGCGCCCCTACCAAACACATTATACCAGTTCGTTAATTATGTCTTGATTGGGAGAAAAAAGAGAAGCAAATTGATCAATGAGCCAGGTCAGCATGAAGGAGCTTGCTGACCATCCGTCACTGAAGGAGCAACAGCTAATTGCGCAGTGGAAAGAATGCATCATTTCTTTGTTTTACACTTACATGCACAAATATATGACCGTGGGCAGGTTGCCTTGATTCTGAGCCTCCGTTCCTTTATTTGTAATATGACAATAGCAATTTCTTTGGCCTAGGTATCTTATGAGCATTACACTTAGCTTAGGGCATGCTGCATAAGCACCAAATGACTGGAAATATTCTCTGTATCGTTGACCTAAGCAAACATTTATTTTCTATGAGCATCTTTTTATTCTCCTTTAATATTGAATTCATAACACCCCCTGGCAGGGCAGTTAGGAAGATTAGTAATGCCTTACGATGAAAATAATCCCCTTTATCTTTGGCATATATTAGGTACTCGTTAATGGTAGCAACCGTGTTATTTTATGCCTAGTATTTTAGTTGAATTTCATGTATTGGAGAACTATTCCTTCAATACCTGCTGCGTGTCATGATTCAAGGTGCTGGTGAGCCACACTACGTCCCTGCCTCAAGGAGATCAGAACTGAGTGGGGCACGGATGCCCACTGAGTGTAATTTGATCTATTTGGGAGAGGATCGGGGTAGCTTCCCCGCGATGTCTTGAGTCACAGGGAATAAATGGACTTAGCTAGGAAAATGAGTGGTGTGAAAAGCTTTATGAAGGGTAACAGTGGAAACGTGGGCGTGAGGTGGTCAGGGAGGGCCTCCTCGAAGGAATCCAATTCAGACCTCCTCCTGAAGTAGGAAGACAGGCCAGCGGCATGAAGGGGGTGCTGGAGGACGTACGGGGAAGAGGACGAGGTACCCGTGCCCCCAGCGCCTCCCCTCACCCTCACTCTCAGTGCTGGAGCCACACTGAACCACAGGAGATCAGGTTGGGGAGCCTGGCTTACCTGGGTCAGGATCCTGGTTCCCCCAGTCACCGGGAGCATAACGTGAGCGAATTGTGTGGCTCCTATGGTTGTTGGCAATAAGCAATTTAACATACTGAAAACACTTAGGATAGTGCCTAGTACAAAGCAAGTATGGCTTTTAAACATTTTCTTTAAAAAAATTTTTTTAAGTTTATGTATGTATTTTGAGAGAGAGAGAACAAGTGGGGTAGGGGGCAGAGAGAGAGGAAGAGAGAATCTCAGGCCGGCTGCACACCGTCAGCACAGAGCACGACGCGGGCTCGAACCCACGAACCGTGAGATCGTGACCTGAGCCGAAATCAATGAACGCTTAAGCGACTGAGCCACCCAGGTGCCCCATACCAAGTATTTAATAAATGTTCATGATTATTATGATTCATTTGTTTCTTCAACTATGCCTGTTGTCTTCACATGCTGTGCCTTCTTGGCTCTTTCCTTCTCCTCTTAACCTATGTGTTCATTACCCATACTTTAAAAATGTTTCTTTTTTTATTTTTGAGAGAGAAAGAGAGAGAGAGAGAGAGAGAGAGAGAGAGCATCCCAAGCAGGCACCGCACTACCAGCACAGAGCCTGATGGAGGGCTCGGACTCACAAACTGCGAGAGCATGCCAGTCGGATACTCAACCGACTGAACCACCCAAGTGCCCCCTATTTTATTCTTCTTGCAGTGGGAGGAGCAGCTCCTGGTTTTTTGTTTGTTTGTTGGAAATTTTCACCTCATTTACTTAACCCTCTTTTATTTGTTTTTATGTTTATTTATTTATTTTGAGAGGGAGACAGAGAGAGCATGAGCTGGGGACTGGTAGAGAGAGAGGGAGAGACAGAATCCCAAGCCAGCTCTGCGCTGTCAGCACAGAGCCCAACGCGTGGCTCGAAGCCACGAACTGTGAGAGCGTGACCTGAGCAGAAAGCAAGAGTCGGATGCTTAACCCACTGAACCACCCGGGCGCCCCTTAACCCTCTTTCATTGAAGGTAACAGTACTGGTGTTTATGATTATTCAGCCTTCCCTCTCTAGCTTTCCTACTAGCTGGGAAAAAAAGGATACACTCTTGTTGTTGTTTTCTTTTCTGCCTCTGGTCAGCTTCCTGCATGGTCGAATTTTCTCTAAAGTGGATGATATCACTGAGCCATTTTTGGTCTTCCCGAATTGTTACACTCGTATTTTCCATCATAGCGCCTTGACATCAGAGTTTGGAAGGTGGACAGGGACGGTCATAAGCTAGGCCAGTTCCTTAAATCTTCTATTGCTGTCACGTGCCACTGTGATTGACCTATTACTGTGCTGCGTCGTTCCTGCTAATCAGGTTTTCACAGTAAAATGTAGGAGATGCTTTGAGTGCCCTGCCAGATGCCCTCTCCGGGGCAGGTACGTTCTTTCCTCCAGTTTCTGTGAGTGCTTACTGCTCCCTCCTGACCCCTTTCTCCAGGAGATTCCTGTGTGCCACACGGAAGCCACCCACTCACACTCCCAGGTAACCCACGGCTAAGAACGAACTCACCGCGTAGAAAAATCCAGCCCCCTTTCCTTAACGTGGCGCTATTCCTACTCTGAACGTGACACCATATTCCTGTTTAGCAACTTCCTCTGCCCTACCCTCCTTCTCTTCCTTTTTTTCTGAGAAGTCGTCATCAATAATCACTTGCACGAGACCGTCTGTCGTAGGGTCTACCTCTAGGACACCGAACCTAAGGCCACCGCAAACGTTTAAGCGAGTCCCCAATATGCCATTCACTCTGCTGATTGCATTATGTCCATGGTGTCATTTCATCTGCGACACAACCTCACTGGATATGTACTGCAGCCTTCTCTCCATTTTACCGGAGAGGAAACAGAGACGTCACCCTCCCTTAGCAGGTGTCAGAACTGGAATTTGATGAATTAGCTCTATCCTTAGAACAGAGGGCGATAGCAATGAACCAGAAACAATTCCTGCCTTCAAAAGCATATGTGCCCACAAATAGGTAAAGAACCAGATCTTGTTTTATTTTATTTCATTTTATTTCATTTTACTTTATTTTATTTTATTTTATTTTATTTTATTTTATTTTATTTTATTTTATTTTATTTTATTTTATTTTATATGTATATAATTTATTCTCAAGTTGGCTAACATACAGTGTATACAGGGTGCTCTTGGTTTTGGGGGTAGATTTCCCATGAGTCGTCGCTTGCATTCAACACCCAGTGCTCATCCCCACAGGCGCCCTCCTCCATGCCCGTCACCCACTTTCCCCTGTCCCCCACCCCCCATCAACCCTCAGTTTGTTCTCTGGATTTAAGAGTCTCTGATGGTTTGCCTCCCTCCCTCTCTGTTTGAAACTCTTTTTCCCCTTCCCTTCCCCCACGGTCTTCTGTTAAGTTTCTCAAGTTCCACATATGAGTGAAAACATATGATAATCTGTCTTTCTCTGACTTATTTCGCTTAGCATAAACCCTCCAGTTCCATCCACGTAGTTGCAAATGGCAGGATTTCCTTCTTATTGCCCAGTAGGATTCCATTGTATACATAAACCCCATCTTCTTTATCCATTCGTCAGTTGATGGACATTTGGGCTGGAGTGAGTCTTATGCTAGTATCAGAAATACCTGCACCACACTGCCATATGGAAGGCAGATTTTCTGTGGGGCATGTGGGTAGTTCAGTCAGTTAAGCATCAGACTTCAGCTCATGTCATGATCTCTTGGTTCCTGAGTTCGAGCCCTGCATCATCCAACTGCCTGCTGTCAGAACAGAACCTGTTTTGGATCCTCTGTCTCCTTCTGTGTTTCTGCCCTTCCCTGCTCTCGTGCACCCGTATGCGTGCGTGCTCTCTCTCTCTCTCAAATAAATAGTTCTTAAAAAGACAAGTAGTGTATACGCTTTTTAACTCTAATTTTGGGGGTCTATTTTTGGGTTCCCCGTTCTATCCCACTGGTTTGTGAGTCCGTCCTCTCACTAAACCCACACTGTCTTAATTGCTGTCCCTTCATAGTAAGTCCTGAACTCCTGTATCCTCGGTACCCCCATCTTTGTTCTTTTTTGAACTAGTTTTGACTTTCCTAATTATCTTCTTTGATTTTTTTTTAAATCAATATTTAGTAGTTTGCAGCGTACAGAGCCTGCTCTTTTGTAGGGTGCCAACCCGAGTGACTTTTCTGGTGCTGTTGTCAGGATGTTTTTGTTTGTTTTGTTTTTAATACTGAGTTCCACTTGTTCACTGCTGGTAATAGAAACATGGTTGATTTTTGTATCTTGATTTTATATTGTGTGCCCTTGAAAAAGTTACTTTGCTACTTCGAGGAGCTCTTGGCAGAATTTTTAAGATTGTCTGTTTATACAAGTATGTCATCTGCAAAGAGGGACAGTTTTTCTTCCTTTCCAAACCATATTCCTTTTACCTTTTTTTTTTTTTTTTTTTTTTTTAACGTATGGCACTGCCTAAGACATCTAGTAAATTCTTGCATAGAAGCAGTGGAAGAGGATGTCCTTGGATTGTTCATGAATTTAGAGAGAAGCACTCAGTCTTTTTTTTTTTTTTTAAGTTTTTATTTATTTTGAGAGAGACGGCACGCACACATGAGCAGGCTGGAGGTGGGCAGGAGTAGAGAAAGATGGAGAGAGAGAATCCCAAGACGGCTCTGCAGCAGCCGCTTGCAGCCCTACTGGGAGTCGATTTCAGGAACCATGAGATCATGACCTGAGCCAAAAATTAAGATTTGGAGGCTTGACTGACTGAGCTACCCAGGGAACCTGAGAAGCATTCACTCTTTTGCCACTGAATTATTTGTTTATACTTGGACTTTGAAGATGACCTTTATCAGCGTGAAAAAGTTCCCCTCTACTTCTAGGTTGCTGAGTATCGTTACCTTGATAATCTATTGATATAATCATATGGATTTTCATCTTGAGTCTATTAATAGGATTAATGATATTGGATGTATTTTCTTTTTTTTTTAATTTATTTATTTTGAGAGAGAGTGTGTGTGTCAGTTACGGGGGGGGGGGGGGAGAGAGAGAGAGAGAGAGAGAGAGAGAGAGAGAGAGAGAGAGAGAATCCCAAGCAGGGTCCATGCTGTTAGAGCAGAGCCGGATGTGGGGCTCAATCTCAGAAACCTTGAGATCATGACCTGAACTGAAATCAAGAGTCGGATGCTTAACTGACTGAGCCACCCAGGTGCCCCTGGATGTATTTTCCAATACTGAACCAAATTCGTATTCTTGGGGTATATCACACTCGGTCATGATGTATTATTATCTTTTTTCTGTGTTCCTGAATTTGACTGCTAGTATTTTGTAAAAGATTTTTACAACTGTTGTCATAAGGGATATTGTTCTATAGTTGGTTGTTTTTTTGGTTTTTTTTTTAAGATTTTGTTTTTAAATAATCTCCACACCCAGCGTGGGGCCTGAACTCACAATCCCAGGATCAGAAGTCACACACTCCACCAACAGGG
The DNA here is from genome assembly GCF_007474595.2 of Lynx canadensis. Taxonomy (NCBI): domain Eukaryota; kingdom Metazoa; phylum Chordata; class Mammalia; order Carnivora; family Felidae; genus Lynx; species Lynx canadensis. Next base: position 114,737,707 of record NC_044321.2, on the reverse strand, counting down.
TCAGCTAGGCTCCCCTATTCTGTAGTTTTCTTTTCTTGAGATGTCTTTGTCTGGACCTATTAGCAACATTCTGGCTGTGTAGAACAAGTTTGGAAGTTTTCCCTCCTATTCCATTTTCTGGAGAAGATTGTATAGAATTGGTTTCATGCCTTCCTTAAATGTTTGGCAGAATTTGTCAGAGAAATTATGTATGTTTGAGATTTCCTTTGTTGGAAGGTTTTAAACTATTAATTTATAAAATAAACATAGAACTCTTCAGGTTATCTGTTTCCCACTGAGTGAGTTTTGGTAGCTTTTGTCTTTCAAGGAATTGGGACTATTTCACGTAAGTTGTCAAGTTTATGGTCTTAGAATTATTCCTAGTATCTCCTTATTATTCTTTTCATTTTTGTCTTTTCCTATTGTTTTTATCAATCCTAGTAAAGAACTAGTTTTTGATTTTGCTTGCTTTGATCTTCATGTTGTTTATTTAAATTTCCTTTATACTTGCTCACTTCTTCTATTATTTCCTTCATTCTACTTTTTCACATTTAATTTGTTTTTCTTCCTCTCGTTTCCTAAAGTGGCTTAGGTTCTTTAAGTACCACACGTTGTATTGTCATTTTCCCTTAATTCATGTATTTTAGATTTCCGTTAAGATCGTCTCTTTATTGTTGTTAAAGTTCACTTATTTATTTTTGAGAGAGGGGAGGGGAGGGGAGGGGAGGAGAAGGAAGGGAATCCCAAGCAGCTTCCTTGCTTTTTGCACAGAACCTGATGCCGGTCTTGAACTCAGGAGCTCAATCCCATGCACAGCAAGATCATGACCTGAGCTGAAATAAAGAGTCAGACTCTTTAAAAAATAATAATAATAAATATTTTTTAACGTTCATTTTTGAAAGAGAGACAGAGCGTGAACCGGGGAGGGGCAGAGAGAGAGGGAGACACAGAGTCTGAAGCAGGCTTCAGGCTCTGAGCCATCAGCACAGAGCCCGATGCGGGGCTTGAACTCACCAACCATGAGATTGTGACCTGAGCTGAAGTCACACGCTTAACTGACTGAGCCACCCAGGCGCCCCAAGAGTCAGACTCTTAAATGACCGAGCCACCCAGGTACCCCAAGACCCCCTCTTTAAAGCATATATTATTAGGATGTGTTTTTGAAAAAATTTCCATGGGTTCCAGTCCCCTAGCCTATCTGACATTTCCTTTCCATCTTTTAAAGTGTTCATACTTTTTTTTTTTTTTTTAAGATACTACCCAGCATTTTTGGTTGTATTTAGTGAGAGAAAGAGGCAAAATTATATCTATTCTATCTTCCAGATGGAAGGAGTGACTTTCACACGCATTTTGAAAATTTTGACAACTATTTCAAGTTAACAGTTCATATGACAACTGCTTCGATGAGAAAGTTAAGACTCAGAGCATTTAAGTAAGTTGGTTTTAATTGCTGAATCACCGACGTGTATATATATACTTTTGCCAAGACACATCATTCTTATATTTTATGATTTTAACTTGTATGATACAATGTGCTTTTCTTCCATTTCTTCAGATTAAGACTGCGTCTCAGATTCTTGGTGTCTCTCATACATGGTTTAGTAGGCCCATGAATATATTAAATATTTAGTAAATAGTTGCTGAGAAACACGATGATGAATGCATGCCTATACCTTTGTTATTAATAATTTCCAATAGATGACCGATAACCCTTTCCTTTACTTCGGCAGCCTGTGCAGAGCTGATACTAAGAGGTGATTGAGGAAGCTATATCAGGGCACCCATGTGGCTACACAGGGGAAAGAACTGCCTATTTAAAAATTGGCTGTGTATGCAGTTCAGAGTCCCTTTGAAATGTTGTGTATCTGCAAATCAGGGCAGGCCTGTAATGGTATTTTTGGAAGTAATGATTTGTGAGTCTCTTCTTGGTTCATAGCAACTCGTTTCCGCTTCACCCGTCACCTTGAAGTCAGCCCTCCAACAATCACAGGCACTAATAGCATTTTCTTCCTTTCATTGATTTCTCAAACTGAATGCACAGCCTTCCTCTCGATGGCACAGGCTTTTGTGCCATGCCCTGTGTTCACTGTTCCCCCTGTTGTCTCTGGCACCAGTATCTTTCATTTGTCTCCATTGTGCTTTACGGGGTTTTAGTTGAACTTATTTCAGAATGGGAATGCAATCAGTATGACACGTTAACGTGCCTTAAGCTTGGGAACGTTTCGGTTGTGTACTTATAAGCACATCTCCGTGCAGATTGAACGAGTATGCTCTGTTCTGTTAAACTATAGAAAACAGGTCTGTTGATGTTTTGTGAGTCACAAGGAACAAACCCTACGGTCGACAGAATCATACGATTGTGTTGACAGTAGTTCAGCAGGATAATATGGGGCTTTGACCTATCATGACAGGTGGTCCGGGAGGTGGCCTAATCTTGACATCTTAAATATGCCACCTCATGCTGGGGGACCAGTCAAGGCATCTCCAAGTGCACGCCCTCCTGCCCCGCCGAGATCTTAACCATATTACAGTAAGTGTTAATTTACGTCGCAGTGTGTAGAGTGGAAAAAAGCATGGCCTTGGGGGGTAAAACAGACGTGTATTCAGTACTTGAACTTCTGGCTTGTAACAATGTGATTCAGGTGAGCTACCTAAAATATCTGGGCCTGAGTTTTCTCCTCTGTGAAATAAAGAGAATAAACACAGATTAAAGGGACGCCTGGGCGGCTCAGTCAGTTTAGCGTCCCACTTCGGCTCACGTCATGATCTCGTAGTTCATGGGTTCGGGCCCTGCCTCAGGCTCTGTGCTGCCAGCTCGGAGCCTGGAGCCTGCTTTGGATTCTGTGTCTCCCTCTGTCTCTGTTCCTCCCCCACTCGCACTATGTCTTTCTCCCAAAAATAAATAAACATTAAAAAAAATTTTTTTTAATTGAAAAAATTTAAAAACTAAACACAGATTAAAAATTATGCATATACAGTTCCTGGTGATTCGGGTTTAATCTGGTGTAGACTAATAAGTTCCAGGACGTAAAATCTTGACGACGACGACTACTAATATATAACCTTTATTGAACACCCACCATATGTCAGGTACTGTGAAAAATGCTTTACATGGATTATTTCATTTAATCCTCATACAAACTCTATGATGCAAATACTGTTATTACACCACCCTCAGTTAAGAAGACTCATACTCCTAGAGTAACTACGATGTAAGAAGTTATAGATAGTAAGGGACAGAGCCAGGATTTAAATACAGGTCCATCTAACCTAACTTCTAAGCCCATGCTATTCAAGAATAGAGTTGCACCACCTCTCGCCTCATCAACCTGAGTGCACTGTTACCTGCTTTGTCCCAATCACAGTGTGCTCCAGACTGTGCAGAAATTAAGCATCAACAGGATTTAAGCGGCAGTAGGAATATCATAGCAGCAGCTCTCCTCCCCTGTTACGAGAAATAAACATAAGTGTTAAGATTTTTAAAAATGAGTATATAAATGAATTCCATATAAATTCTAAATGTTCGTGATTTAGGGCTCAGGAATGTGAATCCCTGTACTCGTTGGACTGTAATGTTAGGAAGTCGTTCTGCCCAGCCTACCAGTGGTCTGGCTCTGACAAACTAAAATGGGAGTAGGTCTTTGGAAATAGGCCCTACTGAACTAAGTATGGGTCTATTCTGTATTCTCGTAGGCTTAAGACTGTTCATATTCACTCTGTCTGCTTCAACAAAAGCCCTGATTATCCTGACTTTGCTTTCCAACGTGACAGCTAAGGACTCTAACAGACTGCTTGCTTTGCGTGGGTCAGCGGTACTTGTATTCTAATGGATGAGGGCTATCCTTACACAGGCGTCATTTTACCAATTTCAGTTGCTATAGAAAGCTAATGTGAGGAAACCAATTTGTCAATAAATTTCATATATATAAAAAAAAAAAAAAAGAAAGCTAATGTGAGAAAGATTTGGGGCAGAATCCAAGAATTATATCCTTTATTTTATTGTCAGTCTTTTTTATTCTTTGGAAGGGTGTGTTGATGGTTCAGAGCCACTTAGGCAATATTTGAATTTATAGTTTGAAAATGAAGATTCAGGGCGCCTGGGTGGCTCAGTCGGTTGGGCGTCCGACTTTGGCTCAGGTCACGATCTCACCGTTTGTGAGTTTGAGCCCCGCGTCGGGCTCTGTGCTGATAGCTCAGAGCCTGGAGCCTGCTTTGGATTCTGTCTCTCTCTCTCTCTCTCTCTCTCTCTGCCCCTCCCCTGCTCATGCTTTTTGTCTCTGTCTCTCAAAGATAAGTAAATGTTAAAATATATATATTTATTTCATATATACTTATATAATACTTATATATATTTAATATTTATAATATATATATATATATATATATATACTTAATGAAGATTTATTTCAGGACTTTGGCCAGGAGAGGTGAATAACGTGAGAACTACCTGGCCAACAGTCTTCTGCTTCATTTTTAATTCTCAGACATAACATACATGGATTAGCACAAGTTTAAAGTACTGTATATACTATGAGTTTGGGGTTATTAGTGGGAATTAGGTAAAGGAACAAAAAGAAGAAATATGCATAATATACATACCTCCTTTGACACTGAATGTACAATTTCCTGTATTTCTGTTCTTTATCAGAATGATGAACATTTCTCTGAATGGATAGAGCCTTTCTGCTCCTTAATTTTCTCTTCCCACCCACTGGTGAGGATCATAATGAATCCTCTAGCCAAAAGGCAGCCACGGAGAAAGAGGGAGCATGCAACCTGAATAACTGGTCTTCAGATAATTAAGCATTGAGTGTGCATCTTTCTCTGATCTTTTAATTACCACTTTCATTTCAGAACTTTCTTTCTTATAGTTTTTATTTTTTTGTATCACCAATTAATCATCATGGGAGAATTGGTCTGTATCCCCACTAAAGGCCTATTATCTATGATGGCATTATTAATAAATGTGATACTGTTTCACTGAAGATAGCCTTTTAAGTTCCATCCTTAAAAGAAGTTAGTAGTTTATGTATCTTTTTTTTTTTCTTTTTTTACCTGTTTTATTTTTCGGGGTATAAGATAGTATTGATGCTTTCGATCTTATTGCATTCTGGGGATCTGGTACAGAGGCAAAGAAGTAAAAGTGTTGGGGAAAAAAGGGATAAAACACTAGAGACTCAGCATTTCAAAAGGGGAAGATTAACTTTCCATCTTTATAAATAGATATATAAGTTCACATATGGGGATTCTTATCTTTGACTTTGCAGAGCATCTAGCAGATAATTCACATTTTTAGTTTTCACCCTAGATTCTGTTCATAAGAATTACAGAACACGGAAAGGTGTTTTTGGTATATATTAAATGGATGTTTACCACAAACCCAGTGTATTATAGGTGCTGTGGGAATGCCATTGAAGTAGACTACAAGTTTTCTGTTTAGAGTAAGCTCAAAGACAAGGAAGGGAGGGAAATACACACACGAAAGGAAACTGAAAAAATATAAAAACAATACAGACCAACTATTATATATATTAATGAAAATTACATATAAGCAACAATCTTCCACTTCAAGTATGACAAGATGTTCTGTGAAGGTTCCTGTCACTCCAATCAAGTGATTCTATTTGAAACTGTCTTCAGGAAAACTGGTAGTTGTTAGGTGAGGGAATTCTCCTAGGTCTCTTTCCCACCAAAAAATATCAACTGAGCTCAGTATGTGTCAAACTGAGCATCAAGTAAGTAAAAAAGGAAGGTTGCCTTGATGAAAAATGCTCATATCAGCAACATTAGGGGAAGTTAAGCCCTGAACCCGTGTCAAGATGACAGAGTTGACCCTAAGTGTCCCACAACACATGGGGAACTTGTAAGGGGCCAATGTAGTCCCAGGTCAGTAGCATCTGTAGGCTTCAAGCAAAAACAAACAAAAATTCCCAAGTACTTGCTGGGGTTCTGACATTTTAATAGAGTGCCCAATGCATAAGAAAACAATACATGGACGGGGCGCCTGGGTGGCTCAGTCGGTTAAGCGTCCGACTTCAGCTCAGGTCACGATCTCGCGGTCCGTGAGTTCGAGCCCCGCGTCAGGCTCTGGGCTGACGGCTCAGAGGCTGGAGCCTGCTTCCGATTCTGTGTCTCCCTCTCTCTCTGCCCCTCCCCCCTTCATGCTCTGTCTCTCTCTGTCCCCCAAAAAATAAATAAACGTTAAAAAAAAATAAAAAAAAAAAAAGAAAAGAATACATGGTGAAGGAGTACAGGAATATTAACACCATATTGAAATTTTAGGGAGATTATATGTTAACAGTATTTGATACAGAGTATAAAATAACTGCAGAAAATATTTAAGGAAATAAAAAGATGAGAGAAGCTATTAAAAATAACCATAAATAATATTTAAAAAGAAATGCAATAAAAGTGTAGACACACGAACAGCGTATAATTACCGAAATAAAAATGACTAAGAACCGATGGAGTTGCAGACTAGACACAGAACAGAGGGTTGGGTTTTTTTTGTTTGTTTTTGGAAGATAGTGGTGAAGAAATTTCATAGGATGCAGCACACAGAGACAAATAAAATGTGTCAGGTGAAAGGGTGTCTGGGTGGCTCAGTCAGTTGAGCGACTGACTTTGGCTCAGGTCATGATCTCACAGTTCATGAGATAGGGCTCTACACTGACACTTTGGAGCTTGCCTTGGATCCTCTGTCCCCCTCTCTCCCTGCCTCTCCCCCACATTCTCTCTCTCTCTCTCTCTCTCTCTCTCTCTCTCCAAAAAATAAACATTTAAAAAATAAGTCAGGTTAAGCAATATGGGGAACAGAGTGTCTAATACATGTTTAACTGGAGTAAAAGTAGGAAAACATAGAGATTCTGGCACATTCGGTATTGTAAGTAAATAATGACTTAGAGTTTTTCAGAACTGATGAAAGACATACCAAAGACACGATAAGCACAGAATATAATGAATTAAAAGCAATTAAATTAATTAAAAGTAATATCCATTGGCAGCTCTTTCTGCCCATGGATCCTGTCTCTATGCTTTAATAAAAATACCCTCTTATAGCAAAAAAAAAAAAAAAAAAAAGCAATATACATATAGACATATGTTAGTGAAATGGGAAAACATAGAAGTCAAATAAAGGAATTTGAAAGCAGCCAGGGAAGGGAAAAAGACAGAAGACCTACCAAGGAACCAACATGGACTGCTAACAGATCTTTCTGGCAACACTATATACCAGGAAACAGTGTATTCATATTGTCACAGTACTGAGAGAATATAACTAAGAATCAGGAGTGTGTCAGGTATTATGTTTAAATGCACATGAGTTATACAATTTAAGACTTGTGATGACCTCCTTGACAGAGGATATCGATCTCCCCGAGAACTGGATGGTCACTGAAGGAAGTGCTGTAATTTGCCTAAGCCAATGTTCTAGCAAATAGTGGAGCTGGTGGCTAACACAGGTTTGTGTCCACCCTGTGCTCTTCTGTGCAGTGCTATATCCCATTCTAAAGATGCAGTATAATTTATTTTGTTTTGATTAGAGATTCCCACTCTATCTGTAGGCACATTAGCAATAATGGGTATTCATTCTGGTAGTAACTATGTATGTAGAATATTTATGCAACGTGCAGGATACTGTATCAGCCAGCCATTGGGTGGGGGTGGGGGGGCACTGAAATGAACACAGTTCCATAGTCCTTTATCAAGACTTCAGCATAGTACATAGTACAGACAATAAGATATTTGAATAAATATATTACCTAAAACACAGAAAGCAGTAGAAAATGATTAATTCTGTAAAATAAAGTTAGATAACAGGCTATCAGAGATCAGGAGAAGGACAAGATACTTCCAGTTGGGAGGGTAGGTAGAAAGAGGGTGCGGAATTCCTAACAAATGAGTTAAAGAATGTGGCATTTGAGCTGAACTTTGAACAACAAATTGGATTTAGTTATGAGGTAATGGGAGAAAAGACCGTCTTTAGAAGGGATGATGAGTAGAGGCACAGAGACCAGTCATCATGGCCTGTGGTCTACTTTGGATGATAGCTATGGGATGGGAAGATGAGGCACCAAAGAGTCCAAGAAGGTTGATGCAGGTGGCAGGTGGAGGTACTTGAACAAGAAAGAACACGCCACAGGATCCTGAATAGCGCATGGCATGATCAGAGTCCTAGTTTAGTAGGGGCAGGGAATAGAGGCAAGATGAATAACCAAAAAGATTGCTATTGATGAAAGGTGTTAAAAGGGAATGAATTAAGTTTTCCGCAATGGCAAAATTAAATAGGGGTATGGGGCGCCTGGGTGGCTCAGTCGGTTGGGCGTCCGACTTTGGCCCGGGTCATGATCTCGCGGCTTGTGGGTTCGGGCCCCGCGTCGGGCTCTGTGCGGACAGCTCAGGGCCTGGAGCCTCTTCAGGTTCTGTGTCTTTCTCTCTCTCTCTGCCCCTCCCCCACTCACACTCTGTCTCTCTCTGTCTCTCAAAAATAAATAAACATTAAAAAAAAATTAAATAGGGGTATCGGTCAGGGTTCTCTGGAGAAAGAGCCAAAAAGATAGATAATAGATGATGTATATACACGCACACAGTTGACCCTTGAACAACATGGGTTCGAACTACATGGACTCACACGTGGATTTTTTTTTTGATAAATACATACAGTACTGTAAATGTATTTCCTCTTCTTTCTGATTTACTTAATAACTTTCTTTTCTCTAATTTACTTGACTGTAAAAATGGAGTATATAATACATATAACCTACAAAATTATGTGTTAATCGACCGTTCATGTTATCTGTAAGGCTTCCAGTCAAGAGTAAGCTACTAGTAGTTGAGTTTGGGGGAGTCGGAAGTTATATAGGAGATTTTCAAATGTGCAGGGTATCAGTGCCCCTAACCCCTACACTGTTTGAGGCTCAACTGTATACGTATTTAGAGAGAGACAGAGAAAGATTGATTGGCTGATTGGTTTACTTTAGGAACTGGCTCACATAGTTTTGGAGGTTGAGAAGTCCTGCAGTCTGCAGTGTGCAGCTGGAGAACCAGGAAAGCCGATGGTATGATGTGGTCCGCGTCTGAAGGCCGAGAAGTACGGGGTGCTGGTGTAATTCTTGGAGCCCAAAGGCCCGAGACCCTGGAGCTCTGATGCCCGAAGGCAGGAAAAGATGATACAGTTAAAGGAGCTGGTATAAAATTATCAACGCCCACAACATATACACTCAAAACTGTAGTGACGTTCTCTATACAGGACTACACTAGAGTTTAAATTGTTGAAAAATCAAGGCAATTCCAAGATGTGATTGCAGGGATGATTTTTTTTTTTCTTCAAAAAACACCTGACAGACAGTAAAGCAATTTAGATGAGACTATTTTCCATGGTTGCCAGAAGGTTCTTGAAGTTCGCATTTCAACTAAAAGAAGATCCAAATCAGAGTTCTCCCCACGCTCCCCTTACTAACACCTTTTAGGGCCATATTTTCTTCTCGCTCCTAAGGAGAAAAAAGTTGGATTTCCTGATATTCTCAGTTTTCTATGCATGCTTGGAATTTGGGGCAGAAGTCTCCAGATCAGCCAGCATATCCTGTGGCTGCATATCAACGACAGCAGGCACTTGGGGGGGTTCTGGGCTGTCAGGAACAAAGTCTGGTAGCGGGATCCTTTTTGGAGTCACATTCTTCTATTCTTTTTCGGGACTAGAGGTAGAGCCACCTCGACCGTCCTCAGCCTCAGTTTCCTAAATTGCCAGGCTCGACAACAGGTCTCCTGCCACCTTCAAACCCATTTTGCATGTTGCTCTCCGCTGTGACAAACATCTTCTGTCTTTGGCGGCGGCACCCGAGGCACTACCGTTAAGTGTTGGAATAGATCACTCTTTTGTTTCTGGTCAGGGCTTCCTGTTTAGAACCAAAGCACCCCAGCAATGACATACACATAGCCAACATTCTTATGCAGAACAAGTAAGTGGATGGATGCCTATTTCAAGTTATTTTCTCAGAAGATTAAAGGCCTTAAGAGTAAACAATACCCACACTATGTCCCAACTTCAGTCGGACGCTCAACTGACTGAGCCACCCAGGTACCCCACTCAGTTATTGTTTTGTAACCCAGAAGCAAACCTCTGGTCATCAACAGGCTGACTTCAATATATAAATATGATTAAACGAATATATATTTACATCTCTACACATTGTGTACATCTTTGCAGTGGGAGGCAAGCTGGCTTTCTGCATTTGTGCTACAAGGAGGAAAGATGGGTTCTTCTTGCTCAAGAGATGGTGGGATAAAGACTGATGGTGAACACTGAAGGAGATTCATCTTTCACTGGCGTCTAGAAAAGCATATTGTTGGGATTTTCCTGAACTCCTCCGTCCTCCATCCACATATAAAAAGAAGCAAGTATAATTTGGTCATTTATATGACGGAAAGGAATTCATTGCTAGGAAATTTCTAGAAAAATAGTGAGGGAAATCCAACTTAATTCCAATCAAAGTGGTATATAACAACAATAATAATCACTAAGTCCATTTCTAGGAGAAAACACATCCCTTTCTCTCTTAATCCGTTCGTGCTGCAATGACAAAATCACCATAAGCTAAAGTATCTTACACAACGGGAATCTATTTCTCATAGTTCTGGAGGCTGGGACATCCAAGATGGTGCAGTCAGATTTGAAGTCTGGTGAGGGTCTGCCTCCTAGATCATAGTTGACCATCTTTGCTATGTCCTCCCAAGGTGGGAGGAGCAAGGGAACTCTCTAAGGTCTCTTTTTTATAAGGGCACTAATCCCATTCACAAGGACATAGCCCTCATGAGCTACTCAATTCCGAGGCTTCAGCTCCAGACACCAACACGCTTGGGAGTGGTTTCACCAAATGAATTTGGAGGGAGGGAAACAGTCTGTAGCATTTTCCAATTATCAGTTGCTAAGAATGAATAACAGTAAGGGGTGCCTGGGTGGTCAGTCCTTTTAAGTATATGACTTCGGCTCAGGTCATGAAGTCTCCGTCCTTGGGTTGGAGCCCCGTGTCGGGCTCTGTGCTCACGGATCAGAGCCTGGAGCCTGCTTCGGATTCTGTGCCTCCCTCTCTCTCTGCCCCTCCTCAATTGGCACACTGTCTTTCTCTCACAGAAAGAAATAAACATTTAAAAAGAGAATGAATAAACAATGAAATTCACACAATAAATTTGGAAATGTCAAATACTGAATTCAAATTCTATTTATCATTCTTTCACAAACTTTTTGACACACAGACATCAAAACACAGGATGGAGTTTAAGCAATTATGGGGACCTGGGGATAACTGAAGGTGGCTCATTTTACAGCCATCCTTAGATAAACATAAAAGTTATGGGCAACTTGCATGGATCATTTTTTGTTTAATTCTCTATTATAATCTTTAAATCAACATTTATCTTGAAGACAAGGGAGTAAGATTTACAGCAAGATTGGAGGCTTATAATTGGACTAGCTTTGAATATAAAATAACAGTTTTATATTCATACAGTTCAAGTCCCAGTGTGGAATTTAATAAGACTGTATTTTTTAAGGAAAAAAATATCTATGTTGTTTTATTGCCAAAATGAGAAAAATTGCAGAAAATGATTTGCTTTGGGGGCTGGAGGAACTCTATCAAATTCTTTACCTTCTTGTGCAGGCGAATATATAGTCTAAGTCTTTATTTTAAAAATGCATAAGGAAAAAAATTAAAAATGCATAAAGAGAATTTATCTTCCAGATGTTGGGGTAAATTTAATAGTTTAATATTTCTTAAAAGCAACATCAACTTCCTGGGGATATTTTTATGTACCCACCTTATTCATTGGCTGAATTTTCCACCAAGTTTGTTTGTTTGTTTACTTATTTATTTATGAGAGCGAGAGCAAGAGCGAGCGAGCATGCGGGGCAGAGAGAGAGAGACAGAGAATCCCAAGCAGGCTACGCACTGTCAGGGCAGAACCCGATGTGGGGCTCAAATTCATGGACTACGAGATCATGAACTGAGCTGAAATGTTCCAACTGAGTTGGACGCTTAACCGACTGAGCCAGCTAGGCACCCGTCAACCAAGATAATATGTTTAAGGCTACTTTTCCTTTGTTCCTAATACCAGTGCAGCGTGGAGTTTGTGAGTACATTTTCTCTTTTGTCGACACTGCTTAGAAAATTGTGAGCAATGTCATAGAATGCTTAATGTTTACGGTTGTGATGGGGTTTTTAGGGTGGCGGTGGAGGTTTGGAGCAGATGGCCAAGAACTCTCGAAGGAGTCTTCGGTACAAAAAGGTGGTTTTATTAAAGCATGGGGACAGGGCCTGTGGGCAGAAAGAGCTGCACTGGGGCTGTGAAGGGTGACTGCTTTTATACTGTAGAGTGGGGGGAGGTAAAGTCAAGAGGAAGTTTCTTAAAGGGCTTTCCATATGCTAAAGAGGATTTACAGATTACTGGAGGCCTAGCTCCTGTCAAGCTCTGGTTGTTTTTCCCTCTAGCTATTGATAAGACTGCCTTTTTCTGGTGATACTACTAAGATATTTGTAAACTGATGGAGACTCTTACCAGTTTACCTGTTTGTTTTCTGTCCTTTCCTTTGTTCTTGGGTAGCCAGGAGTGCCTGAGGAACCTCACACACATCCCACCTGGGTTGGGGGGGGCGGTTTGTGCTAGCTGGTGCGTGGCCCTCAGCTTGAGACCCATCATCAGTTGGAATTCTATTCTTTCTTTGGGTGGTGCGGAGACCCACTCAAGAGCGCTCTTTCCCTGTTCCCCCAAATTTTAACTCCAAAAGTCAGTAGGGGAAGGTCCAATTCTTTTTGACCCTTGTACGCTGAACATTTCCATTATAGTCCTGTCTAGTCACATTTAAAATGGCTAGAGGGGCAGCTGGGTGGTTCAGTCGGTGAGGTGTCTGACTTCAGCCCAGGTCATGATCTCATGGTTTGTGGGTTCGAGCCCCGCATCGGGCTCCGTGCTGACAGCTCAGGGCCTGGAGCCTGCTTCGGATTCTGTGCTTCTCTCTGTCTGCCCCTCCCCAGCTCATGCTCTGTCTCTCCCTCTGTCTCTCAAAAATAAACATTTAAAAAGCAACAACTTTTTTTTTTTTTTATTACTTTTTCCTCACCTTGAATGTGCTAAAATTATGACTGGCAAATATCTAATAAATGAGTTAAGAGAAAAAACTTCTGGTTTTAGCTTTGCTGGGAGGTCCTTCTGCCTTTCCTTAGAAGATAAGCCCCTTTGTGACGACAGTGGCTTATCTGGTTTTCCTGAGGGACCGGGCTAGCAGAGACAGAATTGCAGTAAAAGGTAAAGGTAATCTGAGGAAAAATTAATTAATTGTATGGCTGTTATTGAGCCTTTTTATTTCTACCTCAAAACATTGCAGAGGATGTGAAAAAATCAAATTTCTTTTATCACATATGTATTCAGATTTCCATCGCCATCTACCTAATTGAGTTAACTAGTTTGTCAAAAGAACAAGCATGGGGTTAATCTACCATCCGGCAGGAAGCAGAATAAATATGCATACATAATAATGTTAGGTTAGCATTACTCCAAGATAAACTCCCAGCTATAATTACTAGCCTCAAGCCTCTATTCACTTGTCATAGAGTCACTTGTCAGCTTATCTCTTTCGAATATCATTTATTCCCACACCCTTAGTTCACATTTCTATGTGGTGGACCAAAGCTTCCGTGTAGACCTACTTCCCACATGGGTATTTGTCTCTATTTCTAATTGCCTACCAAACCTTTCTACCATTGAGTCCTGATGGAACTTCTCCGTATCGCAGCCAATTTTTATTTTTTGCCCCGTCCGTTTTGGGTCCTCTTTTTTAATGTCGTTATGTTCATTAAGGCCCCTATGAGCTTCCACATCGCACAGATTTTAAAATTAGGACACATCTTCGATTCCTCTTTCTCTCTATCACCTTTGTTCCAGGCTTCCACCCAAACCCATCCTTTCCTCCTTCCAAGTGTCCGTGACATCAGCCACGCTCTTTGCTTTTCAGCTACCCACACCCCAGTCCAAAGCCTTCTTACCTTTTGTCTGGATTACTGGGATCGTTCTCTTAAGGGAATACCTGCTTTTAGACGCTTCCTCTCCCAACCCACCACAGCATTTTAATTGTTCACACCACTACTGATCGTGTGGTTTCTGCATTAGCGACGGTTCTCCAGAGAAATGGAACCAATAGGATATATAGAGAAGTATTTAAAAGGGGATTTATTAGGAGGAATTGGCTCAAGCTGTCGTGGAGACTGAGAAGTCCCACCTGCTGTCATCAGCAGTCAGCACGCCGGAGACCCAGGAAAGCCAGCGCTGTAGATCCCGTCCAATCCTGAAAGCCTGAGAACCAGGAAAGTCTAGGGTGTGAGTCCCAGCTCCGGGCGCTCTAGTGTCTAAGAGCAGTTCAAGCAGAGGAAACAAATTTGCCCTTTTTTCTGATCTTTTTTTACAAGTGGGTCCTTGTATCGTTCATCAGTACCGTAAATACTTTTGTTTCCTGGTTGATTGTATACACATTTTCTAGATAGCATCTTAATTGAGGATAAAAACATTAATAAACTAGGTGATGAATAGATTGGTAGGTGAATAATAGACGAATAATGCTAGATGTATTTTTTTTTTTAATGATTGAACATCGCTGAACATTATTTACAAACATCTAGGGAAGTAGTGAGCTAATATTTTCTTACCCAAGACTAAAGGGACTCAGAGCATTAGAGACAAGGGTCATGAAAGTTTACCTATTAAAGATTTCCCCTATGGGGCGCCTGGGTGGCTCAGTCGGTTAAGCGTCTGACTTCCGCTCAGGTCACGATCTCACGGTCTGTGAGTACGAGCCCCGCGTCGGGCTCTGGGCTGACGGCCCAGAGCCTGGAGCCTGGTTCCGATTCTGTGTCTCCCTCTCTCTCTGCTCCTCCCCCATTCATGTTCTGTCTCTCTCTGTCTCAAAAATAAATAAACGTTAAAAAAAATCAAAAAAAAAAAAAGATTTCCCCTACATTACAGGTGAGAAAACTCGAGCCCAGAGAGGTGAAGTGACTTATTTGCGAAGTCACGTAGCAAGTGGGGGAGAATTCCTCCGTCTCGTCAGTTTGGCTGTTTCTATCTTTTTCACGTTTTCAAAGCTTGTTATGTTTCCTGCACCGGAGAGCACTGCCATATCCAAAAGGGGTCGTACGCTGTCCAGGGCCCGGCACCCCAAGAAGTGTTTCTGGCGTACGTTGTGCTCACCCTGA
This sequence comes from Lynx canadensis, assembly GCF_007474595.2. Classification (NCBI taxonomy): domain Eukaryota; kingdom Metazoa; phylum Chordata; class Mammalia; order Carnivora; family Felidae; genus Lynx; species Lynx canadensis. The sequence continues at coordinate 114,722,492 of NC_044321.2, read as the reverse complement.
TGTTGCGTTTTGGCAGCTCTTTCCCAAGTCACCTGGCAAGTTAGTGTCGCCTGGATCCTAGTCGAAAGATTCCAGCGAGCGACCAGCGAATCGCGTTCCAGGAAGCCTTACTTCCGATTCTAGCAATGGTAATACAGAAGTCAAGTACTGTTACTTAGTACTCCAGACATTCATTTTTAATAGTCTTCATTCGGAATATATTTGCATCAGTAATTGGTAAGACTGTCCTTTGGGGGAGTCGTATTTAATACGTAGGGGAAAGGTACCTTTTCCTCTGATGAGGTTTCATGCGCTATTATGCAAATATATTTAATAGCATTTCGGGAGAAATACAATTTCAGAAACAATATAGTGTATTGTGAAAAAACCAAAAACAAAAGTGGTAAAGATAAACAAATCTACGTCTCACCCAAGGACATGAATCCTATGAAATATTTATAAAGCACATTTTGTAACCTTTAATATATCAAACCAAATCCAGTGGTTTGAAATTAGATTTCAATCCAGTGCTCTGTTCTTCAAACAATGCTAGATATAGCAAGCCTTCACTGAGAAGTGTACTTTTAAATAACCGTGCTTCTCATAAGATGCCTTCTTCAGAGAGGAACCTTGTTTCTTGTTGTCTGTAGTAAAGAAGATGAACTGCAGCGCTGTTTTCTTCCTTTTAACAACATCGTCAGATTGTTTTGATTTATATTTCTCTCATAAAATATTATTATCAAGCAAAATAAAGCCCAAAACCCTTGTTCGTGTTTTACAAGCAGGGGAAAGTCTTAACTTTTAGGTTGTGGTTGGTCAGACACTTTGGCTTCTTTTTCCTTCTATTTTTATTTCTTTTTTTCCCCATTCAGGGTATTAGAATATTCTGAAACGTGCATTCACTGTGCCGCTTTGCAGGTGGGCTCTTTCCTTGTCCCTCTGAAGCAGGCTGTGCTGTGTGCTGTGAGTTTCGGCAGAATTTCCAGAGGGGTTTTGCCCCAGCAGAGTCCCCTCGCTAATAGTCTGACTCTTTCCTTTCCATTAAAAGCAAAAAATAAAAATTACAGGGTGACCGTGCAGGACAAAATCATCGTGCATATTCTGAGCTGTGTTTTCGACTTGAAACCCGAAGATGTTCCTGAACTCTTTTGTATTTAATTTTACGTAAGTACTTGCAATTTGAGATGGATTGGCAACGAAGACCTGCCAACAAAGGAACAGCTTCTTCCCTTAGTAGTTAGCAGCAAATTATTAGCTTTTAAAGAAAATTGCCTCCTTCGCCCCGCTTTAAAATACGCAGTCTTTGTTTATAGCACATTTTGTCTTTAATGCTGGGTGGCGCCATATATGTTATTTCTTTGCACCCCTTCACATCGACTCCAAAGCGCAGCGACCGAGGTGACATTAAAGGGAATGATGCTTACATTAGAATATTCTCTATTTACTCCCAGACCCAAGTTACCATACTATGCCTTCCGTAAGCCACACTGGTACTCCCGGGTGCGATGGCTAACGCTACTGTTTTAGCAAAGTAAATCTTCTGTGTCACAAAAACGTCCATACAGAGAGCCAAATATACCTCTATCCGCATACAGGTAAATGGTCACAGTGGATCATCGCCAGACGAGAGCAACTCAATAGGGGTCCTGCTGGAAATCATATGCCAAGGGAGGAAGTTTCAGTGATTGCAGGGGCTTCATTTGAGGCGAAGATGACATGGCCAGTATCTTTAACATCTGAAGAGCTTGCGCGGTCAGGACAACCCCAGCGGGCAAAAACGCGGTGCTGGGAATTCATTGGAGAGCATCCGGTTCTGGGGTGCGGCCAGCCTCCTCACTCACTGTGTGACTCGGCGAATGCTTAACTCCCCTCTCTGAGCCTTAATTTCCTCATCTGGAAAATGGACGTGATCAAATCGGTGTCACGTGACTATCGTGAAGCCTAATACCGATGGCTTGCATAAAGTAGCTGGTGGAGGGCTTAGCTTTAAGGAGGAACGTCGGCAGTGTCTGAATGTCAGTGTCCTTGAATAAAGGGGCACCTAGGGCTCTGCCTGGGCTGAAAGTAGGTGGGGCTGCGGCAGGCGTGGGTCTGCCCGTGACTCCTGAGCATGAGGGAAAGTGGGAACGACGCCGCGATGCCCTTGGTCAAGCCAGGTGAGCTAATTCCTAGCGTCCAACAGAAGCAAGGAGCCAACAAAGCTCTATCGGTAAGGGTCCTGCAAAGGGGGCGGGCAAGATGGGATGCACAGGTTGAAGAACCAGAAGGCGGAGCCTGGTAAGTCCGTGGATCAGTGGCACCCACACCGGGAGGGAGCATTTCATAGATTTCTGTGCCACAGCAGTGGATGGGGAGAGGACCGTTTTGAGGGCCACGTTCGTCGACGCGCTTGAGAAATGCCGGCTATTCTTGACATTCTGAAAGTGATCCTTGGGGCGCCTGGGTGGCTCAGTCTGTTAAGCACCCAACTCTTGATTTCAGCTCGGTTCATGATCTCAAGGTTTGTGGGATTAAGCCCCATGTCGGGCTCTGTGCTGACAGCGTGGACCCTGCTTGGGATTCTCTCTCTCTCTCCCTCTCTCTCTGCCCCTCCCCTATTTCTCTCTCTCTCAAATAAATAAGCATTTAAAAAAAATGAAAGTGATTCTATTTTTCTGAATTTTTTTAATGTTCATTTTTGAGAGAGAGAGAGAGAGAGACACACACAGAGTGTGAGCGGGGGAGGGGCAGAGAGAGGAGACACAGAATCCGAAGCAGGCTCCAGGCTCCGAGCTGCCGGCACAGAGCCCGACGTAGGGCTCGAACTCCGGGCGCGAGATCATGACCAGAGCCGAAGTTAGACGCCTCCCCAGGCTCCCCGAAAGTGATTCTTGATACAGATGACTAGACACTGTAGTGTGGGACAGTTTGCTCAAAATATGAGGGCCTAGATTATTCATATGGATTGACTGATCACATCCAATCCTCAAAGCCACTCAAATCTACTTATTAACAGGGCCATCATATGAACCCCAACTCTGCTGCAACCTAGCACTCTGGGAAAAATCTGTGTTTGGGTCTGACCTCTGTGATTAATAGGCTCACTTTCCCTAACCTACTTTTGAAAAATTACACCCAATGATTTTCTTACTTCTGAAGCCTTTACTCCATTCAGGCTAGTTTCCAAAGTCACTTGGCATATTTCTATCTCTGTGAGTTGTTGTCGTTTTTGTTTGTTTTTGTTTTTTAATGTCACGTGCTATTTTCCCTCTCCATTAAATCCTACCCCAAGCATCAATGCAAACCAAACATCAAGCCCACGAACCATGAGATCATGACTTGAGCCGAAATCAAGAGTTGGACACTTAACTGACTGAGCCACCCGGGCGAACCTTACATACGATTTCTAATGTTCAGGGACTCAGATCTACGTCTTCTTGTCCTCTCACCCCCACTCCTCCATATGTGAGTGCCATATGACACATTCTCATTAAATATTGATCACACTGAATTTAATCAAGTTACCTTAATAAATACACCGGTTATGTATTCTCCTTTCTCCTTTAAAGATCAGAAATATAAGGCTGGGACAGGTTTAGTGGCATACACAGTTAACTTGCCCTTGGGCTACAGACTTGACTGTAGGCATTCTGGAAGCGAAATAGGAGACCAGCTCTTCCTTATCCAGACTTTGACTTCAACTCATGGTTTTCAGTCCTGTGACTCTTTCTTTCACTACTTGAATAGGGCTTGGTGAATATTAGATTATTAGATCAGGAGATGCATTACTGGCAAAACATAAGCAAGTTTGCTCTGGGGCCATTTAATTTATTTAGAGAGAACCCTTGCTTTTTTCTTGCACAGTGGGCATGTGCTTGGCTCCTGTAAATATCATAATTTAAGGAGAAGGTATGAAAATGTTTGATTGAGCAACTGGCATGTTTATTAATTCCCCAGTCTTCCAACTTTTGGTAATGAACGTCTCTTCGTTCTGCTGGATGAGATCCTTAAGTGCATGGGTTTCTATGCTTCACGTGCTTCTCTGCTTCACCAGCCCCCATCCTCCAGTGCTTTCCGTGTACAATGAATTTGTTAGTGCCTCTTGCCTGCTAATGTTTTTAAATGTTCATCATCATTTTAATGTGGTCATTGTTGGGAAACGAGAGAAGGATGTTTGTCATTCTGCCACCTTCAACTATCCGCAGTTTGGCATCGTTGACCCAAAAACTTTTTTTTTTGGAACCCAAACAGTTTTAAAACCATTGTGCTTGACCTTTGCTCAGAACTTTTCGCCCTGTCGTCAATGCCTTCCCCCAGTTTATTCAAGTAATATTTATTTTCTTTAACATCGATATTGATCCAATACCCTTCAAAAAGTCCAATTGAGTTGTCTGTGTGGAGATCAGATATGTATTCCTCCCAGCCCCACTGCATGTTTTCTCAACCTCTGTTACAGCTTTTACTTACAATCCTTGGCTTTTTTACTGGAATCATTTCTATATCTCTGACTTGTAAGTTAGACTCCAAGCCCCAGGACATGGGGGTCCATGCCTTTTTAATGTTTATATTCTCAAATGCTTCTTTGCCCGTAGGAGGTAATAAATGTTTCTTTCGTTGAATCAAATTATCCGACCTTTCATTGTTCATTTCATTTATTCTATTTCATTTATTCATGTCTAATAAATGATTTAATTTGTTTTATGATTTAAAACACTAATATAATTTTTCTCCAGAGTTCTTGATTTTCCAAATCTAATGTTCTGTGCCTAAACTCTTATGTCTGTTAAGTTACCTAAGTAAAATGAAAACACATTATAGCAGAAAGAGAAATAAAGGCCATGACTCTAATGTATTTCACCACAGACATGGGATTCAGATGAACCAGCACTTAACTGGCTTCACCTCTTACTTGCTGTGTGATCTAAGGCGAGTCATTAAACTTCCCTGAGCTTCAGTTTCTTCATCAGGAAAATGGGCATAATAATCCCTCTTTCTTGCAGTTATCAAAATTAAATGACTTTGTTAATTATAATCTTTCAAGTAGTAAACAAATCCTAGTTGTTCTTGTTCCCAAAGTTTCACTGTGACATGCTAAATGTACTTTTGTGCTAGAGCCCCTCCCTAAGGAACGTGGTGAAAACCTCAAGACAAAGGAAGGCAACCTGGCTATGTGCACGTGTGCGACATTCCTCACGACTCTGGAACATAGACACCCCCCCCCCCCATTCAGACTGTGCGTCTGTATGTTACCATGTGTGGGAGACAAAAAAGTAGAATGGAACCCAGTGAGGCCCAGGACCCAGCTCAGGGAGTGCCGCCCATTAGACTGGTAAGAACCCGGGTTCGTTTTGGTAGACCTACCCTGTAAGAGGCAGAAGGGGAGCCTGATGACCTCCCAGAGTTGCCTGAGTAGTTCCATAAGGAATAACTGCAACTCCAAGGCACTGGGCGCTGGGCAGCGGGTTGGAGTCGCCATGCGACTGTGTGAATGAGAGGGACGATGGAAAGATTCTGACCCGAGCAAGGGGCTGAAGCGAGTGTTGAGTCCTGTTCTCCGGTTCCGGGGCGACCTTATACTGTGTAAGGTGGCATCAGACTTCCTCGGGAGTCTGATCCGAGTCAGGGCTTGACACTGAACCCGCCGATGCTAAGAGGTGCCTGAAATATCTCTGAGAGGAGAGCAGCTAGAAACCGGTGAAGCCAGTGTGCGTCCTCTCCAAATTAGTCCCTCCCTTGCCCCTTTTTCCTCCCTTTTGCATGAAAGTTGTCCATTAGGGAGACGAAATGGGTGGAAAGCAGAGTAAACCGACTACCCTAGAGTATATGTTGAGGAATTTAAAAAAGGGATATTCAGGAGATTATGGTGTGAAATGAACTTCCATAAGCTCTGGACATTCTGTGAAATTGATTGGCCATCGTTCGGGGTGGGCTGGCCCTCTGAGGGCTCCCTTGGTAAGTAACTAGTTGGCCGAGTGTTCAGGGTCATTGTGGGGGATCCAGGCCATCTCCACCAATTTCCTTACACTGTTGGCAAGACCCGGTCCTATCCCGGCTGCCTTGGCTGAAAGTTTATATTGAAGACAACTGTAAAGTTACGATGGCTCGTGTCACGGCTTCCTCCAAACGCTGGCCCCAAACTGAAAAACCCATACTGTCGGGAGAGCCTGAGGGGACCCCACTGCCATATGCCCCCCAGTACCCCTGACTGCCACCTGTGCCTCCAGCCACCCCGGCTGTCAAAACCCCACCAGAGCCTGCCCTTAGTCCTGAGGCCTCACTATCTCTAGCACCACCAGCCTCTCCGGATGTGACCGGCTCACCTGGACCACCAGTCCTAACCTCATAGACCCCTAGAAGATCAGGCCAGCAGAGACAACCCCTCCCTGCAGCAACACTGGAGAGCCCTACAGATGCTACTGGAGGAAACCAGGGGACCCATCTGTTATGACCAGGAAGGCCAGATCCAAGGAGGCCGGCGTGTTTTTGTGTGCCAACCCTTGACCACTACGGGCCTCCTGAATTGGAAGCACCATTGAAGGAACGCAGTCCATAATTCAAACCCACAAACCCACTTGGATGGACGGCCACCGACTCCTCCTGACCCTCTTCCATACGGAGGAGCGTCGCCGAGTTACCCAGGCGGCCCTAAAATGGTTACAGGAGAATTGCCCTGGCTGGGATGTTAGATACCCAGGCTTATGCTCGGGCTCACTTCCCTGGGGAGGACCCCAAATGGGACCCAAATGATTCAAGCATAGATGGAGGTGGGGGAAAGGCCATAAATATGAGTGAAACATCAGAGGTGCTCCAGGCGCCTGAGGAGAGCCCAAGCCAGTTCCATGAAAGGCTATATGATGCATTTTGTCTCTACACCTGCTCTTGATCCAGAGGCACCTGTTAACCAGCGAATGGTCAATGTGGCTTTCGTAGGTCGGGCCCAAGGGGACATCCGGCTCAAGCTGCAAAAGCTAGAGGGTTTTGCTGGCATGAATGCTAGTTAGTTGCCTAGCTCCCCTGGTTATACCGACCCACGGTATAACCAGGCAATGGTGAAAAGGAAAACGGCCACACATGTGATGACATTATGGAACTATAAACCTCTAAACCAAGATGATACTCTTTGACCCAAAATGGGGGGCAGGGCGGGTCAGAGCATCAAAGAGGGGGAATGTGGTGGAGCCCCCTCCGAGGCCCCTCCCTTGAAAACCTCAAGACAAGGGAGGGGAACCTGGCTATGTGTGTGTACGTGACATTCTCCACGACTCTGTAACGTAGACCGCCCCATCGGACTGTATGTCTGTGTGTTACCACGTATGGGAGACAAAGAAGTAGAAATCGTATAAAAGGCTACACCCCGCTGCGCTCAGGGCTCAGGTTTTGGGGTACGAACCCACTGAGCCGGTGCCAGCAGGAATAAAGTTGCTTCCTGGACAAAGAAAAAGCCTTGGTGTCACGACTCTCTGTGTGAACCTCAGTCCCGTTACCCCTTCTTAGCCGTGTTCCTGTCCTCTATCCCTGGCACAGAGCCTGCCACATAGTAGGCGCTTTCTATATATTTGCAGAGCAAATAAATAGGGAGGGAGGAAAAAAAAAGGAGACACAGCAGTAGAAAAAGAACTAAATTATGTAATTCATTTGATCCTGATCTCCAGTAATAATGGAAATTCTGCTATCTGTAAGAAGGTAAATTCTGTAATATTACCATGTTCAGAAGTAATTTTCTCCATGACATAGCATGAAGGTCTATGTCTACTCCTAATGCGTGAGTTTATATTCATCAGACAGTAGGAACAGTTTTGACATTGTGCATCAATTTCACAGGAAGTAGAACTACTTTTCCTTGTGTTCTCTGAGACATAAAGATTCAGACATGTGTTCTCAGTCCATGAGCTGAATTCACTTGTGAAAGATAAAAACGAAGCTGCATTTTTTTCCCTTTCTTTTCCACTTTCCGAACAACACCAGTTCTGGGAAAAATCAGCAAGGAAACTGATTTGAATCCCGCCACATTCTGTATTCCAGTGCTGTGCTGTAGTCAGTTTACTTTTCAGTTTCAGATGAAGGAAATACCAGTTTGGAAAGGCTCACTTGGGTGAGTAGCAGACAACGTAGAGATGCATGTAATTCTTCTATTTCTGGTTCAGAGGCCTCCAAAGGAACAGGACTTGAGAGTAGAGAAGAAAAATGACTCTTAGGAACGTGAAGGCATCTTGGAGGCGTGCATCCAAAAACAGCTCGGGGAGCCAGACAAATCATCCTGCTGGCTCTCTGAGTGTCTTTGCAGGGGTTACTGCCCAAACTAAACTCCTCAGTTTCTTCCTCTGATCAATGTGCTGATAATCCTGACTTTTCAGGGGAATCATAAGGATAAGGTAATAGGTGAGAGATTGGTGCATACTTAATGCCTATTACTTTTCTCTTTTCCTTTTTTAGCTGGAAAGACCCTTAGGAAAGACAACCAATGGCTGAAATTGGGTCTATAAGCAGATCTTTACTTGCAAGACAGCTGAATATGTCGAGTCTGGTTCTAGAAGGGGAAGGGCTGGGGAAATTCATATAGTGAAGCAGCAGAAATTCTAGGATTTAATTATGCTTCTGGAAGTTCTTATGAATATAATGAGATTCAGAGTATGTTAGAAAAAAAGCCTCCTGCTCATGTCTTGATAAAATCAGGTTGAAAACAAGTTATAATTAGCTCAGTCATTCAGTAAAATTTGAGGATGTCAAACTCAAGCCTAAATTTAATGCCAGGACCAGTCTTCTGTATTTGAACACGAAGTGCTAAATTATGATCCATTATCAAGAAGTAGGGAAAAAAAGCACGAAACTCCCCATATGAATTCATTCCTTTAATATAAGCTTGAATGGGGCAACATCCTTCAGAATATGGCGTTTCTTAATACATTTTGCATAATTGTTAAGAAAAAATCATCAATCTAAAATAATTGTTTAAAATGCAGTTATCACTAAAAGAAATCATTCAGTCAACCACCCTGATGCCTGAAACCTGGCTCCTTAGTCCACGAGAGCCTGAGCAGACCTCGCAGAAGCCTACTGAATATGCAAGCAAATTATCTTATTCCTGAGCTCACTGTCAGAGCCACAAAGCTAAAACCAGGTGAAACTTCACAAACACCAGCAACAATTTAGGAAAAAGAAATTGGCCACATGTGTGAAAATCCTCAAATTATTCACATCTTGTGATTAAATGATTATATATGTAGGAAGCCACCCTAAAGAAGTAATCAGAAACATAAAAAATAACCCAGCTACCAAAATGTTCTCTACAACATCGTTCATAATAGCACGTTTGGATTTCTTAGATATTTAACAGAAGAATAAAGAACGTGTGATTTCCATATTGTGGTCTCTTACACAGTCATCACAGTGTTATTTAGAACGGATTCCCAATGACCTGGAAAATACTCATTATATAATGTGAGGCCAATAAAAAAAAAAAAAAAGCAGGCTATGAAATTTTCATGACATGTAAATGTTGTGTGTTTATGGGTATATACATATACTGTATACCCCTACGTATGCATTATTTAAAAAACTGGAAATAAAGGTTCCAAAATATTGCACGTAACTAAACTGTATTATCATAAGTATATGTGTATCTTTAATTTTACAATAAACATTGATTACATTTGTAAGAAGAAAAACACGGAATTGTTTATAACAGTATTTCTAGGAAGATCTCCTATAATCTTATTTAGAAGTTGATGTGAGGCATAAACTTAAAATAGCTTTTGATGAATAAATATTCAAGTAGGTCCAATTGAAATGGAAAGATTCTTTGTTAGCCTGTGCCCGCAGTGAGGTGACTTACCCCATAGCTATCTACCACTCGTGGGGAAAGAGTGGGAGCGCTGGAAGGTGCCTCATAAATAATGCCGCTCCTTTTGATGGACCCTCCTTGGTCTGGTGCAGTTCAATAATTCTTGTCGGGTGGCCTGCTTGCCAGCTGCTCCTCTCTCTCATGCCACCGAGGTCGCTGACATTCATGCTTCTTAAGGTACAGCATAAATAGGAAAGAATATTACAAGCCTGGGTCACAGTTTTAAGCAAAACCTAAAACCAACCAACCAACCAACCATCTGCTTAAACAAGATACACACCATACTTTACAGTGCAGTATTTTCTGATTTTACTTTTTTGAAGTTCTTGTTTTCATTCCAGTACAGTTAACTTACAGTGTTGTGTTAGTTTCAGGTGTACAATATAGTGATTTAACACGCCCATACATCACCCGGTGCTCGTCACAAGTGCCCCCCTTAATCCCCATCCTCTATTTTCACCCATCCCCCACCCACTTCCCCTCTGGTAATCATCAGCTTGCTCTCTGTAGTTAAGAGTCGGCTTCTTGTTTTCTCTCTCTCTCTCTGTTTTTTCTTTCTTGCTTTGCTTGTTTTGTTCCTTAAATTCCACATGAGTGAAATCATTATGGTATTTGTCTTTCTCTGACTTATTTCACTTAGCACAATACACTCTAGTTCCATCCATGTCATTGCAAATGGCCAGATTTCATTCTTTTTTATGGTTGAGTAATATTCCATTATATATATATGTATATATATGTATATGTATATGCATATATATGTATGTATATGTATATACATATATATGTATGTATGTATATATATCACCTCTTCTTCATCCATTCACCTGTACATGGGCACTTGGGCTGCTTCCATAGTTTGACTATTGTAAATAATGCTGCTATAAACATAAGGGTGCATGTATCCCCTTGTATTAGTGTTCCTGTATTATTCTTTGGTACATACTCAGTAGTGTGATTGCTGGATCGTAAGGTAATTCTATTTGTAACTTTTTGAGGAACCTCCCGTCTGTTTTCCACATGGGCTGCACCGGTTTGCATCACAGCAATAGTATACGAGGGTTCCTTTTTCTTTACATCCTCGCCGACACCTGTTGTTTCTTGTGTTGTTGGTTTGGGCCATTCTGACAGATGTGTTTTCTTATTTTATTTACTTTTTGTTTTTTGTTGTTGCTGTTTTATTATTTTAAATGTGAAATCAGTATTATTGTGACTGAGACCACTGTATTACAATAAGGATTTTTAACAGGTTTCACAGGATTGTTACAGTTTGAGCAGACTTGAGCAGACTTGAGTTGGGAAACATGGGTTCCATTTATGGTATTCACTAGCTGTGTGTTCTGAGACTGTCACTTCTCTTTGCGTGGGTGTCCCAATCTGGAAAAATGGGTGTTGGGGACCATGAATACTAGATCACCTCTCCTTCCAAGGCATGTTCCCCCTGGGTATTAGAAATTATTCAAGGCCCAGAAATCTGAGATCATGGAATCCAATGTCTTCAGTGACATAAAAGTTTCACACATTGACGTTTCATTCCTCCTGAAAATAGGCTGATTACTGTACTGTTATTCAAGGGTCAAAATGAGTTGTGAACAAAGGGTTTAACTCAGTGGCACTTCATCTAGATGAATTATAAGCCTAAAAGTACTTAATTGTAGCAAATTAATCACAGAGCATATTCATTGTTTATGCCTTTTTGAAGCTGAATTTCTCTAGTGCCCTTGAAAGACATGATCATTGTTCACTTGTGAAACTGACATGTTAGTTCTTGGGTGGAAGACGCATTTTGGATATAGGCCATGTTTATTATTCCTCCTAGAAAACTCCCCTTTTACCACAACTGACAAACTCCGCCCTAAAACAAATCACTGCATTCACATACTTGCTTCTTGCAAATTGTTTCAGTATTATCCCCTAGTCCATCATTTACTTATAATTTAAAAATGGAATATTTTGTATCAAGGAAAAACATACTTAGAAGTGAAGACAAGATATATATCTCTCTTTTCGCTCTGAGTAGGCTGGGCTATCTTCTGGGTATTTCTTATCTAGTTTAGGGCACAACTTTAAAATCTTTACAAAGCAAAATACTCTTTGTTGTGAAATCATAACACAGAAACCAAGGATAAAGGAAAAAGTGGGTTGGGACACTCGTGGGATTCCATAGAGGGCTTCATGGTACAGGTGGACGCAACATAGCTTTCAGGAAAAACTGTGACACAGCCAATTATACAAGGTCATAGAGGCTATTCATCAAAATTCTACCTTGTATATGGCAAGATTTCATTCTTTTTTGTGGCTGAGTAGTATTCTATTATAGATATACACACACACACACATATATATATGTATGTATGTATGTATACACACACACACACACACACACACACACACACACACACACCACGTCTTCCTTATCCATTCATCAGTTGAGGGACACTTGGGTTGTCTCCATATCTTGGCTATTGTAAATAATGCTTTATTAAACATAGGGCTGCATACATCTTTTGGGATTCGTGTTTTCATTTTCTTTGTGTAAATACACCGTAGTGGAATTACTGGATCATATGGTAATTGCATATGGTAATTCTATTTTTATTTTGGGGGGGGGACCTCCATACTGTTTTCCACAGTGACTGTGCCAGCTTGCATTCCCACCAAAAGTGCACGGGGGTTCCTTTTTTCTCCACATCTTCATCAACACTTGTTATTTCTTGTGTTTTTGATTTTTGCCACTCTGACAGGTGTGAGGTGACATTTGCAACAACATGGACGGATGTAGAAGGTATATTGCTAAATGAAATAAGTCATTCAGAGAAAGGCAAATAGCATATGATTTCATTTATATGTGGAATTTGAGAAACAAAACAAACGAGCAAAGGAAACAGAGAGACAAACCAAGAAATAGACTCTTGGGGCACCTGGGTGGCTCAGTCCGTTTGAGCAACCCACTTCGGCTCAGGTCACGATCTCACAGTTTGTGGGTTCGAGCCCCGCGTCGGGCTCTGTGCCGACAGCTGGCAGCTCGCAGCTTGGAGTCTGGAGCCTGTTCTGGATTCTGTCTCTGTCTCTCTGCCCCTCCCCGCTCAAGCTCTGTCTCTCTTTCAAATAAACATTAAAAAATTAAAAAAAAAAAAAAAAGTCTCTTCATTATAGAGAACACAGAGGGGAGGGGGGTGGGTAGTGGTTGAAATAGGTGATGGGGATTAAGCATACACTTATCATGATGAGCAGTGAGGAATTTATAGAATTGTTGCATCATCATATTGTACACCCGAAACTGATGTAACACTGTATGTTAATTATACTGGAATAAAGAAAACATTCTACCTCGTAAATGAACTCCTGCCTGGATTTAATCCTTGGACTTTATCAAGGAGTTGACATTTTCCGCTATCTAGAATTACAATTTCTTTCTGTTTATCATCGCATGGAAATATCAATGAAGACTAGCCAAACTAATTTGTGAGATGTAACTATGGCTGTAATTAAATCGATTAAAATAGAGATTTCTGTGATCTCTTATATAGAAAATGAAAATGTACTCTCCCCACATTTAATATTTATGTATTCATTGTTTCACTCATTTCACAAATATGTATTGAGTACCCATCATACTAATTTCTGAGAGAATACAATGATGACCCCCAAAACCCCAACAAAAACAACAGGCAACGTGCTGTCCTTGTGCAGGTTGTATCTCGATTTATAATGTACGTGTCTGTGTTTGTCACTGTATATGTCTATGCATATGCCTGTGGCTACACACATGTGTATGTATGAAGCATGGAGATTTAGGAACGAAGAAAATCTAGGGGCCATGAGGTCCTAGTCTAAGTCTTGGCACTTATAGAACACGTTGTTTTTCCGAAAGAAGGACCCCAAAACTTATCTTTTACGATTTGACTTTGACACATTCCAATCAAGAGATAGAATCTAATTTCCCTCCCTTTCAAAGTGGGTAGGTGATGTGACTTGCTCGTAATTGCCAGAAACGCAGCAGAATGGATGCCCTGTGACTTGCAAGGCTGAGTCAGAAAAGGTCAAACGTCTTCTGCCTGGTTGTCTTTGGATACTTTCTCCGGGGGAAGCCAACCCCAGTATCAGAAGTGTGATTTTCCTGAGACCACCATGTTGGAGGAGCTACGTGTAGACACTTCGGTCAGAAGTCCCCGGCTGATCCCAGATCTCTTCCAGTCGTCCCTTCTAAGGTGTCAGGCATGGGAGTAAAGCGGTCTTGGGGACCTACAGACCATCCCTTGCACCAACTGAGTAGCCCAAACTGACCTCAGTCAATGCCATGAAGACCAGAAGAATTCTCTGAGAACGGCACAAATTCCTGAACTACACACCGTGTAGAGCATCCTAAAATAGCCGTGGCTTTAAGCCACTGGGTTTTAAGGTAGTTTGCTTCACGGAAGCAGCAACTGGGACAGATGTGTAAGTTAATAGCTAGGTAACTGTTGAAAAGTTACTCATTGTCTCTGAAGTTTGTTTGTTTTTTTCATTTGTAAAATGAAAGTATCAATCTATGTCCTTCCCTTCCAACATGAGATAACAAGAGATCGTGGAGGATAATAGCCGTGGAAGTGCCTGGTGAATGGTACGATGTGACATAATGGGCAAGCATTATCTGTGTATTCATCCATCTGCGTAATTTCAAAGTCCGTCTGGTGTTTCTACCGTTCAAAGCACTCTAACCCTGTACATTAACTGGTGAGCTCACCTCAGTGCCGATTGGAGGCTACATTTTGCCAACGTTCCTTCTTCAAGGCAAACCTGTTCATTATCTCCGGGGTTCAGGTGCTTCTGGTTTCTGAGTCACGTGGGCTCAGCACTGAAATCTCCTTGAGATGCATTTCTCTTTCATTCTCTCAGCAAATTAAATGCCAAGCGAGTCTCATCTCTTCCCTCTTCCCTCGGCCCATACGGTTCTGGTCAAGAGTCAAGTTACAAACAGGGTCAGAGTGTAGTGCCACCGTGTTTGATTCTCCGAGCTAATCGGTGGCTCTAATACGGCCTCGGCTGCACTGCCTCCCGGTTTCAATCTGCCAGAGTTTTGGAAACTTGATTTGGGTTATTTTCCTAAGCCTTCTTTCCACAGCAACTCCAAGGGACGCATGAGACGTGTTTTCAAGACGGTTTTCCAAACTGAATCCCAGGCAGGATACTGGACTCTTCTGCCTTAGTTCTTCTAGTATGCACACATCAAAAGTCACTTTTCCATTGCAAGAAAAAGCTGAGCGTATACGATGCCATGTCTTCCAACCTGTCCTTTCTCCTGCCAATAATTTGGATCTATAGAAATTCACACCGTCTCATGTCTTCTGTCTCTATAGTCGATGAGGCATTGCCAGTGGTGGCATCAGACTGACTCCTCGACCACACATCTCTGATAAGAAGCCCAATTCTAGGGGCCCCTGGGTGGCTCAGTCATCTGACCTTCCGGCTGCAGATTTTGGCTCAGGTCACGATCTCTGGGTTTGCGGGACTGAGCCCCGCGTTGCGCTCTGCGTTGGCAGAGTGCGGAGCCCAGTTGGGATCGTCTCTTTCCCTCTCTCTGCCTGTACCCCACTCTCAAAACTAAATAAATAAATAAGTAATTTTTAAAAAGCAAGCAAATTCTAGGCTGTGAGACTGGACGTGCATACACCTCTCTGGGGTCAAAGTTTGTTTGAAAGGCAAGTTCCTTCACATAGTTATATTCCTTATTAAGGGAACATGATGTCTGGAAGTCAGGACTTATGGAAGGAGAACACTGAGGGAACGAGGTGAAATTATTCCCTTTTCAGAAGTGTTGCCTATGCTATTTCTTTAAATAGTGATCCACAGAGGCACGTTTAAATGCAATGTTGGTTACAAATATGTATGCATATATAGGGATTTTTCGAAGTACATATATTATGCAGAGTAGGTTACAGCTGTATAAATTATAACTAGATACAGCAGTGTTTGGGGACAGAAAACTAAAGAAGCGGGTATTATCTTACTAGCTATTTTGTGCAAGACATAGGCGAGGATGCTCTTTATGTAAACATTTTAAAGAAATCTTATCCCCATTTAAAAATTTGTTAACGTTTATTCATTTTGGAGAGACAGAGGGAGAGACAGAACGTGAGCAGGGGAGGGGCAGAGAGAGAGGGAGACAGAATCGGAAGCAGGCTCCGGGCTCTGAGCTGTCGGGCACAGAGCCCGACGCGGGGCTCGAACCCACGAACCTTGAGATTGTGACCTAAGTCAAGGTCCGACACTTAACTAACTGAGCCACCCCGGCACCCTCCCCATTTTAAAAAGACAGGGAAACTGGAGCTCAGATTACTTAAGTAAATTATCCAAATCACTCAGTAGGTAAAGGGTGGACACTTGATTTAAATTAGAATTCAACTTCAGACTGCCTGTACAGCCTTTCCTTTCTATCATTGCCTGTCGTCCACTCTTAATGCTCTAACCACTTGGCATGGTCTGGGGTTTGCACATTTCTGTCCTGCTACCTTTACTCACAAAGTGCTCTCCCTCTGGAATGCTGTTACTCCCATTTCTTCGCTGCCTCGGAGGTTCCCCCCGCAATAGTATGTCTTCCTTTTTTCAGCATCGTCCATCATAAAACTGCCTCACTTTCCTGTGTTATTGTGGCATTTTGTGGAAGCCTTGTCATAACGCCTGATCGTATCCTGCCGTATGTATGTGATGTGCGTCCGCGTCTTAGCTTCCCAACCAACCAGCCTACAATAATACTCACCAGGTCTGTTCGTCCATTAAAGCGACATCACACTTTGTCCCTTTAGAGAAAGACTCCTGGTGACTGGCAGTTGTGGACTCCTTTCTAGTGCTCAAGATGAGAGCCTCATTTGAAAACTAAGATATTATGCTGTGTTTGTAAAATTTAATTTATCATAGAGTATATTTTTTCTAGAGAGTTGTAAGTATTCTAAAATCGTAACAAAAATCCTCTCTCCATATCTGTTTGTACATATCAGTTCATCTACCTCTTTTCCAGAATTTCAATCTGATGGGGCCTTCTGGAACATCAGTTTATAATATTACTTTAAGGTCGCAAGAGGGCATACCTACAAAGGTCACAAGAGGCCATGATGGACACTTGCAAATTACACCCTATGAACTTGGGCAGCCAATCCCAGTATCTGCATCTTGGCTTAGTCTTCTCTACTCCTTGTCTCGACACCTATGCTATAATTCTCAGAAGCTGGCTAAAACGTTACTCTTTTGTGAGCAAAATGAGCCCCAAAATGAAAGCTGGCTCGTATTTCCCTTTTTTTTTTTTTCTTCCTTTTGATGGAAAGGACTGAGGGAGTAAACAATGGAGCCTAGGAAAGTGACAGTCCTTAGAAAGAAAACAAAAAGCAACAAACTGTTCCTAAATTAAACAGGAAGAATGAATTTCATGGTAGCTCACATCTTTGGCATCAACAAGCCAGCGAACCATATGCTCTCTATAGAAATGCGAAAAGCATAATTTCTCTAATTTGATAAAAAATACTGCTCATGGAGTGCTAGATAAAACATTATGAGTCTGAAAGAGTTATTTACTTCTTAAAAATCTATTGCATTGCATCTGATGGGGAGAAACAATGATATGTGTCAACTGAGAGTTTCACGAAGGTCTCAAGACTTAGGTATTATTCCTTAAAAGTTGTCAAATACAGTCTGTCATTATTATGCCCCATCTGTTTACTTAGCATCAAACTATATTTAAGCAGGGTAAAGTGACAAGGTCTGGATTCCATGAGACCTCCATAGTTCAGTGCAGAAAAGCTCAGTTTATCTTGATCTTTTGAGGCTTATCCTTACTTATGAGTTATTGGTCTGAAAGTTTTCCTTGCCTCCTCTCAATCTCTGCATGCTGAATTAACATTTTTTGGAATTAGGAATTAACATGTTTCTGTATGCTGTGATCATTTTCCCCTTTCTTTAATGTTTATTTATTTTTGAGAGAGAGAGGTGGGGGAAGGGAAGGGCAGAGAGAGAGGGAGTCAGAAAATCTCCACCTGGCTGAGAGCCGTCAGCCCAGAGCCTGACACGGGGCTCAAACCCTGCCCCATAACCATGACCTGAGCAGAAATGGAGAGTCAGACGCATAACCGACTGAGCCACCCAGGCGCCCCTGTTTATTTTTTTAACTCCTCAGGAATTACATTTAAGTGAATTTTCTAAGTTCTTCATTCTTTAACTTCTAGGCAGTCACTGCTCAGTAACCTACACCTATTTTACAGTTAAGTAACAAAAGTTCTCCAGACTGTATAACTTTAGGAGAAACTGTAGATTTCTAATTACATGTTGAATTTTGCTACCATACAAGTTAGAGACAATCCGGAGGGATTATGTCTGCACAAAGCCTGTATTGGAAGTGACATCTTTTGTTTGCTATACTGAGTTATTTTATTGATTTTATAGCGCTGCTTGTTTTATTCCTTATAATACGAATCCTGTGATTTGGTTAAATCTGAATGGTTAACTCCATAATTTGGAGAAAGCCTATTTACATATCCTGAAGAGGATGAGCGAGAAACACGATGCAGAACACCCGAGCTTCCTATTCCTAGAACTAGTCTGTGAGTGTGGGTGTGTGTGCGTGTGTGTTTATAACAGGTAAATGAGGTAAGTCCCTTATTTCCTAGTAGATTTCACATCTACTACATGCAAATAATTATTCCGTATTGTTAGATTCAGGGATGATCAAGACATAGCCTTGGTCTAAAAATCATTCACAGTCTTACCGTCCCAGCTCAGACATTTCATCGGAGCTCAAGACACATGGACCGGCCAACGTTGAACACAATGCTTGACACACGATAGGTACTCACTAAGTATTTGTTTTATGAATACTTGTCCTTTTCAGGGGCCTTCCATGTTGAAGTTCCTTTGAACACTGACTTTCTTCCCTCTTTGATCTCTTCTATTCTCATATTCCAGCTGCCAGTATGTGCTGACCTTTTTGATTTATTTCTCCAGCCTGAAATTCTGTTCCAGATTTTAGATCTGTATATCCTACTCTCTGCGTTTGCAAATAGATACCTCAAGGCCTCTTTAAATTCAAGATTCCTATTAGGGAACTCCTGATCTTCAAACTCACCCATTTGTAGTCCCACCTTTGAACTTGTTCTTAATCTTAGTGAAGGTCATCACCATTCACCTCACTGCAATGCCAACATTGCAAACAAGACTCTCATCTCTGTAGCAGGTGGCCTAATCCCTACCTCCTGGTATTCACACCTTTTTTATTATTCCCTCTTCTTGAGTATGGGCAGGTCCTGTGACTTGCTTCTAAGCAATAGAACATGACAAAAATGATGGATGTCACTCCCATGATAATGTCATGTCATAGAAGACTCCATCTGGCTAGCCAACTCAAGTACAGAAACTTCACTTATTGTCTCAATGAAGAAAGTGTCCATGTTGGAAAGGCCCATGTGGCAAGGAATAATATGGACAGCCTCTGGGAACCTGGTGGATTTTTGGTACAGTAAGATTAAATGAGAGCATAGAGATTATAGGAAAAGGGCCTGGAAAGGTGTTTTAGTGCTAGATGGTGAAAGACACCCTGCCATGAGAAGGATAATTTATTATCATGATGACAAATCAGAGTTTATTAATTCAATAGTTGCCTGATCCTTATTAAGGATAAACACTTTCCTACTCACTGGACATATAGCTGAGAACAAAACAAAGGAAAATTCCTGGCTTTAGAAGCTTACATTTGTAGGCATTTGTCACTGAATGGTTAAAGTAGGGTACAGTAAAAACTTGGTTCGCGAGCATAATTCATTCCAGAAATGCTTATAATCCAAAAGCACTTGTGTATCAAAGCGAATTTCAAGAACCATTGGCTCAGTTGTGATCATGTGATGTTCGGTGTCACGTACGACTCGTAAGACCTCGCTCGTTTATCAAGTTAAATGGTATTTATGAGAAGTATCATTTGCTCGTCTTGCGGAACACTCGCTGAACAAGTTACTCGCGAGCCAAGGTTTTACTTACATGGAGGTCACATTTGGATTTCAGAAGAATAACTGAAAGAGAAAGATTAAAAGAGTAGAGAATGAAGGCAGAGAGCGCTGGACTCCCATCCTGAGAAATCGTAAACTAGTAAAACATTGAAAATACTACACAGTTAGGAGATGGGTGAATGCGGCAGGGCCAAACGTATAGCTGCTTGCTTGAGCACAACACTAGGCACGTGGCAGGACTTTGAATGAATATTTTCCAACTTTTTTGTACTCCCGGCCCTGGAGCTAAGCTACTTGGATCTGGGTTCATGAATGCGTGTCCTGTGATTGGTCTTTTCAAACAGTTGAAGTTTGGTCCTTTAATTTGACACCCCCTTCCCCGAGGCAGTAGTTTTTATCTGAGAATCTGTTGGCCTTGCGTTAGCATTATTGGAACAGTAGCCTTCTGCCAATTGGAAATACAATCTGTTCCTGAGACCAGTTGCTTGTCTTCCCTAAAAGAAACGGCTTCATCTGAATTCTATGATTTTCCTACTTGACTCTGGGTTTTCAGTCTCAATCTCCTGGAGGTGACCTCATCCATATTTGGAACAGCTCTTTTGAATTTTTTCCAGGATCATATTTAAGGCAAGGTAACATTTTCAAAGCACGTTCCGTATACTTTAGTGTGCTTTTCAGTATTGTAGGAAAAGAATATGCGAGCCTAATTTTAAGGGTAGAGGTACTTTACCATTCTTCTCTTATGCGCATATGTCATTAGTGTCCCAAAATGTAGGTCAGGAGGGGGACATGAAAAAAATGAGAGAGCATTCTAATGAAGATTAGCATATTTACAAGTAATTAACACCATATAAGAACTTAGGTTAACGGACAATATTGCTAGCTTAGTAAACTGCATGCGGCCGCCTTAAAATCTGGAGCCCACAGTAAAACGTAATTTGGGTTGCTTCATAGCATTAGCATTGACAGGTTCCTTCTTTATGCTGCCTTAATCTAAAGTGGTTTTTGTGAATTGAATTTAAATGCTGCTACTAGGCTGATAATATACAATACATTTTAAAACACGAGTTCCCTATTGTCTGTAACCTGCAAGTTTCACTTGTAAGGGAGATAGAGTATTTCTATTAACACTAGACGTATTTCCGGCTCTGAGGGCAGGTAAGCACCACAGATGATAACATTGAGTCTGTCACAGGAAGGATCACGCAGGCAACATTCTCTTTTGAGTCTGTTTTGGAAAATGAGTTGGATCCAGCTGTGATGAATTGTCTGTACTCATTCAAGTCCTCCTTTTCTCTTGTTCTCCTTCATATGAAGTAATCACTTAAAACCTGTTCTTCTGTATATAGTTTTGTTATCTTCTTCCTAGATTATTATTTCCTAAATTAGTATCTTCCATAAGTAGGAGGTCCCATTGTTGTAGAAATACGGCATTATTGAATTTTTTTTTTTTACATTTTATCATATTTGAAATCAAGTTTCATTTATTCCTTCAAGCAAAAAACAAAAAAATATTCTTCCCTTTGTGGAAGTTATATTTGGAGGACAGAGAGGAACACAAGACAAGACCAAAACAAGAAAACAAAACAAAACAAAAAACCCAAAAAACTTACATAACATGTTTGATGGTAATACATCCAAAAGAAGGAAGAACCAGGATAACAGTAAGAGTGGATCTCATGGGCAAAGAGATTTTTAGAAGAGAGACTTGAGAAAAGTGCGAGGGTGAGTCATGCCCTTTCCCTAGGGGAAACGTATTCCAGGAAAAGGGAACAGCCAGCGCAAAGGCTTTGGAGCAGGAGTGCACCTGGTTGGTTGGAAGAATTGAAGGGCAACAAGGTCAGTGAGCCCAGGCACATGCGAGGAGAAAAGTAGTAGCAGGGGTCAGAGAGGTAAATGCAGACATAAAACTAAGGTAGAGGCAGGAAATATTGACATCAGGGCTTGGAAATCTTTGCTATGTATGTATGTGTGCAATTAACCATGAGCAATTTGTCCAGGCAGTGGGATTAGCTAATTCGATTGTCACTATCCATCCAAGTAACCTGTCATGAATGTTTCAGTCTATAGATAGAGCTGACGGTTTCAAATTAGTACTGGTACAAGAAATCAGAAACATATGTGGGAATGCAAGCTGGTGCAGCCACTGTGGAAAACAGTATGGAGGTTCCTCAAAAAACTAAAAATAGAACTACCCTTATGACCCAGCAGTTGCACTACTAGGCATTTATCCACAGGATACAGGTGTGCTGTTTCGAAGGGACACTTGCACCCCCATGTTTATAGCAGCACTATTAATAGCCAAAGTATGGAAAAAGCTCAAATGTCCATCAATGGATGAATGGATAAAGAAGATGTGGTATATCTATACAATGGAGTATTACTCGGCAATCAAAAAGAATGAAATCTTGCCATTTGCAACTACGTGGATGGAACTGGAGGGTATTATGCTAAGTGAAATTAGTCAGAGAAAGACAAAAATCATATGACTTCACTCATAGGAGGACTTTAAGGGACAAAAACATGAACATAAAGGAAGGGAAACAAAAATAATATAAAAACAGGGAGGGGGACAAAACAGAAGAGACTTAAATATGGAGAACAAACTGAGGGTTGCTGGAGGGGTTGTGGGAGGGGGGATGGGCTCAATGGGGAAGGGGCATTAGGAATCTACTCCTGAAATCGTTGTTGCACTAGATGCTAACTCACTTGGGTGTAAATTTTAAAAAATAAAAAATAAAATCAAAAATCAAAAAAAAAAGAAATCAGAAACATACGGCACAGTATAATTCTCTGCTTGCAGAGGTAAGCTGAGGATAACACTGTATTAAAGGGTGGGCAGAAGAGGGGCTTCTCTCTCTCCCTCTCTCTCTCTCTCTCTCTTTTTTAATTTACACCAGAATAAAAGAAGTCTTTTCAACAAGACATCAAAATGACGTATTGAACAACGAAGAAATGAAATTGTCAGTCACGTGTCTTCATGTAGATGAAATATGTGTCCTGTGTTTAAATGCAGTTATTTAAAATGAGTTGTATTAAAGCAGTCTTTGTTTAAGTAGATCTATTTCTAGATAATCGAGCTTTGCAAACATCAGTCTCAAGAAATGAGAGCCACTTCCATCTTCCCTATTACTTCTGGGTGCAGGAGTTAATTCTCATACACTGAAACAGATTTGGGCTTATGCTACAGAACTCTGAAAATGGACCCAGATACTGTTTAACTTATTTTACTCATTTGTGCTCTAGTTTATATCATATCTTAGGTGAAATTGTCATAAAACTTCATGTCACTTTATTAAATTAACACTTAATCAAACTTGCCTTTCCTTTGCATTACACAACACTGGAGTTTTACTCAACCCTTGGGATTGCCTTAACCCCTTATGAAAAAGAGAAGAACCACGATACATGCTTTCACAATGAGCCATTTAAATTCATGTTGTGTTTCTTTTTTTATAAAAGACAAAAAGTCATGTATTAATTGCTCATTTTTCAGTGATTTATTAAAGTCTAGGATAAACCATGGGGGCAGAATAGCATCTTGTGATCATCTATGTTAGGTTTTTAAAAAAGTTTTTTAAAGGTTTACTTTTGAGAAAGAGAGAGAGAACACAAGGGGGGGAGGGGTTAGAGAGAGAGGGAGACAGAGTCAGAAGCAGGCCCCAGGCTCTGAGGCGTCGGCACAGAGCCTGACGCGGGGCTCGAACCCACGGACCACGAGATCATGCCCTGAGCCGAAGTGAGGCACTTAACCAACTGAGCCACCCAGGTGCCCCGTCTATGTTATGTTTTTGAATTGCAGGTAGATGAACTGGGTTTGGGTATAGTTCAGTTATTCACTGGCTCTGAGCCACTACCCGACTAGAAAATAAGAGGCTGTGCTAGATCAGTGATTTGCAAACTTTTCTAGCAGATGCAGGGAAGACGCTGGGAGGGCTGCCGCTGGGGTTAGAGTAGGGTGGGATGAAAAGGGGGGGGGGGTTACAGCTGCTCCAAGCACATCTGTTTTATATATCGAGATTCCTTGTAAGATTTCATTTGAAGGAAGCTTTCCCCTGTGAAAATTATTTGACAGTTGTTGTCTTGGAAGAGTGTTCAGCAAAATGATTTTGCTTTTACAGACCGCAAAAGAAGTTCGAATACGCTTACTGCCTCACAACTTTATAAATGAACAGCTAAAAATTTTCACTATATGTGTAAACGATCACAAAGAGTAAGTATACTTCAGAACATGTTGTACATGGTGATTTTTTTTTCTGTTTATCTAGTTTTGAGAGAGCAAGAGCAAGGCAGAGAGAGAGGGAGACAGGTGATCCCAAGCAGGCTCTGTGCTGAGAGAGCAGAGCCCAATGCAGGGCTCGAACTCACGAACCGTGAGATCGTGACCTGAGCCAAGTTGGCCTCTTAACCGACTCAGCCACCCAGGTGCCTGTAAGTGTTGAATTTTTAAAATAAAAATGTTTCTTCATCCTTTTAAATGTGTCCAGTCGTATCTATATATCAAAACAATTGGACACACACCATTATCCATTAAAATGTACATGAACACCATGTACTATAACTGTCAGAAATTTAACATTGTTCCTTTTTGTCTTGTAACTCGTGTAGCCATTTCCACAATATTTTACACTAGTGTAATATATTTTATGCTTAAGCCTTTTACGGAGCATCAGATCATATTTCCTGTAAGCATACATTCCTATGGGTTGAAAAAAGTCAATCCTGAAGGATTGAGTGATCATTACACTTATTTAGTAGTACACAGTTGATCCAAATAGAACATATTCCATATTTGGACAAAAAAAATTAAAAACCCAGGGCACCTGGGTGGCTTAGACGGCTAAGCGTCCGACTTCAGCTCAGGCCATGATCTCCCAGTTCGTGGGTTCGAACCCCGTGTCGGGCTCTGTGCTAAGAGCTCAGAGCCTGGAGTCTGCTTCAGATTCTGTGTCTCCCTCTCTCTCTGCCCCTCCCCTGCTCATGCTCTGTCTCTCTCTCTCTCTCTCTCTCTCAAAAGTAAATAAAAATAAGACATTAAAAAAAATTAAAAACCTACAACTAACATTTATTAGAAATTTGTTTCTTAAGTGCACTGGGTAAGAATAATTTTTTCAATGAGTTTATATGCCCTTAGAGAAATGTGATGGGAAAGGAGTTGCATTTTAGTGATGTCTCACACTCACAGAAACGAGTTATATGTCAAAAATTCATCAGCTGCTCTGGTTTAGGTCATCCTTCCTCGTGGTTGAAAGGCAGGAATTGGAAAGCACAAGAATTGCAAAGACAGAACAAAGGTTGGTTCACATTCTCAGTGGTTAGGTACAGGGTTTCAGATCGAGCCTCTGTCTGGTGCCTGGGAGGTTTTTCTCACCAGGGAAATACCCCATGCTGTGATTTTGGCGACAGCTCAAAAACTCTGATTTTCTTCCGTACGGTGGGAGAAGGAGGCTTGTGAAAAGAGACCGGAGGGTGAGCCTGCTTGGACCCTACCCTCAAGGTGTTTCCAGGCCAATCAGGTTCGCAGAGACGGCAAGGAACTGAAAATCCATTCTCTTAGAATTGGCCACATCCAGGCACCTCTTGATAAAGTCTTCACGGACCTCTACGCACATTCTGGTTTGCAAAACCACTGCCCTGGTAGATCTTTTCGGCCCCTTCTCATTTTACAATTCCATGATGCCTTGTAGGTTATCGTATTGTTGACTATAGCTCTCAAATCCCTTTGCGATGGAGAAGAAAAAGAAAACACGTAGATTTTGCAAATGTAAACTGTGCGCCACCCTTCCATGTTTTTCTTTCATATTTACATCAGATTAAACCTCTGTAAATAATGGTATTCCCCACATTGTTCTTCTCGTGTGTATCTGATTGAAAACTGAACTTGAAAATTGAGTTTTACAGTTTACTTGTAAGTAGATCCAGAGCAAATCAGCCCTGTTTCATGCCTCTTGCCTCCTGATAAATTGAATTGACTTGAGCAGAAACACATTAAAATGTAACATGAGAAGAATATAGGAAGAGAGAAGACGCGGCGTGATAATTGCCATCGAGACGTTCTATCGACCCCGCTATTAGTTTTTCGTGTCAGTCGCAAAACTGAGAAGCAAGCTCATTAGAGTAAATACAAAGACTTATTTTTATGTGTTACAATGATATTGTTCTAGTTGAGGACAGAAGCATGACACGGCTGCACAGATTCCGTGCGGAGTTCTTTATGTGATTAATTCCAGCAGAGACATGCTCTTTTCAGGGAACGAGGAACATACAAGTTTCACCTGGGGGCTCCAGTCGTTTAGCTTTCTCACATCAAGACTAGTGACGGGGACTGCTTCAGCCACGAAGGCAGCATGGTGCACGTGGCTGACCTTCCCAGATCTCTTGAGCAGCACGAAGAGACTTCCGCTGTCCATGCAAATACATAACCACATGGCCATGAAATGTGGCGGCTGGCTTCCATCGCTGGGTTCGGATGCTTCCTGGCATAATGCACACAGGCGGAATGAGTGCGTGATGTTCTTGGGGTCTAGTGAGCATTCAGGGAAGGTCTGATGAACATTTGTGGAAGAAAAGAAAGAAAGAAAGAAAGAAAGAAAGAAAGAAAGAAAGAAAGAAAGAAAGAAAGAAAGAAAGAGAGAAAAGACACTGTATATATTTTTAAAGAAAGCTATCAGAGGTGGGTGAGGGTAGGGGTGAAATAGATGAAGGGGATTAAGCGTATACTTACCTTTTTTGTGTGTTGTTTTAAGCTTTTATTTATTTTTGAGAGAGACAGAGAGAGGGAATGAGCGTGAGCAGGGGAGGGGCAGAGGATCCAAAGCCAGCTCCATGCTGACAGCAGAGACCCCGATGCGGGGTTCAAACTCACGAACCGTGAGATCGTGACCTGAGCTGAAGTTGTACGCTCAACGGACTGAGCCACCCAGGCGCCCCAAGGGTACACTTACCTTGATGAGCCCTGAGAAATGCAGAGAATTGTGGAATTATTATATTGTGCACCTTAAACTAATAGAATACCGTGTTTTGATTATACTTGAATAATTAAAAAGAAACCTAGTACAGCATATAGATATAAATGAAATGTAATCATAATAGAGTACCCTCAAGACTTTTATAACAATTACAGTTTTGTGTGCATATGTATGTGCATACTTGAATACAGATATAACTGTCTATGTGGCTACGTATGTGTGTGCGTGTGTGTGTGTGTGTGTGTGTGTGTGTGTTTACACATGCCAACACACATACGTGTTTCTATGAGCGGGACGGAGACAGAACCTTTTAGAAAGTAATTCTTTTGCTGTTACACCCCATAGGGCTGTGAACAACCCAAGAGCAGGGAATCTCTTTGCTTCAACTTTTTATAATTAGGTATGATGCTGTGCCCGACTGAGAGCCCATACTCAAAGTGAATGAGTGGATGAATACAGTATAACAGATAAAACAAGTAGCTGCGGAATTCTAATGAGAACTTTGTGCGGCTGCAATTTTGAGCTGTGAAGAGCTGTGGAAGTGGAGGGGGTCAGCTGTGCTTTTTTGGGGAGCACATATCGGTTCTTGGTTTCTGTTTTTTTAATTTTGCAATTTTTTAATGTTTATTTCTGAGAGACAGAGACAGATAGAGACAGAGCGTGAGCAGGGGAGGGGCAGAGAGAGAGATTGGGAGACACAGAATCTGAAGCCGGCTCCAGGCTCTGAGCTGTCAGCACAGAACCCGACGCGGGGCTCGGGCCCGCAAACCGTGAGATTGTGACCTGGGCCAAAGTCGGACACTTAATCCACTGAGCCACCCGGGGCCCCCAGTTCTTGGTTTCGTGAGAGAAACAAAGGAAAACAACTACCCCCAGGAATTATAGTCAAAGGCAATAGAACCTTATGTGCAAAGTGGTCATCAGTGTGGTTCCTGGGAATTAGAAATGAGTTCGAATGAGAGCTTCATCACTTACTAGTTGTGAGACCTATCCAAATACTTAAGTTCTCCGTGCCTCAGTTGTCTTCTTTGTGCAAAGAGCACAATAAGAATTCCTAAAGCATTGGGCTGTTGTGCTATGGTTCCTGTAAAAGATTCTTTACTACAGATTTCTGTATGTAAAAATTCAGGTCAACGCTCATTCAATTCATCTTTATTAAAAATATCTTTTTTTTTTTGAAGTTTAGTTATTTGTTTTGAGGGAGAGAGAGAGATAGCATACAAGCAGGGGAAAGTGAGAGAGACAAGGAGAGAGAGCATCCCGAGCAGGCTTTGCACTGTCAGCACAGGGCCCGATGCAGGGCTCGAACTCGTGAACCATGAGGTCATTACCTGAGCCGAAATCAAGAGTTGGACGCTTGGAGTTAACTGACTGAGCCGCCCAGGCGCCGCAACTACAAAGATCTTGAAGAAGAAAAGGATTGTCCTGATTGTTCAGGTTGTGGCTCTCTGTGGCAATAAAGATAACATGGGGTTTGTAGTATGAGAAATCTTAAGTGATGTACTGAATCTGCTACTTAAAAGTTATGTGACCCAGAGGAAGCTCCTTTAACCATGAGGTGCAGAGTCCTCACTGTAAAACAGGATATAAGAGCTCATATGTAGCAGTGACAACGTGCCCGACACTCTTCCAAGATCTTTATGTGTATTTGCTCATTTAATCCTCACACTGGCCCAATGGAAGAACTATAGTGTTGTTATTCCTCTTGGCTACCCATTGAGGTTGTAGCGATTACCTCCACCTCATAATTGAGAGAATAACTTCAGAGAAATTTCATAAATGGCATTGGATGTCCACCCTCTTGAGGACTTGTATCCTGTGCGAGGCGTCGAAAAGTTCCGGGCCCTTATCGGGTGGTAAATAAACATAATGGTGCACTGAGTCAGGAAGGTAACTCGTGGAAATCAAGCCTGCGAAGTTGACAATGGTTTGGGGAGTATGGCGTGAATACTGTGATAACACTTCTGAAAACCTAGAGCTCCTCAGAATGAAGATGAGGGAAGGTGTAGACTCAACATGCACGGTAGCGTGTACTTAGAACTTAGTAGTTGAATACACAAGCCGCTTCAAAGGAACTGAGTGCCTCCACATGTAACCTTTGGCATTTGATTTTTTTTGATGTTTATTTCGTTTTGAGACAGAGACAGAGCATGAGCGGGGGAGGAATAGAGAGAGAGGGAGACACAGAATCCGAAGCAGGCTCCAGGCTCCGAGCTGGCAGCACAGAGCCCGATGCGGGGCTCGAACTCACAGACTGCGAGATCATGACCTGAGCCAGAGTCGGACGCTTAACCAACTGAGTCACCCAGGCACCCCGTATGCTTTTAATATAGATACACCTTTTTCCATATAAAATTCACATAAATTTATGCTAATATGTGCTTTACAATTTAACATCTATTTTTAATAGTTGTCTGAGCAATCCAAGCGTGATATTGTGATCGTTACTGTTGAGGTCATTGTTGCTGTTTTGTTACACACATTCCCAGATTTTGGAGGAAGGAACTGATCGTGCAGAAAGGTGAACTGACCTAGTTACAGAGATATTATCTATTTGGTGCAGTGGCACCTCTATGCATAGAAGGGTAACAAGAGACAAGTTTCCCTGTTCAATGTAACTAAGTTCAATAATCAAAGTTTAGGACGCCACTGATCCCATACTTGGATTTAGATGAAACACATTGGTTAGATCGGTACTGAGAAGGGTATGATTGCATCTATCACAACATGGTTTATACAGAAATCCTTTGGAATTGTATAATCTATATATGTATGTATATATTTGAGATCTATAGATCTCAATAAAATCAATACATACTGACCATTCAGATGACCAGAATAATTATGCAAAGGCCCAGTTGTGTTGATGCTACTTAGGGATTTAACTTTAGGATATGATCTCTAGGCCTTGTTATTCGTTGAAGCCAGCTCTGTTCTGCCTTCTCTTACTACCTCTTCTATATATTTTCTTATTTATGTATTTATTTATTTTTGATGCTTATTTTTTTTGAGAGAGAGAGAAACAGCACATGCACACGCGAGCAGGGGAGGGGCAGAGAGAGATGGAGAGAGAGCATCCCAAGCAGGCTCCTCACTGTTAGCGCAGAGCCTGATGTGGGGCTCGAACCCCACAAACTGTGAGATCATGACCTGAGCCGAAATCAAGAGTCAGCTGCTTCACCGGCTGAGCCACCCAGGTGCCCTTCCTCTTTACATTTTCTATTCATTCATTTATTCAACAAATAGTTATCCAGGGCTTACCGTGTGCTAGGCACCGTCCTAGGTTCTGGGTACCCAGGAGTGATAAAACCGATATGGTTCTCTTCCTCACCGAGCACAAAGTCCAGCAGAGGAAGCAGATCATTTGTCAGTAGATCTGAAAGGACTCGCTGTTAGACTGGATGTGGGGCTACGGAAGACTGAAGAGTCTCGGGGGACTCCCAGGTGTCTGACTTGGGCAACTAGGTGGATGACGGTGAGATGCTCACTGCGGGCAAGCCTACTAGAGGGGAAACAGGACAAAGCAAAAGGGATAGATCACATTTTAGGGGTGTTGGGCTTTAGGGGCTTACGGGCCACTCAAGGGGAAATGTCTAGTCAGTACTTGGCTATACGGACCTATATCTGTTTTCTGTCTCTGAATTCCATCCCTCCCTCCTCATGGGCCTTAATCTACTATTTATTTACCCCCTGTACTGTGTTTGGTTCTTTCCCTATATTTGTTCCTTATCTTCAGTATTAAACATATATCTCACACATTTAAAAAGCATGTGCTTTTAAGCACACATCTCCTATCCCAATGTATCTCTCCGTAGACTTACCATATCTCATCATGAAATCAAACATTCAGTGAATACTTATTGGGCTCATACTGAACACCTTGTGGGTTGCTGCAGATGAAGTTGTAAAGATCGGCAAGTCTTGTCTTTATGGTGCTTCATACAGGCAACGAACAAAGAACAAGTGTGTCTCGTAAGGAAAAGGATAAGGTGTTAAAAACAAATAATAATTTGGAGATGTAACCTAGGAGTGCCTACCATGTGTGAAACACTCATATAAACACTGAGGATTCAGCAGTGAATAAGAGCAAGAATCCTGTCCTCATGAAGCAGAAATTCTAGTGAAGAGAGAAAGACCTTTAAAAGGACAGTGATGGGGAGTCCTGGACATTATGCGTAGAGTCTTATACTTTAGTAATTAATCTTAAGGACAAGGAGAAGATATTGTAACATTTTAATCAGTGATGTTACTGGGTCCAGTTGTGTATTTTTAAACTATCACCAAGGCTAATGTGTGATGGAGATGAATGGGTTGGAGGGATCAAAAGTGGAAAAAGGAGACAAAATGGAAGACAGCTGATCATCAGGTGAGAGATCACAGAATCCTGGACTAAAGGAGAATAAGCATGTTGAGAAGTGGGCAATTACGTACTGATTTTTCAGGCAGAATCAGCAAGGCTTCCTAACTGTCAGGATGTGGGGAGGGGAGGTAACGTCAGGTCAAAATCTGCCATCCCTTCTAGATTTTGGTATTGTGGGCCTAGCAATAGGAAGAGGTTTGGGGTATAGTTACGATCAGTGGCAGATATTAAGTGTCGGTAGACAATCGCACAAATCAGAAGTGCAGCAGTGAGAGGAGCTCTCCCTGAGGGTGGGCAGTAAACTGGTGTGTGCGCTCTAGGGAATCTGAAAGCAATAATGAGATTGACTAAAAGTGATCTGCTTTTCATTATTGCCATGTGCCAGCGATGCGAGCGACTCCAGACAAAATACTCCTCCCTACTAGAGCCGTCGGTGCCCGTGCCCCCCCCCCCCCCCCACTCCTTCCTTGGTGCACCAGCACAGCTGTGTATGGATGCCTGCTTTGGAGAGAAAAGTCTGAGCTAGAGAGATGTACTTGGCACTCGGCAGCACGTGAGTGATCATAAACGTCGTAGCAATAGAAGGAACAATTCAGGGATACTTGACACTGAGAAGGGCATAGGAAAGAGCAAGAGCTTGGAGAATGATAATATTTAAGAGGTCAGCATAAGAAAGAAGTATGCAAAGAGACTGGGAAGTATTTTCTAGAGTGGTGGGGGAGAACATCAGAAGTGAGCGATATGATAGAAGCCAAAGGGAGAGAGAGTATTTCTGTAAATATTGAAGCGGTCAGATCTGAGAAACGTATTACCTTCTCTATTCAACATTATTTGAGCACTCAACATATGTTATGGGCCGCAACAAAGGGTGAAATACGGTGCTCATCCATGAGAATTTTACAGGCAGGTGAGAAAAACAGGTTAGATTGATCATTAGTTATCAAGCAATATAACGTACGTAATAAAATGTTACAGGAAGGGTATATAAAAGGTCCTTGGGGAGGAAAATAAAAGTATTTGGGGAGAAAGTAGATTTGAAAGGGGAGAGGAGAATGGGGGCAGGGGGCTTGTGCCAGAGATGGCCTTACAGGAAAGGGGCGCCTTGAAGGGGAAGGTGGAGTTCAGCAGGCAAAACGGGAGAGCAAGAAGTTCAAGGCAAAGGAATGTGCAAATTCAGGGAGATAGGAAAAAATAGGTTGCTTTCGGTAAATGAATGCTCAGTGTGCATGTGAGGAAGAAGCAGGAGACTAAAAATATAAGCCAAAATTACCTTGTGAAATGTCATGTGCTGTGCTAAGATTTGAAAAAAACTTTTTTAAATGTATAAAAGAGGAACCAAAGTCGTATAATCTGTGATACCGTAGATATTTTATACACATAAACCAGCTTGTATCCTACCGGCTTCCTACAAAGATTTGTATTGGGTATCACTGTTTAGTTTTTAAAGGTAATATTAAAAACAAAGTAAGTTTTTTTTTTTTTTTAATTTTTTTTTCAACGTTTTTATTTATTTTTGGGACAGAGAGAGACAGAGCATGAACGGGGGAGGGGCAGAGAGAGAGGGAGACACAGAATCGGAAACAGGCTCCAGGCTCCGAGCCATCAGCCCAGAGCCTGATGCGGGGCTCGAACTCACGGACCGCGAGATCGTGACCTGGCTGAAGTCGGACACTTAACCGACTGCGCCACCCAGGCGCCCCCAAAGTAAGTTTTTTAAATGTAATATTAAAATCAAAATAAGTATGCATATATGCAATGTGATTGCATAAAAGTTCTCTTTCTAAAGCACTTTCAAATTTATCTCCCTGCAAAAATAAAATATATATATATATATCTCACTGTAGGAATTCATTGAATACTAAAGAAAAAAAAAAAAAAAAGTAGTCCCTACCTCCTACATGCTTCTAAAGAGCCAGCCACAAATCTTAGGGCTAAATGATTGTTTCTGTTCAGGAGTCATTGACTTTGGTCATGAAATATTGTACATTTTCAAGAATACGGGCCTCATATGGGTACCCGAGTGCTATTAAAAGCAATGTTTGGTACAAATCCTTTATATCCATGTTGTGTTCTTTCTGGAAGACGCAGTATCTCTTATATCTGAAGTGTCCCCGTCCTAAATTACCACTATTATATGTTTTCTTTGGCTCTGGATTATCCTTATCCTTTGGTGGGTCAAAGGAATCTGAGTGATTTTGCCCATTTGCTTTGGGAGATTTTCCCAGCTTATAACTTTTTTAAAAAATTTTTTTTAAGTTTATTTATTTATTTGAGACAGATAGAGACAGCACGAGTAGAGGAGGGGCAGAGAGAGCATGAGAGAGAGAATCCTAAGCAGGCTGCACACTGCCAGCACACAGCCCAACATGAGACTCGAACCCACGAAACTGGGAGATCATGACCTGAGCCAAAACCAAGAGAAGGACACTCAACCAACTGAGCATTCCAGGCGCCGCTCCCAGGGTATAACTTTTGGATAATTGCTATTAATATGGGAACTGGATTTCTCAGGCCTTGTGCCTGCTAGGGTCTCAAAGAAGTTATAGATGAGCTAGGACTTCACCCATTACCAACCGTAGTCATGTTTTCTCTTATTGAGAGTCAGTTTTATCTTATTAACACAAATATCAAAGCACTCTGTCAAAAAAGATCATTAATGACCTTTTGATTGTGACTCAATGTGGTGAATGAGTTGATCAGCTCTTCCCTTTCAAACTTCTCAGCAAATAACCCCGCTTAACAATCAAGACTTTGGGGGTGCCCGGGTGGCTCAGTCGGTGAAGCGTCCGACTTCCGCTCAGGTCATGATCTCCCAGTTCGTGAGTTCAAGCCCCATGTCAGGCTCTGTGCTGACAGCTCAGAGCCTGGAGCCTGCTTCGGATTCTGTGTCTCCCTCTCTCTCTGCCCCTCCCCCACTTGTGCCCTGTCTCTCTCTCTCTCTGTCTCTCTCTCTCTCAAAAATAAATAAATATTTTTAAAAATTTTAAAAGCATAAGAAAAATCAATGAAGACTTTGGACAACATCATTGAAAAGGGTTTTCAATGCGTATATGTTCATGCAGTTTTTTTGCTCCTTAAGTGGGATAGTAATAAATATGGTAAGGGTTTAAGGCAATGCGTGTGCATGGTACTCACTTTCCTATTATTAGCAAAGGAAGTGGAAATCAAAGAATGTCTAGAAATTTCCCTCAGCCATTCTCAGTTTATATTAGTTAACTGAAGATACCTATATACAACTATATCTATTTTCCCATCTCCCTTGAATCCATGCATTTCAGTCTTTACCCAACACATGGCACTTGACAAAAATGCTTGTACAAGCTCCATTCAGAAACGGAATAGGAAATGGATGCGGGTCCTGCGGTCATTTCCCTGTAGGTGAGCAGGCCACACAGAACCTCGGGACTGGCAGCATCTTGTCCAGCACGTCAGGAGGCTACCTGTTGACCTCGAGCGGACTCTGTGTAGATACATGAACACAGTCCACAATCCAGTGGTGGGAGGCACGGCTCCACGGGTCTCCTGCATTTCGGCCGGTCTTTTGATCACTGGTAATGACAGCCTTGTTTCAGACTCTTTTCAAAGATGTTTGTGTACTAAGCTACCTTGGAGGATAGAGATGGCGTCTCTCGCCAGGGCAGGGAACAGGTATGCGTCCTTAGCAGGATGAGGCAATGTTGGGGCACAGGCTGGGCGGAGTTGACAGTGGTCCTTCTATAGGATTGTGTCTAGGCACAGAGTTCCTCAGTTATGACCCAGACCTGCTGTCTGTATACCATCCACCCTGCTCGCTCGGTATCATTCCCACGTGGGGGAGTAGAGGCAAGAGAAGATGACACAAGTCTGAAGCTCCGGCTGCCTGCTTTGTTTGTAACAGGTCCTTTCTTTCTGACCCGGGAGTCATGTCCTCTGCTGGCACGTGTGAAATTTTAGCAGGATAGCTTTCACCTTCAAAGCATGAAAAATCTCAGACGCTTTATTGTTCCTGACACCGTAACTAAAAAAACCACTCAGGTGTATGTGCTAGTAACGGTAGGGTATCACAGATGAAAAGTCTGTGCCAAGCAATAGGCCCGGATAGCGGTGGATGAAGAGTCAGTCAAAACATTCGCAACATCTTAGATGGCGTCTGAGCGTGGTGTTATTGCTGTTAGACTTGTTATCAAACCCTTACATCTTAGTGAAGACTACAGGTTAGGAAATACACAAATAAGTGTAAATTGTGCTGTATAGATAATGTCATGGTATATCATTAGGTGGAAAACATTTTGGGCTTCCTTTTTCTTTTTTTCGAGAGAGAGAGAGAGAGAGAGAGCCAACACGAGAGCGAGAGGGGCAAAGGGAGAGAGAGAATCTTAAGCAGGCTCCACACCAAGCATGGAGCCCCGGGGGGGTGGGGGGCTCATAACTGTGAGGTCATGACCTGAGCTGAAATCAGTAGTCAGAGGCTTAACCCACTGAGCCACCCAGGTACCCCTGGGCTTCCATTTTAAATGTTTATTTATTTGAGAGAGAGAGAGATAGAGCGAGAGAGCGTGGGCCGGGGAGGGCAGAGAGAGAGGGCGACACAGAATCCTAAGCTGGCTCCAGGCTCTGAGCTGTCAGCACAGAGCCCGACGGGGTGGCGAGGGGGCTCGAACCCACAAGCCTGAGTTGAATTTGGAGGCTTAACCAACTGAGCCACCCAGGCGCCCTCCTGGGCTTCCATTTTATAAAGGAACTAACACGCATGAGTTCTAAGCCTTGACTTGACTATGTGTGCATAATGCCAGTTAAATAACTAGCTAAAAATGGATGTGTCATTAAACAAGTAACTTGATGTCATGTTAGTAAAACAGTGATATGATTGACAGCAAACTTTAAAAAAGGAAGCAATTTTGGATAAAAATTAATTTTGTGTTCAGGCCAATCAGTTTGAATTCTGTGAGAATTTCTAGAGAATTAATTTACTACTGAATATGCTAAGATTAACTGGTAAAGCTAATAATGACCGGTGCTATAATTAAAAATTATTAAAATAATTAATTAAAAATAATTCTTTCCTCACTCTTGCATAGATTCAGTATTAATATATTTCCTCCGGGTAACACTGTGGTTAACTTGTAACATTACTTAGACTTTTGTTTTCCTGGAGATCACTTAGAAATTGTGACAGAGGCTGCGTTCTCTATCTTTGCGTTCCTCAGTAAGCCAGTGGGCTCCATACAGTAGCGGCTCAGCAAAGTGACAGGGATAGGGTGTAATGTTTTGAACTGGCATTTATTTCTTCTAGAAAAAAGACGATTAACTTCCTGTTTTCAAAACAGCGACAATATATTTCTCAGTATAGGTGCTTCTGGGATCCTGCTTTAAAACCATCGCTATGAAATTCAATAGCTATTTGTTCGAGTATTAGAATGCTGTTTTATTTTTATGTTTATGATGTCTTTTCTTGTAGGCAGAGCTCTACTATTTAAAAAATCAATATTCAGAGAGGTAACAGCCTGATGACTTTACCTGCTCCATACTGACTAATCTGGAAGAAAATTTTTCTTGTGATCTTCTTTTGTGCTGTAAGTAGTAAGAAGCCCCAACTTTTATACAAATATACAGCTTACAAAG
Source organism: Lynx canadensis (assembly GCF_007474595.2). Classification (NCBI taxonomy): domain Eukaryota; kingdom Metazoa; phylum Chordata; class Mammalia; order Carnivora; family Felidae; genus Lynx; species Lynx canadensis. The sequence continues at coordinate 114,685,799 of NC_044321.2, read as the reverse complement.
CAGAAATGTTCCACATCAGCATTCTAATGATATTTTTATATTTAAGTTAATTTACGATTCACCTTAGTACATAAATTGCTCTGAGGACTATCACCTCCACACTTCTCTATTTAAGTTGATTGGTCTGATATAGGCACCACATTATCTGGGAAGAACTTTGAACACATTGACAACACATATTAATGAAACTTACGGAAAAGAAATGCCGTGTCCACTAGAATAGAAGTTCCATAATGGCAAGGACCTTCTCTCGTTGATTTCTCTATCCTCATTGTCTACGATACTGCAGTAGAGTAGAGGTTCAACAATTAGGTTTGTAAACAATGAATTGATCCTGTAAGAGTTTAATATTTCTATAAAGAAGGAAGGGAGGTACTTCATGCAAGAGTTGGTCTGCGAGTCTAGTACAGTAAAACCTTGGTTTGCGAGTATGATTTGTTCCAGAAACGTACTTGTAATCCAAAGCACTTGTATATCAAAGGGAATTTCCCCATAAGAAATAATGGAAACTCAAATGATTCACTTCACGACCCAAAAATATTCATATAAAAATGATGATAACACTGTAATATAATAAAAACTAATAAAGAAAATACAAAGACGAAGGAAACTAAACAAATTAACCTGCACTTGCTTTTGAAAACCTTTGTGGCTGGTGTGAGGGAGACAAGAGAAAAGAAGGGTTATTGTGTAGGACGACTTTATCACTAATGGAATCACTGTTATCTATGGAATCTTTTTTCTTTTCATGCAACTTTAATAAGGAACCTGTCCAATAACACTTGCTTTTGCCTTGTTTGGAGGATTTCCTGGAAATGTGACACTGCATTGACGATCCCCCACAATCTTGCAGTAAGAGAGAGAGAGAGAGAGGGAGAGGGAGGGAGAGAGACCATTGGCTCAGTTGTAATTGTGTGACATTCAGGGTCATATACTACTTGTATTGTAAGACATCGCTCGTTTATCAAGTTAAAAATTTATTAGAAATGTTTGCTCATCTTGGCACAAAAACAGACACTCAGATCAGTGGAACAGAACAAAGAACCCAGAAATGGACCCACAAACATTTGGCCAACTAATCTTTCACAAACCAGAAAAGAATATCCAATGGAATAAAGACAGTCTCTTCAGCAAGTGGTGCTGGGAAAACTGGACAGTGACATGCAGAAAAATGAACCTGGACCACTTTCTTACACCAGACACAAAAATAAGCTCAAAATGGATGAAAGACCTAAATGTAAGACAGGAAGCCATCAAAACCCTCGAGGAGAAAGCAGGCAAAAACCTCTTTGACCTTGGCCGCAGCAACTTCTTACTCAATACGTCTCCAGAGGCAAGGGTAACCAAAATCAAAAATGAACTACTGGGACCTCATCAAAATAAAAAGCTTCTGCACAGCGAAGGAAACAATCAGCAAAACTAAAAGGCAACTGACAGAATGGGAGAAGATATTTACAAACGACGTATCAGATAAAGGGTTAGTATCCAAAATCTCTAAAGAACTTCTCAAACTCAACACCCAAAAAACAAATAATCCAGTGAAGAAATGGGCAAAAGACATGAACAGACATTTCTCCAAAGAAGACATCCAGATGGCCAACCGACACATGAAAAAATGCTCCACATCACTCATCACCAGGGAAATACAAATCAAAACCACAGTGAGATACCACCTCACCCCTGTCAGAATGGCTCACATGAACAACTCAGGCAACAACAGACGTTGGTGAGGATGCGGAGAAAGAGGATCTCTTTTGCACTGCTGGTGGGAATGCAAGCTGGTGCAGCCACTGTGGAAAACAGTGTGGAGGTTCCTCAAAAAATTAAAAATAGAACTACCCTACGACCCAGCAATTGCACTACTAGGTATTTATCCAATGCTGTTTTGAAGGGACACATGCACCCCCATGTTTATGGCAGCACTATCAACAATAGCCAAAGTATGGGAAGAGCCCAAATGTCCATGGATGGATGAATGGATAAAGAAGATGTGGTATATATATACAGTGGAGTACTACTCAGCAATCAAAAAGAATGAAATCTTGCCATTTGCAACTACATGGATGGAACTGGAGGGTATTATGCGAAGCGAAATTAGAGAAAGACAAATATCATGACTTCACTCCTATGAGGACTTTAAGAGACAAAACAGATGAACATAAGGGAAGGGAAACAAAAATAATATAAAAACAGGGAGGGGGACAAAAACGTAAGAGACTCTTAAATGTGGAGAACAAACTGAGGGTTCCTGGAGGGGTTGTGGGAGGGGGGATGGGCTAAATGGGTAAGGGGGCACTAAGGAATCTACTCCTGAAATCATTGTTGCACTAGATGCTAACTAACTTGGATGTAAATTAAAAAAAAAAAAAAAAAAAAAAAAGTTCTCAGTAATGACCAAGAAGGAAAAAAAAAAAAAAGAAATGTTTGCTTGTCTTGCACAACACTCACAGAACAAGTTACTCGCAATGCAAAGTTTTACTGTATTTGTATTTGTCACACTCCATTACATACCCTGTTTTACCATATCGATGAATTCTATCATTCCACGTAATTATTCTACTCAGTTGCCTGTGTATTGTCTCTCTCCTTCACTAGATTATAAAATTCCATGAGTAAAATTACCATGTCTTGGGTACTGCTAATAGTGTCTGGCATAAAGTAGATCTGATGAATGAGATAGTAAATTTTGATATAAATTTAGTACATCTATAGAGTGCAAGACGAAAAAAATCAGAAAGGTAAAAACACAAACAGAAAAAACCAATTTTTGGAATGATGAGACAAACCCTCTAGAAGGGTATTTGCATCTGTTCAGTATGTGAAGCCAGGTTATGGAACTCACTTTCTATAATGACGTGGAACCTGCTTATGGATCTTGAATATTGGTGGGAATGGAATATTTCCAGAGGATGCTGGTAAATCTTGGTTTTTGCAAAAGATTCTTTAAGGATTTTACGAGCCTTTCAGGTATTGAGATAACTTCATGGGATTGATATGTCGTAATACTGAGAGACAACTTAAATGAAATCAAGTATAATCTGATCGTTATTAGTATATTCATAGAGTTTTGCATTATTAGTAGTAATAGTCTCTAACGTATGGCGTGATCCAAAAATAATTGTCAAATGAATTAATAGATTGTTTTGGTTAGGTTTGCCGACCCTCTCGTTCCTCAAAGGCAGAATGGAAGCTCACAGACATTTCTACATGTCCATTATTCAGTTTCCATTTCAATTAAGAAGTGAGGTCATAGACTCTTGATCTCGGCTCAGGTCATGATCTCACGGTTTGTGAGATCGAGCCCCACATCGGGCTCTGCACTGACAGTGGGGAGCCTGCTTGGGATTCTCTGTCCCCCCTCTCTCCCTGCCCCTCCACCACTCATGCCCTCTTTCTCTCTCTCTCAAAATAAATAAATAAATATGTATGTTACCATAAGATTCTCTGTCCCCCCTCTCTCCCTGCCCCTCCACCACTCATGCCCTCTTTCTCTCTCTCTCAAAATAAATAAATAAATATGTATGTTACCATAAAGAATACATAGAATCACTTAAAGAAGAAAAAGAAGAAGTGAGGTCATAGAGATGTCAGGCGTGGGTTCTGGGTTAGGGTCTCAGAAGGGACTAAACACTTGGAGGAATTATCACAGTCTGCTAAACCAATGGTATTAGTTTACACAGAATTATGCAAGTCCTATGGGGCTGGAAAACATTTACCAAACTTACAAGACCCGGATAAATGAAGCAGAATGCCAACTTGAGAATTTATAAGAGAAGTGTATATTTGGTTCAAGAACTGCGGCCACTTATCTGCCCACAGGCTTCCCCGCTACACAAGGAAACAAACATATCCATATAATCGCAGTGTGGCGTTTAAGTAATGAAGAACTTAGTACAACAGTAATATTTGTTTTGTTTCTCTCTTTCACTCACCAGGTCCTGTCAATTTCACCTCTGGAGTGTATCTTGAATTATTTTTTCTTTCTTTTTCTATTTCACTTCCTTAATTCATCTTTTTTTTTTTCCCCCTGAAGGCAAGCAATGCCATTCGAACTGCTTTCTCTATCCCCCATGTCTTTCCTAACTTTGGTCTCATCCTTTTTAAATGCAGTCTCCACAACTAGATGATCCTTCTTCTCTTGTTTTCAGGTCAGTAGCAGCTTACTGCTGCCTCACCATGCCTGGGTCATTTACCTTGGGTTTGCCCCTGGATTCCATGCTGGGAATTAGTGACAGTCTCCCAATTCTCCATTTCTCTGGGATCCTTCCCCAGATTCCACACTGGGAACGGCTGGTCCCAGCTTTAGTGTTTCTTTCTTCTTTCTTTCTTTCTTTCTTTCTTTCTTTCTTTCTTTCTTTCTTTCTTTCTTTCTTTCTTTCCTTCTTTCTTTTTTTAAATTAGTCCACATTCACCATTCTTTGAGGCTGGCTGGTTCAATCCTGTCCTCACTCCCTGGTTCATTGGTTACTGCTGGTTTCCATGCTTCCATTTCCTCAGTTACTGTTGCTTTCTGTTTATGTGCACATTAAGGTGAAGACTGTTGCCAAAAGGGAATCGTGGAAGCCAAAGAGCTTAGGTGTTACTTTGGCTCTGAGAAACTCAAACACCCAACTAAAGAAATGGGATCCTTTAGATCCTAAGAGTTGAGCGTGCCACCTTTTGGCGACCTGCTTATTTTATGTAGAAGAATTGTAGTCCTGGAAGTTGCGGGTATCTAGCAAGATGGCAAAATTTTACCCAAAAGAACCCAGAATTACAATGGCCATTATGGGGAGCATTCCAATCAGACACGATCCCTCATTTAAGAAATTCACTTGAGGGGCGCCTGGGGGGCTCAGTCGGTGAAGCGTCCGACTTCAGCTCAGGTCATGATCGTGTGGTTCGTGAGTGTGAGCCTGGCTCTGGGCTGACAGCTGGAGCCCGGAGCCCGCTTCGGATTCCGTGTCTCCCTCTCTCTCTGCCCCTCCCCCACTTGCCCTCTCTGTGTCTCTCACTCTCTGAAAAATAAAGAAACATTAAAAAATTTTTAAACAAATTTTTAAAAAGAAATTCATTTGAAAGCAAGGGATCCCAAGTTGAACACAGAGAACGGGATGCCGACTTTAATTGGTATACAGAAGCTTGCAAAAGGCTTCAAGATTCCAAAATAGCTCCATTAAAAAGCTTGTTACCCAAGACCGATGAAAAATTAAAGACACAAGTCTGGTGTCTAAATGGGATGTCTCTCAATCAGGTGGGGGCCTCCAAACGTGGGGCGATGATTGGGTAGAAGCTGTGGCCTGGGAGGTGAAAGAAGTCACAAAAGGGGTTTATTGAATACACCTTGAGGGAGCTGTGAGCAGGACTGCAGAGGAGAGGCTGTGGTCTGCTAGGAGGCAGGGGGAGGGAAGGTAAGGGCTGTGGTGTCCTATGGAATTCTCCCTTTTTTGGTGACTGTGCCTAATTGTAAGTAGCCCATTGGTTGGTTTGGGCCCATGGATATTTTGAGGTGAGTCGCCCGATGGGCCTGTCTGTGTTCAGCCAGGTGCTCGCCGTGGGCCCCTTTCTATATCCCATCACTCAAGCCCATTTGCCTCCAAGTGGCCTCGACAAGAGGTACGGAAAACAGAGTACGGGGGCCTGCTATCACCCCCACTACCGCCCTTCCTTTTGCCCCCCAGTACTCACTTTTCACTGATTTTCTGTCCGAACTGCCTTTCCACTCTGAAGAGACTAGTAGTTACTGTTCAAAATCAAACTCCCTGAGGTTGCAGACAAACCCGCTCAGGCGTCCTTCACCCCTGGCTCGAAGGCTGAACTAAGGGTTGTAAGTTAAAGAATTTACGAAGCCCAGGGAGGAATCCCAAAAGTTGTTTTTGAAAGACTTCAGAATCCAGGGTGGCAGATTTGGACCTGAGGAAGCCCCAAAATGGATGCAGGAAGCCAGATGGTAAACCCCACCCCGAGGATGATATTTGGGGTCCTCTACCAGAAGCGGCTCTCAAAATAGCAACCGAACTTAGTTCTTTAGAAGTAAACCCTGCATCCTGCATGGGGCTTGAACTCATGACCCTGAGATCTAGAGTCGTATCCTGAACCAACTGAGCCAGCCAGGCGCCCCTGCACCTGAACTTCTACAAGCCTTGCCTAGAATCTTCCCTGCCTGTACTGATGGGTCTATTATTCAGACATTCAACAAAAGAAAAATGAATCCGTGGCAGTCCTTAAAGCCTGCTTGGAGGCTCTCTTCTTAGGGTGTTCGGAATCCAATACAATAAATAAGGTTACCCAGCCTGTTCTAGCTGCTCTCTCTGTAAAAGGATTATCTCCTGAGATGAGTGGATTGATAAAAAAAAAAAAAAAAAAAAAAAAAAAAAAAAAAGGCAGAAAATAGGATGGGAGGCTACTGCTTTAGTGACTATAGCTGAGCATTTTGAAGGGACCCTGGGGCAAGATGGCAAACATTATCAAAACACTGGCCCAGAAATCGATGTCTCAATTGTAATCAACTAGGACACTGGAAAAGACATCATCCTCAAAGTTCCTATGCAAATTCTTCTCAAGTAGATATCTACCGCTAGAGGAGGGCCTCCACAGGGGCCCCTCCCACAACCAACCGGACTCCAACGTGTTTTCCAGTAAACTATTACCAGTAATTCCCTTAAATGGTCAAGGGGAAGCTAACATGAAAATTAATGGGTTTATTCAATACTGCCAGAAATATTTACTGTTCGTCCTGGCTGAAACCTTAACAAGATGTTTGAAATGATCTAATAACTCCATGATAAAAAATTTGACCAAATTGGAAGGTGATATTCAGAGCCCGATAGAAATGTTTTTAAGGCTTTCTCCCCTAAGCTGATCATTCAGGCTGCGATTGAGTTCTTTGTGGAATTGGAAATGACTCTTTATCCTGCAAATCTCTGTAGGCCCAGAGGTGTGGCTCTAGAAGTTCGAAGTTCACCTGCCCCCCCCCCTTTTTTTTTGCCAAGCCCCCAAACGTTGCCTGTTCCTTTTAAGAGGCTTGAAAAGATCAGGGGGCTGCCTGGGGGCTCAGTTGGTTAAGCGCTGGACTCTTGATTTTGGCTGAGGTCTTGATCGTCAGTTCGAACCCCGAGTAGGGCTCTGGGCTGAAAGCACTCAGCCTGTTTGGGATTCCCTCTCTGCCCCTCCTGAACTTAGGCGCGAGCTCTCTCTCTCTTTCTTTCTCAAAATAAATAAGCTTAAAAAAGAAAAGAGTCTTGAAAAGATCAGGACTTTGGAAACAGAGTTGTCTAGCACCAAATCTGTGCCTGTGTGATGTAAACTTTCTATCCTCTTCTCTAGGACCTAATTGCCATTCTTAGAATGGAAACTTTAAGGAGAAGTTTCTCATCAGAAGAAAAAAAAAAGAGAGGGAGGTATTTGGAAACTGGGCCTATAGTGTCCTCTCCACAAATATTAGAAGTGTAGTCCCCGGTCCCCTTATCCATAGTTTCAGTTTCCCAGGGGCAACCGACATCCACAAGCTGATGGTCTTCCTCCTGGCACATTGTCAGGTCAGTAGTCTTGTCGCTGAACCATTCACCTTACTTTGTCTCATCACGTAGCCATTTTGTCCTCTGACGTCATCACAAGAAGGTACTTTGAGAGACCACATTCACATAACTTTTACTACAGTCTATTGTAACCATCGTTCTAGTTAATTATTGCTGTTGTTCATCTCTTCTCGCGCCTGATTTATAAATTAAACTATCGTCGCTCGGTATGTATGTATAGGAAATAACATAGTCTATTTTGCACCAAAGACGTCTTCAAGAATTCTTTCTTGGTCGTCGGCTCTGGGGCCCTACGAACCCCCATCACCCCAAAACTTCATCAGTCACACCTCTCAGGCTACAGTCTGATCAAAAGAGGGTAATTGTTAAAAAAAAAATAATAAACAAAAAGCCCCAAATGATGAGGCATTTGCTCCCCCCAACCCCCCCCAGCAAACTGAGACTTAATTACAGTTTCCACCTCTCCCAGGAAAGTGGCCTTTTAACAGTGGATCTGAAATTTCCTGATCAGCCCTAGTGAGGTCATCCATAGGATAAAATCCCTGCCTTTCCCTCCTTTCTCAAAGGAAGATGAAGCCATCTTTTCTTTTGTTTTGCTAATGACTTCCTTGCCCATCCCTCCTGCTCTAACAACCTTCCATTTTGTACAACCCCTCTGGGCCTTTCTCTACTTGCTAGGTGGGATGCTGCCTTATTCGTGAATAATTTAATAACTTCAAAGGTCCTTCTGGCTGGACTAAGAATCAAGTTGACATGAGACAGATTCACAGGAGAAAATCAGATTTAATAGGCATACGTACGGGCAATCCACATAGACATGGAAATTCCAAACACAGGCAAAAATTAGGTGTCTATGTCATTCTGAACTAGGGAGAAGCGGGTAGGGGTCTGTGATTTCAGAGGAAAGGAATGCACTTTAGGGGCCATAAGAACAGTAGATATTTGCCCTGCCATACAGATGTGCCACTCAGATCAAATATATCTGTGTCAATAATCCTTATTCTGGGAGATGTGAAATGTTGGGGTTCGGCCAAGAAAGAATTCTTGAGGCATCTTCGGGCCCGTGGGCGGAAAGAGCCGCACTGGGATTGTGAGGAGTGAGTGATTACATACTTTCAAGTTGAGAGGGGATTAGGGATAGTAAGTCTCTAAGGAGTTTAGAAGCAAGGTTTCCCGGACCTTGAGGGGCTAGCTGTAGTTAGGTCATTTATTGCCGTCTAGTAAACCCTCTGTCATGAGACCCTTCGGATGTGTATCAGTGGTCCCTATGCTTGGAGGATGATTGCTAACACATATCTTGGGTTGGGGGCAGCGGTGGGAGAGGTGGTGGTGGTGGTAAGAGATAAAGGAAGTTTCCAAAGGTGTTTTTACGGATCCTAGAGGTCAGGCTAATGTTAAGCCAAGGTCACCTTCTGCCTCTAGCAAAGTGTTAACACGGAGGCAGTTAGATTCCTGGAGGAAGGTCACTCACACTGTCTCAAGGACTTGTCAATGGGCTGTAAGTTCCAAAGGAGTTTAATTATTTTTTCCTTGGCCTTTGCTCTCCACCTCAGGAAAGACCCCCACTAGAGGGAAAAAACAACCTTAGCTTGAAGACAGCTAGGCCTCCTGGATCCGGTAAGCCTTCTTTAGCATATGAAAGTCGTTTTAGAAATTTCTGCTCGTCTTTACCTCCCCCAGCTCCCAAGGATATAATCAGTTGCTCTTCACAATTGCAGTGCAGGTGTTTCTGCCCTTGGGTCCTTTCCCCATGCTTTAATAAAACCACCTTTTTGCACCGAAGATGTCTCAAGCATTCCTTCTTGGCCGTTGGCTCCGGACCCATTTCCCACGTCAGTTAAGGGAATGACAAAAATTTATCCTGAAGCCCCAGGGCCTCGAGTCCTTTCAGCTCAAAATAATAACCCGCATGTCAAAGTAGCACATTCTTGGGGGTCGCGTCCTGAACCCCTTCAGCAGTCTGTTGGCATTTATTTTGATTGCTGGCTGACGAGACTTAGTTCCATGATCCTAGCTTGTGCTTGCTGTTCGATTTGCAAAGTGCTTTTTATTATTTCTCTTTCCTTCTTTTTATATCTGGATGGCTTGAGAATTTCTCAAATTTTATTTTTTCTCTACTGTTGCAACTTCGGAAATGATACAGTCTACACACACACACACACACACACACATGCTTTCAGCAATTGCCCTGAATGTGTTAATATCAAGGCGGTGCCTGGGTGGCTCAGTCTGATGAGCATCTGACTCTTGATTTCGGCTGAGGTCATGTTCCCAGGGTCATGGGATCGAGCCCAGTATTGGGCTATCCATGCTGAGTATCCACGCTTAGCAAGGAGCCTGCTCCCCCACCCCCCGCCGCCCTTCTCCCCAGCTTGTACGCTCTCTCAAAGAAAAAAATGTATATATAAATATTAATAATTAAATTCTAAAGCAGATCAACATTTCTACTTTATTCTGATAAAAGTAAAAGGACTTTAGAACGCTATAAACACAAGCTTCCCTTCCTGTCTTTTGAATTTTTTCTGATGCTTATTTCTTTTCCATTTTATTGTCTTCTAATACTTTAATTCTACATTTTGATTCCTCCAATTAAACATAATTGTTATTGTTTTAGGCAGTCAGTGTTGGTTGAAATTTACCAACGTATTTACTGGCTTCTTTGCTCAATTAATTGTTTTTTCCACTTGAGTTTCTTTCCTCCTTCCCCACCTTCCACTGGAAATATCAAATGCTATTTTGGTGGTTTAAAAATTACACATTTCCATTTGAAAATCTTCCACCATTTTGGTGGGTACTCCAAACTTAATTAAGATGCATACTTGTAATTTTTCCCTCATAAGTTCCTTTTTCTAAGATTTACGAAAGTTTGTTTTTATTTTTTATATTCTAGTACAGTTAACATACAGTATAAGATCTCCCCTTAAGGTTCTTTTTTTTTTTTTTTAACGTTTATTTATTTTTGAGACAGAGAGAGACAGAGCATGAACGGGGGAGGGTCAGAGAGAGGGAGACACAGAATCTGAAACGGGCTCCAGGCTCTGAGCTGTCAGCACAGAGCCCGACGCGGGGCTCGAACTCACGGACCGCGAGATCATGACCTGAGCCGAAGTCGGCCGGCTGCTTAACCGACTGAGCCATCCGGGCACCCCTCCCCTTAAGGTTTTTAACCTTATCAATAGTTGTATTTGCTGCCAGCCTTGGCATGCCCTTGCCTTCCTCTAAGGCCAGCATGACAGGGGCTCAGTATTTGTTGGAATCCTGTTTAAGCAGTAGAAATAATATTTGCATAATATGTTTGATAGTGCTTGGCAAATTAACTCAGTACAGTTTGGAATGAAGCAGCACAGGGAAAAGGATAATTTGCCAAATACTTACTTGGAATTCTGGTGTCCTTGTGTCCCAGGCCAGGCATTTTGGTGACCCTGTCTTCCAATGACACGCAGTATAACCTGTACTCAGTGGCCTTATCCACATGGTACAATTGTCAGCATTTGGACTGTACTGAATTGGATGGAAAATGGTAAAGGAAACCAAAAGAGGGAAGCCCATCATGATTCTACACACCAGTGGGTCTAACTGGCCGGGGAGGGGGCGGGGGTGGGGGTGGTGAACCTAGTTCGGAACTGAATCAGTATGCTTTGCTCCTATAATGAAATCCAACTGAATAGTTCTTAGAAAATTATTGAAAAGACTGGATTAAATAGTATTGGTGGAGAATAGAAAAGCTCCCTGTGACAAGATCGCAATCAAAAGGAAATTGGGATCGTCGGCTTATTGAATGCTGAGGAATCTGGGCTGAGAGCCAAGGATATCAGGATTCTTCCTCTTGCTTTCTCTCAGCTCCCTAGATTTTCACATCTTCGGTTTTTAATAATCAATAATGTCCGCCTCATATCCATGCCACAGAGCAATGAGTATCAGTAAGCCCTATTCAGCTACCCAGAGGACTTTCTGAGCCCTGAAGGACTGATTTCCGCCCCTCCTCGCCTCCGTAATCCTTTGTTCAGTGCGGCCTCACCCCCAGTCTGGATTCCCCATTGCCCAGCAGCAAGGGAACTGCCAAAGCAACCCACCTCTCCCTGGGGACGCTGGGTACCCTCTCACCTAGGGGCATGCAAGGGCCATCACCGTGCCCGTCCCTCATTTCAGTGTTCAGAGGACTACCCTCTCCCATTTTCCTTCGGCCTCGGGGCTCCCTTTGATGCCACAGCAACAGGACCTATGACCCCACAGGGTTTTCTTAAACTTCCAGAAAAAAGCATGAGTACTTGCCATTTGTAGGCGCAGCTGTCTAATGCTGTCCTCGTAGGGAAAACACTTCAGATGCTTTGGGTCACCCTCATGTTTTGTGCTTACTGTACCTCTTTTTCTCTATTTCTTCTATTCATTTACTTATATTCTTTCTTTGTCTCTTCTATCTGTCATCTATCTGTCTAATCTATCGATTCTTTTCCCTTGCCTTCTTTTCTTTCATTCTTCTTTCTCCTTTTCTCTCTTTGCTTCAGTCTTTTTTGTTCCATATATTAATTTTCTTCCCAATAACAAATAATAAAATCTTCACGTTCATTGCTGTTTCAGTTGTGTTCAGCAAGCATGTTAGCAAACCTTCATGTAGGCAACATACGTTCGTCATCATCAATCTTAATTTGTGTATGTGGAAAATCAAGCTCAGAAAGGCTACGGAACTTACCAAAGGCCCAGATTCATCACCAAACCCAGGCATAAGCAACGGCAGAGACCTTGATCCCAAGGCTGAGAGGTCTACTCCTGATCTCTGTCTCTACAACGGTATACTATTTTGCCATGCAGGCGATACTTTAAGAACCAACTGGTGGTAGACATTTTTCATGTCAGCATGTCAACTATAGTTTGTAGTAATGTTTGTAAGATTTTCTACAGATGGCCCCATTATTTTAGATATCTTACGCCCAACTGTTTGAAACATAATGAGGAAGCCGACGTCAGCAAATGCATATATGAAAATTTTTTTTTTTTTATTATTACATGTCTGTCAACTACTACAAATTATTCATTGTGCTGCTTAAAGTTTCATTGAGGTTGAAAATTGAGTTTGGACGTCACAATCATTATGCTACTTAGAAATAGTAGTTGAGGCCGTTCTGCCGTATGCTTACATGTCATTTTCCATCTAAGGGCATAGTTTTGCAGAAAACTCAGCACACACTGACTGTAAGACATTCGCAGTCAGATTGAGCTTGCTTCCATGTTGGCACCTCTAGGGTTACATTATTAAAAACAAATTTTGTGATGATAGGATCCATTCTAGAATTTTCCTTCTCCCCCATCTACCATATCATGTCCGATAGCTTTTAATTTTTTTTTTAAAGTTTATTTCTTTTTGAGAGCGAGCGAGCGAGCAGGGGAGGGATAGAGAGAGAGAGGGAGAGAGGGAATCCCAAGCAGGCTCTGCACTATCAGCATAGAGCCTGATGCAGGGCTCGAACTCACGAAACAATGAGATCATGACCCTAGCCGAAACCAAGAGTTGGACACTTAACCCACTGAGACACCCAAGTGCCTCTGGCTTTTAATTTCTGTCTCTCCAGTTCATCCTCCCTCTGCATCCTGTCTGCTGTTACCCCATCCTGGGCCTCATTGTCTCTCTCTGGGACTACCAAAACAGTCACCTAACTGGTCTCCTGGTTTCTAGGATTGTACCCCTCCAGTGTGATCTCCACATGCTAACCTGAAGACTTTTTGAAAACTAGAGCTGATCTAGTCTGCCTTTTGCTTAAAAGCAATCAAGTTTTCATAACAATCCCCCAAAAAATAAACCCAAGGTCCTGAGCATGACATACAAGGCTCTTAAGATATGTCCCAGACTTTCATATGTTTCAGCCCTTCTGTATACCACCTGTACGGAATGCCATTATCAGCTCTTCTCCCTGAGAGACTCCTAGAGTTTAAGTATCTTCTTTTTGACATATTCCCTGGTATTTCCAAGTTGAGTTGACCACTTGTTATACTTTGTCTATCCCATAATTTACAGTTAGCTATTCTAGTAAACACTACTCAGTACCATTTATTGATCACCAGTGGACTGTGAGCTCCTCGGAAGCAAATTGGCTTATTGGCCCCTTTACCTAGAACCAAGCACAGAATCTTGGGTATCCGTTAACTATTACTAATGCTTATCGAATTGAAAGAAAAAGGGAGTCTAACACAGAATTTAGAATAAAATGTGAGCTGACCTTAGTGAAACCAATGAAAATGTCGCCCCAAACCACTAACGCTCTCTTACATCTCCCCGTTCTCTCTTCCTCTTTATCATCCCTGCCACTTGCCCAATTTCAATTCTCATCATCTCTCACTTGGGTTCTTAAAGCCAAGTTGAGTGCCTAGATGACAATTGGTGATCGGAGTTCGTTGCATGTTAAATGGGCACAAAGTATTTTCAATATATACTATAACATGGTGAGATTACAGGTGAAGTCAATATATAAATACAGGTTATATAAATCTATATAAATATGGTATATACCATCTAGATATGCCAACTATATGTTACATATATCAAACTCTTGTGAGAAATCCACTTTGTTGTACAGAGTAAAATTAATCCTGAAATATTCTGAAGTATAGCATATACCTTCCAATATAGCTCAAATTCTGAAGTATAGCATATACCTTCCAATATAGCTCAAATTCAGGCTTGTTATTAATTTTATATAAATCATTTTATCTCACCTACACCATATCCTGTAGACAAAGTACTATCTCAGCAATCCAAGGAAGTGGTTGCTGCAGGACATTAGATAGAATAAAAGTTGCATTTGTAAATGGACATTTTAATCATGGACACCTGGCATACACTAAAACATTTCTCCCCTTTTCTCTTAAACCTTGTACAAGATGATTAATGCTATCAAATGAAATTTTAATCATTGGTTTACCAACTGATATTTGTCAAGAAATTCGTTAGGGTAGATACTCAGGTAGGTTTTGTGCTATAACAGAAATGAAACTACATTGGCCTCTGCCACCTTAGAATCTATAGTCTAGGGTTGCCTCGGTGGCTCTGTCAGTCGAGCATCACTTCGGCTCAGGTCATGATCTCACGGTTCATGGGTTCGAGCCCCACATGGGGCTCTCTGCTGTCAGCGCAGAGCCCGCTTTGGATCCTCTGTCCCCCTCTCTCTCTGCCCCTTTCCTGCTCACGCTCTCTCTCTTTCAAAATAAATAAATAAACTTAAAAAAAAAAGGCATTAAAAAAAAAACCTGTGGTCTGGAGTGTAGGCTAACAGTAAATAAACTGTTCAATAACAAATTATGAAAAATTTTATGATGGAGAAGGTCAGAGGGTTATGGATGTATGTAACATCTCTGAACCTGAGTTTTCTCAGCTATAAATATTTAGAGTACTTTTGAAATAATAACAATTGTAATAATACCAATTGCTATTTATAGAACTCCCTTCTAGCTTTCTGTTTACTGTTCACAAATATTTTCATATCATTAATATATTTATTCTTTCAACAGATATTTTTTGAATTTCTACTCCACATCAGGGACTCTGCTAAGAACAGTGAATATAATGGTAAAGCCTCACTTCACATATTAATTAAATAATCATATGAGTATGAGGAGTGTTACAGAGAAGATATTCCCTGCCATCACAGAATATGAGGTGTTTTAAAGGATAATATTGAGTAAAAAGGGCAATCACAAAATAATGTGATAATTTAACATTAGTGACTTTCATAATGAAAGGTTTAAAAATACTTCCTGGGACACCTGGGTGGCTCAGTCGGTTGAAAGTCCCAATCTTGGTTTTGGCTCAGGTCATGGTTTCGTGACTTGGGGGGTCGGGTCCCCCCGTAGGGCTCTGCGCTGACAGCCCAGAGCCTATGTGGGACTTTCTCTCTCCCCTTCTCTCTTTCCCTCCCCTGCTAGTGCTCTCTGTCTCTCAAGATAAATAAACTTAAAAACAACTGATTTTAAAAATAAGTAAAAAAAAAAAATACTTGCTAATAAGAATAAGTTTTTCCTTTCATTATTTATTATGTAAGCACTGCATGATTCCCTGAAAATCCTGTATGTTCTAAAAATCCCTTTCCCAATTAAAAGTTCCATTGCAGCTGCTTACATAACTCAGGTAGCTATCTGATGGAAAGTGGTTCGATCAGATTAATTTAGACTATGGTATGAACACATCAATTTTCAGCACTTCCAGAGATAATTGTATAATAAAATCATTAATTTATACTTTCTTACCGCACATCTAGTGGTGACCGGTGTGGCTAAGAACATTTTAGGAGTCAGGAGAATCCCTAAGAACCCCCGAATTATGCCCAGAAGATAATCACCTTTTCTGCCTGCACAGGAGGGCAGTGCTTTAAAAGGAGGGAAATCAATGCCAACAAAATTCACATTATATATTTAGTTTTAGGTACATTTTTCCATTGTATCCTAGGTTCACCCCCAACTCCATGTCTACCATTATAGTCCTGCCCAATCAGAAATGATGACTGTGAAGAACATTGGAAGATCCACAAAGGGCAATCACATTGAAACATTTCAAGATCCACAAAGAAAAATGCAATTTGTAATCCCTAGGTGCTATTCAACTGCTTTGGAACAAGTTCAACAACAGTGGCTGAAATATTACTGGGTTTTAGAGTAACTCTCAGCTAACCAAAAAAAATTAAAGCCAAACACCTGATTCCCCACACAGCCTAGATAATTGGGGCTTTATGCTACATTAACATAAACATTATAAGCATTATTTCCCTCATCTGTTTCCTTGTTCTAAAACCCCCGGCAAAAGTCTTTGTGGTAGCTCTCAGAAATGTTTCTTGAATTTTATCCCATCTCAATGGCTCTTATCTAAATTGTCTTGGCTGATATTGTTGTCTTAAATGGTGATATTGTGTCCCACGCATTTTTGTCATTTCAATTGTGGCCTGGTCTTTTTGTGTATTGAGTTTAAAAAGTTAAACTCTCCACATCATATCAGAGCTGATAATATCAGGTTGGCAATTAAAATACTGGCATTCTTTCACATTAAATGTAATTTGTCCATTTGGGACTGTTTTGAAAACCTCAACGCGGGATGAATAAGATTTCCGTTGCTATGAAAGAGCAGTGTTCGATAAGTTAACAATTTAGGATGCCTCGCATTTTATCAGTAAATCTGGTCAGCTGCGTCTGCCAAGGAGATAGCACTTCGTGTTCTTTTCCCCTAGTACAGACTGAAGAGCTGTTTTTACCTTCAAAGGCAAAAATTGGACCAAACATTGTAAGAATCAAGTGAGAAATGTTCTTTAATTTTAGCACAGACTGAGAATTATTGTCCTGGAGGATGAAAATGGTGGTTTTCAGTTTGACATCTTTCAATTCTGTCTTGGCGTGCTTTCTTAATACTTAATAATGACGGCACAATTGTGGATATTATTTTTTTTAAGATTTTATTTTCGTAAGTAATCTCTACACTCAATGTGGGGCTCGAACCTACAACCCCAGAATCAAGAGTCTCATGCTTTACCAACTGAGCCAGCCAGACACCCCTTTTGTGGATTTTTTTTAATCTTTAAAAAAATTTTTTAATGTTTATTTAATTTTGAGAGAGAGAGAGAGAGAGAGAGAGAGACAGAGGGTGAGTGGGGGAGGGGCAGGGAGTAGGAGACACAGAAACCAAAGCAGGCTCCAGGCTCTGAGCTGTCAGCACAGAGCCTGACATGGGGCTCGATCTCACGAACCACGAGATCATGACCTGAGCCAAAGTCAACAGCTTAACTGACTGAGCCACCCAGGCTCCCCCTTTTGTGGATATTATTAATGTTAGTAAGTACCTAAAGAATTTGATAGAGTTACTTTATGGAGCTTAAAGGTTTTGAGTATTTTAGGCAGCTCTTCATATCAGTTTAAAAATCTGGAAGCCTAACATATAAAAGTTATTTTTTCTAGGTCAAAGCAAATTATTTTAATAAGTTCTTTTTAAAGTATATATAGTACGCTATGTGTACTCCCCAGCTATTGATACAATAATAAAAATTACACTAACGGTCTACTTTTCTGATTTTTAATGTCTTTGATGCTATGTGAACATTTTTGGAAACTGGAAAAGGTTATAAAGATGAATATTATTAATGCCATTATTACTATTAGCCAAAGTATTCATATGCAATATACCCTTTTTCAGCTTGATATGTTTTAATCCTGAAAGTAATATCTTCCTCTTGCTCTCTGATATGCATGGATATAATTAGCCAAAAAAAAAAAAAAAGTGTCCAATACTTATTCTTGCAAGGTACTGCAGGTAAAACAGATTAATCAGACATAGGCCCTGCCCTCAGGAAGCTCATAGGAAAGCAGTGTAGTGCCGTGGACTCAAACAGACGTGGAATTTGAATTTAGATCCCATTAATTGTTAGATGAGTGACCTTGGACAGTTAACATCTAAGATGAGCTTGTCTGCTTCTCTGTAAAATTGTAATAATATTTCCTTTCTGAGAGACTTATTGTGATAATCTGACCATGGATGTGAAGCCCACCCCCTCCTACACAATACATGCTCAGTCACTAAGAGATGTTGTTGTCGTTGTTGTTGTTTGACCTCTCTCCCTCCTCTTCCACTTCCCTCTCTTCCTCCTCTTTTTCTTCTGCAAGTGGGGAGACAGGGATGCCAGAGAAAGAAGGGGAAATGGGACGGAGGTGACTTATCAAAATTGTGTAGACTTGAACACATGATCACGGAAGGAAGGACGTTCCAGATGTAAGGAACGTTGTGCAAAAACGCCTAGCGTCACTGACTCCAATTTCACTCAGAAAGCCAGTGTGAGTTCCATCTATCAAACCAAATATCATGTCAGCGGCAGTAATTCTTCTGTGTTCGTTGGGGGAGAGGTTTGAGGGAATATTTCGGTTGTCTTTTGACTCTCTGTTGAGCACAACCAGTTACTTAAGTCAAAGAACTCCATTTCACCAGCCATCAATTCACTTTCTGGGAAAGACGGTCTCCGTACCTGCCAGGAACTGAGGTCAGAGCTAAAAGAATGATCAGCCAGATTTTGCTGTCCTCTACTTCTGGGATAATGTATAAGTTTTCAAACATCCATCACCGATGCCATGTTCTGTCTTCAAACATATTCTAGAGTATAGATTATGTAATGGTATCTCTACGTATCAGTGCTAATGTAGAAGTTATCTGCATTCCATCCCTGTTCTGATCTTGAGAACACTAAAAGGGATTTTATGGTTGATGTAACTATTTCTTTGAAGAATGAAATTCACTTGGCCCTGGGGCCTTGCCAACATCAAAGAGCTTGGTCCAAATGGTTACTTCAGTGTGACCAATATATGATTCATTTGTTTTCACCATCCTCCCTCCTGATTTGCCCCAATTGCTGAAATGGTGTGTGCGTGTCCCTTCATAAATTCATGAGCTTTCTTTGTAATATATTCTATCAGCAGGCCCTAGTTAAACTATTAGCTTCAAAGGTCTATAGAAGTGCATGAAATATAACATAAAATATTTAATAATGGTGATAAACTGCAAAATGGTGATTGCAAAATTGAGGCCATGCATCTCTGAAATAAAAAGAATATTATGACAGCGATACTCAAAATAATGCATGCTATTTTTAAAATAGGTAATGCAAAAAGGTGCTGAGGTGGAAAAAGTGTCCAATTAATTAGAAGATGAAACAAATATAGCCGAATACCTGCCTAGACCGCGAGTATACTTTCTTTCTCCTTAAGTCACACTTTTTCCGGAGGAATATATTTTCTCCTTAGATTCCCCTCCCCATCACATTTGCATTTGGATGTTTTCCTGACCTTCATCCACTCTTTAAAGAAGCAGGTAGTCCAATTATTTAATTCTTCATTGAGATTTGGAGTGAATTTCACTTCCGGATTCTGGATGGAGTGGAACGTTTGTGGTTTTTTTGTTTGTTTGTTTGCTTGTTTTTAAATTTTCCTCTTATAGAGGCTAAATTGCTGGATTTCTAAACTTTGAATCCAGCGTCAGTTTCTGGCCCAAAGAAAATAAGTAAACTTTAACCAAGTTTATACAAGTAGTAAGTGGCAGGGTTGGCATTTGCACCAGCCTCCCAACACTGGATTCCTTTAGTTAGTTAGTTGGGTAGTTAGCTAGCTAGTTGTTTAGTTTTTATTTAAATTCCGCTTAGCTAACATACAGTGTAATACTAGTTCCAAGTGTATAATTTAGTGATTCCGCACGTCGACACAACACCCAGTGCTCATCACAACAAGTGCCCTCCTGACTCCCTATCATCTATCCCCATGTCCCGCCGTACCCCCACCTCCCCTCTGGTAACCATCAGTGTGTTCTCTGTAGTTAAGAATCTGTTTCTTGGTTTCTTCCCCCCCCCCCTTTGCTCATTTGTTTTGCTTCACAAATTCCACGCATAAGTGAAATCATGTGGTATTCATCTTTCTCTCACTTTGGCTCTCTAGCTCCATGATTTGGCTGCCGTAAACATCGAGGTGCATGTATCCCTTTGAAGTAGGACTTTTGCATTTTTTTTTTGAGTAAATACCTAAAAATGCAATTGCTGGGTCGTAGGGTAGTTCTATTTTGCACTTTTTGAGGAATCTCCGTACTGTTTCCCAGACTGGCTGCCCAGTTGCATTCCCACCAACAGTGCGAGAGGGTTCCCCTTTCTCTGCATCCTCACCAACACCCGTTGTCTCTTGTGTTGTCGGTTTGAGCCATTCTGACAGGTGTGAGGTGATTTCTCGTTGTAATTTTGATTTGCATTTCCCCTGACGATCATTGATGTTGAGCATCTTTTCATGTGTTTGTTTGGCCATCTGGACGTCTTTTTTTGGAAAAATGCAAAGACTAGATACTTAACCAAGATGCCTCGCTGCCTCTCAGGATTAACTCTTTCCTCTAGCCATTTATTGATGAATAGACTGTTTCCTTTTTTTCGTTATCACAAACACGCATGTATATATGTCTGTGCGCACACGTAATATATGTTGTATTTGTTTGCCCTGGCTGCCAACACGAAATACAGACCTACTTCATTTATTGCACTTCGTAGATACTTAATTTTTTTACAAATTGAAGCTTTGGGACAAGCCTGCATCGAGCAAGTCCATTAACACGATTTTTCCAACAGCATTTACTCACTTTGTGTCTCACTGTCACCTCTTGATAATTCTCACAATATTTGAAACTTTTTCTGATTATTAATTTTGTCATGGTTGTCTGAGATCAGGGATTCTGCCTCACTGAAAGCCCAAATGATGGTTCACATTTTTTAGCATTCAAGTATTGTTCAATTAAGGTATGTACATTGTTTCTTCTGACAACACTATTGCATACTTAATAGACTATAGGACAGTGTCAACATAACTTTTATTTGCATTGGGAAATCAGACAATTCATTTGATTTGCATTATTGTGATACTGGCTTTATTGCAGTGGCCTAGATCTGAAACCGTAACATCTCCGAGGTATACTTGTACCACAGACTGGGCGACTTAAACACCAGAAATTTATTTTCTCACACTTTTGGAGGCTGGGAGTCGAAGGTCAGGGTGTGTCAGCCGATTTGCTTTCTCCCGAGGCCTTTTTCCTTGGCTTGCAGATGACTGCCTTCCCACAGCGTCCAAAATTCCTCTTCTTTTAAGGGCAACAGGTCACGTTGAATCAAGGCCCACCCTAATGGTCTCATTTTAACGTAATCGCCCTCTTTTAAGGTCCTGCCTCCAAAAACAGCCACATCCTGATGATATGGAGGTTGAGACTTCAGCATATGCATTTTGGGGGAAAACAATTCAGCCCATAAAGTTGCGATATACTGTGTTGTGGGTTTTTTGGGTTTTTTTAGGGGGGAGGTGGGGGAAGAGGGGAGACATTACCAGGTAGTGGAATTGGCGACTCTTTGGAAATCTACATCTTCAGTATTATTAGGTGTCGGCAAATGACTCTTTAGATTGTTTCTACCAATTTGTATGCCCGCCAGCAGTGTTAGAGAGTCGGCTTTATTCATTCCCTCTTGAAAACTTAGCACTGTCCTACTTTTTAATGTTTGCCATATTGATGGGCTTGAGATATATCATTTCTTCATTTTGTAGTTCCATGTATATTAACAAATATATGCCTATTTCCTAGTTCCTTGGTCTTTCAGGTTTCTTCTCCTGTGAATTGCCTGTTCTTGGTCATTAACTCTGCTTCTACCAGCTCATTTGACTTTTCATTATTGCTTCATATTAACTCTTTATATATTGAGGATCTTCAGTACTTTCGGTTACAGACCTCTTTCTCAGTCAGTGCTTATCAATGGACTTGGGTTATGATGTCTTTTGTCTCACAGAAAATTTCAATTTTGGTATCCAATCATCAGTCTTTTATTCTGACTTGTACCTTTTGTATCTTGTTTATAGATCTCTCCCTGCTCAGGTTCACAAGTACGATACTCTATGTCTTCTCTTACGTTTATTTATTAATTTGTCTTCTTTTCAAGTTTATCAAAATGAAGAGGTTGTGGTGTTATCTTTCAAATCTCATTTTGTGTCTCTACATCGATTGCAGATTGTTCCAGCATAAGTTGTTTTGTCATCCGTCTTTTCACAGCTCATTTCCAATGCCATATACCAAATGCTCATGTAACAGCTAACAACCGTTACGTATTTTATGTAGTAGCCATTGCATTTACATTATATCCTATAGTCCTCACAACACTCGCATGAGAAAAGGGTTATCATTTCCACTGTACAAATAAAGAAACTGAGGGAAAGAAAGAGCAAATATTTCCCACAATGGCACAAAACCAGTAAGTGGAGGAGCCAGGATTTGAACCCAAAAGCAGTAGTAGTATTCATTTGAATAATCACTATTTAATGACACGTCTTTTATATACGCAGTTAACAGTTTCTGGAGTTCATCTTCTTTTCCTTGGTTCATTTGATGATCCGTGTGACAAATCGTGCACTTTTAAAGATTTTCGCTCTTTTTTTTTTTTACAGATTTTATTTGTTATTAAATGTTTATTTATTTCTTTTGAAAGAGAGAGCGTACCAGTGCATGCAAGCAGGGGAGGGGCAGAGGGAGAGGGAGAGCGAGAATTCCCAGCAAGCTCTGCGCTGTTATCACAGTGTCCAGCATGGGGTCAACCTCAGGAACCATGAGATCATGACCTGAGCCAAAATCAAGAGTCGTCAAGAGTTGGACGCTTAACTGACAGGGCCACCAAGGTGCCCCTAAAGATTTTAAGTAATCTCTACACCCAGTGTGGGGCTCAAACTTACAGTCCCAAGATCAAGAGTCACATGCTGCACTGACTGAGGCAGCCAGGTGCTCCTGATTTTTGCTCTTTATGTCTTCCTATCTGTTAGGGCAAGCCTTCCAGTCTCATATATTATCTCCACAATTATGTCAATTATTCTTAGTATTTTACTGTTTTTAAACTCAGTTCTTAAGTTCCATTAAATCCCATCTGGAATTTTGATGCAAGAACATTATATCCAACATAATTTTCTAGGGAATTAACATCAGTGTGAGATATGGAGACTTTTATTAACAAACATGCTAAAATCCTTATTTTTTTTTTAATGTTTATTTTCAAGAGAGAGAGAGAGAGCATGAGCAGGGGAGGGATAGGGAGGGAGACAGAGCATCTGCATTGACAACAGGGAGCCCAATGAGGACCTTAAACTCACGAACCATGAGATCATGACCTGAGCTGGAGTTGGACACCTAACCAACTGAGCCACCCAGGTGCCCCTAAAATCCTTATTTTTAAGGTCAATTTTTTAGGATGCCTTTTTTGCTAAGACTTTATCGTTTGCAGCAGTTTTAGGTCTACAACCCAGAGACTTCCCATCTCCCCCCTGCCCCCACTTGTGCATAGCCTCCCCCATTACCAACATCACTCGCCAGAATAGTACATTTGTTTGTTTTAACCAAGGATGAACCTGCATTGACTCATCATAATCACTTCAAGTCTGTAGTTGACCTTAGGGTTCACTCTTAGTCTCGTACATTCCATGGGGCTTGCAAGGTCAAGTTTTATGTCCTTCACAAGAGTTGTACAATTTTCTCCATTAAAGTATTGCATATATTTTTCTACATTTAATCCTAAAGAGTGTATTTTTTTATTGTTGCTTCTTGAATGGGCAATTTTTAATGACAATTCATTAAATTCATTAATCACTAATTGGTAGTTGAGGTATATGGAAATATAATTGACTGTCTTCTTGCATACAGCAAATGTAATACATTTGTTATTAATTCTAATAATTTGTATACATTTATTCCTAGATTTTCTTATAGACACTCAAGTCATTTATAAATTACTACCATTTTCTTATGTCCTTTATAAGCATTATATCACATTTCTTTTTCTGGCCTTATTTAATGGACTATAATGTCCAAAACTGTAATGCATTGCAGTGATAATAGAAGGAATTCTTGACTTGATCCTGACTTGTAAATGGTAGCTTTTAAAGTTATAACACTAAATATGATGTTTGTTACAGCTTTCTCAAAGACACGATTTATTAAAGAAACTCTTACATTCCCAGTTCTCTAATAAGCTTATCATGAATAGGCAGTGAATTTTAAATTCTAGTAATTGATTTTCTTTTTTTTTTTTAACGTTTTATTTATTTTTGAGACAGAGAGAGAGCATGAATGGGGGAGGGGCAGAGAGAGAGGGAGACACAGAATCGGCAGCAGGCTTCAGGCTCTGAGCTATCAGCCCAGAGCCCGACGCGGGGCTCGAACTCACGGACTGCGAGATCGTGACCTGAGCTGAAGGCGGAGGCTTAACCGACTGAGCCACCCAGGCGCCCCTAGTAATTGATTTTCTAATATGAAACTATCCTCATGATGCTGGGTTAAACATTACTTTATTATGATTCATCATATATTTTATTCATTGATTTCAATTTATCAATTGAAATTGAAAATTGATTGAAATTGACTGGAATTGAAATTGAGGTTTATTATATACGTTCTAATTAATGAGATAGGCCTTTTAATTTTTATTTATTGGACTGGCCCTGTCAAGTGTTACTGTCGAAGTTATTCCAGATCCTTTTCTTCTCTTGGTTCTCTGAAAGAATTTTGTCAGATTAGAATTGTCTGTTTCTTGAACGTTTGTAAAAACAGAACTTTAAAGCTCCTTGAATCTTGTAATTATTTTGCAAGGGGTTATAGTACTTTTTGGTGGAGTATTTTAACTACAGATTAAATATATATATATATATACATATATATATACTTTTTTTTTTTTTTTAATTTATTCAGGGGCGCCTGGGTGGCTCAATCAGTTGAGTGTCCGACTTCAGCTCGGGTCACGATCTCACAGCTCGTGAGTTCGAGCTCTGCGTCGGGCTCTGTGCTGACAGCTCGGAGCCTGGAGCCCGCTTCGCATTCTGTGTCTCCCTCTCTCTCTGCCTCTAACCCACTCGCATTCTGTCTCTGTCTCTCTCAAAAATAAACATTAAAAAAAATTTTTTTTATTTATTCAGATTTTCTACTTTTTCTTATATTTGGTTGTTTATAGTTTCTAGAAGTGCAGGCTTTGTAACTTTTCAAATTTTTGGATTTTTTAAAAGTTTATTTATTTATTTACAAAGAGAGAGAGAGAGAGAGTGGGAGAGGGTCAGAGAGAGAGGGAGAGAGAGAATTCCAAGCAGGCTCTGCATTGTCAATGCAGAACCCAACACGGAGCTCAATCTCACAGACTGTGAGATCATGACCTGAGCTGAAACCAGGAGTCAGACACTTAGCCTCCCGAGCCACCCAGGAGCCCCTTGATGATTTTTATAATATTCTCGTGATAATATTCTAGCATATCTGCATTTGCTTCCACTTTTTTGGGCTAATGTTTATTTTTAATTTACTTTTTCTAGAAATGTCTTCTCTGAAGTTTTCCATTTTTTCTTTTAAATGGTAGAGTGAGTTTTGCTGGTGCTCTCTATGGTTTCTAATCTCATTCTTTAGTTCGTACTATGCATACTGTTCCTCCTTTCCACCTCATTTGTGTTTACTCTGTGGTTATTTCTCTTTTTCAGAACAGCACTTTTCTCAGTGTTTGTCCATTTCTTTAGGGAGAGAGAGAGAGCGAGCGAGCGAGCAGGCCAGCAGGAGAGAAGGGCAGAGGGAGAGAGAGAAAATATCTTAAGCAGGCTCCAGGCTCAGCGTGGAGCCCGATGCAAGGCTCGATCTCACAACCCTGGATCATGACCTGAGCTGAAATCAAGAGTGGGACGCTCAACCTACTGAGCCACCCAGGTGCCCCCTGAGTGGCTTTTCAATCTTTCTTTTTTCCTAAAATACAAATTATCACTCGGTGCAACTTTGCACTGAATCCTACGTGTTTTAATATGTCGTGATTTCATCATCCCTTAGGTCTAAGTATTTTATAATTTCCGTTTTCTTCCTGCTATCTTTATTATTCACATCTAATATTATCACATTGTGATAAAATGCAAAAACATGCTGTATCTGATGTAAATTCTCTGGGCATAATTGACCATCCCGGGTAGCCTGGAGTGTGCCAGTGTCCACAGTTGTTGGCCAAGGAGGCACTTTCTCTACTTCTTTAAGAACAAGTCTCTTTCTCTCTCTCTCTCTCGTTCATTCACTGCTAAATTGCATATTTACTAATTCCTAAAAGTTCATTTTTCGCCTACTGTTTTATATATTTTCCTTCGCCACAAATTTCTTCTAATGTCTGATTCTGCAGTGAGGTATGAATCATAAAGGTATCATTGTAAATGCTCTTTTCTCTAGGTTGATATGAAGATAGGTTTCTAGCTTCCTAGAAGGATTGTTAATTATCCCTCATTTATTCAATTATTTGGGCAGTAAATCATAACGCTCATTTCTCATCTGGGTGGGATGGGGGGTTATATGACACTTGTAAGTAATGAGACATAGCTAATTTACTTGAAATGCCAGTTTTTTATTAGTCTGCTAAATCAGTTTAAAAAGCAACAACAATTCAGTTCCCTGCCCCCCATAGCCATGTGCCAAACTCTGTTGGGTCCAGATTAAAATTCTCAAGCAGCTCTCACAGGTGGAAATACAATGGTACACAAATGATTCTAATATGGTAGAAGTAAGGGAAATGTCCTAAGGACAGTAACTGGGTCTGACTTGTTCGCTTCTATGTGCCTTTGCTTAATGTAGCACCTGCCATTGCAGTGGCTAGCCAGTTAATATCTGTTCAATGAATGGCTGGACCTCAAAGAATATTATTACTACCTTTAATTATATGCAAAATTTTGTATACAGACGATCTCGAAGACCACATGTTCCAATAGTGATATAATCATTACACAAAGAATCACGTACCCTCACGCAACATGTGATTTCACGTTGTCTAGAGGACTCGGTATTAAGCCAATCTTGGGCGTGGGTACGCCACGGGTCACCACATACAGACAATTCCATGCAATAGTTCAGCACACGTGTGCGCTCCCCAGATAGAAAGTGGAGTTCTGGACCACCTTGCGTAGAACTGGAGAGAGAAAGGGAAAAGTCCTCTGACCAAGGTCTAGCTCACAAGAGCCGTTTCTTTTACAGAGGCACACTGACATATGTTGTCACGGCAAGGTCAGTTGCATCTCTGGCCCCGTTCCTTAAAAGCCTTTAACAGATCTATAGGTCACAAGAGTCGCTTCTGCTTCAACACCTTGCCCCTACTCTGTTATACCTTTATTATCTCTTGCTTTCTACTTGGGCATTTACCATTGACAGTCAGTTATATATTTAAACTTCATTTTGATTATATTTTTCTAGGATCCCAATAATTTTTTTAAAATTTATTTTTTTAGTGAGAGAGAAAGTGAGCTGGGGAGAGGGGCGGGGGGAGAGAGAGAGAATCTTAAGCAGGCTCCATATTCAGCGCAGAGCCTGAGGTGGGGCTTGATCCCATTACCCCGGGATCATGACCTGAGCCGAAATCAAGAGTCGGACACTCTGGTACCTGGGTGGCTCAGTCGGTTGAGCGTCCGACTTCGGCTCAGGTCATGATCTCACAGTTCGTGAGTTCAAGCCCCACCTCAGGCTCGCTGCTGTCAGCACAGAGCCCGCTTTAGGTCCTCTCTGCCCCTCTCTGTCCCTGCCCCGCTTGCACTCTCCCAAAAATAAATGAATATTAAAAAAAAAGAAAAGTCAAACACTCAAGCGACTGAACCACCCAGGCACCCCAAGGAGCCCAATAATTTTGAAGGCAGAGGAAAGCTTGCCTTCACAGGCTCAGTCTGCTCTATCTGTACATACTGTTTGGTTATAGTTATTAATTCATTCACTAAATCACACACATATAAATATTGTTTAAGGATTTCTCGCTGCTCAGGAATATATTAAATGCTATTGGAGGGAAAAAAGATTAAAAAATAATAAACCTTTGATTTCTAAGAGCTTACTGTCTAGTCGATGAGTTGCATAAACATCCAAATTCTAAAATCTGGAAGGTTTTTGGAAAACTGTCAATGCTCTCTCAGACGTTACACCGTATTGCTAGATCAGCTACACGTTATTATTGATTTCACATGATAGTGTCAAGCTTAACCAACATTACAACATGGGATTGAATTGAAATTGATGTACTTGAATAATTCAAGCTGTTGTGATTGTTTGGAAGACCCTAAGCATTTTTTAAAAAAAGGTTTTTTTAAAAATGTATGGGCTTCCAAAAATGTCAGGATGACAGTGGAGAAATATGAAATTCATCATTCATCATCAAATTCCAAGTTTGGGGACATTCTTTAAACGACCCCTCCCGTTGCCTGACTTCAGGCAGGTTCCCGAACACTTCTAGTACAGAAATTTGAGGTTAAAGACCTTCAGATCACACAGGAAATATTCAGCCAAAGGGACCAAAGTCATGGGTGTAATTGTGAAAGCCATGGCATTTTTGTTCTTAAAAAATATTATATTAGTTAAAGAAAAGGTAAAATATTTACATAACAAAGTAATAATAGTACCATCAGATTTCCAGTTATCATCACTTGCTGCCTAAGCCCTCAGCTCTGCTTTTTCTTATGAACTTTAAAGAAATGAATTCCATTTCCTTCATTGTATATTTATAGGGAATACAAAAAGACATTTTATCCTGTTTGCTTCACCATTCAGAGATTTAATGTCTTTCCGACTTTGCAATTGGAGTTGACTTTTGCCTCCTGGGATCTTCATGACTTACAGAGATCCAGAGTAACAACTTGGATACCTGAGAAAGACACGAACAAAAATGAAAACAACAAAAATAACCTCGAGTGACTCTAAGTGATGTGGCATGGTGAGTGGCTATTTATTAAACTTCATAGCTGCTTTGAAAAGGTTTTATCTTCGTTCCAGTCACGATCATCTCATGCTAGAGAGCATCCCCACGGTTTGGGTGTTATTTCTTCTTTCCTGATAGACCTATGAGGGCAGTTGTATGAGTCTTGTTTACTTTTTCTCGACCTTTTTTCCCCCCAAATCAGCCCTGCAAAATGCCCGGTCCTTCCTCCGCCATCTTTTCAAATTTCCAAACCCCGATCCGATTTGCACAGTGAACTCACACGACTTAAACCGTCTGTGGTCCAGACTCCGTATGAGTCCCGTGATTAATGGCATACATTTCTTGTGGAACATAACCTCACCGTCAAGCCAACTCTTTCAAGTGCATGCGCCACATGAAAAACAGCATCGTTTCAAATAGCAGTCTGTTTCAACAGACTGAAGGAAAAAGTAGCTGTGCCGGGTTAATTAAGAGTGATATAAATACATTATGGGTCATTGAAAATATTTAAAGGGTGATAGTGACGCACCTGATTTTAGCTCTACACTTCATTTTGGAAAATTGTTCTTACATAGGATGAGACTTCACTGTCCTGGAAGCAATTTTCTCATGGCTTATCTTAAAGGTATATAGAAGTCGCTTAAAGAAAACTCAGTGTATGAACGGATAAAGAAAATGTGATACGTACACATTATGCAGCCATAAAAAAGAAGGAAATCTTGCCATCTGTGATGACATGGGTAAACTCGAAATAAATCAGACAGAAAAGGACAAATACTGTGTGATGTCACTTACATGTGGAATCTTAAAAAGCCAGTCCTGGGGCACCTGGGTGGCTCAGTGGGTTAAGCATCCAACTCTCGGTTTCAGCCCAGGTCATGATCTCATGGTTTCGTGGGTTCAAGCCCCACGTCGGGCTCTGCGCTGACAGTGCGAAGGCTGGTTGGGGTTCTCTCTCTCCCTGTCTCTCTTCCCCTCCCCTACTTGTGCTCTCTCTGTCTCTCTCAAAATGAATAAACTTAAAAAAAAAATTTTTTTAAGTCAGTCCTCTAGAAGCAGAGAGTAGAGTGGTGGTTGCCAGGAGCTGGGGGAATGGGGCGGGGGTATGAGATGTTGGTCACAAGGTACAAACTTTCAGTTATAAGATGAGTAAGTTCAGAGATCTAATGCATAGTATGGTGACCATAGTGAACAATGCTGTATTGTATACTTGCAAGTTGCTAAGGGACTAGATCTTAAATGTTCTCACCACAAAAGAAAAGGTAATGACAAGAGTGATGAACATTAACTAATCTCATTGTGCTGATCACTTTGCAACATTTGTGTGCGTTTCAAATCACGCTGTTTGTCTTAAATTTACACAATGTTGTAGATCAATTATATCTCAAAGCCGGAAATAAATAAGTAAATATACAAACAAATAAAATGAATACTTATCATAGGAGAAGCTGTGCAATATAGGCGTTAAGAACATGACCCAGAAAACTAATAGACGTGCCTGTTTCTACACTATTCTATACGTAAGGTCATATCCTCAGCATATCGTTCTCAGAAGGGACTGGACAGACTGTATTGTGCTGATTTCTGAGGTGATATAGAGAATATGCACAGTGTAATAAATACTTTCCAGGGTCTTAATAGAAAATTGGAACACAAACATTCTGCTGTCTACTTATTATCAAATAGTAATGGTTTCTATAAAGACATGAAATGTACACACAATTGATTATTAATAGTACAAACCCTTCACAAAAATCTACTCAATCTGTCAATGTTTTAAAGAGATTTATTAAAGCCTTCTACAGCAATTGTGGCTATATAATATGTATTTCTCCCTGTAATTCTGGTTGTTTTTTGCATGGGGTATTTTATTACTGTGTTACTGTTAAGAACAGAAAAAACGAAATGAAATATGAATATATACACTTCTTCACCGGGATTCAGGGAAACAGAAATTAAAACAATGTGACTAATGATATATTTTTTAAAGAGATATTCACTGATGGGAGTGGGTAGTAAGGAAATAGGGATTTTTATGCATTGCTTTCAGAACTATTCATTAATGGTAGTATTTTGGGAAAATACCCAAGAAGTATTTATTAAAATAATTGTTTATAACATTTGGTCTGATAATCCCACCCTAGGTGATCTTGTGACAGAAACAAAGATTCCAGTGGGTAAAGTGTTTTTTTTTTTTTAATTTTTAATGTTTATTTCTTTTGAAAGAGAGACAGTTCGAGCCTGGGAGGGGAAGAGAGAGGGGGAGAGAGACAATCCCAAGCAGGCTCCATGCTGTCAGCTCAGAGCTAGCCAATGTGGGACTCGAACTCACGAAACTGAGATCATGACCTGAGCCAGAACGGAGTCAGACGCTTAAACGGCTGAGCCACCCAGGCGCCCCTGCGGTGGGTAAAGTATTAATAAGATGTTTATATCTACATTGTTTGGTAATGCCAAAAGAAAATGCCCCGGAAATAGTCTCAATGACTATCCATAGTTGAATAAAATATGATAATTCTATAACTTGGGTTACTGTGCAGCAATTAAAAAAGAATAAATTTCTGTGTGTGTATACCCACACACATATATTCAGAAAGACTTTTTTTAATGTTTACTTATTTATTTTGAAAGAGAGCACATGAGTGAGTGTGAACAGGGGAGAGGCAGAGAGGGAGACAGAGAATCCCAAGCAGGCTGTGCACACTTTCTGTGCAGAGCCCGATGCGGGGCTCAAACTCGTGAACCGGGAGATCATGACCTGAACCGAAATCAGGAGTTGGACACTTAACCAAGTGAGCCACCCAGGCGCCCCTATAAATAAATTCATTGAAATAGTTTTTAACTGAATTTGATT
Organism: Lynx canadensis; assembly: GCF_007474595.2. Taxonomy (NCBI): domain Eukaryota; kingdom Metazoa; phylum Chordata; class Mammalia; order Carnivora; family Felidae; genus Lynx; species Lynx canadensis. The sequence goes on along the minus strand of NC_044321.2, from coordinate 114,654,192 downwards.
TGGAATTAAAATAAAATTGGAAGTAAGAAACTAAAAGTAAATTCTTTAAAAGTGGAAGAAAAATCAAGAAAACAACGAATAAGAATACATTTTAAAACCTGAGCTGTGAAACATGGAAGGGTACCTGAAAAGTTAAAATCACTTATTCTTCTAAAGCAGTTAATTACAATTTTTTTTAAAAGTTTGTTTGTTTATTTATTTACTTATTTATGTAGCAAGAGGGAGAGGGAGAATCCCAAGCTCCGTCCCTCAAACTGTGAGATCATGACCTGAACTGAAACCAGAAGTCGGATGCTTAAGGGACTGAGCCAGCCAGGCACTCCACAAATGTTTCGTTTTGTTTTGTTTTGTTTAATTTACACATTTTTTTAAGGAAAAAGGAGAAGGCGGTACCTGGGTGGCTCGGTCGGTTGAGCGTCTGACTTTGGCCCAGGTCAAGATCTCTCAGCTGGTAAGTTCGATCCCCGCCTCGGGCTCACTGCCATCAGCACGTAAGCTGTCAGAGCAGAGCCCACTTTGGATCCTCTGTCCTCCTCTCTCTCTGCCCCTTTCCCACTTGTGCTCTCGCTCTCTCAAAAGTAAAGAAACATTGAAAAGGAAAAGAAAGGAAAAACCCTGTTTTCAAATGAAATCTTACGTGGGTCCCAAAGTGCGGTTAGCTGCTTGAAGCCGGAGTAGAGATCCAGACTCCAAGCCGCCCTGTCACCTTACTGCCCGCGAGGAAACTCCGGACTTAGTCGTGTTTTGGAGCTTTAATGTAACTGTGCCAGCTATTCTAAAGCCACTCCCTGAATCAAGCCAGTTGTCACAAGGCAGAAAAATTGAACACACTTATTTTGGTTTTAATGAAACCGATTTGATTAAGCCATGTTCTTGTGACACTGGAGGTGGGAATTCGTTGCGGTCATATGAAATTGCCCGAGGTATGTATGTATGTATTCATTCATTCATTTTATGATTATTTTAATTTTTAAATTTTTTTAATGTTTATTTTTGAGAGAGAGAGACACACACACAGCGTGAGCAGGGGAGGGGCAGAGAGAGACAGAGACGTAGAATCTGAAGCAGGCTTCAGACTCTGAGCTGTCAGCACAGAGCCCGACGTGGGGCTCGAACTCACCAGCCGAGAGATCATGACCCGAGCTGAAGTCAGACCCTTATCCGCTTACGCGCCTGAGCCACCTAGGGGCCCCTATTGTCCACTATTTGAACTTCTCACCCACGAAGCGCCTGATAGCAAATATTCGAGACATTTGCTGTGTCAACTGGTTTCACTTCCTCTGCAGATTTATGCTTCTCTCTGGAGGCATCTGGTCTGCCTATCGTGTGTATGATTTCTCTCGATTGGGACACTTGGAGGGTCTGGAGTAAAAGGGAGGTTCAGTAAGAATTTGCGTTCATGTTCTTTTTAAGGCAAAAAGAAGCTCCTTTTCACCCATAACAAAATACTATTCTTATAGATTATTCTGTGTCAGAATTTGTGGTGATCTAGCCGAGTGGAAACTTACCTCTCTGGGAAAGTAAGTTTGTTAAGTAAATATGTAGTTTTCAACAAATGGGGAAGACCACACTTACCTTTGTTGCTGAACACTCATATATTATATGACATTATTATATTATATTATATTTAATATTACAAATTATGTATAACATGTACATATGACATATGTACACATGTTACATAAGTTACATATATAACACAAATATAGTATGTAACGTTAAATACCACATAACGTATCATCCTTTAGTATCAGCTGCCATTTTTAATTTTTGCTGGTACCCTAATTAACACTTTATATGTATCATTTTGTTTATTCATCACAGTGACCTTTTAAGTTCGTTGATATTACTATTCCCATTTTTGCACGTAAGCTGTCTGAGGGTCAAGGAAGTTAAGTAACTTTCCTAAGAAGTTCTGATTCTACATAAAAGGGTCAGATATTGTAAACCATCCGCCTGACCCCAGAGCCTATGTTGTGGACCGTCATGTTACTGTCCCTTCCAGCTCGTAAATGGGACAAGGTCCTGAAAACCACATCGTCAGCATAGACAGTAGACATGGCAAGTCATACAGGGTAGAGGTTAAGAAAACAGATCTGGGTTCATATGCCACTTGTGACACTTGATCACAGCACGATCTTGGGCAAAAGGCTTTTCAGCATTGGCTTCCTTACCGTCAAGTGCGGATCAGGATACGTACTTCCTACAGCTATTTGGAATTGTAAGTAAGATAAGGCAAATTGTATACTAGGTGGCTTGACATCCAGTGCAGTAAGAGGTGGCTATTCCATTGCTGCGGTTCCCCTTTTGGGTGACAAGGAAAATAAGCACTAATGTGATGAGACCCAATCAATATATTACCTTCGTTTATTCATGTGTTTGTCAGATATTTCTCACAGGCTTTTAACAAGTGAGAGGCAATGGATTGGCCGTGTGCAGTGGCTGGCTGGCTGCGAACCAGCACGTGTCCTTCTCTCCCCCCCACCCCCGGCCAGCAAACCACGTGTGTCTCCCCAGCAACTTACTCTGTACCCGGGACTCTGACACGCCTTGGCATGCAAAACGAAGGAGCATACGGACCCCTTGTCGAGGAACTCACAGTTCAACCGGGTGGAGATACATACGAACGACTAAATCTGATGGCGTGAGAACTGTTTTAACAGGAACACAATTCAGTAGGAGCACAAAGGAGTGATCAATTTGGAGAGAGAGGATAAGAAAGTCACCAGGAAGAACTGATATTGGAAAAGGATTCTGGAAGGGAGAAAAACGAGAAGGATATTCCAGGGAGCAAGGGGCCATAGGAGTGTAGGAACAGAGGAAAGAATGAGCGTGAAATTCACGGGGGAAACTACGAAGAGTCGAGTGGGCTTAGACCAGCAGACTAAACACCTGAACGCGTCTGAGAAACTGAATCAAGCAATAAAGTCCTTTAAATGGACAACATTGGACATCATGCCTTTTACTCACGGATCACGTCAGACTTCACTTGGTCTGCCTTCAATCTCTCCCCTCTCTCTTCCTCTTTCTCTTCTCTCTCTTACATGCACAGATAATTAAAGAAGTCCAAACAAGCTGTTGACAACAAATACCCGTCAGAATCTTGAGATGGAGGGGCCCCTGGGGGGCTCAGTGGGTTAAGCGTCTGACTCTTGATTTCGGCTCGGGTCATGATCTTGCAGTTCATGGTTCAAGCCCCACAGCTGACAGCATGTGCTGACAGCACGTGCAGCCTGCTTGGGATTCTCTCTCTCTGTCCCTCCCCTGCTTGTGCTCTCCCTCTCAAAATAAAGAAACTTAAGAAAGAAAAGAGAAGAAAAGAAAGAAACGCACTTTAAAAAAAAACAAAAAGAAAAAGAATCTCGAGAGGGAGAGATCATCTTGGATTATCCAGGCAGTCCGAATCCTTTTAAGAAGGATCCAAGAGTGTCAGTCACAGAGGTGATGGAAGTAGAGGTCAGAAGAGAGGGATATTTGAAGAGCTTACACTGCTGGACTTGAGGAAACAGGAAGGGGAGCACGAGCCAAAGACGGTGAGCAGCCTGTAGATGATGGAGAGGGCCAGGAAACAGAATCTCCCCCAGATCCTGTGGAAGGGAAGGCAGCCGTGCCGACATCTTGATTTTAACCCAAGGAAATCTGTGTAGGATTTCTTTTTCTTTCTTTCTTTTTTGTTTATTTATTTAGAGTGCACGCGAGCAGGGGAGGGGCAGAGAGAGAAGGAGAGAGGGAGAAACCCAAGCAGCCTCTGCACCACCAGCACAGAGCCCAACGTGGAGCTGGAACCCACGCACCGCGAGATCATGACCTGAGCTGAAATCAAGGGCCCGGACACTCAACCCACCGAGCCACCTATAGAACTGGAAGCCAATAAATCTGTATCGGTTACATCTCTACGTTTGTGGTACTTTGGTACAACGGCAATAGCAAACTAGTACGGTTCGTATTTTGTGACCTTGATAATGCCTCGGAGGCATCAGAAAACTTGGATTACATTAAGCATACCTGTTTCCCGAGAAGGGAGCAATGTTTGGGGTGCACAGCAGCTTAAACATAGCTTCAAATCATAAAAAAAAAAAGAAAGAAATCTGGACTTTGTAGAATTCAAATATTCAGCAACGTTTCCCTCCTTTTATTTCCTGCGACAAAATGATAGCTATCCGTATACAGACAGCGCTGTGCATTGAGCTATGTCTGGCTTGCCTCTAACTTTTACATTCTCCTGAGAGGTGGGAAAAGAAAATGTTTGAACAATTGATTGCTGCATTTTAGACTATGTCAACATCTTTCCATTGCTCTGTAAAAACTGGCCACCTCAGACTTATTGTAAACGGGATTCTCTGCACTGCGTTTACAATAAGTCTGAGGTGATGTCAGACTTTAAGGACTCCAAGGAGCAACGTGTCAACAAATTTGATTCAATGTAGAGAAAACAATCTGCATGCGTGAGTGCTGAGCGGACCCCCTAGGTAAACTTCTATTCCTCTATAGAAAGCTTTTATACTGTATATTGAAGTGTTTAGCCCAAATGTACTGCTGCTGGGGACCCCCATATCTGATCTCTGAAAGTGGCAGCAGGAGTAAATGAATGTTGCATCCCAGCTTGTTGAAAATAATGTAGTTGTGTTGTTAATAAATACTGAGCTTTAGAGCATCACCCAGAAGATTTTCGTGTTAATGTGCTGCCTGTTTATCTTTCTGTGACCGCTTCATTAGAAGTGAAAAATCCTAAATGATTCCAAGCAAAAGCTCAGAGTTACAGCATTTTGTCCAGTTGCCCGGAAGCAGGATGGAATTATTAAGCCCCCACAGAAAATCGTCTGCGCAAATTGAGACTAATATTTTGGTAGAAAGTTGAGTCTCTTCATGACCTTCACCATACTGTGCAACAAATGTCTTAGCGGGACATACACAGCCCCCCTGGGTCTAATCATTGCTTAGCTGTCAAGCTTCAGAAGTACAAATGCAAGTGGCAAATTATAGCCTGACATCGGACCTCTCCCCTGTCTTACCTCGGGGAAGTGCTTCCAAGTGTCTCCCATATTTGGCTTCATTAACGTCTTAGTGTTAAATCAATCCATTTATTCTAACCTAGAGTCTTTAATTTTTGAGGATTGCATCCCCCTTCATACCTAGGTCATTTCAACATACCTACTATGCTTCCCTTCAACCTCTGTCTCTACTACTGTTTTTCTTAGCCTTTAGGCTAGGGCTCTGAAGACCTCTAGCCTGTCTCTTGCTCACAACGTGGTAAATAACATTTATAAAATTACATGATGGCACTAATGGAATCGGGCAGGGTAACCTAGGAATCCGAGAAATGTTTATAAGATTGTTTCTAGGAAACTGGTGCTTTTGTTTCCAGATAACCAATTAAGACACAGTGTACTTCAAAAATAAAAAGGTTTCCATAAATTGAGCAATGCTTATGACAAGATGAAAAGGTGATGATGGTAACTAAGCATTACTAAGCGCTTGTCATATGGCAGACACGTTGCTAAGTGTTCTAGATGCATTATCACAAATAATATGCACCACTATATAAGACCGATAACTATTATTATCCCCATTTTGAGAGTATGCGATTTTTTATAAATTATATGACGTAGACGCTGGGTCTGGGGTTCTTTCTTGTCCAGCAAGAAAACGGGACACAGGATTAAAAAGCGAGAGAGGCTGATGTCCGGGAGGAGACAAGAGCGCCGACGAAGGGTCCTTGCTCCATTTTTGTTAGGATCAGAAGGCTTACAAACGTGGTGATGGGTGTGCACAAAGACACAACGAAACCTGCACAAAGAGACGATGAAACCGTGAACATTATTAACTCATGGGCGTGAGGGAAAGGGGGTTTTGAAGATAGGCGTTAGGGGTTTGGGTCAATACAAAACAGGATCCTGGAGCCAGGCGGAAGGTTGTTTACAGCAGACGTGAAGCCCCACCTCTGTTCACCGAAACTGGCCTAGGGGACACGAAAGACAGAGCCTGCTCCCTCAGGGTCAGCAAGGCACCTTTCTTTTGCTAATCAGCTCCGCTCTGGGCAACTTTGCCCCACAGGGGTCTATAGCCCTATTTACCTAATTTGGTCCTTCCTTCCTGTGAAAGCAGCTTTCTACTTTGGTCCTAAGTTGGGGGGGGAAGCTTCCGCCCTGAATACCTAATCTTGTTTACCTCATATACCTTTGTCCTATTCTGGGGCCTTTGCCCCGCCTTACCTAATCTTATTTATCTAATCTTGTTTACCCAAACTTGGGTGTGAACATCCTCTGGCTTTCAAATTCTTTATGCCTTGGTAGCCCTTGGGTGCAAGCTCAGGGAATGCCCAAGCTTATTCCCCACAATTACACAAATGGGAAGTTCTGTGGCTGGAACGTGAACTTGGGTTTGTCACGTTCTAATGTTGTGTGATACAACTATCAGGACAAAGAGTAGCCCAGTTGACAGATATTTCCTTTAAGAGGATAGGAACGAGAGGATGGACTGATGCAAGAACAGATGGGTAAAATTACGTGAGCACCGTAGAACGTGTTTGATAATATAACATTTTATTGCTTCAGTGCTTTTTACTAACTCCCTTCCTCTCCTCACAGTGCATCAAGCCCTACCTAAAATGTATCAACCATTACAACAGAAATCACCAGGCTTAAACATATCATTTCACCAGCTAAAGTAACTGGCTGCCTGGTTACAACAGAGTTATTTTGTTCATAGCACAATGCTGCTACTGCTTCTTTTTTTTTTTTTTTTTTTTTTGTTAAAAAATTTTTAATGTTGTTTTATTTATTTTCGAGAGAGAGACAGAGTGCAAGTGGGGTTGGGGGGGCGGGGCGGAGCTCCAGGCTCCGAGCTCCGAGCTCTCAGCACAGAGCCCTACACAGGGCTCGAGCCCACAAACGGCAAGATCACAACCTGAGCCAAAGTCGGACGCTTAACCGAGCCAGACGGATGCCCCCACAATGACTGCTTCTAATGTGCTTAATGTAGGGCGCCTGGCTGGCTCAGTCAGAAGACGATGTGACTCTGGACCTCGGGGTTGTGAGTTTGCACCCCACATTGGGTTTAGAAATTACTAAAACAAAAACAAAACAACTTTAAAGTGCTTGCCGCAGTATGTTTTGTCTTGTTTTTTTAAGTTTATTTTGAAAGAATGAGAGAAAATCAGGGAGGGGCAGAGAGAGGAGAAGAGAGAGAATCCCAAGCAGGCTCCATACTGTCCGTGCAGAACCCGATCCAGGGCTCCATCCCGAGAACTATGAGATCACGACCTGAGCCAAAATCAAGAGTCAAATGCTTAACTGAGCCACCCGGTCACCCTGCAGCAGTGTGTTTTAAATTATGTTCCATTATATAAAGCGTACAGTTTTGGACTTAACTATGAGGAAAACGCCAGACTCCGGCCCTTCCTGGCTATAACTATGACCATGCTAGTTAGCTCTTTTGTGACTTTGTTTTCTTATGTGTAGAATAGTACTTCACAGTTTGAGGGGCTCGTTAAGTTTCTTTAGAGGTGTTTTTCGTTTTGGTTGGCTTTTTCGGTTTTTTTGCGAATGTATCAGTTTTTGGCTCAGTGCCTGGTACATTAAAATTGTTCGCTATTTATATTAACAGTACTAATTAATAGAAATAGCTTCATTCATTCATCGTGCGATTTAAATTTTTCAAAATGTTTCTACTGAAATTATCCCAATTGATCATCTAAGAAGCCTGGACATAAGGCATAAAAATAGCAAATTTGATCTTCTAAGACGATTATTAATAAGTTCCGGGCTCTGCACTGCTTCTTTGCATTTCTTTTTTCAAAATTAAAAAAAAAAACAAATCCAGGGTGATTAACATAGAGTGTTATGTTAGTTTCAGGTGTACAATATAGTGATTCAACAGTTCTAATGATCTCATTTTAACTGAGTTCTTTCTTTTCTTTTCTTTTTTCCTTTCCTTTTCTTTTCTTTTTTTCTTTTCTTCTTTTCTTTTCTTTTCTTTTCTTCTTTTCTTTTCTTTTCTTTTTTTTCTTTTCTTTTCCTTTTTTTTCCCCAAGGGGCAACCAACCTGGAGCATCTCCTTTATTTTTTTATTTTTTTTTAAATTTACATCCAAGTTAGTTAACATATAGTACAGCTTCTTTTCCATTCTTAACCGCAATCGTGGCCGGTGGGCACTAGTATCCAGACGACCAAAATGAAGTCGTCAAATAACTTGTTTAAAGGTGTTCCGGCTAGTCAGTAGCAGAACTGAAGCAAATGCGCTCTGGGTTACCTGTCGGTCTCAACGGCAGCACCGTCCCAACGTCGCTCATGTGACAAGTTTATTCTTGAGAAAGTGATTAAGCGTATAGACTCGAGAGCCAGTGTGTGTGGGTCCAAATTACAGATCATTTGCCTGTCAGCTGTGTGAACGTAAGCCTTGGTTTCCCCCTCTTTAAAATGGAACTTGTACTTATTTCATAGGGATGTGGTGAGGATGAAAAGAGATAATACATATAAAACAAGTAGAACAGTCCCAGGCATGTATTAGCCAGTTAATATGGGCAGTTGTTTCCTGATGCAGGCAGTCCTCTCCTATTTAATTAAGCAATTACAACTCATTGCTCTTTTAGGATACTTAACTCTGTTCTCAGGCCGAATGGAAGAAAATCAGTTTAGTTGATTTTAGTTTAGTTTCCCTGATTTTATTTAAATTCGAGTTAGTTCACATATAATGTAGTATTGGTTTTGGTTGTTGAGTTTAGTGATTCATCGCTTATTTATTATGAGAATCAATCAATGCACTACCATCTATTTCAAATAACATCGTGGTGAGAGGGGTAAAGTACCCACCTTCTGGGTGGGGAGAATGCGATACCCACAGATCAAATGTCATTCTGAAAATAGGTGTTAGAAGGTGACTGTCAGTGAGCCAGACTTCAGTCTCAGGACGGGAGCACTATTACGAGATAGTTAATTCGGAAAACACATTGTTCCGTCACTCCCTATCCCCCACAACATAAACGTAGACCCTTGGTTATAACAGAGCTTATGTTCTCTATGTAGAACTGATTTCTGTGAGGTGTTCTGTGAATATCAGCTTGGAAAATAAATAAAATAATAGTAGCTACCATTTAATAAGTATCTACAGTCTTTCAGGATATGAACTAAGCCCTTTATTTTTATTTTATTTTATTCAATATTTTTAAATTTATTTTTGAGAAAGAGAGAGAGAGAGAACAAGCGGGGGAGGGGCAGAGAGAGAAGGAGGCACAGAATCTGAAGCAGGTGTAAGGCTCTGGGCTGTCAGCACAGAGCCTGACATGGGACTTGAACTGGGAACTGCAAGACCACGACCTGAGCCGAAATCAAGAGTCGGACACTTAACCGACTCAGCCACCCAGATGCCCCCAACTAAGCCTTTTATATACATGAGATGGAAAGATAACCTGCACAACCAAGTGTGAAAGGAATAGAACTTTCTTTCCTCTTTTTGTTACTCCACCTAATTTCTTTCGGTGACCCCCATCTCCCAGGGTGGCAGAAACCGATGCACTGTTGTGGCAAGATTTCCTCTTGCCCATTTCCCCATCATTGTGTATGCATTGCTCAGGGCTTAGAAAGTGTCATCAGTTCACCGAGGCAATCTGGTCCTTGTAGGAAACCGCAGAGGCATTCCTCGTTTGTCCTCATAGACCCTTCGAGTGATTCTTACCACTACTTCTGCACCATATTCAAGGGTTTGGGAATCCTTCAGTAATTAGTCATTCCGTGCTGGACTATTTATGCTCCATCTATTGAGACACAACAGAGAACCATTCCTGTTTTGGGATCTTGCTGTCTTCTTCTTTTTTGGGGGGGGGGAGTTTTTTTAATGTTTATTTATTTACTTTGGGATACAGGGACAGAGAGTGCAAGCAGGAGAGAGGAGCAGAGAAAGAGGAAGAGAGAGAATCCCAGACAGACTCCATGAACCGTCAGAGAAGAGCCCCATGTAGGGCTCGATCCCATGAACCATGAGATCATGACCTGAGCTGAAACCAAAAGTTGAACTCTCAACTGACTGAGCCACCCAGGCACCCCTGTCTTCTTGTGTCTCCCACATAGTAATCAGAGTATAGATCCCCTTGATGTTTTGACACCTCCTTCCTTCATTGATCCTCAAGATGAGACAACAGCTGACATCTTGAATACAGCCTAGTGAGAACCTCTGAGCCAGAGGATCTAGCAGATTACTGGCCCCCCAACATTGTGGGATAATACATGTTCGTTGTTTTGAGCTGCTAAGTTTTCGGGTAATGTGTTATACAGCAATAGATAAAAACTACAATAGAGGGGCGCCTGGGTGGCTCAGTCGGTTGAGCATCCAACTTCGGCTCAAGTCATGATCTCACGGTTTGTGAGGTCGAGCCCTGGGTCGGGCTCTGTGCTGCCAGCTCGGAGCCTGGAGCCTGCTTCTGATTCTGTGTCTCCCTCTCTCTCTGCCCCTCCCCCACTCACGCTCGGTCTCTCTCCGTCAAAAATAAATCAACATTAAAAAAATATATTAGAAAAAACTACAATAGAAATGACATCTCTGTTTGCCCTTCAATCTTTCTGTGTTTTCCTAAAGTCCTTATTTGAAAACCAACTCCAGGAATTCTTCCTTTTGGGATATGATTTCTGGTCTGTCGCATCCTTCTCCTGAGGCAAAGCATATCACAATTCTCAAGTTGAGGCAAGGGGAAGAAGCTGGAGGGCCTACGCATTTGGTAGAGAAAAATGGTATTTTAGAATGCTAGAATGGTGGTGCAGATGGTTATTATTATGCCCATTTTGTAAGTGAGAAAATTAAAGCTTCAGAGACATTAATTTACCAAAGGTTACACCATCAGGTAGCAATCAACCTTCATTCCCCTTCACTACATTTCACCACCACTAGGAGAAAGTTTGAGCCTCTATGCGAAAAGAAGAACAAAAAAGCATCAAGCGTGCTATTTAAGTCTGGCGTGTGAGGTTTTGTATATGTAGAGTTGTATACCAAAAGAGAAAGGTTAATTTAGTGTAATTGAGGCAACAGGATAGCAGGGGAGAAGTTCACGTTGGGCTTGCCTGACTCTGCTTTTTCATAAGAGCTAAACCAGAGTGCAGTAATTTCTGCAAATTATGATGAAGTACATAGGAAAAATTCAGATACTAGACCAACATTTTCACCTTCTTAAGTTGTCATACTTATTCAATTCCTATCCTACATAGCCCTTTGGAAAGACATGATTTAATATTGCTTTCACCTATGAGACCATTCATAACATTTGGTTCTCATCACATTTTTCTTCTCATATATAATGAGTATTCATGATGGCACTGCTCTACATCGAGCCTACAGAATTGAAATCAAAGCCAGGAAAATATATTCCGCTCTCTCCACATTGATATATTGAATCTATGGCCATCTTGGCAATGCAACAAAAATTAGTGTGCTCTGTACATAAATATATATATTTCTTCATACAGTTATTTTGTATTAAATACAGTTAGATTGTTTGTGTTCCTTATCTAGTCCATCATGTGGAGAATTTATTCAGCTGTGACTTTCTTGACTACAGCCTGAAGAATCCAGACTGCTCTAGGATATTTAGCTAATGGAAACCCTTCTTTACATACAGAGGAATAAAGGGAAATGGGACACAGAAGCTTCCAAGTTTTCAATAAAAGGCCTTCAAAGGCCTGAAAAACTTTTCTAATATTCATTTGGCAAACATGTCACAATTACCATTGTAAAACTTGCATAAACATTATTTCGTTTGATTTTCATGACAACCCAATAAAGCGGGCACTCTATATTAATTGGAAAATTGAGGAAACTGAGGCATAAAAGATTTTTTTTTAGTATAATTTATCATCAAATTGACCTCCATACAACACCCAGTGCTCATCCCAACAAGTGGCATAAAAGATTTTAAATAAGTTGCCCAAGGTTGGACAGCTACTAAGCAAGAGAGCCAGGATTCAACATTTTGCTGCTTAGAAGACCCATGCGCCCTGCCACGATCTATGCCTACAGAGAAAATGAATCATTTTAAAGATGTTTGAGAAATTACATGGATTCCTTTAATAGCCTATCGGTAACAATGCATACATATTTGATATCCGTATATATGATGCGTGTTCCATGCATATGAAGCTAATGCTAACGAACAGCCCTGTCGATGACTTCTCTTGGATAGGAAAGCATAGATGTATCATATCTACGTATAGATATAATAGACGAAAGCATTGCCTTATTATCAGAAAACATTATCTTCTTGATCTAATGAGTCTTGACTGTGACTCACTAATTAAAATTCAGTCAACTTTTGAGGGGCGCCTGGGTGGCTCAGTGGGTTAAGCAACCGACTCTTGATTTTGGCTCAGGTCATGATCTCACAGTTTCCGTGAGTTCAAGCCCCACATTGGGCTCCATGCTGACAGCATGGAGCCTGCTTGGGATTCTCTCGCTCTTCCTCTGCCACTCTGCTCATGCTCTCTCTCTCTCTCTCTCAAAATAAATAAACTTAAAAAAAAAATTCAGTCAACTTTTATATCAGCCTATGTTTATGTTTTGCTCACTATTGTTTTACACTCAGCTCCTTGTACACTATGGTTAGCAAAACTAAGTACTTAGTACTTAGTGAGTACTTAATGATTGTTTTTGTTGAATTGAATTGATGATGTGTTCTGCTTGATTCTTCAGAGATACTCTGTCATCTCATCCAATGGGTTGTGTAATAGTGAATGCTCCCCTATATTTAACCAAGAGCTAGAGAATGCTTGCTTAGTGGGCATTATCAAAAAGGATATATTGTGTAGAGCAACCAGAAAGAAACAAGTTTTACAGGAAAGTGAAATGCATATCAACTCCTACATTAGACTCTACATGCCTTATTCCTGGGTTTTGGAATATTAGACCAGCCCATTCTGTGCTGGAAATGAAGTACTTCCTGACTACCCAGGGAAGAGAAATGGAAAAAAGCAAAACAACCACTTGGGTCAAATTATTACCTCGAAAAGTTTGAAGATTGGGCCTACAGTTCCAAAACACTATGCTCTGAAAGGATTCCAATACTTTCTTCATTGAAGGATCAAAAAGGAGAAAAAAAGTTCTTTTTATTTCCTTTTAGGATGCTGTGTTTTTCATTTGCTATCTGACCTTACCCCCATTTCCAGATGTTTTTTTCGTCACAACTAGAGATATTTCTGGTGGCCTCATGCGGTGTTTTAAAAATATTTATACAGGCAATGAACTCTTTTCCCTCTTCTTCCTTTTCCTCCTCCTCCTACTTTGAATTGTGTAAAATTACAAAGTTAATAAAGCTAACCTAAGTTAAACCTGAAAAGTTGATACAGGACCTTTTGAAATGTCTACAAAAAGAAATTTGTAGAACATAATTGCTCTGAAATCACAAAATCTGTGTTGGAAGATTTAATATGCATGAAGATTCTTGGGGCACCTGGGTGGCTCAGTGGGTTAAGTGTCCTACTTCAGCTCAGGTCATGATCTCATGGTCTGTGAGTTCGAGCCCCGTGTCGGGCTCTGTGCTGACAGCTCAGAGCCCGGATCCTGCCTTGGATTCTGTTTCTCCCTCTCTCTGCCCCTCCCCTGCTAGCGCTCTGTCTCTCTCCCTCTCAAAAATAAACATTAAAAAAATCTTTAATATGCATGAAGATTCTTGCTCGTATGTTCAGGTCATGTTCAGGTCACTAACTTTCTATCTTTAGCACCACTTTGCTATCCTGGACTGTATTTATTTGCAAAGATGAAAAAAAAATGCATTTCTTTCAAGTTCCCCAAAACTTGGAATCTTTCTCCCTCTCCAGATACTTTCAATGTGGTTTCGAAAACTGGCCTTAGTTGCATTTGTTTCTTTTGATCATTCATTGCAGTATTGGGGAAGTGCCCTCAAACTTATTTTCTTCCTCTACATTTTAGAATTCTATTCAAAAAACCCAAGCTTGTTAAAGCCTCTACATACATTGTTGTTGGAGATGGTAACGTTTCCAAGGTTCTAAATTATTTATTTCTAAATAAATCTCCACACTATAATAAATACAGCCTATATAAGCAAATTGAGAAGATTTTCCACATTTCCCAAAAGTTGCATGAGACTTTTTATGTTCTCGTTTATTATTCATAAGAATATTCCCACTATACGGAACAAATTCTCTTTAAAAGGTGAGAGAATTGGGAAAGAATTCTACAAATCACTTAGGTGCAGTTCTTATCACAGTTCACTCATGTATGGATTAAATGAGAATATTAGAACAGAGATTGTCTCATTTCCAAGGTCTTTTCTTCCAGTAAATTTAAGGAAACGTGAATTAAATTTCCCTATGGTGAGGCTGCAAACAGAGACGTGCTTTTCCCTGAGACTTATTCTTTTGTTCTTAAGTAAATGTTCAAAATGTACCCGGGTTTCTTTTCTTTAACAGACTGTTCATAATGGCTCAATGGAAAGGTTAATGTGATTTATTTTCCCTTGTTTTATCATTGGTGTCAGTGCTTCAGACAAGGAGTTTAATAATACAGTAGTATGCTATCAACATTAGACTGCAGACCCAAATAACTGATGTTATAAAACATTTGCCAGTTTGGCAAGATGTTTCATAATGAAAAATGAGAAAATCAACAGGGGCGCCTGGATGGCTCAGTCAGTTAAGTGTCCGACTCTTGGTTTCGGGTCAGGTCACGATCTCGTGGTTAGTGAGTTCAAGCTCTGCATGGAGCTCTGTGCTGGTGGTGTGGAGCCTGCTTAGGGTTCTCTCTCCCTTTCTCTCTGCCCCTCCCCTGCTGTCTCTTTATCCCTCTCAAAATAAATAAATAAGCATTGGGAAAAAAGATCCTTCCCAATCTTAAAAAAATGAGACAATAGATGAAAAGTATTCATTAATAATATATTCTTCAGTTTATTGACTAAGATCATCAAAAACCATGAATGGTCCTACTTTGTTTCTTCCTGACCTATTCAGAGCTCCAAAATATTGACTTATTCTTATTCTTTTATTCTTATTCTGATTCTTATTCATTTTTGAGAGAGACAGAGTATGAGATGGGGAGGGGCAGAGAGAGAAGGAGACACAGAATTTGAAGCAGACTCTAGGCTCTGAGCTGTCAGCACAGAGCCTGAGCTTGAACTCATGATCCGTGAGATCATGACCTGAGTTGAAGTCGAAAGCTTAATCGACTGAGCCACCCAGATGCCCCTTCAATTATTTTAATAGTGGTAAAAGTGGCCTATATAGGAACCAGTCGAGTAGCATATAGTGTGACATCATCATTTTCAATGACAATCTCCAAAATACTATTTAATGAGATGAATTACATTTGATGTGAGCCAAAGAAGTAACACATATTAGATGTGTGGAATCATACAGTAAACATTCATATTTGAAGTTTGATAAGGACCAACACTTTTTTCCTGCTAAAAATAAAATACTGAATATGCATTAAAAATAAGAAATTTTAATAAGCATGTCAAGACCATTCAAATGAGGAAAAGTCATTCTTTTCAATAAATAGTCTTGAGAAAACTAGGTCTCCACATTCAAAAGAATAAAGTTGGACCACTACCCTGTACCATATGTAAAAATTAACTAAAAATGGATTTATAACCTAAATTTCAGAGCTAACTCAGAAGAAAACATAGAGGAAAACTTTATGACATTGGATTTGGCAGTGATTTCTTTTTTTTTTTTTAATCTTTATTTTTGAGAGAGAGAGAGAGAGAGAGAGAGAGAGAAAGCGGGGGAGCAACAGAGAGAGAAGGAGACACAGGATCCAAAGCAGGTTCCAGGCTCTGAGCTGTCAGTACAGAGCCCAACGCGGGGCTTGAACTGACGATCAGTGAGTTCATGACCTGAGCCGAAGTTGGATGCTCAACCGACTGAGCTGCCCAGGCGCCTCAGTGATTTCTTAGATGTGTCATGAAAACCACAGGTAGCAAAAGAAAAACCATATAAATTGGGCTGTATCATAACAAAAACTTATATATATATATATACACACACATATATATATATACACATTAAAACTCTATCCACAGAGTTAAAAAGCAACCCATGAAATGGAGAAAAACATTTGAAAATACTATATCTGATAAGATGGTAATATCCAGAATTTTTAAAAAGAATACCAACAGATTGACGACAAAACCTGATTAAGAAATGGGTAAGTGACTTAGGGGCACCTGGGTGGCTTGGTCGGTTGGGCGTCTGACTTTGGCTCAGGTCATGATGTCACAGTCCATGAGTTGGAGCCCTACATTGGGCTCTGTGCTGAGAGCTCGGAGCCCGGGCCTGCTTTGGATTCTGTCTCCCTCTCTCTCTGCTCTTCCCCTGCTAGTGCTCTGTCTCTCCCTCCCTCAAAATAGATAAACATTAAAAGAAAAAAAAGAAATGGGTAAATGACTTGAATAGACCTTTTCCAAAGATGCTATATCAATGGCCAGTAAGCATAGGAAGAGATACTCAATATTACTAATCATTAAGAAAATGCAAAGCAAAACCACAAGGTGGGGAGGGGTAACATCAGCAAGATGGAGGAATGGAGGTCCCCATTTCATGTCCCTCCACAAAAACGGTTTTATAGCCCTCCAAAGACAAAAGCTCCCATTGTGGTAGCTTTGGGATCCAGAGAGGAGGTTGCAAAACCTCAATGACTCCCAAGACTGAAATGTGCTGCTTGGAAAAGGCAGGCGCACTTTCTGGTGGGAGGCTCACCAAACGTGGGACCACCTACAGACTAAAAGGAGTGCCAACCCACGCTGCACTTGGATCCGCTCCACCTGGCTGCCATCCTGCAAACAGCCCCATCTTCCAAGGGACCCAGGAGGAGCCACGTCCATATATACCCCTGGGTTACAGTCCCACCAACCATGAACCAGCTGGCTCCCTCCCTCCTTGAGATTTGAATGGTCCCAGCTGTGGACCTTGAAGTGGCCCTGAGACTCACTTCCAGTCCCACTCTGCCATGGTCTGGGGGACATCCTGTCCACTCAGGGAACTGACAGAAGGCATGCCTGTTCAAGTTCTGGGTGGCAGGCCTGTTGGCCTTCTTCCTGTGGGACAGACCTTGGAGCAGCCCTGTGACCCAGCTTCAGCCCCACCCCACCGTGGTCCTAGAGGCAGTCCTGTCTACCTGGAAACAATGTAGGAGCCCTCTCGGAGACGTAGGGGGAGTCCAGCCCATCTGTGTGCCTGGTAACAGGCCCACTGTCTGTGGACTTGACTGCAAACCCGGAAGTGGCCCCAGGAACTGGCTCGGCTCTGCTCTCGCATGTCTTGGGGCATTCCCGTCCACGTAGGGAGCTGGCGGGAACCGCACATGCCTGTGTCCCTGGTAACACACCTGCTCTCTGCAGACCCAACTACGGACCTCGCAACAGCCTTGTTAACTCAGCTCCAGTCCCATACATCTGGGAACCCAGCACTGGGAAAGGGAAGTGTATAGTCAAGTTCAGAATATTCTAATACTGTGATGGTGGCATGTAAATCACTTTTAACCTTATTATAAAGGCTAAAAGACAAAAATGTTCAAAACTACAGCTACAGGGGGGCCTGGGTGGCTCAGTCGGTTGAACATCTGACTGTTGATTTTGGCTCGGGTCACGATCGCACAGTTGGTGAGTTTGAGCCCTGCATCAGGCCCTGTGTCAAGCTCCTTGCTGACGGGGTGGAGCCTGCTTGGGATTCTCTCTCTCTTCCTCTCTCTCTGCCCCTCCCTTGCTTGTGTGCATTCTCTTGCTCTCTCTCAAAATAAATAAATTCTATAGCTACAATAATTTGTTAATGAATACACTATAAAAATATATAAATTATGCATAAAAATATAAAATATGTGTGGAGGGGGAGAAAGAGTATGGAATTTTTAGATGAAATTGTTATCAGCTTAAGATAGACTGCTGTAAGGTATGGTATGTAAGCCTTCAAGGTATACGGATGCTACTAATAAGCAGATACACACGTGCAGAAAAATCTATATGTTTTCCTTTCTTTTTTTAATTCCAAAGTACCATTTGCTGTCAAAGAATTATTTAGTGCTAAGAAGCAAGTTCATATCCCTATGAGAATGTAACTTTCCCATCTGAAGCTCCGAAATCATTTAGTTTATATTGGTTTTGATCAAATCAGGAGACAGCAAAAGATGAGAAAATGATTTCAAACAATAATCCTACTCTACTCCTAAGATTGGGATATTTTATGGATGACAGCTAAATTAAACTGGAGTAAGAATTGCTCACGATGATGAATGCCGCTGCTCATTCATAGTAACTAGAAAAGAGAAAGAAAGTAATTTTTCTTTAAAGGGAAAATCAATAGCCAGAAGGAATGATCAATTACTGAAGACAAATCCTGAGAAAATTTATCAAGGATTTCAGCTTCGTTTTCCTCTTTGGGCTCATGAAGCCTTTGGTCAGAGTTTGGATCAAATATTCTTCAGAAACCTCTGCCCCACTCGCTCCTAAATTTGACCCCTAAGGCAGTTGGGAAAGCATGGGTGTTGAACTGCAAGTTGTGGTTCTCTTTCCCGTGGCCCTTAGCAGCCAATGCTTGACAAACCATTCGTTCATTCATTCATTCATTCAAGAAATGCCTTTTGAGCATGCACTATGAGCTAAGACACAGGGTGAGGGGATGTAGTCAGAAATAAAAGGATTTCAAGAACTCTCAGGAAGACAACACCTGTCGTAATTCAAGCCATACCCACTGTGTACGGGGGATGAGTGATTACTGAGGCCTTATCTTTAGGGCAGTCCTCCTCTCTTCTGCGTATCACCCCACCACCGCTCGCCCAGGAGTCACTCCTGGCTTCGTGCAAGTTTTCTTCTTCGTTTGTCTGCTGTCTTGGCCCCGTGCCATCATGCAGAAAGCAAAATCTATAAATATGAACTAGCTCTCACACAGCTGGGAAAATCTACAAGAAAGACGATGGTACTAATAATGATAAATGTTCTTTTCCCTTAGATTGATAAAATAATTTTATTTTAAAAGATCAGTTTTTTTTTTAAAGCACTGAAAAAAAGTGACCCCCACTGAGTCTTGTGGGTCACAGACTTCAGTTATCCACACAAGGTACGTATCTTTCTCTTTATTAGTGTCTACTTTTGTGAAAAATATCTCAGTAATACAAGAGGAGTTTTTTATAAGGAGGTAATCCATCTAGAATTATTCCACAAAAGGAATATCACAGAGCATGCATTCACCGACTTTTTTTCTAAATATACATATTCATACCACTACATATGTTTGTATGTAATTATTTGGAAAGTCATGGTTCACTAGCAGTGAGAAAAACAACATCATAGCATGAAATTAATCATGACTTCCAGGTACAACTGGAATAAAGTTTTTTGGTTTTTTGGTTTTTTTGTCTGCTAGATTACTGCTATGCTAATTTAAACATAATGTAATGAAAAAAAATAAACATAATGTAATGGTCCCAGTATATGCCCATAAAGAATTAGATAATAAGAATTAATTGACTCTTTTATAAGTCAACTTCTGTGGTATTTAAATATGGAATTTATAAGCGTTTCTAGTGTGTAGAAGCTGAAGAAAAAGGTTTTGGTTTCAATTCAAGAAATGTTTAATGGTCAAAAATATGCAAATATATGATGGCCTACCAAGAGATAACACTTCATAAGATACTATGGGATAAAATGAAGGCATGGAATATTTGATATGTCTCAT
This sequence comes from Lynx canadensis, assembly GCF_007474595.2. Lineage (NCBI taxonomy): Eukaryota > Metazoa > Chordata > Mammalia > Carnivora > Felidae > Lynx > Lynx canadensis. The sequence goes on along the minus strand of NC_044321.2, from coordinate 114,634,531 downwards.
CTTGAGTATGGAAAGAGAGATGCTTCATTACCTACTAAGGAGGTTAAAGCATCAGCAAATACTCAGATAAAAGTATCTGGGGCTCAATTTGCTTTGGAAAAATATTATGATTAAATACTGTATAAATAATGACAAAAACAACTCTACATAACACACAGGGGTATGGGTTAGCAATTCTGAAACTATGCATGCGCCAGAGTTGAAGAAATAAGTAAATATATTGTAGGCAATGAGAACAAGTTCTCAGTGTCAGAAAAAGAAGCTACAAACAACAAAAGAGTGAATCCTAGAATGAATCTTCTGGTGTTGGATTGGAATTGGAGATATCATTATGAATGCATGTTTTAGCTAACATATACATAGCTAGATGATAGATGTATAGATATAGATATATATAGACAGAAATAAATATAGATGTGTGTGTAGGCATGGGTCATACATACGTATTTCCAAGTTCTGCTCACTGAGAAGACCTAGGAGCAGTGATAACCCAGTAACTGCGAGCACACCTTAGATCCAGATATTGGTTTCTAAATACCATTCTCCAGTGTTAGGAACCAGGGGCAGTTGGAAAAGTGGTTGATTCTAGGACTTGGATGGAGAAAATACAAAATGGTTCTGGAACATTTTGCAGTGCCAAAAATTAAGGAAGCGCTCAGAGAGAGAGGAGGCACATCAAAAGGGCGGAGACATCAACGCGAAAGAGTTCCCTAGGGCAAAAGCAGGAACAGTTTAAACAACAAAAGAAGCAATTATAATCGATTCTACTATAATTGATTCTACTGGATCGAAACCAACAGACTAGAAGATACATCCGTGAGGAGTCCATACCGTGATGATTAAGTAATCAGTAAATGCCGGAGGAGGAATAGCTCTTTTTTTAAGAGTTTATTTATTTACTTGGAGAAAGTGCAAGTAGGGGAGGGCCAGAGAGAGGTAGAATCCCAAGCGGGCTCCACGTTGTCAGCGCAGAGCCACATGGGGCTCCATCAGGAACTGTGAGACCGTGACCTGAGCTGAGATCAAGAGTCCAACGCCCAACATACTGAGCCACCCAGGTGCTCCAGGAATAGCTCCTTTTTACTGTTCATTTTCACTATTTAAGTATAGTTGACGTACAATGTTATATTAGCGTCGGGTGTACAACACGCCCTTCGATTGGACAATTCTGTGCGCCACTCAGTGGTCACCACAATAAGTGTAGCTACCCTTTGTCACCACACAAAGTTATTACAATATTATGGGCCACATTTCCCATGACGTACTTTTCATCTCTGCGACCTACTTACTTTATAACTGGAAACCTGCGCCTGTTCATCTTCCTCACCCACTTAATTCTGCCATAAGGATAGTTCTTTCTTACTGAAGAGTTCCAGTTAATAAATGTGGAAGGAATGAGGGAAACAGAAAATAGCATCGTAACACTCATAATTGTTGTAAGCAAAATCCACGGATGCAAGCAAAATGGATGCTTACGTTGGGGAGCAAAGTTTGAGGAGAAACAGGATATTTACATAGTCTCAATGTATCAGTCCCAAGATATTTGTTAATTACAAAGGAAATAATTGTAATTTTACAGTAGTACAGCCCATCAGACACCGCCCTAAAGTAATCGAGGTTAACATCAAAGAAATGAGACCTGTCCACCACCTCTTGGATGTCCTGATGTGTTTCACTGAGAAGGGGACCTCACCTCTGTAGCATTCTAGCTAAAAATCCATAATCACGGTGTAGCCGCACAAAAATATCAGATAGACCCACATTGAAGGATATTCTACAAAACAACTGACCATTTCTTTTCAAAAATGTTAAGGCCAAAAGACAGAGAAGGCTTTAGGAATTGTCACAGGTTGGAGACGTGACAACTAAAGGTGCACCGGATCCTGGAAGAGATAAAAGGACGTTAGGGGCAAAGCCGCTGAAATCCAAGTTAATTCTGTAGGCTAGTTAATAGCAATTCTAATGTTAATTTCTTGGTTTTGGTAACTGTGCTATGATGCAGGATATTAGTTAGCATGAGGGGAGATTGAGTGAAGGAAGCACTGTTCTATGGGGGAACTTGGTAGTAGCTTTGCAACTTTTCTATAATTCTCAAATTAGTTCAAAATAAAAACCTCAAAAAATAAAAACCCCAACCGCTGTGACGTGACATCATTTGGAGCCTGGCAGTTTTCAGATGAGAACTTGACACAACTCTCTTCGTTGCACTGCGTTATTTCTTTCCCTTTGTCTTAGATACCACTGGTTTATGCGGGCATCGTTCACATGCATACGAAAAGAATCTTCGACTGCTTATGTAACATTAAAGTAAGTACAAGAAACAATTTGTCTTAAACAGGAGAAAGTTAACCCTTCTATCTAGATGGCCTATCTCTGAATGACTTTAATTCTTAGCTTATCAGAGGTATACTTTGGACCTGAAGATGGGATGTCGTCCAAACTCATGTTTAAAAAGACAAGGTGTTTCATTCTAGTCTATTTTTTAAGGGCAGCAATAGACTTATCGCTAAATTAAGCCCTTTAAAAATTGGCTGCCGCAGAAGGCTTACATCTGGTAATGTGACCGTAGGAGGCAATGCGGTTTAAATAAATAAACTTCATTTAAATAAGAAAATTTTATCAATAAAACAAATAAGGTTTAAGTTATGTCATTTAAATATTAATAACAGCATAGTATCAACCAACTTTTAGTGTATCTGGTTCTTTGATGTACGGTCTACATGTATTATTTCATTTATTAATAATAATCAAAAGTATGAATTGCTAGGCCGTATGTCATATACTCTATGTGCCAGACTGCTGAATGCTTTACAAAATTTATTTAATTCGGTCCTCATCACAAATCGGAGATAGGTAACATTGCCCTTAGAATCACCTGGTGAGTTGTAAAATCTCCCAAAGCCCGGGCCACACCATGTACCGATTCAGTCAGAATTTCTAGGTATGAAACCCCAACTCAATTGTTTCTGTCAAGCTCTCTCAGGTGATTGCAAGGTGCCACCAAGTTTAAGAACCCCTGCTCCCGTAATGGATTATTCATGATTTTACAAGATGCCAGTGACAAAGGACACGGTTAGGCAAGCTAGGTGCATAACATGAAAGCTAGAAGTTCATGGCACTCATGCATTGTGTCATGTTCTAATTATTATTTAGATAAAGTTTTTTAATCTCAGCATTTGAATAAACAGACTCCTCTGATGAATAGATTATATATTCCATGGTGGCAATATTTTTCTATGATTTTCTACGAATGCAAAATAATTATAACTTAAAAATAATTGCGAAGGAAGAATTACTGAGGTTGCTAATTATGCAGTTCCTTGCCCCGTGTCTTTCATTGTCTGTTTATTCTCCACTTGGCAGTATTTGAAATTGCATTACTGTTCTCTTTTACATTTGTTTTCCTTTAAAAAATATATATGGATTATTGTCCAGTTTGGCTTATGGATGGTGTGTGGTTATTATTTTTATGTGTCTATAATATAATTATTAATTTATATTATTTTTAACATACAGATCTGAACAGTTTAGTGAGACGTTGACATGATTGTCTAAATCATACAAGGAAAGGAAAAAGGACTTTAAAAAAATTTTTTTAATGTTTATTTATTATTGAGAGAAGGAGAGAGAGAGAGAGACAGAGCATGAGTGGGGGAGGGGCAGAGAGAGAGGGAGATACAGAATCCTGGGCAGGCTCCAGGCTCCGAGCTGTCAGCACGGAGCCTGATGCGGGGCTCGAACTCACGAGCCACGAGATGATGACCTGAGCCGAAGTCTGACACTTAACCAACTGAGCCACCCAGGTGCCCCAAGGAAAAAGGACTTTTAACCAAAATTCATTGTATTTAGCCTTGGCATGCACTTGAATTCTGGAAATAAACTCCCTCAAGTCTCTCATATATCTAGAGACAATATGCGTTCCTTTTGCAAATGCCTATGGTCAGTATGTCCTTTGTGGTGGTGGCTTTTTTTTTTTTTAAGTTTGTTTGAGAAAGAGACAGAGCACGTGAACGGGGGAGGGACAGAGAGAGAGGGAGACAGAATCCCAAGCTGACTCTGATTGTTGGTGCAGAGCCCAACGTGGGGCCCGAACCTATGAACCGTGAGGTCATGACCTGAGACGAAGTCAAGAGCCTGACACTTAACCGACTGAGCCGCCCAGGCACCCCGTGTCCTTCATGGTTTTTATTCAAAGAGATATATGTTGATGGGGATAGGAAATGCAAATATTACATCTCTTCTTTGATTGCATAAATTGTTAGGATAAATAAACTTGAAAGAGTTGAAGGGACAGCATTCCTGGGATAGCCTGTGAGACTCTGGCCTTGAACGATGCCACTTCAGGGTCCAAGTGACAAAATAAGATCAAACCAAGGCAAGGGCAGATCTTTGCAGCTCTGCGGAGACTCGAGCATCACTCAGGCTTCTTGTGAACACTGGCATCAAGCTTTTCTCGTACCAATGACGTCTCTAGAAAGACACTTTGATATTGGCAGAGTGAGTTTCTTTAGGCGAATGTTCTAAATCGTGGCCACTAGCTGGGAGGCAGAACAGGGAAGGAATAGCTCTGCAGATTAGCTGTGAACGTATGCATAATTCTTTCTAGCTCACCAGAAACAATGCCGCGTACTTAGTTTGGGGGATTCCTACAGTTGAGTCAGTTGAGGGCTGAGCTGTTATAAATTGAGCATTAAATTTTAATAAGGAAAGAAAGCCAATGTGACCTCATTTTAAGCTCACAGCCTAGTGAAGCTTAGATATGCAAATCATAGACATAAAACAAATATGATGAATGTACATGGAGATACTGTGTTGATTAAAACCTCCCTACTTCTGACTCCTACCCCCTAACTTTCTACCAAATAAAGCAAGAGCTGTATAATACTTGGTGGAGGTTCCAGAGAATAAACTAATGCAGATTTGTTCAACAAACATTTGTGGAATAGCCGCTGTTTATAAAGTATTATTCTAGAAAGATGTTACAGAGTGGTTACAATATTGTCCCGTCTGTAAGAAATTTCCCTGAATAATCTAACAGCGAGATCTCAAAAATGTTCCTTCTGGTTTAACCAAACGATACACTCAATAAACTCCTACTGAGCATTGGGCATTGGGATGGGTGCTTGTGCCTAGAGATTTAGAAGCATGGGAAAACTCAGTCTGCAGCTAGCAATGACCAGACGCTGCTTCCGCGATGCCACAATAATGCATATGCACCCCCCCCCCACCACGTAGCAACTTAGATCACACAGTTTTGCATACCCTACCCTGTGGCTATTTGATTTATTGCTAGTCGAGTTACTTCCAAAATAACCGGTTCTTTGAATTAATCAGTTTATTTGTAACACGTATGTCTAAGCTATTGGGTTACTCAAAGGGGATGTATGCAAGCAGAATTCCGCTCCATTGTCATACTACCCTGATAATCCAGGTATTAGAATGGGGGCAGGGGAGACGTCGGTCATAGGGTAGAAACTTGCAACCGGAAGATGAATAAGTTTTGGAGATCTAATGAAGAGCATAGTGATAATAGATAACAGTACTATGTTGCGTACTTCAATGTTGCCAAGAGACTTACTGTTCTTTTTTTTTTAATGTTTATTTTTGAAAGAGAGAGAGCATGAGCGGGGAAGGGGCTGAGAGACAGGGAGACAGAGGATCCGAAGCGGGCTGTGCACCGATAGCAGAGAGCCTGATGCGGGGCTCGAACTCACGAGCCGTTGAGATCATGACCTGAGCCAAAATCAAGAGTCACATGCTTCACCGACTGAGTCACCCAGGTGCCCAGAGGACTTCATGATCTTAAATGTTCTCATCACAAAAAAGAAATGATAATTATGTGACCTGGTGTTAGCTAACACTATGGGGGTAAACATACTGCAATTTGGAAATGTCTTCAGTCAACATGCTTCGTGTTAAATTTAACCAGTGTTATATGTCAACTATATCTGAATTAATAAAAAGAATGGGGTCGGGGCCTCTGCAACCACTCAGCTGCCTGTAGTAGTGTCCTAACTAGTTTCCCCACTTCTATTTCTGTTTTTTTTTTCCTGTTTTCCACTACTATTTACCAGTTTTAAACAAAACAACGAAAACAAATCTGTGCATGGTATCCACCTGCTTAAAGCTCATCCATAGCTTTCCATTACTCTTCTGATTAAAAACCCACAATTTTGGGGCCCCTGGGTGGCTCAGTCGTTTACGCGTCTGACTTTGGCTCAGGTCATGATTTTGCAGTTCATGGGTTTGAACCCCACAACGGTTTCACTGCTGTCAGTGCAGAGCCCGCTTCAGAGTCTCTGTTCCCCTCTCTCCCTGCCCCTCCACCACTGTGCTCTCTCTCTCACAAATAAAACATAAAAAAAAAGCCTCGCACACAATTTCTACCATAATCCTGTCTACTCATAGTACTTACGTGAGCAGAGGTATGACCCCTACCAAAGCCTCCTACGTCATGTCCTACTACTCTCTTCAGTGCCCCCTTATTCCTACTGTGCTGCCTTTATTTAATTTCCTCAACTGGGTACATTCTTTACAGTGTCAAAGCTTTTTCACAAATTATTCCGTCCACTTAAAATCCTCTGCAACTGTGCCCTCCCTGCCATGGGCCACACTGTGGCCGATTTAATTACTATCCATTCTTCACGTTTCAAGTCCCTAACTTCACACGTTATATTGGGTTCTCCTGTGTCGACAACACAGCATTTATCACCGTTTGTAATTACATGCTGGAGTGAGTCCGTGTCAGCACGTATGCCTCTATCTATGTAGCTCATTGTCATATGCTTAATGGTTAGCATACTGCTTGGTCATAAGACACCCTCAGTAAATATTAGTTGAGTGAATGAGCGAGTGAATGAATGAATGAATGAGTTAGCATATGAATAACGACACTTGTGAATCGCTGAGCCGGGCCTGGGAGGGCCTGGCATGGAAAATAGGCATTGGCAGATTACTAATAGCCACTGCCACTAGAGAGAGCTTGGTGGTTTGGGGCATGACCTTTGGTTCACAACTCAGCTTGACCGTGCAATAGATGTGTAACCTTAAGCAAGTTACTTTTCCATTTGTATGTCTCAATTTCCTCATTCTAACAATAGACACAAGAATAATTTTCTACCTTGTGGTTACAGTAGGATTAAATATTGTATATAAAGTACTTAGCACAGGGACTGTTGTCTAGTAAGTGCTCATTAATGAGAATGACTATTGTCCTTAATACTGTTTTGTTAAGTTTCATTAAGAGCTTGCTTAAGATATAGACATACGCTTCAATAAGGTTATTTAATCCGATGCCAGCAATACTAGGGAAGAAAATTCTGTGACAGTGCTAAAAATTAAATCCCAAAGGGAGGTGTAAGCAAAGCACCTACCTAGGGAGGAAACAGCGAGTAACGGGCTGATGTCCAGATAGGAGCCATTGAGCCATTGAGATTTTGGAAAAGAAACTCTGGCAGTGGAAGAGAAGGACCCCGGCCCTGGCGATAGGTGATAGACTCCTACTTACTGTAGAGATGTTAATGCCGTTGAAGAGTGTCATCTTTTCAAGGTCCCTTATGAAACTTGGGCTTAGTCCTAAAAGTAGATAGTTGTGCTTCTCTTGGGAATGAATCATGCAAGCAATCATATTTCTTGTTTCCTTTGGCTACCAGGAAGCTCAGAGGCAAGTAGAGGTCTCACAAATAGCTAAGTGTCATATTGAATCAATCGATCATTGAATAACATAACTTCCAAACCAAACAACCCACTTCTTTTATTATACGTTTGCATAATTACATATCCTTCCATATTACTTAACACAGGTGTACATTTTCACTTATTTGTTTGGTTTTTTTTAACGTTTATTTATTTTTGAGACAGAGAGGGAGGGGCAGAGAGAGGGAGACAGAGAATCCCAAGCAGGCTGTGTGCTAACAGCAGCGAGTCCGATGTGGGGCTCAAACTCACAAACCATTAGACCACGACCTGAGCCAAAGCCAGATGCTCAACCTGCTGAGCCACCCAAGCACCCCTATTTTCATTTATTTGTATGATTATTTGATTCATATCTGCCTCCTTCACTAGAGAGTAAGTTCTGTGAAGACAGGAAAAGTATTTCTCTTCTTTAACTCTGTAGCCCTCAGTTCCTAGTGTTACGCCCAGAATTCGCGATCCCCAAAGACCACCAGGGAGCCGAGTCCGATGCAAAAGCAAAGAGCCTTTATTCGAGCTAGCTCGAGCTCAGTCCCCTACCTGCACCGACGCAGTGGTGAGATACCGGAGAGAGAGAGGGTTTTTTTTTTTTTTTTAATTTTTTTTAACGTTTTTATTTATTTTTGAGACAGAGAGAGACAGAGCATGAACGGGGGAGGGTCAGAGAGAGAGGGAGACACAGAATCTGAAACAGGCTCCAGGCTCTGAGCAGTCAGCACAGAGCCTGACGCGGGGCTTGAGCTCACGGACCTCGAGATCGTGACCTGAGCCAAAGTCAGACGCTTAACCGACTGAGCCACCCAGGCGCCCCGAGAGAGCGGGTTTCAAGAGCACAAAGGTTTTATAAGGATCATGGCCTTAGCCGATTGGCTGGGGAAGGATAGAACAATGGCTGCCAAGGTGTGGTCCCAGATCAGCAATTATCAGCGTCACCTAGAACTTGTTAAAAATGCAAATGTTGGGCCTAGTGGTCACAGACCCACTGAATCAGAAACTCTGGGGGTGGGGCTCAGCAATCTGTGTTTGAACAAGTCTTCCAGGAGATTCTGATGCACCTGAAGTTTAAGAACCACTGTGTCTGAGGTTGTGTAACATGTTTGGCTTCAGTGTATACAGAACGTTTCTCACCGGTCACCTATTAACCATTGGCTGTCAGCCTTGCGTTGCTATATAAATACCTAGCACCGAACGCCATCCCCAGAGACTCTGATTTAATTGGTTTGGGGAGGGGTAAAATGCTCCCAGGTCATTCTAAGCCTGGGCAGGGTTGAGGGCTCCTGCCTCTGGCCCCTACCTGAGAGAAGCCGTCCCTCTTCTCCTCACACTTTCCACGCCTCTCACACTCCCCTTCCTCCCACCTCAGACTTCGGAGGAATGCATCAATCAGTAGCCTGCTTTCTTAGAAAACATAAGTCACTCAAGAGGAGGAGGCGTGGTCTGAGGTTTGAGCGGGAACTTCTTTCTGCGGCCACATCGGGGACATAGTCACTAGTCGGCCGGCCTAGGTCTTCTCTTTCACTAGCAAATGGTAGATGAATAAAAATATTTGCCAAATGAAGAATGCAAGTTCACAGTAACTTGTGGAATGTAGGTTGGGTAGTAACCTCAACCCTGGCTTCATGTTATGTTTTCCTTCTTTAATTTTTCTTTGCACAGATTTTCTCACTTTCTTTCAAATATCCGTTGTATTTTCAAAAGTAATACCTGTGCATTGCACAAAATATTATAAAATATAGTAAAATAGATGTAAAAATAACTCAATCTCCCAAGCTAAAGACAACTTCTAATGAGAGGTGCTGTCCTCCAGAACTTTGAATAAATATGTATGTATGTATACGTATGAATTTTTTCATGCCCACAACATGGACTAAACTAATTTGTACAACAAATTAATTTGTATGTTTTTTTTAAATTTTTTTTAACATTTATTTATTTTTGAGATGGAGAAAGACAGAGCATGAACGGGGGAGGGGCAGAGAGAGAGGGAGACACAGAATCAGAAGCAGGCTCCAGGCTCTGAGCCATCGGCCCAGAGCCTGACGCGGTGCTCGAACTCACGGACCGCGAGATCGTGACCTGAGCCGAAGTCGGATGCTCAACCGACTAAGCCACCCAGGCGCCCCTAATTTGTATGGTTTAATCTGTTGTTTTGTATGTACTTTGGAAAAAGGCTGTAAGTCCTTTTTAGAACAAGAATGGCTATAACGATGTAAGCACTGGGAATTGGGTCAGTGTGGGTCAGGTCAGTGTGGCTCAGACGATGTAGGCTCCTGACCCCAGACTCTTTTTTTCTCCTCCCTCCTAAACCTAGTCAATCCTTGATCCTGGACTACAATCTTGGGATCAAGTAGGCTCAGCTTTTAGGGTCAGCAAGATATGGGAGGGAGCCACACTGTATTTTCTGGGCTAAGTAACATTTCAGGGATATAATAGCATGAGGAAATTCTTAGGTGATCGATATGAGGAATACTGGCTATGGGCAGTCTTTCTTCCCTACCTCTCACCTACCGAATCTTGAAATCGCATCATTTAAAAGTCAGCAAAACACTGCGTGGTTTCATTTTTATGTTTTTGTATACCTTCCTTCTAGGTCAACTCTCCCCTCCACCCTGGAGTTACAGACACAGAAGCGAGAGAAAAGTGAGGTTGATTAGTTCTTTCTCACCTCTGCATGGTACTCATGATTAAACACATGGAAACCGGATGTTTTCCATTTAAAAACTTAACACCAACATTACCGCCACCAAAGAGCTGGTTTTCCTTTTCTTACTAAATGTTATAATACACAGTAAATAAGATTGTGGCAGAAAGTGGGCTTCAAAGTGGTGTGGCTGCAGTGCCTGCTTCTATAGAATGCCAAGGGACCATTACTGGGGAACTAAATAGCTAATATGTTATATAGTATTTCAAATCATTTCAATGACCCAAATCTCTCTCACCACTACTTTGAATTGATGGCTCAGGCAGTTTTTAAGGGGCTTACTTATCTCCTAAATGCAGTGGTGAGTTGGATTCAGCCTTCAGGTTACAGTGTACTGAAGGTCCCATGGATACACTGTAACCTGGAGCTCTCACCGGAATACGTGGAATCCCAGCCTGTCGTCACGCCAGTCCCCTAGCTGGGCCCAACCCCAAGGGTTGCCAGGTTTTTTGTGCTGAAAACCAGAAAGTCTAGATTTTTTTCCCCTTCCCGTCCGGGAAAATCAAACTGCACACACACGCGCACACACACGCACACACACGCACCCATTGTACTTGTATCCATCCTGTCCCGTTGCTCTGAGCTTAAGGAATTCTTTTCTTCAAAATGAAAACTATTATAAAATCTGCAAGTGAAGTTATTTGTCCGTATTCTCTTTTGGTTGGAACATATGAATCTTTTCTTTTTTATCCCCTCAATGAATATTGCATCGTCCCTAACATTTCCTCCCCACCACTACATTTCCGGGCATTATCTACATTTTCTGCGTGTTTCCCTCTTCTCAAATGTCTTCTCTTTATCTACATCAGCTGTATTTCCTCTCCAGACTCTGTTACAAGTATCACCTCCTCTCGAGAGCATCCTCGAACTCTCTCCCTAATTCTGGAACAGACGATTGATGATGGGTGCTACCGCCCTCACTGCAGTAGACTGAGAGAGCTCCTAAATAGGTCTTCATCCCCAGTGCTGGCGTAGTAGGTACTCGGTTCATATTTATTTAATTATTGCTTAAATGGATGCTGTCCATTGGTTAAGTTTTGTGATTATGGGTGATCAACGTATTTGGGACGACTTAGGAATAGGACTGCATAGGAGCCCAGCTTTTCAAACTAGTCCAACACACTGAAGGTCACCGAGAAAGCTAGAGCTCGGTGAGAATATGAGTGCCCATGACATTGACGAGGTCACACGAAAGCACCAACAATTTCAGACGCTCCTTGCTGTCGGGGTTCAGGTAACCAGTGACTCAAAAAGGGCAGGGAAGCTCATGTGTTAACAAGGAGAGCTAAACTTTGAGGCCGGGCTTTGTGACTAAGGAAGAGTCCCGAAGAGAAATTCACACAGACTGAAAAGTAGTATCAGTTATTTGAGCTTCGCTTTCTTCATCTGAAAAATGGAAATACAATAGCACCTCCCAGCACCGTTTGTCGATACTAAGTAATAGGTGTGTGAGCAGGTAGCATAGTTCCAAGTGCCCAATACATAGTCAATAAATGCTATTTTCCATAATTTCTTTTCCTTCCTTTTATAAAAATCAAATCCATATACTTTCAAGAACCGACTTCACGCAGTATTTGACATTTTAAATGTTCAAAACATGGGCTCTTTCATAGTATCTGGAAAGGAAATGGCATACTCTTTTGAGCATAAAAATTAAGATTTCTCTCAGTGATAGGGACTCTATGAATAAAGGTTGCTTTAGCCTCTTATCATTTCCATACAGTGAAAGCTTAAAGTGCATATTTTCAAAGAAAAAATATACTTAGATTTATATTTCCTATGGTCCCTGAGGGAATAACTCAAACTAGTGTGCAGAAGTCACAGAGCAATAGATTTTGATTTGATACAAGGAAAATATTTTCTAACAGACAGCTGGCCAACGATGGAATGAGCTATTTTAAGACTTAGCAAGTTCTTAGTCACTACATGTGTTCGAGAAGTGCCTGTGTGAACACTCCTTGGAGCGATCGCAGAAGGGTACCCTGCATATTCTCTAAGGCCCCTACTAAGTCTCACACAGTAAATATCTGTTAGTTTCACCATGATGTATTTTTTCAGGAAACCCTGAATTCTATATATGCCCAAACAAATCTCTCATCCGTTAGTCCTTTGAAAGCAACTATCATGGCATATTTATCGTTGCCTGACATTAACAGATGCCCAATAAATGGCTATTGAATTTGTAGACCACCTACACTATGCATAGCATTATGGTTACTCTTTCGACAGCATATTTCCTATGTTCTGGGGTGGCATAAGCAGATTGAAGATGAGCCGGCTCTACCGAACCGGATTATTTCAACAAAACTTGCTGAAAACGCCTTATGTCCCACAGTCTTTACAAAAACCCAAAGTGCACTAAGTAATCAGAATTCTAAAAGAAGAAATAAACTAAGATTGGATATTATGGCTCCAATGCGCATGTGCAGGTGCACGTGTGTTCATACATGTGTGCACACGTACGCGTGCACACATTCATAGGGCAGACTACATCCATATGTGAAAATCTTCATATCGAGTAGAAAGAGTACTATGTCCTATTAAGTATGTCCTTACCTGATGATACTAGATTTCTGGTAGACTGACAGGAAAACGTAAGGCTTCGAAATGCAGCAGGTACCAGAGCGCCTGGCGGGCTGTCAGAGCTTGCAACTCTTGACCTCAGGGCTGTCCGTTTGAGCCCTGCGTTGGGTGTGGAGACAATTTAAAAATAAAATCTTGGGGCACCTGGGTGGCTCAGTCGCTTGAACGTCCCACTTCGGCTCAGGTCATGATCTCGCGGTCCGTGGGTTCGAGCCCCACGTCGGGCTCTGTGCCGACAGCTCGGAGCCTGGAGCCTGTTTCGGATTCTGTGTCTCCCTCTCCCTCTGCCCCTTCCCTGCTCATGCTCTGTCTCTTTCTGTCTCTCAATAATAAATAAATGCTAACAAGAAATAAAAAAATAAGATAAAATCTTTAAAAAAAATGCAAAAGGTACCAAATACACACGGTTATCTCGTGAAGGTTATTCACCAGAGACATTGTCATCATTTTCTTCTGGTATAGTTACTTAGAATGCAATGCCTGTTTTCTTGCCCTCAGTAAGATTTCTGAATATGTGAACCAGGAGGACACGTGTAGAAAGCAATGAATGAAGTTGACTGACATGCACTGGCATTCTTCCAGCATCGAGAGAAATAAAAACCGGGTTCCCAATATGAACAGAGGCTACGAAACTAATTCACCATGCAGACCACTGAAAACCGCCTTCGGTGTCAGGAAATAGCCTTTGAGTTACACATGACCGCGGTGCTTTATTTTTCAACACAATCTAATTTGATATTATAACAGACCATCCGCACATTACAAAAAATTCTCTCGGGGCATGGCTGTTCCAAGATTTTTTAGAAATGAACCAGCTGTTAGAAAAGATAGGTGAGGAGAGGACGAACAGTTTCCCTTCAGAAGCCGTAAATTTCTTGCGGGTAATATGAGAACGATGAAATGAAAAGACTGGTTTTTATGTCTCTTAGGCATCACTCTTAATTTTTATAAAATAATTTACTTACAATAAAAGGAGCCCACTTCAGCTGTATTTTCCAGTGTCTTGCCAACTCTATACATCTATAAAATCACACCATTCCCGAAGTGTAGAAAATTTCCAGCACTCCAGAAACTTCCCTCATGCCCCATTGAATTCAATCTCCCTCATCTCCAGCCCTAGGCAACCACCAATCGACTTTATGGTACAATAGGTTAGTTTTGTCTCTCCTAGAATTTCGTATGAATGTGATTGTATAGTGTATACTCTGTTGTGTCTGGCTTCTTTCAGTATGTTTTTGAGATTTATTAATGTTGTGATGCCAATCGTTCCTTTTTCTTTGGTAGTAGTGCTAAACTATATAGATATACCAAAATTTATTTATGTATTCATCTGCTAATAGACATTTGAATTGCTTCCAGGTTTGGCTATGATGAGTAAAGCTGCTGTAAAGAAGTATTTCCAGGGGCGCCTGGGTGGCTCAGTCAGTTAGGCGGCCGACTTCGGCTCAGGTCATGATCTCGCGGTCTGTGAGTTCGAGCCCCGCGTCGGGCTCTGTGCTGACAGCTCAGAGCCTGGAGCCTGTTTCAGATTCTGTGTCTCCCTCTCTCTGACCCTCCCCTGTTCATGCTCTGTCTCTCCCTGTCTCAAAAATAAATAAACGTTAAAAAAAATAAAGAAGTATTTCCAAACCTTTTTATGGGCTTATATGTATGGATATGTATGCTATGCTTGATATTGACCAAAATGTGGGGAAACCATCAAGGTATGGTGAATTTATATTATTATTACTAATACCAGTATCGTATAACCATTTGGTACTGTTAAACATTTGGACCGCTTCCATTTTTTTCTTATAAATAAGGTCACAGTGGACATTTTTCTTTTCTTTTTTAAAAATTATTTCATGTTCATTTATTTTTGAGCGAGAGAGAGAGAGAGAGCGTGAGCAGGGGAGGGACAGAGAGAGAGGGAGACACAGAATATGAAGCAGGCTCCAGGCTCTGAGCTGTCAGCACAGAGCCCGACACGGGGCTTGAACTCTGAGAGCTGTGAGATCATGACCTGAGCTGAAGTCGGACGCTTAACTGACTGAGCCACCAGGTGCCCCGCAGTGGATGTTTTTCTGTAGAAATCACTGTCCTCATGTGGGGCTCTTATTTTAAGAAAAGGCCCCCGAAGAAACCTTGGAAGTGTCAATACATACACAAATTACAAGGTACTTGATATCTATCTATATCTATCTATCTAGTCAAAATAATTCCTAAGAAAGTTGAACCAATTTACATTTGCATTAACAAAATTTTAATATGAGTATGGAAAAAACAAAAACAAGTTCCATTCTATACACTCAAATGTTTATGCTTTTCTGTGTCAGATCAATGAAAACCTTAATGCACTTCCCCAGAAGTAGTGAATTTACAAGAAAGGCGTAGATAAGTAACTGTATTTAGTGTTGCTATAAAGTCGATTAGGGCCCATGTTCAACAGTTTCAGAGGGTGCTGACATTGGACTTAAGACTACCTTACATATTGTTCATCCTGTAGAAATATCTGAAGATAACAGCCATGGTTAAAAAATGGAAAATAACAACACTTGGAGAGTGTAAAAGACATTTCATCACACACACACACACACACACACACACACACATAGTTTAGATCAATGGCTTACAAGTACGTGTGATCATAGAAATCACCTGAAGATACTAGTCCAAAATCCATATTCCCAAACTACTTCTCTAGAAATTCTGATTCAGAGCTCAGGTGAACTTTCTTTGATTCAGAGTATTATACAGAAGAAAGTTTTAGAATCACTGTACTAAATGATAGGAATAATGGTTTTTCTTTGACTCTTTAGCATGTCTTTTACTTTATTTTACTTAATCCATACAGAAATTTGATAAGATAGGCAAACTGGTCATTTCTTGTTTTCACAAAGAAGATGAGGTTCACTTGGTCTTAGTGAGTTTTCCAAGATCAAAAAGTTTCTCTAGCTCATCTTTCTCAGCTCATCTTTCTCTAAGCTATAGGGGCATGAGATAATATACAGACAGTAGATACATACACTCCAGTGAGGGCAAAAAAAAGTGGGGTGCCTGGGTGGCTTAGTTGGTTAAGCATCCAACTCTTGGTTCGGGCCCAGGTCATGATCTCGCGGTTTCATGAGTTCAAGTCCCATGTTGGGCTCTGCACTGGTAGTGTGGAGCCTGCTTGGGATTCTCTCTCTCTCTCTCTCTCTCTCTCTCTCTCTCACTCCACCTCCCCCCTCTCATGTTGTCTCTGTCTCTCTCAAAATAAAATAAATAAACTTAAAAAAAAAAAAGAGCACAACTACACACCCACCAGAGTGTCTGAAGGAAAAGGATAGACAATACTGACTGTCGATTAGAATCTAGAAACTGGAATTCTCACACATAGTTGATAAGGATATACATTGGTACAAATACTTTGGAAAACAGTGTTTGGCAGTCTCTAATAAAGCTGGACACTCGTATACACCATAACTCAAAAATTCCACTTCTGGGTACATGTCTAAAAAGAAATACGTGCTGATCTGATCACTAAAAAGCATGTAAAAGAATGTCTATAGCAGCACCATTTGTAATACCTCCCAAGAAATCAAGAGTAGAAAGGGTGAATACATTTTGAGATGATCACAGGATGGAATGTTGCACAGCAATGAGGGCATACATGACTTATAAGTACATACAACAATATGAATGAATCTCACAAACGTGTTGAGCAAAAGTTGCCAGACACAATAGTACATACTCTTTTATTCCATTCACCAAAGACATACAAAGCAAACTTAATGCTGTTAGAAATGAAGATATTATTTTGCCTCGAGCAGGGACAGGGGTAGGTAGTGACTGGAAGAGGGCACAAAAAGAGTAGGGGAGGTGTGGTCATTTCGTAAAATTTCATCAGTGTGTACAATTGAAATTTTTGGACTTTTTGTTGTGTATGCTGTAGCTTACGAAACACTTGAATTTTTATTTTTTTCTAATTTTTTTATTGTTTATTATTTTTGAGAGAGAGAGAGAGAGACAGAGTATGAGTATGGGAGGGGCAGAGAGATAGGGAGACACAGAATCCAAAGCAGGCTCCAGGCTCTGAGCTGGCAGCACAGAGCCCGACACGGGGCTCGAACTCACGAACCACGAGATCATGACCTGAGCCAAAGTCAGATGCATAACCAACTGTGCCACCCAGGCCCCTCAACACTTGAATTTTTTTTTTAAAGCATACAGCCCAGTTGATGTCATTTTGCTGTAGGAGGTGTGCAAAGGATGGACATGGAATGAATGGGGAGAACAACTCTCTACCATACACGAGCTTTACGTTTTCCCCTGTGTTACCAGAGTCTGACAATAGAAAGAAGGGTGGGCAGAATATTCCTTGAGATCCCACATGGTTGCAGTGCAATTCCTCACTTGAACCCACTGTTTCTATTTCTTTCCATATAGTATCAAATGCATACTTATCTATAAAGCAGCTCTATTGATTTCCAGACAAACATTTTAAACTTCATTTGCGACCACGCTGACCTTAATTTCTCTTTTCAAGTAGACTTTGGAACTTCATTCATTTTCCAATCTGAGTTGAAATATTTGTTTGATTTTCCAGTGTGAATTGTTCCCATAATGTGACACATATTGGTGTTTCATAGAGTGGGCACTTAATGATCCACTTCTCCAAAGAAAAACTGAGATTGAGAAATTGTACACAACAGTGTTTTCATAGAGAAACATTTCAATTTTCATTTTGCCCAAGTGGGACAAGAATCTACAGTTGTTGACCAATTATAGATTTTGTTAAATTTCATGTGATAATAAGAGCAAGTATTTTGAAAACACAGTTTGAGAAAAAGAAACATACTCTTCTACTAAAATATACTTATTTACCATAGTCACTTAGATCAAGACAAGATATGAGGCGGGAGATTAAATCACTAACATTGTGGGAGCACCTGGGTGGCTCAGTTCGGTTAAGTGACCAACTTTTGATCTCAGCTCAGGTCTTGATCTCAGGGTCATGAGTTCAAGCCTTGCATTGGGTCCCGCACTGGGTGTGAAGCCGACTTAAAAAAATAAACATAAAAAATTAATTCTTCGGGCACCTGGGTGGCTCAGTCGGTTAAGCATCCAACTCTGGATTTTGGCTCAGGTCATGATCCCAGGGTCGTGGGATTGAGCCTCGTTTTGGGCTCTGTGCTGAGCGTGGAGCCTGCTTGGGATTCACTCTCTCCCTCTGCGCCTCTGTCCTGCTTGCGCGTGCTCTCTCTCTAAAATAAACATATTTGAAAGGAAAATTATTAACCCTAAGATCTTAGAGATTTCAATTTCTGAGTACAATTCACCAAACTGATTATTGATGTGGTAGGCATGTAAACATTTTGGGAAAATAGATTACATTTAATATCTTTGATTCAGAGTTATCATCTTGGTGAATCAACTGGTTTTACCCTTTCTTCGTTCTACTGGTGTTCAAATTCATTCACTTATTCATTATTCATAATGATGCCCATCATTTATTAACTGGCCTCAGTGGACCAGACACTCTACTAAGAACTGAATTCATTAACTTTTTAATATATTTTAACCATAAAGATAAATTGCAATAATTTGACAATGACTCTTGTTCTACACTTTACCAAGGTTTACCAATTCATGATATTTTCACCCCAGGTGCTTTATCGTTGCCTCTCCCACTCCTTCTCTGTGCCTCTGTCACTCTGTCCCTCTTTCCACTTTTTTTTCCCTCTTTCCACTTTCAATGAATCATTTGACATTAGTCTGTAGATATTGTGCCCGTTTTCCCTAAATATTTCAGTGTATATTTCCTAAGAACAATGCCATTCTCGTAGACAACAATACTGTTATCAAAATCAGCAAACTCAGGGGCACGCGGGTGGCTCACTCAGTTGACTGTCCGACTTCGGCTCAGGTCATGATCTTGTGATTTGTGGGTTTGAGCCCCACATCAGGCTCCATGCTGTCTTTGCGGAACCTGCTTGGGGTTCTCTCTCTCTCTCTGCCCCTTCCCTGCTTGTGCATGCCCACTCACTCCATTTCTCTCAAAACTAACAAACAAATAAAAAATCAGCAAACTTAAAATCACATTATTATGCAATCGATAGTAGAGATTCCAATTTCGTCTTTGTTTTGAATCCAAGGGAAACGTGTGTGGTCTTTCATCATTAAGCATGATTACAACTGTTGTTTTTTGTCTGTCTGTCTTTTGTAGGTGCTTTTTATCAATCTGAGTTAATTCTCTTCTAAATTTGCTGGAAGTTTTTGTCATGAACAGAATTAAATTTAGTCAGCTCCTGTTTTTTGCATGTATGTAAATGATCAAATGACTTTCTCCCTTATTCTTTTTTTTTCATGTTTATTTAATTTTTGAGAGAGAGACAGAGCACGAGTGGGGGAGGGGCAGAGAGAGAGGGAGACACAGGATCGGAAGCAGGCTCCAGGCTCCCAGCTGTCAGCACAGAGCGCGACTCGGGGCTCGAATCCACGAACCGTGAGATCATGACCTGAGCGGAAGTCAGTCGCTTAACCGACTGAGCCATCCAGGCACCCCCCTCCTTTATTCTTCTAATATAATTAATCGCACTGATAGATTTTCTAATATGAAACCAATTGTGCATTCCTGGGATAATCTATACTTGGTCATAAAATACTATCAGTATATTTCTGGATTTGATTTGCATGTGATTTTTTTGTTTTTTTGGCGTCTATATTCAGATGATATGGTTTGGTCATTTCTTTTACTGTAATTTTTTCTTCAGTTTTGGTATCAGGGTTATGCTGGCCTTGTGAAATGAGTCGCCAAATATTTTCTTTCTCTCCCTCTATTTTCTGAAAGTATTTGTATAAGATTGATTTTATTTCTCCATTATGTGAATCCAACAGTGAAACCATCTGGGCCTGTAGTATTCTTTGTGAGAAGTTTTTGATCAAATTATTCTGTTTCATAGATATAGGGGCATTCAGATTTTCTGTGTCATTTTTAACAGTTTTGATAATGTGTCTTTCAACGAATGTTTTCATTTCATCTACGTTGTTAAAATAACGGGCATAAACATGTTTATGACATTTATTTATCATATTTTTAATACACATAGGATATATAGTGATATCTCATCATTTACTCTGGATCTAGGAAATTTTTTTCTCTCTCTTTTTTTTTCCTCAGCCAGTCTGCTGGGGGGCAATCAATTTTATTGATCTTCTCAAGGAAACAAATTTTGGCTTTGTTACTGTTTTTTTTTTTCTTTTTACTCCTTTTTACTTCATTATATCCTTCCTTCTACTTTGGATTTATGAGATCTACTTTATCTAGATTCTTATGAGGAAAAGCTAGATTTCGTTTGTTTGTTTCTAATTTAGGCACTCAAACTAATAAATTTCTCTCTAGACATTGCTTTAGCTACAAACCCATACATTCTAATGTCGTATTTTTTTTCAGTTAAGGATACTTTCTGATGTCCTTTTTGATTTTTCTTTGACTGAAGAGGTAGAAGCATGTGTTTTGTTAATGTGCAGTTATTTGAGGATTTTCGAGATAGTATTATTGATCTGAAACCATTCTTTTGTGGTTACAGGACATATTCTGTATCATTGGAATCCTTGGAAGTAATATGGTCTATCTTGGTGAATATTCCATGCACACTTCAACTGTGTTCATTCTGTTGATGTTTGGCATAGAGTTCTGTCAAGGTCCATTTATCCTGAAGTCTGCTTTGACTTATATGAATATAATCACTCCAAGTTTTTTCTTACTGTTTGCATGGTATATGTTTTTTAATCATTTTAGTTTTTCTTTTTCCAGAGCCCTTTTTTTCAAGCTTTTAGTTAAATTCTAGTTATGCAGTGCAATATTAGTTTCAGGTGTAGAGTTTAGTGTTTCGACACTTACATACAACACCCGGTGCTCCTCACATTGCCCTCCTTAATACCTACCCATCAGCCACTTATCCCACCCTGCACACACCTCCCCTCCGGTAGCCATCAGTTGGTTCTCTGTAGTAAAGAGTCTGTTTTCTGGTTCGCCTCTCTCTTTTTCCCCCCTATGTTCATCTGTTTTGTTTCTTGAATTCCACATGAATGAAATCATATGGTATTTGTTTTTCTCTGACGGACTTATTTCGTTTAGCACAATACTCTCTAGCTCCACCCACGTCATTGTAAATGGCAAAATTTCACTCTTTTTGATCACTGAGTAATACCCCATCATATATATGTACCACAACTTCTTTATCCATTCATCAGTTGATGGACATTTGGGCTCTTTCCATAGTTAAGCTACTGTTGATAACACTGCAATAAACATTGGGGTGCACGTGTCCCTTTGAATCAATATTTTTGTATCCTTTGGGTAAATACCTAGTAGTGCATTTGCTGGGTCCTAGGTTAGTTCTATTTTTAACTTTCTGAGGTACTTCCATACTGTTTTCCAGACTGGCTGCAACAGTTTGCATTCCACCAACAGTGTAAGAGGGTTCCCCTTTCTCTGCATCCTCACCAACCCCTGCTGTTTCCTGTGTTGTTGATTTTAGCCATTCTGACAGGTGTGAGGTGGTATTTCACTGTAGTTTTAATTTGTATTTCCCTGATGATGAGTGATATTGAGCATCTTTTCATGTGTCTCTTAGCCATCTGTAGGTCTTCTTTGGAAAAGTGTCAATTCATGTCTTCTGCCCATTTCTTCACTGGATTATTTGCTTTTTGGGTGTTGAGTTTGATACATTGGAAACACTGGACAGCAACATGTAAAAGAATGAAACTTGACCACTTTCTTACACCACACACAAAAATAAATTCAAAATGGATGAAAGACCTAAATATGGGGCAGGAAACCATCAAAATTCTAGAGGAGAATAGGCAATAACCTCTTTGACATTGGCTGTAGCAACTTCTTACTAGATAGGTCTCCTAAGGCAAGGGAAACAAAAGTAAAAATAAGCTGTTGGGTCTTCATCAAGATAAAAAGCTTCTGCACAGTGAAGGAAACAATCAACAAAACTAAAAGGCAACCTTTGGAATGGGAGAAGATAATTGCAAATGACATATCTGATAAAGGGTTAAGACCCAAAATATATAAATAAATCATTTTACTTTTGAGCTGTGCTTTTATATTTAAAGTCCATCTCTTAGCAAACACATATAGTTGGATATTATTCTTTTATCCAGTCTGACAGTGTGAATTTTAATTGGAGTGTTAAGTCCATTTACGTTTAATGTGTATAGATATAATTAGATTTTTGTCTACCACTTTGCTCTTTGTTTTCTACTTTTGTTCCTGTATGCTTTTCGTTCCTGTTTTCCTGGCCTGCCTTTTGTTAAGTCAATTAAATATCGACATTTTTGACAGTTTTAATCTTTCAGACTTACAAAAATGGTGTCATTATAGTCCACAGTGTAATTATGTATACATCACCCCAATTCCCAAATGCTAACATCTTGCAAAATCACAGCACAGTTATCAACATCAGAAAGCTACCATTGTTGCAATGCTATAAGAAAACCTACAGACATCATTCAGAGTTCACCAGCCATCCTGCCAGTGTCTTTTTCCAGTCCAGGATTCACTCCAGGATCAGACATTGTATTTAGTTTTCATGGCTCCTCGATCTTTAAATAGGTCCTCAGTCTTTATTTGTATTTGATGACTTTAGCATGTTTGAATACTGTCAGCCAGCTATTTTGTGGAAAACCCCACATTTGGGGATTGTACCAGGTCTCCTCGTGATTATGTTCATCTTCCGAATTCTGGGCAGGAGTACCACGTAAATGATGTTATATCCTTCCCAGCGCATCATCTGAGGAAACGCATAGTGTTGATTTCACATCATCGGTGGGAATGTTAACTTTGGTCCTTTCGTTGAGGTAGCGTCTGCTGGATTTCTCCACCATGAAGTTACTATTTTTAACTTTATAATCAGCCTCTTGAGGCAGATTCTCCAAGCCTATGGAATTACCCCATTTTTCATCATACATTGCCTATTAATTTTAGCAGCCTTCGAGGCGTCTTGCCTGAAACAGTTAGTACTGTGGTGTTTGCAAATGGCTATTTTTCTTTAAAAATTTTTTTAAAATTTATTTTTGAGCGAGAGAGAGACACAGTGCAAGCGGGGGAGGGGCAGAGAGAGAGAGAGAGAGGCACAGAACCCGAATCAGGCTCCGGGCTCTGAGCTGTCAACGCAGAGCCCAATGCGGGGCCTGAATCCACAAACCGTGAGATCATGACCTGAGCTGAAGTCGGACGCTCAACCAACTGAGCCACCCAGGCGCCCCTGGTTATTTTTCTATGTCAACCATTGTTTCTATTTTTATTACATGGAGTTACAGTATGAGGAAGAACGTTCCCTTCTCTCCCACCTATTTATTAAATTATTTTTTATCACTGTAGGAACTTAAGGAGTTTTGTTTTGTTTTACAGAGTGTAATTACATTTTTTTAATTAACATAAATGTCATATTAGTTTCAAGTAGGCAACACAGTGAATTGAAAGTTCTATGCGTTATGCAGTGCTCACGACAATAAGTATAGTTTCTGGTGGCTCAGTCAGTTAAACAGCCGACTCTTGATTTCAGCTCAGGTCATTACCTCATAGGTGTGAGATCGAGCCCTGCGCCAGGCTCCACACTGGGTATGGGGTCTGCTTAAGATTGTCTTCCTCTCACTGGGTGTCGTATGGAAGTGATGAACCGTGGGAATCTACCCCCCAAACCAAGAGCACCCTGTACACACGGTATGTCAGCCAATTTGACAATAAATCGTATTAAAAAAATCAATAAAAAATAAAAAGATAAACAGGTAAAAAAAGAAAGAAACTAAAAAAGGAAGTATAGTTACCATCTGTCACCATACAACATTATAACAGTATTCTTGACCATATTCCCCATGCTGTACTTTTCATCCCTGTGACTTAACCATTTTATAACTGGAATTTTGTGTCTCTTAGCCTCCCTCACCTATTTCACCCAACCCCCAACCCCCTTCTCTGACAATATCGATGGACCTAGAGGGTATCAGGCTAAGTGGAACAAATCTGACAGAAAGACAAATACCATATGATTTCACTTACATGTGGGATTTAACAAAACAAAACAAATGAATGTCATTGTTAGTAGGAGGTCTCAGTCGTCAGAGATAGGATGTGTATGTATTTATGCATACATGTCTATCGATTTCTATATTTCTCTGTATATTTATTAAAAATCATGAGGTCATACTGAAACCATCAATTGTACTCCAGTATCACAGGTTCATCTCTTCTTTATTTATTTGTAGTTCCTATCTTTGACAGTGAGAAATTTATCACTCTTCATACACAGTATTTTTATTTATTTGCTTAATTCTAGAATACTTTTGAAAATTGATAACATATACTCCTATGAAAAACAAGCCTGGAGCACTTGGCTGACTTAGCCGGTGAACCTTGCGACTCTTGACCTTGGGGTTGGGAGTTCAAGTCCCGTGTTGGGTGTAGAGATTACTAAAAAATAAAATCTTAAAAAAAAAAATTAACTACGGTTTGTGTAAGGTCATTTTTGTCTTTGCTCCTAGAAATACAGTCCTAGTATTTTTTCCCAAAGTTAGGAAAATTCATTTTTATCCCCCCCATCCCACTTCATTATGGTTACGTGATTCTCTTATAAGACAGGTAAGTTTATTTGATTCTGTGTGTATTTCATTTTGTGTCCTGATACTCATCTTTGTGGATTTTTATTATTAGTGTCATTACTATTGATTCTAAGAAATATTCACCAAGATCTATAAGTCAGCAGCATACAAAAAATTATACTTAGAGAAAGTTCACTCTCCACTCCTTCTTCCCCATCCATTCTAACTGTTCCAACATTTTCCATATGTTTTGACCCACTCTCTCTCTATAAATGACCTCATTAGTTTTGGTTTATTCTTTCTGTCTTTCTTTTTGTGAAATGAGTGTGTGTGTCTGTGTGTGTGTGTGTGTGTGTGTGTAAGTTTCTTATTTACCTTTACCTCACCTTTCTTTACCTTACCTTTCTTTATAGCATATTACAGATAATCTTCTGCACTTACTTTTTATGTAAAAATATATTTTGGAAATCCTTTTTTAAAAAAATGTTTATTTATTTGAGAGAGAGCAAGCCAGGTTAGGGGCAGAGGGATAGATAGAATCTCAAGCAGGCTGCACTACCAGCATGGAGTCCAATGCTGGGGTCCATGTCACAACCATGAGATCATGACCTCAGCAGAAATCAAGAGTCAGATGCTGGGGCGCTTGGGTGGCTCAGTCGGTTGAGCGTCCGACTTCGGCTCAGGTCATGATCTCACAGTTCGTGGGTTGGGCCCCGCATCGGGCTCTGTGCTGACAGCTCAGAGCCTGGAGCCTGCTTCGGATTCTGGGTCTCCCTCTCTTTCTGCCGCTTCCCCACTCGTGCTCTGTTGGTCTGTCTCTCTCTCAAAAATAAACAGACATTAAAAAAAAGAGTCGGATGCTTAACTGAGTGAGCCACCCAGGCGCCCCTGGAAATAACTTTTTATCTTTTACAGAAGTCATTCGTGTCCTTTTTTACAGCTGTAATATATTGGAATGTATGGATTACCATAATTTATCCAATCACTCTTCTCTGTGTGGGAATTCAGGTTGTTTTCAATATTTTGTAATTACTAATAATGCTAACATGAATATCCTTGTGCATATATTTGTTATTCTTGGAGGTACATCTTCAGGGTAAGTTCCCCAAAGTAGAATTGCTATTTCAAATAGTAAGTAAATGCGTGTTTTTCTTGGATGCTACCAAATTTCCCTCCCAAGGAATTTTATCAGTTTGCATGCTAACCAGCAGTATTTGAAGATCTCCATTTTACTGCAGTTTCACTAACATCATATGTTGTTATTTTTAAAAATTTTTGCCCTTCTTGGGGCACCTGGGTGGCTCACTTCTTTGTGTGCCTGACTCTTGATTTCAGCTCAGGTCACGATCCTAGGTTCATGGGATAGAGACTTGTGTCAGGTTCTGCAGTGAGCGGGGTGTCTGCTTGAGATTCTCTCTCTCTCTCTCTCTCTCTCTGCCTCTTCCCCCGCTCACACGTGCTCTCTCTCTAAAAAATAACAATAAAGAAAACTAAAAAAAGTAAAAATAAATAAAAAATTGTGCCATTCTGATAGGTGGCAGATTATTTCTTAGCATGGCTTTAATTTGTCCTTCTCCAAATATCAGTGAGAATGGACATCCTCCAACAGGTTTCAGGGCCATTTTTATATGTCTTTTTGTGAACATTTTGTTCATATCTTTTTTCCACTTTTTCGGTCAAGATTTTAAGGGCTCCCCCCCCCCTTGATTTTGAGAAATTCACAAATATTAGGGATATTCACTCTTTATATATCACTCTTTATATATATATGATATATATATCAAAGTTACCCTTTGATTTATTTATGGTGGGTTTTTCTTTTCTTTTTCTTTCTTTCTTTCTTTTTTTTTTTTTTTGCCATGAAACAGTTTTTTTAAATATTTACATAGCCAAAGTTATCAATATTTTTTCTTGTTGTCTCTGGATTTTGAGCCATAGCTAGAAGATTTGGCTGTATATGTAGGGGAGACAGCAATTCACCCCTGTTTTCTTCCAGTACTGGTGTCGTTCAGTTTCTGCATTTAGGTAACTAATCTATTGGAGTTTATTCTTTTTATTTTAAATATTTATTTTTGAAAGAGAGAGCGCAAGCACAAGCAGGGGTGGGGCAGAGAGAGAGGGCTCAGAGGATCCAAAGCAGGCGCTGCTGTGCTGACAGCAGAGGGCCTAGCATGGGGCTTGATCTCACGAACTGCGAGATGGTGACCTGAGCCGAAACTGGACGCTCAACCGACTGAGCCACTCAGGCGCCCCTGGAGTCTATTCTTGATTTTGGTGTGAGGTAGTATCTTTTCCAAAATCATTAACCAGTTTTCACAGCACCGTTTTTTAAAAAGTCACTTTTGCCCAGTGTTTTGAGATGCCACGTTAATCATATACTAAATTCTCATACGTATTAGGATCACTTTTTGGCATTTCTGTTCTCCCACGTTGGTCTTTTTATTCATGTGTCACAAACCTGTTCTGATTTATCTAATGAGACCTTACAGTACGTTGTGATGTCTGATGGGTCTAGTCCCCCCTTGCAGTTTTTTGTATGATCCTAGTTCGACTGGCGTGATTGTTTTCTATATCAATTTTATTATCTGTTTGTCTTTATTATCAACTTATCAAGTTCCATTGAAATGTAAGTACTCTTATTAGAATCATGTTAAATGTATATGTTAGCAGAGATAACAGACATCTTTGTGACGTTGATTCCTCCTACCCAAGAATGGGACGTAGCCTTCAATGCGTCCAGGTCTGCTCATGTGTCTTCCAAGTGTCTTTTAACATTTTCTTCGCATAAATTTTGCACTTCTCATGTTTGTTTTATTCCTAAGAAAGTAATCTCTGATGCAGTCGTAAATGGTCTTTTCTCTAATATTATTTCCCCTAGCTAGCAATTGTTTTCTATATGAACACTAATAACTTCTGTACATTAATTTTATATCCTGCTATGTCTTATGGAATGCTTTTACTGTTCCAATTAGTTTTATCACTGAATCTTTAGAGATCTTTAGATGTGCTATCATAGCATCTGAAAATAGAGATAGCTTCACTGCTTTACCACTTGTTATACCTCAAATTGATTTTTCCTCCCTTGTCTAGTTTCATTGACGAACACCTCTGGTACGATGTTAACCGGTGATGAAGAATCTGAAAAGACCTCACCAGAGAAGAAAGGCAGGTAGCAAGTAGGCATACGAAAAAATACTCCATATGATACATCATCAGGGAAATGCAAATTAAAACAATGAGAAAGAACTATATACCTATTGGAATGGCCAAAATCCAAAACACTGACAATACCAAATGCTGATGGGGATGTGGAGCAACAGAATTATCGTTCACTGCTGGTAGGAATGCAAAATAGCACAGCCTCTTTGGAAGACAGCTTGGAAGTTTCTTACAAAATAAACATACTCTTACCAGATGATTCAGCGATGTCACTCCTTGGTATTAACCCAAATAAGTTGAACACTTATACCCGCACAAAAACGTGCACGTGATGTTTGCAGCAGCTTCATTAATGATGGCCAAAACTTGGAAGCCACCAAGATATCCTTTAATAGGTGAATGGATAGGTAAAATGTGGGAAATCGATACAATGGAATATTATTCGGTGTTAAAAAGAAACGAGTTATCAGGTTATCAAAAGACATGGGAGAAACTTAAATACTTATTACTAAGTAAAAGATGCCAATGTGAAACGGCTACGACTGCGTGATTCCATCTGTGACATTCAGGAGAGGGTAAAACCATGGAGACATGTGAAAAGATCAGTGATTGCCAGGGGTTTAGGGGAAAGAGTGATGAATAGGTGGGGCACAGGGAATTTGTAGAGCAAGGGAACTATTTTGCGTGATACAATAATGGTGGATAGATGTCATTATACAGTTGTCCAAACCCAAAGAGTATATGACACCAAGAGTGAACGGAAGGCAGAGGGCTGGATGAAGATAAACCCCCGAAAGTGTGTCCTGTGCCCCAGCTCTCTCTGGGCTAATAGATGGTCTAATCTTGGGGTCTGGTGCCCGCCCTCCCCTCACCCCCAAGATCACAAACTAGCAGCGGGCATCTTCAGGTGCTCTGGGAAGACTACAAAATCTAATCCTTCTCCCTAGCTTTTGGGGTCTGGCCAGTCTGTGACTGCTACTTTGTCATAGCATATATGATTTGTAAATTCATTTTCTACCTTCTATCCCTTTCTCTTGTTTTCCCAGGGTTCAGTCTCAAAAAGGACTTACAGTTAAAGAGTATCCTCATGTAGGGGCACCTGGGTGGCTCAGTCGGTTGAGCGTCCGACTTCGGCTCAGGTCATGATCTCACAGCTCGTGGGTTGGAGCCCCACATCGGGCTCTGTGCTGACGGCTTGGAGCCTGGAGCCTGCTTCGGATTCTGTCTTCCTCTCTCTCTTTGCCCCTCCCCCACTCACACTCTGTCTTTCTCTCTCTCTCTCAAAAATAAACAGACATAAAAAAATAAATAAATAAAAGAATATCCTTGTGTTCTTTTATGTATAAAGCTGTTTTTCTAGAGCCCTGATAATAGAAGGGCAGCTTGAATGAACATAACATCCTTCGTCACACTTTCTTTCACTGAGATTTCTCAAAATGTTTCTACATTGTTGCCTTGCTTACTATGGGTTTTAGAAGTATGATATCAGTTTAATTCGTTTGCTCTTACAACTCGTTGAAATTTATCCTGCTTAGTGCTTGTTTAGTTTCTTGAGCTTGCAAATTGATATTTTTAAACAAATTTGGGGAAATTGCAGCTATTATTTATTCAAATAAATTTTCTACCTCGCTCTTTCTTTCTGAAACTCCAGTGACATGTGTTTGTGATTTGACATTTTCCACAGGTCACCGTGGCTCTGTTTATGTCTTTTTAATCACGAATTTTTCTCTATTCTGCAAACTGTATACATTCTACTAATTTACCTTAAGTAATTGACTCTCTAATTTCCTGGGCCCAGTTTTCTATTAAGCTTATTCAGTGAATATCTGATTTCAGATGACTGAATTCAGGTCTATTTTCCCCCTATTTTTAAACTTTTTTAAGCTTAGTTATTTTGAGAGAGAGAGAGAGAGCAGGGGCTCAAACTCACAAACCATGAGATCATGGCCTGAGCCGAAACCAAGAGTAGGGCATTCAACAGAGTGAGCCATCCAGGCACCCCATCCCCCCATTTTTTATAGTTTTAATTTTATCATTAATACTTGCTTTCTCTTAATTCATTGTGTCAATATTTCACCACTTTGGACATATCCGTATTGTGTTTATTGAAAGCCCTCGTATCCTAATTATGTCATCTCAGGTATCTTGGTATTGGCTTCTATTAACTGCCATTTTTGTTACTATTTTCCTATTTCTTGGCATGTGGAGTAAGTTTTAGTTAGAGACTAGATATTGTTGCTGATATGTTGTATATTGTAGAAAATCTTGATTCTGTCCTGTATCTTTGAAGAATACTGATGTTTTCCCTGGGAGATACGAAAGTCCAATTTGCCCCCACTCTCCTTTATAGTAGACAGTACCTGAAATCTCTGATGAGTTCTTTCGGACTTCCAGCTGTTTCTTTGTGGTCTCCCTCACTCAAAAGCAGTTCAGGAATTAGAGGGATTTGAACGAAGTTTATATGTAGATTTGGGGGCTCTCTCTCCACTCTGTGGCTCCCTCCCCTGTGATTCCCCTTCTCCATTTGCAGCTACCCTAGCAGCCCCAGCTTGGTCCTCTGCTCGAGCTAATATAACCATAGCCTCCTGCTTAACGTATGGCCTTCCTATGCAGCATGGACTGGGAGTGCCTTTAGACTAATAACTATACAAATGTGAATCTTTCTCCCTTGAGTTCCCTCCATTCAAAGGTTGAACTCTTTAACATTTTCCCCTGCTTTTATGGACTTTTGTGGGCCTTGTGTGGTAGGCAGAATGGTCCCCTAAAGATGTACCTGTTCTTTTTTTTTTTTTTAAGTTTATTTATTTATTTTAAGAGAGAGAGAGAGAGTGTGAGTGTGGGAGGGGCAGAGAGAGAGAAAGGGAGAGAGAGGGAATCCCAAGCAGGCTCCTCAGGGTCAGTGCGCAGAGCCCAGCTTGGGGCTTGAACTCACGAAACAATGAGATCACGACCTGAGCAGAAATCAAGAGCTGGATGCCTAGCCGACTGAGCCACCCAGGTGCCCTAAGATGTCCATGTTCTAGTCACTGGAACCTGGAATATGACAAAGGGGAATTAAGGATACATTGGGAATTAACGTTAATCAGCTGACCTTGAGATGGAAAGATTATCCTGACTGGCCCCATGTAACCATAAGGTCCTTCTATAAGTGGAAAAAGAGAAATACGCGACCAACCGTTGCTGGCTTTGAAGATGGAAGGAGGGCATGAGTCAGGGAATGTGGGTGCCTCTGGAAGCTGAAAAAGGCAGGGATATGGATTCTCCCCTAGAGTCTCCAGAAAGGAACACAGCCCTCCTGACACCTTGATGTTAGCACAGCGAGATCCATTTCTGACTTCTGACCTCTAAAAGTGTAACATAAAAGTAGATCCTAATATTTTAAACAATATTTTATAGTGTGTACAATTAATTCTGTGAGGACTACTGTGATTCAAAATCCTCTGCCATAACTGGAAATTTACAGCTTTAAATGTATTAATTCAGGGGTGCCTGGGTGGGTCAGTCGGTTGAGCATTCGACTCTTGATTTCAGCTCAGGTCATGGTCCCACAGCTCCTGGGATCGAGCCCTGCATTGAGCCCTGCATCGGGCTCTGTGCTGACAGCATGGAGCCTGCTTGGGATTCTCTCTCTCCCTCTTTCTCTGCCCCTCCCCTAGGTGCACGCAGGCCCTCTAGCACTCTCTCAAAATAAATAAACATTAAATAAATGTATGATTTCATGTAGATATTTACAAATTAATCCTTATTTTCAAGAAATCATCTCCAGTGTCATTCAGAATCATAATTTGTGAAATATTCGCAGAAATTCTGTTTTCTACTTTTTCTTTTACGCCTTTACTTGCTTAAGAAGGTGAATTCAGTGCCTGTGCATTGGTGAAAATGACCATAGGACTTGGAGTCAGAAGTTCCAGTATGTTCTAACACTTAGTCCCCTTTTCCTTAAAATGAGAAAATTAATCCTTTCACTTTCTTACTTGTTTCTGAACATAAATGAGATACCGAATGTGAATGTTTTTGCAAAGCACTGTATAAATGTAAAAGCATGATTGATGTGGTGAATTTATGTCCCGTGAGTAAGATGAAGAAGCTATACAAAATGTTGAATGTGAAGACATACAAAGGGATAGGAGTATGGAATTAATTTTAACAGAAATAAAGACATCATGGATATTTCATAGTTGCAAAATGTGGTTTTTCTCTGTTGAGTTTGAAATCCCCAAGCAAAGGCCAAGGATGTCTAACTAAGCAGCAAACTGAAATATACCAATCCTAAAATAGCAGTGTCTGTTATCCAGGAAAAATGCTATAATTTCTTTGGAACCATAACACTACTTAAAACATACCTCTATCGCCCTTTTATACTACCTTCTTTTCATGTAACTTCTCCCATAATCTCTTCCTATCTCGGCTTTGACTTTTGTTATTCTTGACTTGTCGACTCGTTGTCAATATCACTGCCAAACTTTTCTAACTGGATCACTGGGATGCATGTTCCTGATAAGCGAATTACCTTTTACCTTATACGATACTACACTTAGCTAGTATAGACAGAATTAGAGCTTCATAGGTACATATTCTTTTTTTAAAAGATTTTATTTTCAAGTAATCCCTCAGCCTAAGGTGGGGCTCCAATTTACAACCCCTAGATCAAGGTTCATGGTCTACCAACTGAGCCAGCCAGGCAACTCTAGATATTTTTTATATCTATATATTTATATATCTATATATTCTAAGTGTATCCTGTATATACATTGTATATATTCTATATCTATTCTACATAGAATGCATAGAGTATGGGGCGCCTGGGTGGCTCAGTCAGTTAAACGTCCGACTTCGGCTCAGGTCATGGTCTCGCGGTTCGTGAGTTCGAGCCCCACGTCGGGCTCTGTGCGGATAGCTCAGAACCTGGAGCCTGCTTCCAATTCTGTGTCTCCCTCTCTCGCTGCCCCTCCCCCGCTTGTGCTCTGTCTCTCTCTCTCTCTCTCTCTCAAAAATAAACATTAAAAACTTTTTTAAAAGAATGTATAGTATACATCTATATCTTTATATTTATGTTTATGTATAAAATATAAAGATTCTTTGTGTGAAACGTTTTCACAGAACTTCATTCTTTTGGCTATACTACACTTTAGGCTCTGTGATTGGTTGGTTGGTTGATTGGTTGATCGTTTTTTAGCTTCTGTGATTTAGCTAGGTGCGGATATTCTCCGGGACAGCCTCTTCCTAGGCGCTGGAAATTTTACAGCTGCCTTTACAATTTTACTTGCTTTACAACCATGCCCAGTTCCATCACTTACAGGACTGTTCATATCAAACTTGAATGACCCACAGCAAAACCTAGTACTTCATTTTCTTCACCTCCTAAACTCCAATGACCCGATTCCACTTCAGCCATCCACTCCCAAGTTCATGAGGTGCATTTCTTTTTAGTTACCCATCTTGGTTTGGATCCTCAGTCAATGCAGGTGTGAATATGGATTAAATGTGCAAGAGTTTTGTCAGAGAAACGCCTGTGTGGATTAAATACGGAGGGGTTGAGGAGGCTGAGAAAGCTGTCAAATTGCCATGCCAGATCTGACCTCAGCCAAAGGATAAACGGAAAGAAGGTCGGGTGAAAGTGACTGAGACTGCCGCGCATTCTAAGGAAGGTTTGGCAAAGCCACAGGGTACTCCTTGAGCCAGAGTCAGCTAGCACAGAAACACCATGTCTTGCCAGAGTGGGTCTGCCTTTGTATCTTCCTTAGTATTCAAATATCGGGAGAAGAAGATGGGGGTGGTGGTGGTGTGTGAGGCTTGGCACGAACACAAGGACGGATCTCGGGGTGCCGCAGCTGAGGCCCTTGGCTAATCATGCTCCCTGTAGTAGGAGGTCTGTGAGGTGCATTCTTACGGCCGCCACCATCCAACCCTTGGGCCATGCAGATCTACTTGTCCACAGACGTTTGTGAAGAAGGTTCTGCCTAGTTCCCATGGATATTTCTTTCTAAAGGAGAGCTCAGAAGAAGGTAGCGGGATGGACTGCAACCCCAGTCATTGCAGTTGGTCTTGGGGACACAACTGCTACTCATCCTCTCCTTCGTCCGCTACTCATTCTAAATTCACCTGGCCCTCAGCTGTCTCCTCAACAGGTCTTGGTTCTGATCTGGTGTTAGAACCTAAACCTTCATGCCTGAATGGTGTGAGACTTGCTGTCTGGGATCGCCGTACTTCTTTATTCACACTTACCGTGGGTCAGTGGAGTAATAGGAGGTACCCACGTGGATCATCTGGGACACACAGACAATTCTTCCCTGCCGCCGTTGTTTAAAGGCAGCTCTGCCTCCTCCAGAACACCGGGATCCATTACCCTTTCCAGGACCGTGACTCCTTGTCTCAGTTTCTGGTCCCTGGGCACAAGGAGTCCAAAGGGCTTGTGGTTCAGCTCTGGCTTGTAGTTCATCGGGAACCTTGCTGCGTCCCCTGGAAGGAGTGTACCTGTTTTGGGAGACAGGACCTTCGGCTTTACAGAGCCCAGAGTTGGGGAGACAGAAAGCATAAGTCTCTCAGTGGGTCATTAGGAGTAAAGGTAATTGGGGTCATTCTTGCTTCCAACCCTAGGTTCCCAAATTCAAGGATCCTTAATACTGGGGTAGAGCACCATATAGAGGTCTCTGATTCCACAAATACACTACACCTTTAAGGTTTTCCGTCTATTTTCAGAGTGTGTCTTCTTAGCTAATACTTCAATTGTGTCTTTAGAAAGCTGTCCCAGAGTTCTTTGAGACCAGCCACCTGGGCATGGTGTGGTAGGTCATATGACCAATGGTGTGATGTGCTCCTGGCTGGGGCTCTGCGAGCAGGAAGGGCAAACTCATGCCTTGAATAATTATCTATCCCTGTGAGGATTAACTCCTGGCCCTTCCACGGTGAGAGAGCCCCAAATAGCCAACTTGGCCAGTAGGTATCTTCAAGGAGTACTGCTCTATTGGGGCCTCAGTGTTGGTCTCCGTTGCCGACAGTTCTGTTATTGAGAGGCAGTAAGTCACCAGATCACCCTCCTTAAGTTGGAGTCCGTGTTTCTGGGCCCACACGTGGCCTTCATCTCTACCCCCACAGGCACTGTTCGTGTGCCCGTTCTGCCGGTTTGGGAATGCCCAACGGTGAAGGTTGACTAAGGTGAACTGGCCGAGTTATTTTGTCAACTTGGTTGTATAGTGTTTCTTCTACAGTCGATGCTTTCTGGTGGGTGTTGACCTGTGACACAAATGTCTTCACATTTTGTCCTCCCACATGCCCATGCACATGTCTCTACTAGTGAACTCCTCGCCTTATGTATCTTTGTTTTGCCAGGCCTCCAAACATTTGGCCAGGCTATTGGTCATGGCCATGTATCTCAGTCCTTATTAATATGCTCTAGCATGATATTATAAATGGCATGGTGGCTATAATCAGGGCTTATACTTGTTTAATTAAGTCTTTGGTTGTCCACAATCATTCTCCATGATCTGTTAAGTTTCTGTAGTGGCCACCTTAGTGAAATCATTGTAGATATGATATGGACCACCAGCTCAACATCTTTTAGGCCTTAATATTTGTCATAATTTCTACCTCTAATTATATATATATATATATATATATATATATATATATATATATATTTTAAACTTAATATCTTGCCTGGAGTGAATGGGAAGCATTTTCAATGATTTCTACTTGGCCTTCCCTAGTATATCTCTTACTCCAAGCCAAGGACCCAATGTGGGGATTACTCCAAATGCAAAGTATATCCCTCCTAATTATATACTTAGCATCTGGGAAAATAACTGCTGGGTCCACTGTGAGCCAGACTTTAGCCAGGACTCTATTTCTTGGTCTTCATGGAGCCCTACCCCCACAGGGGAGATGCAATGATCCTTTGGATTGATTCAATGATTCTGTGTACCAATATCAACTCATATCTTACGTCTAATAGTTCTTGAAATGTCTGATTATTCCCATTTTACCAGTCACTTGAGTCAATAACCATAAGTCCCTTTGGGCAGGGACTGGGGAAATTATCATGGCATGTATTTTCTATGGTGTTTTGAAGTCCCTCCCCCTAGCGACTCAGATACCTATTCAGTCGATGGATTCTAGAACTGAAAATTAGCTCAGGTCTGGGAACTGAAAAAAAAAATGTGACTTTTTATTGGGGTGACTTCCCTCAGCCTTGTGCTTCTCCATTCTTACCTTTTTATGGTTGCAAATATTAAGCAGCACCCTTGTTGTCTACCCTTTATTTTGCCCCTCGTTACACCATGCTCTATGAATAATCTGCAGCTCCCCGTGGGCCAAACCCTTTTAGCTGTTCCCACAATCTTGCTGGTAATTGTGATAAATGAGGGCCTTTCCACTTCTGTTGGTTAAGCACTGCCACCTCGCCTCTGTGGTATTGTGGCTCTGTCGTCACCATGGCCATTAGTGAATCCAGTTTTGTAGGTGCCTTTCCTAATAGCAACCCAAGCTTAATGAGGAAACCCCCCACTGAAATTCTTAGCAGTGCTTGTGCCCCTGTCATCAGTACAGTCCTGATGACCTTAGGGAATGGCACAGACTCTGGCTCCTCTCAGGGAATACAAATCGGTTGTGGAGTTTTGGCCTTAACATATCCATTCCTGGACGTCCACTTCCTTAAGCTTCTTTATTTTCTCTTTTGCCATCTTGCAGGGCAATGTATGAATGTCTTCTTTGCCGAACGCCGGTCGTCATTTTTTCAAGGCTTCTAGGAGCCATCCTAACAGCAGGTTTGCCCTATTCAATGGGGTCCTTGGTAGGATTAAATCTCATGGGCCAAGAAAAATTATTCAAACTAATGAATTCTTGCTTATTTAGCCTTATTTCTGACCCCATCGAGTACCCTCATAACCCAGTTCTTGGAGTTCTCCCCTAGTTTGCTGGTATATGGTGGATTGTCTTTGCAATTCATTAAGTATATAATCTCCTAACTTCCTTATCAGTCCCAGCTTGTCCACAGTCAGATTATACTGGAATTTGACACTAGTTATACTAGTGCCTTCTGGTGGCCAGAAGAGTAGAGATGGGACAGACTCCTAAAGGGGTACCAATTGCCTCAGGGGATTACTTACAGCAGGAGTGCTAGCCATTATATGGGAAGGGTGGGCCATCTACACATCATGCCTAGTGTGCCCTTGTGTGGAGTGTGGGAGGGCTATGGAGTAAGCATACTCAGGACAGCCATCTAGATGTGTCCCTTCAAGTTTTCAGGATACTAGGTTTTCCCTATCAGGGTCCTGACCTTCACACAACAGACCGGCTTTGGTGTCCCTGGAGCTCTGCAACTCTCACGATTAGTTCTTCAGCCTGCTGTTTCATTGCGTCTTGGCCTTCCACTGCAGGTGATGACGGCCTGTTTATGTGCTACCACTAAGGCCCTCTGGTTCCTGCACTTAGCTATTAACTGCTTAACAGCTCTAAGTCTCCCATTATCTGTATGCAGTGCGTCAACGCAGCTTGGCATTAACCAGCCAACTCTGCTGTGTTTGTAGGTACTCTTCTACCCAGATATTCCAGATGTCTGCTTCCTTGTACCTGCTACAACATTCCCCTCCTTTGACATATTTTTCAAGGTTACTGCAGGTGAAATATTTAGCAATTAAGTAACTGTTTTGTGGCAAGGACTGTCCATGGTACCAATCAAAATTGTGTCCTCTTCACCATTGGTGTGGAGGGAGGTGGGGTAGAGATGGAAGGGTATGGGAACCAGTTAGAACTCTTCATCCTACTCACTATTATTTTGGACCATTGTGAGTACCACTTAGTTTAGCTTGGGTACTCCAAGAAGCAGACACTAAGAGGGGACTGACTGTATACAAGGATTTTATTAGAATCACTATGAAAGGGAATATGGATGGAGCTGGGGAAGCTGGAAGAGCTGTCGATCTCCTGGCAGCCAGGGAAGAAGAGGGAGAGAGCAACCTGGACTGTGGTGCACTCTGAAGACCTTTGGGCAAAGCCAACAGGATGCCCTTGAGCCAAAGTAGATCGACAAAGGTGTCCTTTGTCTCCCAGGAACGGGGGCCACCTTAGAATTATTCAGGCATTGGTGGGGAATAGTGCCTGGGAGGTGTGGCCTTGGCACAAATTTTAGATAGATTTCAGAGTGAAGCAGCAGCGGGGGCCTTTGATCAATTACATTTCCCATCATAAAAAGCTGATGAAGAACATTTTCATTGTTCCCACACCTCGAAATACTCAGTACCTCCAATCTTAAAATCTAAAATGATGAGTGACTGTATAATTTGTTGTCCAAACCAGGATGCTTTTGTGAATGAAAGATGTAAGGGGAGGTCTGGTAGAAATTACACTAGGACTGTCCCAGGAACACTGTATAGTCACACTATCCTTTGTTTTCAAATTCTTTTTCTGTGTGTATAACTTTCTCATTTTCTTATGTTACCACTACAGTTGTTGAACCTGATTTCCCCCCATCTATCCAACTCCTTCATGTCCATTTAAAGTTTCCCATCAAAATTGTCCTTCATGCTCTGTCCATTAAATGATTTTTTGGATTACCATTGAACTCTTTTGTCCTCTGGCCCTTCATCTACAAGCACACAGAAGCATCCTAATTCTGATTCCTTTGAAATGACCACTGAGCAAAGCTGGTCACAGTTACACTTCAGTGCACCTTTGCATCACTGCAAATTCATGACCTTCAAAACCATCTTTGCATCAGCACGCCTTCTGTTTCACCAAGAAAAACCATTTGGTGTGAGTCCCCTGTAATATACCCAACGCTTTCTACAAATGTTTTCAGTCTAGAAGCAACTATACTTAATTCTCTTCCATTGGTCTCAAAGAAGGTTCCATTTCCTCCAGTGCATTGCTGGCCATTCCTTCTAAAATTTTATTCTGTTATTTCTTAGTCTTTATGGTCAACCTCCTCCATGCTTCTGTGCTTCTAAATTTCCCTTTCACATATGAATGTCATGAACATTGCTGTGTCTCTCTCAACATTAAAAGAAAATTTCTTTTATTTATTATATTTACTTTGAGAGACAGAGAGAGAGAGAGGGACAGAGAGAGAGAGAGAGGGAATGGGGGGGGGGGGGGGAGAGAGAGAGAGAGAGAGAGAGAGAGAGAGAGAGAATCCCAAGCAGGCTCCACACTGTCGCTGCAGAGCCCAACACGGGGCTCAAGCTCACAAATTGTAAGATCATGACCTGAGCTGAAATCAAGAGTCAGATGCTCAACTGACTGAGGCCCCCAGGTACCACTAATCGAAATCTTAAAATAGCTCAGAAGTAAGTGCTATTCTCTGTACTTTTGAAAAACTTTTTTTAATGTTTATTCATTTTTTGAGACAGAGAGAGACAGAGACAGAACGTGAGCTGGGGAGGGGCAAAGAGAGAGGGAGACACAGAATCTGAAGCAGGCTCCAGGCTCCCAGCTGTCGGTACAGAGCTGGCCGTGGGGCTCAAACCCACGAACTGCAAATTCATGACGTAAGCTAAAGTCGGACGCTCAACCGACTGAGCCAGCAAGGCCTCCCTAGTTTCGACCATGAGATACTGAAGCTCAAAGTTGTGGTTTGAGTCAGGCCCTGCAGCTTCTATGGAAAGAGCGAGCGTCTTTCATCAAGCACTATATTGGACTTAAGCGCAGTAGAATCCGAAAATTATGACCATCCATTTTTCTTCAAATTTAACTCTGTGGGCAATCACAGTTGTGAGAGATGTGAATTCTGTTTACTTCTATATTGCTGTTTACTACATGGATAATTCTAATAGTTTTCTTTGTCGCTCGTCAAACCCAAGGGTGAACAAATCCGTGCCTGTCTAAAATCGAATTGCCTTGTCTGAGTTCACAGTCTTGAGGCTTCACTTTTCCTTCCGAATATCAATTGAGTTGAGTTTGAGTGGGATGATTTTGTGATTTGGGGTTCTCTGGAGATGCACAGAACTAGATTATATTGTAGTATATACATTTTTATATCAACTCTGTGGCACACACACTCTGGTTGGAGTACCTAATTGCAAAGGTAAAAGTCATGTTCCTCCACAGGGCCGATCAAATGTTTAATTTGGGTAGGCGGCTTTGCTTTATTTTGTTGTTTGTTTTCCTTTAGTTTAATAATTACTAGTAAAGATTGAAGTACTCATGTGGTCTCTCTAGATTTCACTCTACCATCTCAGCTATTTTGACATACTTTACTATTCACTTTAGTCCAAAATATTGAAGCTTTTGGAACCTATTTGAAGGTAAATGATTCATAATCTAATGAGCGCTCCAGAGTAATTCAATCAATAGCTCCAACAGTGTAAAGAATACTTAGCAAGAAATGCTGTGTTTTCCCTGTTTGTGACCATTCAGACTTCAGTCTTGGTCTCCGAAAACAATGCCACTTAGAAAACGAATCAATGATCTAAACATAGACATATAATTGCACAAATTGTATA
The DNA here is from genome assembly GCF_007474595.2 of Lynx canadensis. Lineage (NCBI taxonomy): Eukaryota > Metazoa > Chordata > Mammalia > Carnivora > Felidae > Lynx > Lynx canadensis. The sequence continues at coordinate 114,594,385 of NC_044321.2, read as the reverse complement.
AATATATAAGAAATTATTGGCGCAAATATCCCTGGACATATGCTTAAAATGCCCTCTTCTCATCTCTCGCTTAGCAAAGACCTACTTAAGTTAGAGCCCAAATAGTGCACGGCGTGTGATACAACGGTCAGCCGTGACCACATTGTGAGGCACTATTTTAGGTGCCGGAGACAGAAAGGAAAATAAGAAAGTTTCCCCACATCTAGTTTATGTGAACTTATAGGATAAACAGTTAATAAACAACAACAGCAAAAATACTTTAAGATAAATGCTGTGGAGAAAATAAAATGGGGTTGAAGTCACAGTGAGTGCCTATGTGTATGTGTGTGTGGGGGGGGGGGAATTGGGGGAAGGTCGTTGAAAAGTATGGGTCAGGGAATGGTTCTCAGAAGAAATGCCATTTGAGCTGAGGCGTGCATGCCAAGAGAAAGGCATTCATCCAGAAAACCTTGGGGTGGACCTATTAAGGCAAAAGGAACAGCAGTTTACCAGGCCACAAAGTGAACCCGAGATCAGCTAATTTGAGGAAAAGGAAGAAGGCCAGCGCGGTTGGGGGTAGATGAGTTGAGGAAAGCAGTGGGAAGAGATTTTGAGAAGAGATCTAAAAAGGCGATTTGGGCCTGCCAAGAGTTTGGGTTTTCGTTCATGTGCAGAGGAGCACCTTTGGAGAACTGAGTGAGGGGAAAGATGTGACTGTATTTCCATTGAGAAAATACTACGTGGGGTGCTCTGTGGAGAATGGATTGTGGAAACACAAAATGGAGGCACAGAGAGCAGTTTAGAGGTTACCGGGACGGTCAAAGCTGGGGAGCAGAGTGGCTTGGATAGCAGTGGAGGGAGAGAATAGTCAAAACATTCAAGGTATTTTGAAGGTAGAGGACAGGACCGAATGTGAGATTGAGGGAGGGAGAACTTGAATGATTCCTTGTAGTCGTATGTCTCCCCATTTATTCAGGTCATCGCTTAAGCAAGAATTTTTACTTTTCTTCATCGACAGTTCTTACACACGTCCTGTTATATCATTGTGGATAGATGTATTTATCTTGTAGCTGGAATTTGATTTTGAAACTTAAAACTGTATTACTTTCTAATTCCTTTGTTCTTCTTTAGTTTGCTTCTATTCTTGCTAACTAGGAATTGTAGCGTGATGTGGAAAAAGGCGGCAAAGCTCTCGTCTTGTTCTGATATGAGAGCAAAAACCTGTCACTTTAAATATGCTTGTTGCGGATTTTTGGTAGATATATTTTATCTATTTGAGGAATATCTAGATTGCTAAGCGTTTTTATTACAAACATCTGTGTGATTTACGGAATGCCCTTTTCTGCGTTCATTTATACGATCATGTAGTTTTTCTCCTTTAATCTCTTTAAAGGTGAATTAGTCGATTTGTTTTATGTTACAGCATCTTTTCATTCTGGAGAAAAACTACTTAGTCGTGACATACATATTATATACGATTGGATTCAGTTTTTTAATAAGTTATTTAAGATTTTCCACCTATGCGCATAAGTCTGCAGTGTTTCCTTCTCTTACTAACCCTTGTCAGATTTCAAAGCCTTCTAGACTAAGAAGATTTTCATTCTTTTATTTTAATGAAATAAGAATTTTCTTCTTTTAGTTTTAATGGAAATGATTTCAGTAAAGATGAATTTTCTGTCACCTAATTCATATTTTCTAGTTCTTCTCGAGTCATTTAAAAAAATTTTGGGGGGGGGGCGCCTGGGTGGCACAGTCGATTAAGCGCCCGACTTTGGTTCAGGTCATGATCTCATGGCTTTTGAGTTCGAGCCCCACATCGGGTTCTGTGCTGACAGCTCGGAGCCTGGAGCCTTCCTCGGATTCTGTGTCTCCCTCTCTCTCTCCCCCTCCCTCACTTGCACTCTGTCTCTCTCTGTCTTTCAAAAATAAGTAAACATTATCGCTTCTCGGCCTTTTGGCTAAGATCAAGTGTAAAAATAAGTAAACATTAAAAAAATTTTTTTTTCATTAAAAGAGAGAGAGAGAAAGAGAGAGAGACAGAGAATATGAGCAGGGGAGGGGCAGAGAGGGAGGGAGACACAAAATCCAAAGCAGGCTCCAGGCTGCTGTTTGAGCTGTCAGCACAGAGACTGACATGGGGCTTGAACTCATGAACTGTGAGATCATGACCTGAGCTGAAGTCAGACACTTAACTGACTGAGCCACCCAGTGCTCCTCCTTGAGTCATTTTTGATAGTTTCGATGGTCCATCTCAAGTTTCCCCCCAATTTATTAGGACAAAACTGTTCATAATTTTTAGCACTTAATAAACTGTACTGTGTTTAATTATGTCTCTTCTCATTCCTAGGAGTTTCTCCTGCATACTCTTACATGAAGCTTGTCGATTTTATTAATTTTCAAAGAACCAGTGTTACTGTGTTTAAGCTCTCTTGCTTATTTGCTGTTCATTAATTCCCGCTGTTAACTCTCCTCCATTCTCGTGGGTTTCTTCTGTTAATTCTTCTTCTAGCTTCTAGAGTGAAACAACTAACCCATTAATTTTTTCTCTTTTTTGTTTTGTAATGTATGCATTTTTACCCATACTTTTTTCCACTAAGTATTCTTTTGGTTGCCTATGTCACATTTGATATGTCACATTTTCCTTGATTTTTCTTTCTCAATATTTTATAATTTCCATAGTAGTTTCTTATTTGACCCATTTGTGTTTTATTGTCTGCAAGGTGTTTCTTATTTATTATACATAGAAGTATCTATTATTGATTTCTTACTTTATTACGCTGTACTCAGGGACTCTGGTCTGTATATTTTGGATTCTTTAATATTCATTGAGAATTCCTTTGGGACGTGGACAATAAATTTTTGTTAATATTTCATATGTGCTGGGAAAGAATACGTTGTATACATGTTGTTTATAACAAACTTGATCATTTTTTAGTTTGTTCTCAATACTCTTAGGAATTTAGTAAATTCCGATTTATCAGTTTCTGAGAGAGGTGAGGCAAGACCTCGTTCAAGTCTTATTTCTTTGTCTGTGAAGTGATTTACTTGGTTGAAGGACGTCGTTTGGGGCATCATCATTGTGTAAGGTGTATCGTAAGTTCTGTATTGTGGGCTAAATTGTGTCCACCCCCAAAATGTACATGTTCAAGCCCTAAACCCTAGCATCTCAGATGGTGACACCAAACCTACCAACACCTTGATCGTGGACTTCTGGCCTCCAGAACTGTGAGAAAATAAGCTTCTGTGGCCAAAGCCACCCAGTCTGTGGTGTTTTGTTATGACAGCCCCAGCAAACTAACACATGCTCTACGAATGGGCATGGAGAGCGAATCCAAATTAAAATCCATACGTATGCACAAAGTCTTGTCCCCTCCACAATGGAAAGGGTACAGCGTAACCCACCTAAGACCAATGACTAGGTAGTTCATTGACTCTGAATCATGTAAACAAGATTGGTTACTGCTGCTGGAGTATTGGTTAATCACTGGTGGTACTTCTTGTCCACTTAGATGAGGGAAATTTCATGTTGTTCAGATTATACGTATCCTCTAATTTAACCAGTATGGCTACTTTTCCCGGGAGATCACAGGAAATTAGATGAAGAAAACATAAATATTCACCAAAAATGCATATTATGTCCGAAAGGAATTCTTGTTTATTTGCCCAGAAGGAAAGATAGTCTATTATAAGATTCTACACTGGTCACCAAGTATCAGACATCATTTTTATTGGAGGGCCAGGGACTTGGAAGGAACAAACTTGGTGGATTAAAGATAAGAAAGGCCAAGATACTGATATGTAGATGAACATCAGGGAATAGGTCCAGAGCCTGAGAAAATTCTTTTGTAGTATGAATGTTCTGCCAGTCTGATTTCTGCCCACTGGGATTTCCATTTTCTATTCTTCAGGGTAATTTCAGAGCAGAGCTATAACGTCTTAGAGTTCAATTTTGACGGATGCTGGAATATTGCACAGAAATATCTGTGAACCAGGCTCAAATGTTTATTTTTAATTCTCTGTAAACTGATTATATAAAATTCGTCATGAGACCACAGGTGCCAGTTGAGAGAGAAACATAACGGTAGTATAAGTGAAATTAGGAGTGGTAAAAATATACTTTTTGTGTCTTCAGGGCTTACCACTTTCACTCGATGACAGAATACTCCTTGGCACGCCCAAGATTATGGTTAGTTGCCTCGGCTAATATCTAGTTCATGACAAGCACTTGGATGTCATGGTCATTGCTTCATGATCTTGTTTTCAATATTTACTAGCAACCAATAGCAACTCATCAATTGTTTCTCCAAAGTTGTTTTTAAAAGGTAGTATGGCTTTGCTCCAAATTCGTAATGGTTTCCCATGTAAGTTGTCCTACCATAGGCTCTGTGGAGCATGCAAGTGTACTAGTGACACTCTAATCATATTTGGATACGTCGTGTTATAATTGCAACTGGAAGCAGCTAGAGAGCTTTCTCCTCTGCTTCCCACAAAACTCTGGCCGCACAGAAATGCAGTGTTAACCCCAAAGAATAGAGTCTCATGCATTGTCACACTTCCTTTTTAGGGTCATGAGACACTTTTCTCCTTCGCCAGGAAGGAGATATACTAACATGCTTTCAGATTAGTGGGTTCCTGGGAATTTTACTCTATTTTCTTGAGATCTCTTTTCCAGAATGTTTGTATATTTTCCTAAGACATCCAAGGAAACTGCTGGTATCTATCCTCCAGGTTCTCTCGGCAAGATGTTATCAATGTAACAGACCAACATGAATGTCCTGTAAACTTGCGGGGCAGTTAAGTTTCCTTTGAACTAAGCATAAAGAAAGGAAGTACCATTAGCAGTGCTGATTTGCTCTAGAGCAAGCTGTAGCTACCAAGTCTCTGGTTGATTAACTTTACCAATATCTAATACTATTCTCCAAGACCTGTTAGACTATTTATCGGCCAAATGAGATAATTAAATAGTGCTGTTGTAAGAATCAATGGGCTTCAATCTTTCAAGTTATTCTTGTTGGCAAATTACTCTGCCATTCCCCTAGAGGAATACACTGATAGGCAGCCCTTACTTGACTCAGTAGTCAGGAAGGGAAAATGGAATTATGCCATTTGTTGAAGGTATATATCTTCCAAAAAAAAAAAAAAATTCCCCTCAGAAACAAGAAAAAAAAACCAGTATGAGTTTGGTGTCACATGATTAAATATGAGCATTTTAACTGAGAATTCCACTTGTCATCTGACCCCATGTGGCCTCATTCTGGCTAATAAGTGAAAATTGTGTGAAAGGTCCTCAGGAGGTAGGTTAGCTTATTGCTCATATATAATCCCCCAAGAGACATTCATTATATCTATGATATGATACTAATCATACTGCATGTACAAAAAGTAGCTAGCATATTGAAAATCTTGATTTTTATCACTCTCTACAGAGTGAGAGATACAGCCAAGAATTTTTTCATTAATTAATTAATTTTTAAATTTACATCCAAGGTAGTTAGCATGTAGTGCAATAATCGTTTCAGGAGTAGAATCCACTGTTTCATCCCTTGCATATAACACCCAGTGCTCATCCCAAGTGTCCTCCTTAATGCCCGTTGCCCATTTAGCCCCCCACCCACAACCCCTCCAGCAACCCTCAGTTTGTTCTCTGTATTTAAGAGTCTCTTATATTCTGCCCCCCCCCGTTTTTATATTATTTTTGCTTTCCTTCCCTTATGTTCATCTGTTTTCTATCTTAAATTACACATATGAGTGAAGTCATATGATATTTGTCTTTTTCTAACCGACTAATTTTGCTTAGCATAATACCCCCTAGTTCCATCCACGTTGATGCAAATGACAAGATTTCATTCTTTTTCGATTGCCGATGAATACTCCACTGTGTGTGTGTGTGTGTGTGTATATATATATATATATATATATATATATATACCACATCTTCTTTATAGATTCATCCATCGATGGACATTTGGGCTCTTTCCATACTTTGGCTATTGTCAATAGCGCTGCTATAAACATTGGGGTGCATGTGCCCCTTTGAAGCAGCACACCTCTATCCTTTGGATAAATATCTAGCAGTGCAATTGCTGGGTCATAGGGTAGTTCTATTTTTAATTTTGGGGGGAACCTCCACACTGTTTTCCAGAGTGGCTGCACCAGTTTGCATTCCGACCAGCAGTGTGAAAGGTTTCCCCTTTCTCTGCATCCTCGCCAAAGTAAGTCAGTCAGAGAAAGAGAAATGCCTTATGATTTCACTCATATGTGGAATTTAAGAAACAAAACAAACAAGCAAGGGGAAAAAAAGAGAGAGAGAGGCAAACCGAGAAACAGACTCTGAACTATAGAGAACGAGCTGGTGGCTACCAGAGGGGAGGTGGGTGGGGGATGGGTTAAATAGGTGACGGGGAATTTAAGGAGTTCACTTGTGATGAGCACTGGGTGTTGTATGGAACTTTTGAATCACTATACCGTACACCTGAAACTAATATTGCACTGTATGTTAACTCACTGGAATTTGAATAAAAACTTCTAAAAAATGAATAAAAAAATAAAAGCTGCTGGCCTCTTAAATATTGGAAAACCTCTTTAAAATACAATGCAAATGCCAATTAAGAGTGATACTATACAAGAATAGGGTGCTATCTCCAGGACACCTTTTATTTTATTTTATTTTATTTTTTAATTTTTTTAATGTTTAATTGTTTTTGAGAGAGAGAGCGGGAGCAGGAGAGGGTCAGAGAGAGAGGGAGTCACAGAATCCAAAGCAGGCTCCGGGTTCCGAGCTGTCAGCACAGAGCCTGACTCGGGGCTGGAACCCACGAGCCATGAGATCATGACCTGAGCTGAAGTCAGATGCTTAACCAGCTGAGCCACCCAGGTGCCCCTCCAGGACACCTTTTATACCTTGAATCAAAGGCATTTATATGGTGCCAATCCTCTGTGGGAAGAATGCGTGGGATTGGAAACGAGGAAGTTCTTGTCATCAGTCCGAGCGCCTCGCTTGTAAAATATACACAGCTGATCCCTACAGATCTGGGCTTTGCTGGTTTAAACGCCCTCAGTTGTAAATGAGGAATACTTCTGCCAGGGGACACATCAAGACTAACATTGAATCCTATGCTGAGACTGCTGCCTTGGCCCTCCAGTTTCCTTGTGCAAAAGAAATAGCAGACAAGGACCTGCCGTGGATAACTGACCACAATCATCGGGAGGGCATAGGGCTACTGTCATACCATGGGGACAGGGGAATATGTGTGTACCCCAGTGACCCTCCAGGGTGACCCTTGGTGGCAAAGGGCTGAAATTCCTCATGAATTATGGTTGCCTTCCTGTCACCAAGGAAGTCATCAATACCTGCAGACTTACTATTTTAGTGTGAGAGGAATCTGGAATGAGGGTGGAAGAGGAAACAGTGAGTATCAGCTGTGACCTTGAAACCAACCGGAGCGCTATGAGTTGTTCATCCCACCAACCTTCTTCTCTACATGTCCTCCAGGGAGAGCGGTTCACCAGAATCCTGGGGGAAATGCATCCGAAACACACGTGAGGTGTTTCTAAGCAGCACAACGGGTGGACTACGATGGGCACACAGATGCACTTCCCGATCCCTCTGGGGAAGGACTTGATGATTTAGCTACTGTCTCAGCAAACATCCTTCAGTTGTCAACCCCTTCAGAGATTCCTTAGGTTCAGAGATCTGACCGGCCTAGGATCATGCCCCTTTGCAGGATAGCCCACGTTCAGTGACTTGATCAATGCAAAAGTATAATGGTCTGATTGATCATCTTTTTTTTTTTTTAATTTAAATCAGAAGAATTTCCAACATTGACAACTCTTATAAAAAGCACCCAAGCACAGGCAGAACTCCATCAAACAGAAATCTTATGGGTTAGCTAACAGGCACCAGCACTTCCTCCTTTCTTTGCGACACCTCTAGCTCCCTGGTGAACTCTCCTTTTGTTACTCCTGCAAAGCACGCCACAAGCTCAGTCCGTGTTCTCAACCCACCAGCTTCAGTTCACATGAATGGTCTGATCATCATAGCACAAGCTGGGATAACTGGAATGGCTGTTCTAACTCTAGAGCTCCCAGTGGCCTTGGCTAACGTTGTGCCCGTCACAGCTTGACTTCTTCCTCTGCCCATTTCTGCTTCCTTCCTCTCTTTTCTGTAGGTGTTGATCCAAAAGTCACTCATGAACAAACACGCTGCATATCTATCTCAACATCTCCTTCCTGACCCATCCTCCAATACCTGCTTAACCACAATGAAGGGAAAGGAGTTTTGGGAAAGTAGCAGGTTTTATGTTCAAGAGATAAATGACTTCTTTAGGCATGTAAAGTATGAATTTCTGGGCTTTTTTTGTTTTTTTTTTTTAGTTTTCTCTGTTTTCTATATCCAACCATGTATCACCATTCTAAATTATTAGGATCTTACTCTTTCCTAATCACTGTGATAACTTTGTCACTTACATGGCCCCAGCAACAGTTATAATTCAAACTTTATGTCAATTTTTATTTTTTTAATTTTTTTTTAATGTTTATTTTTGAGAGAGAGACAAAGTCTGAGCAGGGGAGGGGCACAGAGAGATGGAGACAGAATCCAAAACAGGCTCCAGTCTCTGAGCTGTCAGCACAGAGCCCGATGTGGGGTTCAGACTCACGAGCCGTGAGATCATGACCTGAGCTGAAGTTGGGCACATAACCAACTGAGCCACCCAGGCGTCCCTGCATCAATCTTTGTGTTTGGTTTATAGTGATGTGTGTGTGTGTGTGTGTGTGTGTGTGTGTGTGTGTATGAAAAAGGCCTCAGGTAACAACCCTGAGTTTTATTACATGCCTGGAGGGAAGAATTTGAGTTTTGAGCTTTATCTGTTCTGTCAGAAACAATCATCTTAGACCATCCCATTTAAATGAGTTTCAAGCACACTTCACTAGGTTACTCTGTACCCCCATGACGTCGTCTGCTAGTTTACCATTCTGGAATCTGAATCGGCATCTTACTGCCTTTCATCTTAGCTCAGCTCAACAAACTACTCCAGATATGTTTTCCTGGGGGTCTTGTTTCTGGGAGATAGGATAGTAAGCTATAAACATAAATCCTGAATAATTTAAAGAGAACAAAAGGAATTTATCAGAAAACAGGTACAGTTCAAATATTTGGGAGAAGAGTAGAACAAAAAGCCTCAGGAAAGGCAAATCTGCAGCAGCTTTGGAAGATATCAGTAACAGTTATTCACGAACTATCTTGAAGTATTTCCCAGGAATCTCCCCTGGTGATTCCGAATTAGTAAACCTGGGATATGACTTAGAAGTTCATGTTTTTTACAAGGACATACTAATGTTAGTGCTCACAGTGACTTAGCCCCAACCTCCTTCCGTCCCTTTGTGTATATACTCAAGTTGTTTAAGTTTCCAAACTAAAAATGTTCTGCCCACCAAAGGAAGCTATCAGCAAAATGAAAAGGCAGCCTACAGCATGGGAGAAAATATTTGCCAATCATATATCTAATAAATATATGTAATGTCCAGCATATACAAGGAATTCATATAGCTTAGTAGAAAAAAAACAACTTGATTAAAAAATGGGTAGAGCATCTGAATGGACATTTTTTTCAAAAAACAAAAAACAAGCATACAAATGGGCATCAGGTACACGAAAAGGTGCTCGACGTCACTAAACATCAGGGAAATGCCAAACAAAACCACAAAGAAATATTCTCACACTTGTTAGAATGGCTATTCTCAAAAGGACAAGAAACAACAAATGTTGGCAAAGATGTGGAGAAAAGGGAACCCTTGTGTACTGTTGGTAGAAATATAAATGGGCATAGCCACTATGGAACACAGTAGAGAGGTTCCTCAAGAAACTAAAAATAGGGCTACCATATGATTCTACAATTCTGTTCCTGGGTATTTATGCAAAGGAAAACAGTAACTCAAAAACATATCTGCACCTCTATGTTCTTTGCAGCATAATTTACAATAGACAATACATGGAAATAACCTAAAGGCCCATTGATGGATGAATCGATAAAGAAAATGTGATATATACCATAAAAAAAGGAAATCCTGCCATTATGACAACATGGATAGGCCTTGAGGCCATTATTCTAAGTGACATGTCAGCCAAAGAAAGAAATACTATATGATTTCATTTATATGTGGAATCTAGAAGGAGGGAAAGGGGGGAGGGGCAACAACTCATGGGTACAGAGAACAGAATGGTGTTTGGCCAGAAGCGGAAGGTCAGAGATGAGCAAAATGGCTAAAGGTAGTCAAAAGGTACAAACTTCGAGTTTTAAAATAAATAACTCCTGAAACATATAACATGGACACTATAGTTAATTATACTGCATTACATATTTAAAAGCTGCCAAGCTAGTGAGTCTTAAAAGTTCTTACCACAAGAAAAAAAATTTGCAACTAGACTTACTGTGGTGATCATTTCACAACATACACATTTAATGAATCAGTATGTTACACACATGAAACTAATATAATTATATGTCAATTATATCTCAATAAGACAGAAAGATTTGAACAAGGAGAAAAAAGAGAAATTAATAGAGAAAGTCAGCAAAACCAAAAGTGGACCTTTGAAAAGACCAATAAAATCAAGAAGTCTCTCTCTATCCAGTCTAAGAACAAGTGAGAGAGTAACCAAACTGCTAATATCAGAAATGAAAGAGGGGATATCACCACAGATACTGTGGAAATTGAAGAATAATAAAGTAATACTATAAACAACTCTGTGCTCGCCAATTTGGTAACCTAGACGAAATGGGCCAATTTCTTGAAATACACAGTCTACCAAAACTCACACAAGAAGAAATAGATGATCTGAATAGAAACGGAATCAATAATTAATGACTTTCCCAAACAGAAAGCACCAGGATCAGATAGGTTCACTGGTAAACACTGCTAAACAATTAAAGAAGAAATCATCCCCATTCTCTATAATCTTTTTCAGGGGATAAAAGCTGAGAGAATACTTACTACATCATTCTATGAGGCCAGTGTTACCTTAATACCTAATTAGACAAAGACATTATAAAAAAAGACAAGTAATTCTCATGAACATAGGTAGAAAAATCCTCAATAAAATATTAGCATATTGAACCCAATGATGTATACATAGAATTATACATTGTAATCAAAGGGGATTCATCACAGATATGCAAGTCTGGTTCAACATTTGAAAATCAATTAATGTGGGGCACCCGGGAGGCTCAGTCAGTTAAGTGTCCAACTTCGGCTCAGGTCATGATCTCATGGTTCATGAGTTAGAGCCCCGAGTTGGGCTCTGTGCTGACAGCTCGGAGCCTGGAGCCTGCTTCGTATTCTGGGTCTCCCTCTCTCTCTCTCTCTGCCCCCCCCCCCACCCACTCATGCTTTTTGTCTCTCTCTCAAAAATAAAAATAAACATTAAAAAAAAGAAAAGAAAATCAATTAATGTCATGGCCATATCAATAGATGTAGAAAAAAACACTTGAAAAAAATCCAGCATTCATTCATGAAAAAACTCTGAGTCAACTAGGAATAGAAGAGAGCATCCTCAACCTGACAAAGAATATCTTCAAAAAAGCTACAGCTAATTATCTTACTTAGTGGTGAGAAACTCAAAGCTTTCTCCCCAAGATCAAGTAAAAAGCGGGAGAGTCCCTTCTTGCCACTCCTTTTCAAAATCGTACTGGATGTTCTAGCTAATACAACAACACAAACAGACATGCACACACACACACACACACACAACACACACACACACACACACACACACACACACACAGGAAATAAGTGATATGAAGATTTGGAAGGAAGAAATACAAATTTTTCTTTGCAAATGACTTGATCATCTATGTAGGAAATCTGAAAGAATCAACCAAAAAAACTCCTTGGAAGTAATAAGTGAAATTGCAGGATACAAGGTTAATACACAAAAGCTAATTGCTTTCCTATGAACCTGGAAGGACCGAGAGGAATTTTGAATTAAAAACACAATGCAATTTACATTAGCACCAAAACAAAATACTTAGGCATAAATTTAACAAAATGCATACAAGACTCCTATAAGGCAAGCCACACAACTCTGATGAAAGAAATCAAAATAAAAACTCAATAAATGGTAAGAAATGCCATGTTTGCGGACAGGGAGACACAATATTGTCAAGATGCCAGTTTTTCCCAACTAGATCTATACATTCAAATGCAGTTAGTGATCAAAATCCTAGCAAGTTATTTTGCAGATATTGACAAACTGATTCTAACATTTATATGTAGAGGCAGAAGCCCCAAAATAGCCAACATGATATTGAAGGAGAATAACAAATTTGGAGGACTGACACTATGCAATTTCAAAACTTACTATAATAGGTGATGGGGATTCAGGAGGGCACTTGTGATGAGCACTGGGTGTTCTATGTAAGTGTTGAATCACTAGATTCTACACCTGAAACTAATATTACACTGTATGCTAACTAACTGGAATTTAAAAACTTGGAAGAAAACAAAAGATAGACATGTATACATATAAAAAAGACTTCCTATAAAGCTACAGTAATCAAGACAGAGTGGTTCCGGTGAAAGAATAGATCAGTGGAACAGAAGAGAGAATCCAGACATAGACCCCCATAAATATAGTCAACTGGCTTTGACAAAGGAGCAAAGACAATACAATGGAGCAAAGATGGTCTTGTCAACAAATGGTGTTGGAACGACTGGACATCGACACGCAAAAAATTGAACCCAGACACATACCTTACACCTTTCACAAAAATTAACTCAGAATGGATCACATACCTAAATGCAAAATATAAAACTTCTAGAAGATAACATCGGAGAAAACCTAGGTGGCCTTGGATATGGCGATGACGTTTTAGACACAGTATCAAAGACACGATCTACGAAAGAAATAATTGAAAAGCTGGACTTCATCAAAATTAAAAACTTCTTCATCAAAGACAGTGTCAAGAAAATGAGAAGACCAGCTGCAGACTGGGAAATATTTGCAAAAGACACATCTGATTAGGGACTATTGTCCAAAATATACAAAGGACTCTTAAAATGCAACAGTGAGATAAGAACCCAATTAAAAAATGAGTAAAAGACTAGAACAGACACCTCATCAAATATGTACACATGGCAAATAAGCATATGAAAGGACGTTCCACGTATGTCACTAAGAAATGTAAATTAGAACAATGAGCTACCACCATACGCCTTTTGGAAAGGCCCAGATCCAGAACACTGACAACACCCAATGCTGGTGAGGATGTGGAACAACGGTAACTTTCGTTCAGTGCTGATGGGGATGCAAAATGGGGCAGCCACTTTGGAAGACAGTTTGGTGGTTTCTTATAAAATTAAGCTCACGCTTATCCTGTAACCCAGCACTCGTGCTCCTTGTTTATCCAAAGGATTTTCAATCACACAAATGAAATCCACACAAAAATCTGCATACAGATGTTTCTAACAGCTTAATCTAATTGCCAAAACTTAGAAGCCAACATTTTGTCCTTCAGTGAGTGAATGAATAAAGTGTGATACATCCAGAAAATGGAATATTATTCAGTGCTTAAAAGAAATGAGCTATTAAGCCATGAAAAGACATGGAAAAATCTTGGCTGTGTTATTACTAAGTGAAAGGAGCTAATTTGAAAAGGCTACAAACTGTGTAATTCCAACTATATGACATTCTGGAAAATGCAAAACTATGAAGACAGCAAAAAGATCGATAGTTGCTCGGGACTGGGGGAGAATGAATAGACAGAGCACAGAGGATTTTGAGCGCAGTGAAAATACTTTTTATGATACCATAATGATGGATACCTATCATTGTATATTTGTCCAAACGCATAGAATGGACAACATGAAGAGTGAACCCTAACGGAAATTATGGACTGTGGGCGATAATGATGTGTCAATGCGGGTTCATCAACTGTACCAAATGTACCACTCTGGTGGGGGGTGATGATAATGAGGGAGGCTATGCACATGTGGGGGCAGGGGGTATATGGGAAAGCTTTGTACTTCCCCCTCAATTTTTAAGTGAACCTGAAACTGCTCTAAAAAGTACTCTATTTTCGAGTATTTTTAGTATTTAAAAAGCATATGTCCATATATAGGGCAATGATTAAATAAGATATGTTATAGGCATGGTATGAAATGTTGAGGACTTATAATAAAAAGGAATGTGGAAGTCCTAGCTATATTGACACATGTAGGAATAGCCATGTTATATTAAACAAAAAAATTTGAGGGATAGTTTGTATAGGATCTTCGTAAAACAAGCACACTAAACAAATAAAAAGGACATAGCTGAGAGTTTATATATTTGTATATGTTTACATGACTGTAAAGGTTTTTCTTTTTTAAATGTTTATTTATTTATTTTCAGAGAGAGAGAGAGAGAGAGAGAGAGAGAGAGCGAGCATGCACACATGAGTGGGGGAGGGGCAGAGAGAGAGAGAGAGAGAGAATCCCAGGCAGGTTCTGTGTTGTCAGTGGAGAGCCTGACGTGGGGCTCGATCTCATGAACCATGAGAGCAATACCTGAGCTGAAATCGAGTCAGACACTTAACCAACTGAGCCTCCCAGAAGTGCCCCAAGGATTTTTTCTTTTTTTTTTTTAAGTATGAAATTTATTGCCAAATTGGTTTCCATACAACACCCAGTGCTCATCCCAACAGGTGCCCTCCTCAGTACCCATCACCTACCCTCCCTTCCCTCCCACCCCCCATCAACCCTCAGTTTGTTCTCAGTTTTTAAGAGTCTCTTATGCTTTGGCTCTCTTCCACTCTAACCTCTTTTTTTTTTTCCTTCCCCTCCCCCATGGGTTTCTGTTAAGTTTCTCAGGATCCACCTAAGAGTAAAAACATATGGTAACTGTCTTTCTCTGTATGGCTTATTTCACTTAGCATAACACTCTCCAGTTCCATCCACGTTGCTACAAAGGGCCATATTTCATTCTTTCTCATTGCCACGTAGTATTCCATTGTGTATATAAACCACAGTTTCTTTATCCATTCATCAGTTGATGGACATTTAGGCCAAGGATTTTCTTAAAACATTGGTTAACGCAGCTATGTGGGCTTAGACTGGTTAGTGATATAATTAACTTTTTATACATCACTATATTCTTTCATTTATTCTAATAGTCACATAAGACTCATGTTTCTCACCAGTGAGAAAACCTTTGTTTTTATGACTATATTAACAATGTACACCACTTAATATGGAAAGCCAAATAGTACCACAAATACAATTAAGGAAGTAAAAGTTACCTTGAAATTTTAACACCCTGAGAAGATAAGCACTAACTTTGTGGTGGTGGTGACTAATTTGCTAAGGCACAGACACATGAGCATTATTTTCCCTAAATGGAACCCTGTAGGCTTTTTAAAATCTAAATTAGGCACTTAAAAAAGTCTTTTAGTTGGGTGGGTAGTTCTAGATATAGAATGTTAGTACAAACAAGAGAAAGAGACAGGGAGAGAATTTCATTCCTCAGTTATCAATATTTATAACAATCATTTCTTATGAGCTATTACTACTGCATTCCCTCTAGAATCTCTAAAATAATGTCAAATTATAATATTCTCAGCAGGGATTTGTCATGTTTTCTATTTTAATGGAACTGAATTTTGCATTTTACATTTTAGGATGACAACTTAAAAAAAAATTTTTTTGGTGACTTGTCTTTACTCTTTTAATAGGATTATTTATATTTTATTTAGCTATTTTATGAGAATATCTTCTGAAGTAGGTCTCATAGTTTTGCAACGATTTATGTTATCAATTTAATAAATTCTGTTATTTCCTCATGGTATGAGTCAGCGTTCTCCAGAGAAACAGAACCAATAGGGACTACATTATATGCACACACATATGCATATGTGTGTATATATTACATATGGGTGTTTATGTAAATATCTTTATCAATCTATCAATCTATCTATAGAGAGATATTAAGATTTATTGTAAGAAACTGGCCCAGGGTGCCTGGGTGGCTCCGTTGGTTAAGTGTTCAACTCTTGATTTTGGCTTAGGTCATGATCTCAGGGTCATGGGATCAAGCCCCATATCAGGCTCTATGCTGATAGTGTGGAGCCTGCTTGGGATTCTCTCTCTCTCCTTCTCTCTCTGCCCTCCTCCCTCCCCCCTCAAAATAAATAAATAAACTTCAAAAAAAAAAAAAGAAAAAGAAATTGGCTCATATAGTTACGAAAGCTGAAAAGTCCCAAGTTCTGTAGTCAGCCAACTGGAGACTCAGGAGAGCTGATGGTGTAGGCCTGAGCACATGGAAAGCTTATAAGTAAGTTCTAGTCTAAAAGTCAGCAGACTGGAGGTGCAAGAAGGGCTGATGTTTTAGTTTGAGTCTGAAGACTGGGCAAAAAGACCAATGTTTGAGCTCAAGAGTCTTCGGCAGTAGGAGATCCCCCTTACTTGAGGAAGAGTGAGCCTTTTTAGTCTATTCACGCTTTCAATTGATTGGTCGCAGGCCCCCTACATTAGGGAGGGCAATCTACTTTACTCAGTCTTCCAACTGAAAGTTAATCTCATGAAAAAACACCCTCACAGATACACCTAACATAATTGTTGACCACATGTCTGGGCATCCCGTGGCCCAATCAATTTTACAAATAAAATTAAGCATCACAAATCCACTCCTTGTGACCTTGACACCCGTACACATCTCCTTAAACCATACTTAACCTCAAAGACACTAATGAGGTCATAATTGCACCTCACGACGTCTTGTATATGAATGAAAGTACACTACACTTTCTCTAGAAGAGAACGGAAAGTCTTTGAGTGATGTTTACTCTTCTTGATATCCTATAACTTAAGTACCATGATGTAAAGTGAATAATACTTAAATGTTATAATATAAAGTCAATACATCTGATGTTACATGAAAAGTAAACAAGAGAGGGAAGAAAGATTTGACATACAGATAGTTATTGACATACAGATCTACAGATAGAGATATATAAACACACACAAACGTAACGAAATGAGGGGGAAATACTCATGACAATTACAGTCCTCATTTCTGGAAGTGGTAATTTGGTCATAGCTGGTATTTATAATTAGCTGCATATACTACCCATTCCGTATTCCCTTTGTCTTCAGCAAACACCTCAGCTGGTTGTGGATCTTTGCCTGGTGGAGTGATCCAAATCTTTACTCCTGAAGGGTCTCTGCGATTGATAGCTTTGCCAGGATTGTATCATTGTAGTAATCCATTGACTAATCACAGGGCATGGTAATTCTAAGAGATGCCCTAAAGAACCTTGTGTATTCCAGACATGGTCTTCCTTGGCTGCACCGTGAAGTAGTAGTTCAATTTCCTCTTGGGAAACAAGGTCCATCATTCCAGCCAGCACAGGAACTCCCTTCTTTGCTGTTGATTCAAAGGCACGAGGAGTCCAAAGTTGCCTGGCAGCAGTCTAAAGTTCCAAGTCAATGAAATCATTGTTGTGACTGCTTATGGAAGCATTCCTCCCTTTGGAGCCAAGCTTTCTAGGCCAGTAGACCATAAGATCATGGGAAAAGGAAGCAAAAATTTTACCAGTGGGTCACTAAAGATAATAGTGGTACCACTCCCATTCCCACGCCTTCATTCCATAATTCTTTAGTGAATGCTAATGATGGGAGAAACAGCACCATATATTGGACGTTGATTCAGAGAATATGCCAGCTTCTGCAGCACCCTGTCCCAGCCATACGAGGTATTGCCACCTAACTGGCTTCATAACTCCGTCTTTGTAACTCCATTCCATCGTTCTATCGAGCCAACTTTTTCAGAATGGCGGGGAACGTGGTAAGACCAGTGAACTCCATGAGCACGGGCCCAGTGCTGTGCCTCATTTTCTACTGAGTAGGTTCCTTGGTCTGAAGCAGTGGTGTGTAGAATCCAATGACAGTGGATAAAGCATTCCATAAGGCCATGTGGTAGTTTTGGCAGAAGCACTACATGCAGGGAAGGCAAACCCATATCCAGAGTTAAGTGTCTCTTCCAGTAAGGACAAAGTGCCACCTCTTCCATGACGGAAGGGGTATGATGCAATAAACCTGCCACCGGTAGATGGCTGATCGTCCTGGGGAGTGGCGACATATCAGGAACCCCGTGTGGGTCTCTCTTGCTGGAAGAACGGACACTCGGCAGTGGTGAGTGGAAGTCCACGCTGCTGAGCTCATGGAAAACCTCCATCCCTGCCACCATAGCCATTTTGTTCATGGGCCCAGTGGATGTGACAGGGATGGCTGGGGAAAGAAGCTGACTAGTATCCACAAAACGGGTCATCCTATTCACTTGATTATTAAAATTCTGCTCTGTTGAGGTCACCCTTTGGTGAGTTTTTCACACAGGACACAAACATCTTCACTTTTCCCTGCCCCGCACACCCCCCCACCCCCGCTATCAAGAGGTCTATCCATCTACCTCTTCCCTAAATTTGCTTGTCACCAATGTTTCAGTCCCTAAATTTGCTTGTCACCAATGTTTCAGTCATGTTCATTCCAAGTTCCTGACCATCTAGCCAAACGCTTGGCCATACATCATGAATTATCTGTCCACTTTCTGGTGTTGCTTGCATATCATGCAGAATCATCTATAAACCAGGCTCAAGTCTTCCCTTCTGTCAACTTTTGGTAGGGAACTTCCCATGAGGCCATACACGTAGGCTAGGAGGGAGAAGGTGGAGTACCTTTCTACTGAGGGTGGTAAGGCTTCGTTCAAAATCCTGAGGGCCTGCAGGTTTCCCTCTAGGGGCCTGCCAAAGGCTGCAAATAGTATCCCTATCTGCCACTGATACTTTTTTTTTATTAAGTTTATTTTGAGGGAGAGAGGGAGAACATGAGCAGGAGAGGGACAGAGAGAGAGAGGGAGAGAGAGAATCCCAAGTAGCTTCACACTGTCAGCATGGAGCCCGATTGCAGGACTTGAACTCACGAACCCCGAGACTATGACCTGAGTGGAGACCAAGAGTCAGATGCTTAACTGACTGAGCCATCCAGGTGCTCCGATACTTTTTTTTAAAGTTCATTTACTTAGAGAGAGAGAGAGCATGCAAGCGGGGAAGGTGCAGAGAGAGAGAGGAGAGAGAGAATCCCAAACAGGCTCCACACCACCAGTGCAGAGCCCGACGCGGGGCTCGAACTCACAAACCGTGAGATCGCGACCTGAGCCGAAGTCCGACGCTTAACCGACTGAGACACCCGGGTCCCCTCTGCCACTGATACTTAGGCACTGTTGGATCTGCTGGATCATACAGCCCAAAAGGCAGAGCAACTTGTACAGCAGCTGGGACCTATTTGGGGGCCTCTTTTGTTCTAGTCCCCATTCAAAACCAGTACCTTTTTGAGTCACTTGGGTACATTGGCTGGATGAACACATCCAAATGAGGAATATGTTGCCTCCAAAACCCATCAGGCACGGTGCCTCTTTTTTGGTTGTGGGAAAGGCCACATGCAACAGTTTATCCTTCACCTTAGAAGAGATATCTCAACACGGGCCCCTAGAAATTCCACTGTGATGAAAGGCCTCTGAACTCATATGGCATGTATTTCCCACTCTGGCACACAAACATCTTACCAATACATCTAGAGCAGTCGCTGGCTCGTTAGACCCGATCAGCATAATGTCATCAATATCACAGACCAGTGTGATGTTTTGTAGAAGAAACGGTGAACCCAATTCCTGCAAGTGAAACTATAACATAGCGCTGGGGGGTTGATATGCCCCTGAGGTAGGACAGTCAAGGTGTAATGTTAGCAAACCGCTTTGGGGGATTCTTATTGACAGGGATGGAGAAAAAAGGCACCTGCCAGATCGATAGCTGCATACCAAGTACCAGGGGATGTGTTCATTTGCTCAAGCAATAAAATCACATCTGGCATAGTGGTTGTAATTGGAATCAACACCTGGTTAAGCTTGTGATAATCCACTGTTATTCTCCGAGCTTCATCCGTATTCCACATAGTTCAAATAGGTGAGTTGGGTGGGGTGGTGATGGGAACCCCCAACCTTGCATCTTTCAAGTGCTTTCAGCTGTAAAGCAGAGAAATATCCCAGTGCAAATTGGGAATTGAATAGGAAACTTAAATTGTGTGTCAATTCAGTAGGATACGTTATTTTTGTTTGAAACGATACTGTGTCAAATATGTATCAACTAAGATAAAAATGAGACAGGATCCCTATCAGGTACCTTAGAAAAGAAATTCAAATGGATATAAGGTCGAAAAATCAGGAGAAAGGGGCAGCTGGGTGGCTCAGCCGGTTAAGCGTGCCACCTCGGCTCAGGTCATCACCTTGCAGTTTGTGAGTTCGAGCCCCGCATCAGGATCTCTGCTGTCGGGGCAGAGCTGGCTTCCTCGGATCCTCTGTCCCCCTGTCTCTGCCCCTCCCCTGCTCACGCATGCTCTCTCTCTCAACAATAAAAAACAAAACAAAACAAAAAAAACAACTTAGGGGCCCCTGGGTGGCTCAGTGGGTTAAGCGTCCAACTTCAGCTCAGGTCATGATCTCACGGTCTGTGAGTTCGAGCCCCGCGTCGGGCTCTGGGCTGACGGCTCAGAGCCTGGAGCCTGTTTCAGATTCTGTGTCTCCCTCTCTCTCTGCCCCCTCCCACTTTCACTCTGTCCTCTCTCTCTCGCTCTCAAAAATAAATAAACATTAAAAAAATATTTAAAAAATATTAAAAAAAAGAGAGACGCTTAACCAACTGAGCCACCCAGACGCCCTAGCAGTGTTTCTTTAAGCAAGACAACACAGAAACTTGGAAAGGGCTAAGAAACATATTTAGATTTTCTCCTAATTTGTATTCTTGCATTAACCTTGTCTTCTTTAAAAATGAAGATGATAATTTTTTGGTTAGTTTAGATTTAGCTGGATCACATAATAATATGAAAAATTCTACAATTTCCCTTCAAGAAATTTTACAAATTCAGTACTGATTTCCTCTTTGATCCGAGACAGTTTTAGTGAGTTCTTTCTTTCTTTTTTTTTTTTAAGTTTGTTTATTTATTTTGAGAGAGAGGGAGAGAGAGAGAAAGAGAGTGAGAGCATGCGCACAGGAGGGGCAGAGAGAGGGAGGGAGACAGAATCCCAAGCAGGCACCACACTGCGAGCACAGAGCCGGCTTGGGGCTCGAACTCACAAACCTTGAGATCATGACCTGAGCCGAGATCAAGAGTCAGACGCTTAACTGACTGAGCCACCCAGATGTCCCAGTAATTTCTTTCTTAATTATGTATGAAGCATTTTTTTCAACTTTACTTTTTTGCTCATTTCAAATTTTTTTTTTAATGTTTATTTATTTTTGAGACAGAGACAGGCAGAGCATGAACAGGGGAGGGGCAGAGAGAGAGGGAGACACAGAATCTGAAACAGGCTCCAGGGTCCGAGCTGTCAGCACAGAGCCCGATGCGGGGCTCGAACTCACGGACTGTGAGATCATGACCTGAGCCGAAGTCGGACGCTTAACCGACCGAGCCACCCGGGTGCCCCTCTTTTGCTTATTTCAAATTTTATTGGGTCATCATCAGAGAATGTGACATGAAAAAGATTTTTAAATCTTTGTTAAGGTTTCTGTTGTCGCTATTTTTTATAAATATTCATAGGTGTACAGAAATGCATATTATTTTCACATATGATACAAGTTATGTGATTATGAATACATTAGTATATGTTCACATTATATATGCATCCATACATATATAATGTGTATTATTAATGTATATTAATCAATCACTCCATGTGATTCCTTGTTTTTCATCTGAAGATCTATTTGGTTGAAGAAGGACCACAGTCCACTGATCAAGTAAAACCACATTATTTTCAAATTCTCCTGGTGTTTGGAATGGTTTTTGCTTTATTTAACTTCTATGTGATTTGCTACATACATATTTTGATTTTCAGAGCATTCACGTAAACTATATATTTTATTATTGCTTCGTGTGGTTTTCCTTTGTTCATTGTAGCTAAACTTAAAATTATACTTTGATAAAGCGGTTTTCGTATTTGCCTATTAATTTTATTCGTCCCTTTATTTTTAGCCTCTCTGTATTATTTTATGTTATTATTACAGTTTAAAGGCATACACAAATGCAAAATTATGAAGGATGCTGCAGCTAAAGGAGCTTTCAGAAATTGAACACATCTGTTTAACCAGAACCTCGTTGAAAAAATAAAAACAATAAATTGTTTCACATCCCAGATGCCTTCCCCTCATGGAAAACTACCGCTCACACTTGTGATGCCGTAGAGTAGTTCTGCCTTTTTCACATTTAGCTCTGCGATGGATCGAAACTGACTAGTATGTATGATGTAAATAAGAGTGGGATACAAGGGTATCCAGTATTCCCAGTAGTATTTATCGAAAGACAATCCTTTCTCCATTATATTGCAGTGACACCTTTCTCATAAATTGGTTGATTGGGTATGTGAGAGTCCGTTTCTTTATTGTCTATGCTGTTCCACTGGTCTGTTGGCCTATCCTTATACCGATAACACCCTGTCTTAATTACGTTATTATAAGAGGACTTGATATCTGATAGTGTAAGTCCTTCCACTTTTATTTGTTGTTCTTTTTATTATTGTTTTTTCCTTCAAGATTGTATTAACTATTATTGGACATTTGTGCTTTCATATCAATTGAAAACTCAGCTTGTCAGTTTCTGTAAATTCTTTACCATTTTTATACCTTTTCTGCAGCATTGCTTATTAACAATTATCATTGAGCCATTTTAAGTTTACAGTTAGAGGAGTTTTGTTAAGCGTATGCAGGTTACCCCGCTAAAACAACCCGGTTTTAGAATACTTCCATCATCCTCAAAAGTTCCTTCCTGCACCTGCTTTATAGTACTATAGCTTTTTTTTTTTTTTGAACACAAGAGAAGTTTATTGAGTACCCCACAAGGGAGCAGCGGGCAGGACAGCAAAGGACAGACGGCCTATATGACTATAGTTCTGCATTTTCTAAAAATTCATGTAAACGAGGGTAACCAAGGGTTCCACAGCGCCCGTTGCATTTGGGCCCAGCAGAGACCAAGGCCTTGCTTGCACCACCTAGGCCACCTGCTTGCTCAATCCAGGAGCTGCATTCAGGAATGAGAATCAGATCAAAGTCCAGAGAAAAGGACAGTAGAGCTATGCATTTAGGCAGCCATTTTCCATATAGGTATATAATCTTTTTAAAGTGTATTTATTTCTTTTGAGAGAGATTGAGCTCACGTGAGTCGGGGTGGGGGCAGAGAGAGAGGCAGACAGAGAATCCCAAGCAGGCTCTATACTGTCAGTGCAGAGCCTGATGTGGGGCTCGAACTCGTGAACCATGAGATCGTGACCTGAACCGAGATCAAGACTTGGACGCTCAACCGACTGAGTCACCCAGGTGCCCCTATATATATATTTTAAAAATGACTAGAAAATAAGAACTCCATAGGATATAAATCTATGCAACTAACTATACAATGATATAAAGTAGATTAATATCTATTATCAAAACAAAAATAAGTCCTTAGATGAAATTTTAATTTAGGATAACTAAAGGGTTGCCTGAGGTTATTTGGCTGAATGGTTTTGGTGAATTGAAAAATGGACTTAGAATACCCATCCATCTGGCTAACTTCATCAAGATTAAATTGAAGTATCTCCTTTTTGGGGAGATTTTTCTAATGTGCTTTCTTTGTGCTTAGCACCATTTCCCTCATTATACTCCATTATGTTTTTTTTCTATGTATACAAATGTCTCTGTCCTCTATCTCACTATGTTCAGTGCTTGAGATCTTTTGGTTCAAAAAAATACCACACTGGTTCTCAAATCTAGAAGTACATGAAAATCAGCCAGGGAACTTTTAAAAACTGATGCTTGGACTCCAACCATTAAATCTCCAATCATTAAAGCCAGGATCTCTGTGGGGAGGCCATAGGCATTGCTGTATTTTATTGTTTCTGTTGTTTTGTTTTTCAGTATCTCAGGTCATTGTAATGTTTATTTAGGATTGAGAACCATTGATCGATCACTTGGTAATTGTTTTTTTTTTTTTTATAATTTATTTATTTTTTTAAATTTACATCCAAGTTAGTTAGCATATAGTGCAACAATGATTTTAGGAGTAGATTCCTTAATGCCCTTTAGCCCATTTAGCCCATCCCCCCTTCCACAAGCTCTCCAGCAACCCTCTGTTTCCTCTCTGTATTTAAGAGTGTCTTATGTTTTGTCCCCCTCCCTGTTTTTATATTATTTTTGCTTCCCTTCCCTTATGTTCATCTGTTTTGTATCTTAAAGTCCTCATATGAGTGAAGTCATATGATATTTGTCTTTCTCTGACTAATTTCGCTTAGCATAATACTCTTTCATTCCATCCATGTAGTTGCAAATGGCAAGATTTCATTCTTTTTCATTGCTGAGTAATACTCCATTGTATATATATATACCACATCTTCTTTATCCATTCATCCATTGATGGACATTTGGGCTCTTTCCATACTTTGGCTATTGTTGATAGTGCTGCCATAAACATTGGGGTGCATGTGCCCCTTCGAAGCAGCACACCTGTATCCATTGGATAAATACCTAGTAGTGCAATTACTGGGTCATAGGGTAGTTCTATTTTTAATTTTTTGAGGAACCTCCATATTGTTTTCCAGAGTGGCTGTACCAGCTTGCATTGCCACCAACAATGCAAAAGAGATCCTCTTTCTCCGCACCCTCGCCAACATCTGTTGTTGCCTGAGTTGTGAATGTTAGCCATTCTGACAGGTGTAAGGTGGTATCTCATTGTGGTTTTGATTTGTATTTCCCTGAATGATGTGGAGCATTTTTTCATGTGTCGGTTGGCCATCTGGATGTCTTCTTTGGAGAAGTGTCTATTCATGTCTTTTGCCCATTTCTTCACTGGATTGTTTTTTGGGTGTTGAGTTTGAGAAGTTCTTTATAGATTTTGGATACTAACCCTTTATCTGATATGTTGCTTGCAAATATCTTCTCCCATTCTATTGGTTGCCTTTTAGTTTTGCTGATTGTTTCCTTTGCTTTGCAGAAGCTTTTTATTTTGATGAGGTCCCATTAGTTCATTTTTGCCTTTGTTTCCCTTGCCTGCAGAGATGTGTTGAGTAAGAAGTTGCTGCAGCCAAAGTCAAAGAGTTTTTTGCCTGCTTTCTCCTTGAGGATTTTGATGGCTTCCTGTCTTACATTTAGGTCTTTCACCCATTTTGAGTTTATTTTTGTGTACGGTGTAAGAAAGTGGTTGAGGTTCATTTTTTTTGCATGCCATTGTCCAGTTTTCCCAGCACCATCTGCTGAAGAGACTGTCTTTATTCCACTGGATAGTCTTTCCTGCTTTGTCAAAGATTAGTTGGCCATATTTGGTGGGTCCATTTCTGGGTTCTCTATTCTGTTCCATTGATCTGAGTGTCTGTTTTTGTGCCAGTACCATACTGTCTTGATGTTTACAGCTTTGTAATATAGTTTGAAGTCCGGGATTGTGATGCCTCCAGCTTTGGTTTTCTTTTTCAAGATTGCTTTGTCTATTCGGGGTCTTTTCTGGTTCCATACAAGTTTTAGGATTCTTTGTTCTAGCTCTGTGAACAATGCTGGTGTTATTTTGATAGGGATTGCAGTAATTGTTTAAAAATACAAATTTCTGGAGCCCACCACAGATGCACTGAATCAGAAATTCCAGAGTGTTACCCAGTAATCTATGTTCTGGCCAGCCCTGTAGTTGATACAGACATATCTGTAAAATATGGGAACCACTGATCTAACCAGTGTTATTCAACTTTGACACTAGATTGGAGGCACGGAGATGCTTTAAAAAATACTGATGCCTGGGTACCTCTTTCCTAAGTAGTCTGATTTAATTGTTCTGATCTTGACACTGAGATCTTTACAAAAACACTCCAGACAATTTTAATGTGTAGCCAAGATTGAATACCTTACTAGTTCATGAGCCCCTTGAGAACAGAGATCATCACATAACCAGCTTTGTAGGTTCTGAATTTGGCACAGGACTTGACACATTGAATGAGGAGGAAATGAAATGAAGGAGAACTTCAAAATGGGCAGGGAGCAGGGGAAGAATAGATCAACCATGCTAAGAAAGGTTAAACATTTGAATTTTTCCTTAAGGAATGCAGGTCAACTGCATAGTCTTCAATAGTTATTTAGAGAATCTGACTTTCTTCATATTAACTGAGATTTTCTTCATTTTGCTTTTCAAAAGTAAAAGGTATTGGTTCTAGAAAGACCATCCATGAATAATATTATCTACTCTGCTACTCCTCATAAATAATCAGTTGGAATACAAAATATATTCAAATGCTTAACTATCTTTCAGGTTTAAAAAGTATATCAGGCTGATCATGACTGGAAACTATTCAGCACCAAATGGATCAATTAAGAAAATAAGGAATTTAAAATACATTCACTCCAGGAAAAGATCAGTCTTAATGATTAGTAAAATAATCAGTTTAATTATTTATGAAGACAGCTGCATTTCCTTTTTTAAATCTGTTTTGCGGCAAAATCTTCCAACTTCAAATTGTTTTAGACCAAAATCAAGAAACAAATATTTCATTATCTTCAAAAAGACAAAAAGATTAATAATCAACCAAGTTTAGGAGTTATTAACGATTTTCTAATTGAAATTTGGTTAATGCTGGAAACAAGAGGGGCAAAAAAACTTCTACTATTTTTCTTTTCAATTTGGTAATATGATGTCTAATTAGTTTTTAGTCCTTCACTTATCTATTATAATAATTAGTATCAGAAATAGATTAAATTAAAAAGGGGTGTTTAAACATAACATAATTTTCTAAATTATAATATGAAGATATTAGTCATGTTCAAACAAATGCAGTGAAAACAATCGACACAAATGTTTTCCTATATAGTTTTATAAAACAAACAACAATAATCAGAATTTTATCAACAGTGTGTCAACATCCAAATGAAATAGTTGTTTTTTGTTTTTTGTTTTTTTTTTAATTTTTAAAAATTTCACTCACTCTTGAGCTTGGCTCTCTATAATCGCTCCAAGGTTCTGGACTCCTCTGATCCTTCTGACCTGCCCTTCACTGAAGCAGATGATGAATAGACCCTGATCAGAGCAAATGACCACAGCTAGCTTCTAAGCACGATGGCCTTAGTAGATAAGAAGACGCATAGAGACAACAGCTCATACGAGTTGCAGAAAATAGCTGATGGTTTGGTGAGTACAATGGTGAATTCTGTGTTACAATGTTAATAACAAGGATCTAGATCAAAGCCATTATCAGAATGTTGGAAATAGAATTGAGCGTCTTCCTTGCAGCTATACAACCACAGCTCATCTTAACATTGCCTGCTTCTTACCTCAAGAGAGTTTTAGTATAATTGGTTAGTACGCATGGGCACAAAAGTAGCAATAGGTAAAACCCGAGAAAGTGGCATAACCCCCACCCCCATCCCCCACCCCCATTCAGTTTAATAGATTTCCCATGAGTGCCTAAGCACTTGGCAGTGTACTATGAGAATAAAGGGAGGTAAGCTTAAGTTTTCAGTCAGGATCACACCTTAAGTCCTATGATCTTTTCTCTGGGTTTAGGTCTTCTCTTGAATATTGACCTATGATTCTTCAGTGTCCTATTAGTTCTGCAATTCCTCAAAGCTGTCTTATGAAAACGTTGTTCAGACACTCTAGTTGTTCCTAGCATTATTGATGATCTGAATTATCTGATCCATTTTTTTTTTCAACGTTTATTTATTTTTGGGACAGAGAGAGACAGAGCATGAACGGGGGAGGGGCAGAGAGAGAGGGAGACACAGAATCGGAAACAGGCTCCAGGCTCTGAGCCATCAGCCCAGAGCCCGACGCGGGGCTCGAACTCATGGACCGCGAGATCGTGACCTGGCTGAAGTCGGACGCTTAACCCACTGCGCCACCCAGGCGCCCCTAATCCATTTTTATTAAAAGAAGAACTATACATTTTGTTTCATATTTATTGTCTATTTCATTTCTAAAAGTCTGTTTCTTTCTTTTTTTTTTTTAATGTTCGTTTATTTTGAGAGAGAGTATGCACCCACTCACCAGCAGGGGAGGGCCAGAGAGAGAGGGAGAGAGAGAATCCAGAGCGGGCTCCACGCTGTGACCGCAGAGCCTGACGCAGGGTTTGATCTCACAAACCACGAGATCATGACCTGAGTGGAAATCAAGAGCTGGACATTCAATTGACTGAGCCACCCAGGTGTCCCTCTCGAAGTCTGTTTCTGTGGTAGATTTGCTAGATCTCCGTTTATGGTTTCCTATGTCCAAACAACTTCAAACTTGTGTGTTATATCTTGTAATAATCGTAGTTGTTTTATCATATCCGATCACTCCAACATATAAAGTTTGTTTAACTGCGTTTCTATTACCTTTGTTTTTTTTATGTTTCTTTTTGTTCAAGGCACCTTACATGTTAGGTTATTCTTTTTTTTTTAATGTTTATTTATTTTGGGGGAGGGAGGGGAAGAGAGAGAGGGAGAGAGAATCCCAAGCAGGCTCCCCGCTGTCAGCACAGAGCCCGATGCGGCACTCGGTCTCAAAAACCGTGAGATCATGACCTGAGCCGAAATCAAGAGCTGGACGCTTAACCAAACCAGCCAGGCCCACGTGTTAGGTTATTCTTGAGTGTATAATACTTATTGGCACTGCAAATATTGTCAGTGTTGAGAACTGTTGTAAGCAAAATAATGCCCCACCCACAACGATGTCCATGTCCTAATCTTTGGAACCTGTGACTATGTTAGGTTACATGGCAATGGGAAGTTAAGATTAAAAATGGAATTGAAGGGGCGCCTGGGTGGCTCAGTCGGTTGAGCGTCCGACTTCAGCTCAGGTCACGATCTCGCGGTCTGTGAGTTTGAGCCCCGCGTCGGGTTCTGTGCTGATGGCTCGGAGCCCAGAGCCCGCTTCGGTTTCTGTGTGTCTCTCTCTCTCTCTGCCCCTTTCCCGCTCCTGCTCTCTCTCTCTCTCTCTCTCTCTCTGTCAGAAATAAACATTAAAAAATTAAAAAAAAAATGGAATTGAAGTTGCTAATCAGCTGAATTTACAATAGAGATATTACTCTGAATTAATCAGGTAGGCCCAGTGTAATCACAAGGTCTCTAAAAGTGGAAGAGGGAGGCAGAAGAAAATATTGAGAAGGGGATGTGGCTGTGAGGAAGAAGGGCTAAGGAGAGGAAACACTGCTGAATTCCAAGTTGTGTGAGCCAAGGAACGTAGGTGCCCTCTAGCACCTGGAAAAGGCAAGGGAATGACTTTTGGCCTTAGGGAGACAAGAGTGTTGAACTTCTACTAGATAGACTCTTATCTATAGATTTTTCTACTCCCATCTAATCTGTAGAACTTTAAAATAAATCTGTGTTTTGGGGGCGACTACGTTTGTGGTCATTTGTTTTTCTTTCCACAAAAGGAAAGTAACAAAGTCCTTGAGACCCAGGGTAAAAGTACCTTGCTCCCGGGAAGATCTGTGTTTGCATCTGTCAGGTGCCTGACAGCAATACTAGTCTGGGAGCCCCTTAAGGCAAGTTACTACCTTGAGATTCCCTGGATCATCTTAAACCAGTTTGCAAATACAGTAAAACCTTGCTTGCATTGTGAGTAAGCTGTTCTGCGAGACAAGCAAACATTTCTAATAAATTTTAACTTGATAAACGAGTGATGGCTTGCAATATAAGTACTACATGATGCCGAATGTCACACGATCACCACTGAGCCAATGTTTCTTCTCTCTCTCTCTCTCTCTTGCACTGCAGAATTGTGGGTGATCATCTCCCATGCTCGAATGCTCGGCCTCAGGCACGGTGTTTGGCAGAAATCAGTGAGTTTTTGGAACATTGGAAGGTGCCCACAACTGGCCCTAGTGTATCTTTTGTCCCTTCAAGGCACCTGTGGACAGTCCTTTGCTTTTCTATCCAAGAGTGAGCTTAGGAATGCTCTGCTTCCTTCTAGGTCAGGTGCCTGCAGATAGAGACCCTCTCCTCTGCTGCCTTATTGCCAGTTACATTCAATACAGGATATGACAAGAGTTTATTAATACCATACCGTCAACATGCGTGCCAGCCTATTACAATGGCCCCCACGCGGAGAAAGCTTCCACTGAGCCAGTAGATATCAGTGATTCTGTTAGTGATAGTGAAAGTGGTCCTACACAATCACCCTCCCCTCTCTTCTCTCCCTCACACCAGCCACGTAGGTTTTCAAAGGTAAGTGTGGGTCAATTCGTTTATTTTTCTTTATCTTTTGTATTTTCTTTGACATTTTGTATTATATGACAACATCGTAATCATTTTTATATGGATATTTTTGGGTTGCGGAACGAATCATCTGAGTTTCCATTATTTCTTGTGGGGAAATTCACTTTGATATACAAGTGCTTTGGATGACA
Organism: Lynx canadensis; assembly: GCF_007474595.2. Taxonomy (NCBI): domain Eukaryota; kingdom Metazoa; phylum Chordata; class Mammalia; order Carnivora; family Felidae; genus Lynx; species Lynx canadensis. Next base: position 114,563,997 of record NC_044321.2, on the reverse strand, counting down.
AGCATGTTTCTGGAAGGAATTATGCTCACAAACCAAGGCTTTACTATATGTGTGATGGCCAGCTCTATTCATTAACAAGAAAATCTTTTCTACAGTTCCATGTTGTGGAGAAAAAATGTGTATGTTAGAAACCACTGAACTGTATCCGTTCAATTCCTGAATTATATGATACATGAATTATATCTTCGTGAAGCTGATCTACATTTTTTAAAAAAAATTTAATGTTTATTTATTTTTGAGAGAGAATGAGAGAGGCAGTGTGCAAGTGGGGGAGGGGCAGAGAGGGAAACACAGAACTTGAAGCAGGCTCCAGGCTTGAGCATAGAGCCTGACGTGGGGCTCGAACTCACAAACCGTGAGATCATGACCTGAGCTGAAGTCAGACGCTTCACTGACTGAGCCACCCAGGTGCCCCTGATCTACATTTTTACATGTGGCTGTAGTTCTTTGGGTTTCTGCTTTTCTTGCTAGGTTTCTGCTTTCATTCTGGTATTGGTATGAAAGTCTATTTTTGCAAAATGTTTCATGCATTAACACACACATATGTAATTTTTTAGGTATTGAAAATTATTCAAATGTCAGGAGATAAATAATATATGTGTGTGTGTGTGTGTTTAATCTTCGACAAAGCTGGAGTCCTTTTGTTTACATGCCATGGTCAGACTCCTACCCATTTCTTTACTCATGCTCCCTATGTCCTCACAAATCACAACACTACCTTTGTTTAGTTTGGTTGTATATTTTGTTAGCATTTTTCTTTAGTCCTTAAGGATTAAAGCAATAAATGCTGTATAAACATGCATTAAAATGAAAGGTCTAGCCATTTCTGTTCAAAAATCACTGGGATTTTGGTAAAGCACTAGAGGAAATCTTTCTTGGCATAGAAAGGTGATGAATAATAATCATGTCTGAGTTCCATTAAATTCCCGCTGCTATCTCTCAGTCAGTCATTTCTAAAGCAAGGATACTGTGTATAAGTGATTATTTTTATTAGTAGACTTTATTGTTTAGAGCAGTGTTAAGTTTATAGAGGAATGGAAGAGAGAGTATGGGGAATTCTTACATACCTCCTCTTGCCAGCCATTTCCCCTGTTATTAACCTCTTCTTTTATTTAAGTTTATTTGTATTTATTTTGAGAGAGAGAGATAGCGAGCAGCGGAGAGGCAGAGAGAGAGAGAGAGACAGAATCCCAGGTGGGCTCTGCGCCGTCAGCACGGAGCCCTAGGCAGTCTTGAACTCACAAACCGTGTGAGCCGAAGTCAAGAGGCAGAGGCTCAACCGACTGAGCCACCCAGACGCCCCTCTGATTAACCTCTTCTACTAGTGCACTACATTGGTTACACTTGACTCACCGATACTGGTATGTTATTTTTAACGTATACATAGATTACATTAGTTTTCACTGTGTTGTCTATTTCCATGAGTTTCGACAAATGTATAATGTCAGACATCTACCATGACAGGGCCATTTGGAATCATTTTACCACCCTAAAAATGCCCTGTTCTCCAACTAAGGTCTCCTTTCTTCCCTCCCTCAGAAATCCTGGCAACCAGTGATTTTTTTTTTTTTTTACTGTTTTTATAAGTTTTAACTTTTTTTTCAGAATGTCATGTAATTTTAAGTCGTTTCTGATCTGAGAACATGCTTTGTGTGATTTACATTCTTTTTATTTTTGTTTTGAATTTTTTTTAACCTTTATTTTCGAAACAGAGAGAGACAGAGCATGAAGGGGGGAGGGTCAGAGAGAGGGAAACACAGAATCTGAAACAGGCTCCAGGCTCTGAGCTGTCCGCACAGAGCCCGACGTGGGGCTCGAACTCACAGACTGCGAGATTGCGACCTGAGCCGAAGTCGGCTGCTTAACCGACTGAGCCACCCAGGCGCCCCGATTTACATTCTTTTAAATTTGTTAAGGTATTTTTCAGGGCCCAGAATTTGGTTTATCGTGGTCAGTATTCCATGTGAGCTTAAGAGGAATGTGTATTCTGCTATTGGATGAAGAATTTTATAAATGTCAGTTAAATCCAGTTCAGTGCTGTTCGGTTCAACTATATCCTTACTGATTTTCTACCTGCTGGATATGTTAATTAACAAAACGGCAGTGTTACAATCTCTGAATGTGACAGCGGATGTGTCTGTTTGTCCTTGAAGTTCTGTCAGATTTTGGTACAAATGTTTTCATTCTCTGTTATGTTAGATACATACATGTTAAGGATTATTATGTCCTGGAGGTATGTCTGCATTATGTTATATTGTTTTCTTGGAGAATTGACACTTTTATCATTGTGTTCGTGCCCTTCTTTTCCCGTGATGCGTTTCCTTGTTATAAAGTCTGGCATGTCTGAAATTAATATAGTTATTCCTGCTTCCTCTTGATTTTGGTATGACTCTCTATCTCTTTACTTTTGATGTAGCTGTGTTTTTACATATAAAGTGGGTTTCTTGTAAACAACATATACTTGGGTCTTGGTTTTGATCAGCTCTGACAGTTTCTGTCTTTTTTTTTTTTTTTAATTTTTTTTTTCAACGTTTATTTATTTTTGGGACAGAGAGAGACAGAGCATGAACGGGGGAGGGGCAGAGAGAGAGGGAGACACAGAATCGGAAACAGGCTCCAGGCTCCGAGCCATCAGCCCAGAGCCCGATGCGGGGCTCAAACTCACGGACCGCGAGATCGTGACCTGGCTGAAGTCGGACGCTTAACCGACTGCGCCACCCAGGCGCCCCAGTTTCTGTCTTTTAATTGGTGTATGTAACCATTTACACTTAACATGATTGCTACTATGGTGGGATTGATATCTATCATACTAGTGATTGTTTTCTTTTTTTTCTTTTTTTTTTTTTTCAACGTTTATTTATTTTTGGGACAGAGAGAGACAGAGCATGAACGGGGGAGGGGCAGAGAGAGAGGGAGACACAGAATCGGAAACAGGCTCCAGGCTCTGAGCCATCAGCCCAGAGCCTGACGCGGGGCTCGAACTCACGGACCGCAAGATCGTGACCTGGCTGAAGTCGGACGCTTAACCGACTGCGCCACCCAGGCGCCCCTAGTGATTGTTTTCTATTTGTGATCATTGTTCTTTGTTTCTCTCTCTCTCTCTTTTTTGGTCTATCCCTATTTTTCTCCCTTCTCTGGTTTTAATTGAACATTTTATATGATTCCATTTTTCTTCCTTCTTAGAATATCAATTTTACTTCTTTTTTTAATTTTTGGATTACTTTCCTACAGTTTGACATACACGTTTACAACTAGTCTTCAGCCCACTTTCAAAAAAAACAATACCATATTGCTGCATAGCTGGTACAGTTATCTTAGAATATTCTCGATTCCTTTCTCTTGTCCTTCATAACATTGCTGTCATTCATTTCACTTATCCATAAGCTATAATCATCTGGCACATTGTTGTGATTATTTTGAGCAAATGTGTAAATGGTTTTTAAGAAAGCTTCCAAGAATACTGATTGATGTTTAGATAACACAATTATTATCTTCAATGAAATGAGCCACTCAACATCAAATTCACTATTAATTGGGCCGTAATTTCACATTCAAAAAGATGTATGTGTTTCTTTCGCTGCAAACCTGAGAGAATGTTAAAACTAATAAACACATAATTTACTGAGCATTTGCTGTGCTCTAGGCACTGTTTCAAGTTCCTTGTACAAAATCTTTGTAGTCTTCCTCAGTTTACAGTTGAATAAACTAACACACAAAATGTTTACATAACTTGCCGAAGGTCACGGGACGCGTAAATTCTGGTAATTGGAAAGGTAAGATTTGAACCCGTGCATTGTGGTTCCAGGTCCCCGCCTTTTTTTATTTACACTATTCTGCCTCCAGGTATAAGGGAGGAAATATAAAATAATGAAGGAAAGGAAACTAAGTATTTTTAAACACAATGTGCCAGAAATTATTTAATTACTTTATTTCATTACTAATTACTTTATGCATATTGTTTCACTTAATTCTCACAGCACACTAATAGGTGATTTTTATCAACAGTTACAGATGAGGAAACCATAGCTCAGAAAGATTAAATAATTTTACCAAGGACACATGCCAGTTGGACGCCAAATAATATGCTAGACTACACTTAACTGAAAAATCAACTCTGATTTCTCCTTTGGGAAATATTTAGAGGACACTTGCCAGGTTATTATACGCTTGAAAATAACAGGGGCATTCATTACACAAATCCTTGCAGTAAAGATGAGGATCCAAGCACCCTAACTGAAAATCATGGAAAAGCACTTTGTTACTCTTTAAAAGGCCACTGTTGTGGGGGCGCCTGGGTGGCTCAGTCAGGTCAGCGTCCAACTTCGGCTCAAGTCATGATCTCATGGTCCGTGAGTTCGAGCCCTACCTCAGGCTCTGTGCTGACGGCTCAGAGCCTGGAGCCAGCTTCGGATTCTGTGTCTCCTTCTCTCTCTGCGCCTCCCCATCTACATTCTGCCTCTCTCTTACTCGCAAAAATAATAAACATTAAAAATGTTTTTCTTTTTTTTTTTTAATGTTTACTTATTTTTGAGAGAGAGAGAGAGAGAGACAGAGTGTGAGCAGGGGAGGGACAGGGAGAGAGGGAGACACAGAATCTGAAGCAGACTCCAGTCTCTGAGCTGTCAGCACAGGGCCCAACTCGGGGCTCGAACTCACGAGCTGTGAGATCATGACCCGAGCCGAAGTCAGATGCTTAACCGACTGAGCCACCCAGGTGCCCCCCCCCGAAATCTTTTAATTAAAAGACAAAAAAACACCACTGTTGTCATCATCATCACCATTATCATGATTTTCATGATCATCATCATCGATTTGGCCAATTAAAAACACATTAATTTCGCTGTCCTTTAAAATATGATTTTCTAAAACTTTTTTTAAGTTTATTTGAGAGAGACTGAGACAGCACGAGTAGGGGAGGGGCAGAGAGAGAGAGGGAGAGTGAGAGAATCCCAATCAAGCTCTGCACGGTCAGCACAGAGCCTGATGGTGGGGCTCGAACTCACAGAGCCACGAGAGAGGGAGAGAGAGAATCCCAAGCAGGCTCTGCACTGTTAGCACAGGGCTCGAGCCCACGCACCACGAGGTCATGAAGAGTCAGACACTTAACCATCTGAGCCAGCCAGGCACCCTTAAAATATGATTTATGTGGTGATGGACTAAATTAGTTATGCCATGAAGCATAAAATATTTTTCTGAACTCATTTTAGTAAATACGTGTTAAATACTATATAGAAGGTTATGAACTTTTCCTCCTCCAAATGTAAATGCTCTCAACCCCTTCCTTTTTCCATAGCTTAATAAGTTTGGTTTAATGATTGTCAAATTTGTGGTTTATGTTTTGAGAGATATTGGCATGAAAATAATTCAGGACATTTATTCAAACTTTAAGAAGTCTCAATTTAGAGCAGCCTTTGCAAAATCACCAGTTATAAGTTGTTATTTTCACAGAAACAGTAATGAGTTTTAAGACAGGCTGTGATAACTCATCGCAGTTTGTCAGAACCTGGGCTAGGCTGCACACTGTTTAGGGTGAATTGTTGAACATTGGACATCATTTAGAGCCTTCTGCTGCTTTTTCCAAAGACCGATGACTTGAGGAATAGAGAGGCCCACATAATTTATGCCTAAGCGCTTCGGTGTTTGTCGAAAGAAGAAATACATAATGTAACATTACTTTTTGTGAATCTTCTTTAAACACCAAAAATAAACATATAAAAATAAGCAAAAATAACTTTCATCTAACTGAATATCCTGTAGTAATCATAATTCCCTCACCTAGTTTTCATAAAGACTTTATGAGATAGCTATTAATTTATGAGGTAGCTACTAATTACGATCATCCCCATGTTATGGAGGTCACTGAGGCTCATAGAGATTATTAAGCCTTACCCAAATCCATATGGCTCTACCCCAGTAATATGTGAAGCTAGAATTTGAACTCATGTCTCTCTTTTACCAAAGCCTATGCTCTAGATACTGGTTTTGCCAGCCCCAGTAATTATATAGGCTTGGTTACATAATGCCAAGGTCTTCTACTGCAAGAGTAATTTTTGGTTCCATTTCATTACTACTCTATTCAAAAGCATATTTCCTAAGAGAGCCCAATAAACTGGTAAATAACTCTGTTGGTGGCAAGGTCATTTTTTACATTACTCCCTGTCACTTTCCTCTACTGGTTTTCTTAATATATGAGACCTAAAGAGCCTTTTTCGTTGTTGTTAAGTAGGCTTCATGCCCAACACGGAGCCCAGGGCAGGTCTTGAACTCAGAACACTGAGATCAAGAGTTGAGCTGAGATCCAGAGTTAGATGCTTAACTGACCGACCCATCCAAAGAGCTTTTTAAATCGCAAAAAGACTGGAAGGGGTCACAAAGAACAAAGAGCCTCAAGATAGTAAGACTGGAAGAAGCCTTTTGAGGCACTATATAGCCAACTCTAGTTTCTTTTCCTTCATTGAGACCGCGGTTCTCACAAATTCATTGAAGGTGGAATTACGAAACCGATGTAAACTCAAAGGGAAAACGACAACTTCATTTCCACAAATGGTTTCAGAAATGCCTGAAAGAAACACTAAGTTGAAATGTGTTCATGATTGAAGGTGAGCCTACAAAAAAGCCGCCATACAAGGACGGTGGAGGGCCACGAGCCGAAAATCTGCTTTATGGATCCACAGCAATGTTTAGTGAAAACTAGGTCAATCGGACTCTGTGATCTTTGGCAACTCCTACCTCAGCAGATGCAGACATCTTTGGCAATGTTAAACCACGGAGCAGAAATGATTTTCCACAAAATAACATTTTCCTATGATTTGTCCTTTTAGGAAAGAATAGTGTAAGATGGAGTTTCTGGGTTTTTAAAAATAGTTTAGTATATGAAATATTATGGAGTAGTATGAAATAATGACAAATTTCATGTCTAATAGACAGTATGACCAACCCGTGAAAATGAAGTTAGGCACCCTCTGATTCAACCCTCCAGATGAAAATACACAGGGCAGAGAGGGGAAAGAACATACCTAACGCCTTCCTGGTTGGAATCCTTTGATTCCAACTTTTGCATACAGAAATAATAAAACGTGGCATAACATAACATATATACATGCATATAGATACACACACACACACACACACACACATAAATACATAGACACCTCACAAAAATCCTACAAAGTGAATACTCTTAGTAACACTTTGGACAGATGAGGAAACAACCAGAAAGGGTAAATACCTTTTGCCAAGTCACATAGCTCGGAAGTGGTGAAACTGAGATTTGTTTTTGTTTTTTTTTTTTTCAACGTTTATTTATTTGTGGGACAGAGAGAGACAGAGCATGAACGGGGGAGGGGCAGAGAGAGAGGGAGACACAGAATCGGAAACAGGCTCCAGGCTCTGAGCCATCAGCCCAGAGCCTGACGCGGGGGCTCGAACTCCCGGACCGCGAGATCGTGACCTGGCTGAAGTCGGACGCTTAACCGACTGCGCCACCCAGGCGCCCTGAAACTGAGATTTGAATTCAGGTAGCCTGAATGTAGAATCTGTACACATAACTACTTCACTGCATTTCCTCTGTCGTCCAACTTGAACCTTTGGCGTAGCTAAGATTTAATCAAAACTTTCATCGAGGTCTCGATTCTGGGTGAACCTCAGAATGGTATTACCTTTATCTAGTCGCTTAATATGCAAATCCACACAGACACTCAGAGGGCTCTTCTTTTTCTTCTTCTTCTTCTTCTTTTCTTCTTCTTCTTCTTCTTCTTCTTCTTCTTCTTCTTCTTCTTCTTTAATATGAAATTTATTGCCAAAATGGTTTCCATACAACACCCAGTGCTCATCCCAACAGGTGTCAGAGGGCTCTTCTATAACACTCACTTCAAACTTCTCAGTGTCCTGCCATACAGAAATGAAGGCACGGAATTGTAAAGGATTCACTCCGGGTTATAGGAGGAGAGGGAAATAATTCCAATACTGGAACGCAGACATCCTTACTAACCTGTTGGCCAGCACCATGTATTCCCAAAGCACAGAGGTTTGTCTGGCCCAGGGCAGGACCACAGAAATGACGTGACCTCTAACGTGTTCAAGGGCCACGGACCTGAGGGTTTTTCAAGAAACCGCTAAGCAACCAGCTATACTGTAAACTATTCTCTCAATCATTGAGGACAACTGTTTCTTCAGGTGGTCTCCCCCAGGAAAGGCATGGCTTTTGTGAAGGCTGACATGACTTCTAAGGTCTGATTTTGTCATTCTGTCCCTCATCGTGTAACACACGAATTCAAGTCAGAGCCTGTCATTTGCATTAATCCACAGCCTTATATTTGAAGATTAATGAAACCACAGTTCAAGAATGTTCTAGTTGCTCCTTTCAATACACATTCTCAAATATATATTCATATGTGGAGACATTCTAGAATTTTAGTAAGGTGGATGGAATAAATATGCCAGAATGTGCCCATCAGGATACCATGTCATCGTGAGAGATATTAGATTTGCATATTACAGTATATGGAAGCAAAATTTCTTGGCCATACCATGCTTATTAAATACATGTCATATCTGCTTTCTACAGGCATGATGTATTCTCAAGTGTCAGGCAAAGAGAAGAAAAAGAAGAGCCCCATATTCCAAGAAAGAATGGCCACATGCTTGCACCAGGCTAAAGAGTGAAGATTATCTCTCACTCGACCTTTCCTTCCACGCGACACCACTAAACTTTTTAAAAAGAGTTTTGTGAATGCCTGACTTCAAAATGATAACTCTTCATCCTTTGAGAAAGAATGAAAAAAAAATTTAATCTCATCATAAACTTCCTCTCTATCCTGTTTTTCCGTCATCACTCCCCTAATCTTCTCCAGCTCCGCTTGTTGAAATCTACCCACCCTTCAATAAAGAGACGAAATGGAATTTCTAGAAGGAATGCACCATTGAGCATGACCACCCCCATCATATTTCCACATGAAAGTATTCTTGCTTTCTCCTCTGTATTCCTGTATCACCTTTCTCATACCATCATTACAGCACTTGTGTGTATTTAAATCAAACCACGACAGAAGAGTTCTCAATGGAAATCTGTCTTGATCAATGTGAAATTATGGCTGATCACTTTCAATGAAAGCTGACCCAAAGGAGCAGAAAGCTGCAGAGCTCTCGGGGGCAAGAATTCCCCCACATCTTTTTTCTCTCTCTTTCTTCTAAGGATGGGCTTTCATTTCCAGGTCCTAGCCCTCTTGGGTGGCATTTGACTTGTTTTTATGAACTTCTGAGGTTAAGGAGCCAATTGTAGTTTTACTCATAGGGCCAGTCTGGTCCATTGATTTGAATTAAAGGGAGAAAGCTGTTTCTAGGAGTGATGATTTGTGTACCCGCTAACTGTAGTGGAACAAAATTAAATCATTGCTATCACAGGCCCGGAAAAGTTGGTTTCTAATGGTAAATATTGAAATCTTCCATTTCCTGAGTTTCAGGTTGAGGAATTGAAAAGGAGTTTTTTTTCTCAACAAGCCTCCTCCCAAGGGCACAGTGGTAAACCATAGGTTAGAGTGTCATTATTTAGGCTGTCTTAATGACAGTGATTAGAATTAGAAGGCTCGTTTACATTAACTTTAATAAAAATTAGCTATAGAGGTTAGGGAACAAAGTAAAATACTGCATTTGATTCACAGTATAAATAGGACAATGTTTTGTACACATCACCATTATAATTTGGGAAAATCAAGACTATTTCCAAAGTTTTATTATATTTTAGTGAATACGCCACTTTTTAAAAATATTCTCCAGTCTGTTCTCTGTATTTAAGAGTCTCTTATAGTTTGTCTCCCTGTCTGTTTTTATCTTCTTTTTCCTGCCCTTCCCCTATGTTCATCTGCTTGTTTCTTAAGTTCCACATGAGTGAAATCATATATGTGTCTTTCTCTACCTGACTTATTTCGCTTAGCATAATACACTCTAGTTCCATCCATGTTGTTGCAAATGGCAAGTCTTCATTCTTTTTGATCGCCGAGTAGTATTCCATTGTATATATATACACCACATTTTCTTTGTCCATTCGTCAGCCCATGGACATTTGGGCTCTTTCCATAATTTGGCTATTTTTGATAGTGTTGCTATAAACATTGGAGTGCATGTACCCCTTCGAATCGGCACTTTTGTATCCTTTGGATTTATTTCTAGTAGTGCAATGGGTGGTTCGTAGGGTAGTTCTATTTTTGATCTTTTGAGGAACCTCCATACTGTTTTCCAGAGTGGCTGCACCAGTTTGCATTCCCACCAACAGTGTAACTGGGTTCCCCTTTCTCCGCATCTTCGCCAACACCTGTTGTTTCCTGTGTCATTAATTTTAGCCATTCTGACAGGTGTGAGGTGGTATCTCATTGTGGTTTTTTTGATTTGTATTTCCCTGATGATGAGTGATGTTGAGCATCTTTTTATGTGTCTGTTAGCCATCTGGATGTCCTCTTTGGAGAAGTGTCTATTCATGTCTTCTGCCCTTTTCTTCACTGGATTATTTGTTTTGAGGGTGTTGAGTTTGGTAAGTTCTTTGTAGATTTTGGATACTAACACTTTATCTGATAGGTCATTTGCAGTGATGTTCTTCCATTCTGTCGGTTCGAATAGACCACTTTTCAAGTGACATGTTTAAAAGTGATTATTGTCTGTGACATAAACTCAGTTTATAACACGTGTAAAAGAATTGAAATACACCTACACTAGTTCATTGGCATAACCGATATCAACTGAAATTATTTTTTCACTATATCTTTATATCATCAGCGATTTAATTTTTTATTTTTAAAAATATTTATTTGTTTGTTTTCAGAAAGAGAGAGAGAGCAAGCAGGGGAGGGACAAAGAAAGAGGGAGAGAATGAATCCCAAGCAGTCAGCACGCTGTCAGCATAGAGCCCTATGCAGGGCTCGAACTCATGAACCTGAGCCGAAATCAAGAGTTGGGCACTTAACCAACTGAGCCACCCAAGCACCCCTCAACTGAAATTATTAATCACTTAAGCCCAACAGCGGGAGCCTGCCAGTTTACTAGGTACTTTGGAAATCAATCAATAATCAGTATCGGTGGTGTTTTTAACTTAATTATAACAGATTTATGGAGTTATAATTGATATGCAATAAACTTTACATACATAAGGTACACATTTGATAACTTTTGACATATATGTATATATATATATATGTATAAAATATACATACCCATGAAACCATCACTGTAATCAAGAAAATGAATATAAGCATCACTCTCAAAGTTTCCTCATGTCCCTTTGTAAACTGTATCCCCACCTTCCCTGCCTCCTATTTCTAACCAATCGTTGATTTGATTTTGTCACTGTCGATTAGTTTACCTTTTCAGGAATTTTATGTAAGTAGATTTGATGGAATCCTTTTTTGGCTTCTTTCACTTCATGTATGTGCATTAAGATTCACCAAGGCTATATGTGGGACATCTGGGTCGCCTCCTGTTTAGGTCTAATACAAACAAGGCTGGTATCGATATTTGTGTACAAGTTCTCATGTGGACATATGGATTCATTTCTCTTGGGCAAATACCTGGGAGCGGAAGGGTCGCATTATACGATAGACATATGTTGAACTTTTTAAGAAACTGTCAAACTGCTTTCCAAGGTGGTTGCGTCACTTCCGATGGGGCCGAAATGAAGATTTGTCTTCCTGCCTTATGAGTCACACGGACACTGAGATGTGTCAGGTACATCTGGATTTCAGACAAGGGGAGGAAACTCTGCCTAGTTTTGTAATTGCTCTCGTGCAAAGCATCTATTGGCTGATTCTTTAATCATATGTCCTTTTGTTTTGTTTGGGTTTTGCTTTTGTGTTTTTGTCTGAGAAAGATTTTATTTCTCCTTCCCTTTTATTTTTTAAACAAGTGTTGGTGAGCATGTGGAGAAGTTGGAGCCCTTGCACAATGTAGGTGGGAATGCAAACTGGTGCAGCCACCGTGGAAAACAGTAAGGAGGTTCCTCAAAAACTTAAAAATAGAACTACTATATGATCCAGCAATCCCACTTCTGGATATTTATCTGAAATAATTGAAATCAGGGTCTTGAAGAGACCCTCTTCAAGGATCTCTTGTTTGTTGTAGCATTATTCACAATAGCAAAGAGGTGGAAACAATCTAAATGTCCATCGATGAAGAAATGGATAAAGAAAATGTGTTATATCCATACAATGGAATATTTCTATTTAGCCATTAAAATAAATCCTGTCTCGGGGCAGCTGGGTGGCTCAGTGGGTTAAGCGGACGACTTCAGCTCCATTCATGATCTCACGGTTCCTGAGTTCAAGCCCCGCATCGGGCTCTCTGCTGACAGCTTGGAGCCTGGAGCCTGCTTCAGATTCTGTGTCTTTCTCCCTCTCTGCCCCTCGCCCACTCACGCTCTGTCTCTCTCTTAAAAATAAACATTTAAAAAAATATATATAGAAAAATAAAGTAAGTCCTGTCATATGCTACAACACGGATGAACCTTGAAGACATCACTAAGTGAAATAAACAATTCACAGAAGGACAGTTACTGCATGATTCCACTTTAAAAAATATATTTTTTAATGTTTTTATTTATTTTTGAGACAGAGAGAGACAGAGCATGAGCAGGGCTCGAACTCACGGACTGTGAGATGATGACTGAGCTGAGGTCGGCTGCCCAACCGACTGAGCCACCCAGGCGCCCCCGCATGATTCCACTTTTATGAGATATGTAAAGTAATCAAACTCATTGAGGCAGAAAGTAGAGTGGCAGTTGCCAGAGGCTGGGGAAAAGGGATATGGAGAGTTACTAATAAACAGGCACAAAGTTTCAGTTAAGCAAATGTATAAGCCCTCGAGATGTGCTAAACAACACTGTACTTTTGGTCAACAATAATGTACATCTCTTGTTGTATTCTTGCAGCAATAAAGGAAAATCTAAAAAAGTAGACTATTTCTCAGAGCAGTTTTACTTTCACAGTAGAATTGAATAGAAAGCATAAAGTTCCTCTATACGCCCTGTCTGCTCCCCAACAGCCTCCCTCCTACCAACACCCCCTACCAGACTGGTTTGTTTGTTACCATTAATGAATCTACATTGCTACATCATTATCACCCAAAGTCCATAGTTTGCCTTAGAGTTCATTCTCCGTGTTGCACGTTCTGTGGGCTTGGACAAAGTTATAATAGCATATATCCACCTTCATACATCCCACTGAGTAGTTTCACCGGCCTACGATTTCTCTGTGCTCTGCCTTTTCATCCTTCCCTTCTCCCAACCCGGGGTTATCACGGATCGTGTTACTGTCTCCATCGTTTTGTCTTGTCTAGAGTGTCATATATTTGGAATCGTACAGTAAACATGTAGCCTTTCCTTCTCATGGCTTTCTGGCACACTTCTTTGTACTGCTGGATAACGTTCCATCATTAGCCTGGCTTTTTGTTTTCTCAAAAGTGCAATTTAAAAAATAGAAATTTATAATTTTGATGAAATATGATCTCTCAATTTGTACTTGATTCTTGTGGATCACCTTTTTAATATTGTATTTACGAAATCTCGGCTTAACCCAAGGTTGCAAAGATTGGCTTTTATGTTTTCTTCTTACGTATTCTCTTATGTTTTGTAGTTTAAGGTTTTACGTCTAGGTCTGTTATCTGTTTCGAGTTAGTGTTTGTATATGGTGTGAGATTTGGAGCTCAATCTTTGGGCACAGAGAAATCCCGTTGTTTCCGTACCATTTCCAAAAACGACTATTCTTTCTCTGTTGAGCTGGCTTCACACTTGTATTGAAAAGCTGTTGCCCATATTTGTTTTTGTTTTTAATTTTCGTTGTCTGTTTATTTATTTTTGAGAGAGAGGGAGAGACAGAGCATGAGCGGGGAAGGGGCAGAGGGAGAGGGAGACGCAGAATCCGGAGCAGGCTCCAGGCTCTGAGCTGTCAGCACAGAGCCCGACGCGGGGCTCGAACTCACGGACCGCGAGATCATGACCTGAGCTGAAGCCAGACGCTCAGCGGAGTGAGCCACCCAGATGCCCCAGCAGTGGCCCATATTTGTGAGATAAGGATACTTGTTGATTTATTACCTTTCTTCATGCCAGTATTACATTGGCTAGATTATTGTAGTTTTTATGAAAGTCTTGAAATCACGTTGTGGTTTTTCTCTAAATCTATTTTTTAAATGTGTTTTGGTTACTCTAGATTATTTCATTTGCCATATGAATTTTAGAATTAGCTTAATTTCTACAAATGTTTAATAGAGTTCACCAGGGAAGCCATTTGGTTCTGAAGTTCTCCTTGTAAAAAGGTGTTTTTTAAAAAAAATTTTTAATGTTTATTTATTTTTGAGATAGAGACAGAGCACGAGTGGGGGAGGGGCAGAGAGAGAGGGAGACACAGAATCCAAAGCAGGCTCCAGGCTCTGAGCTCTCAGCACAGAGCCTGATGTGGGACTTGAACCCACGAGCCATGAGATCGTGACCTGAGCCGAAGTCGGACACCCAACCGACTGAGCCACCCAGGCATCCCAGGTGGTTTTTTTTTTTTTAAATCAATTTATTTCATAAAATCTTTTAAATGTTTATTTACTTTTAAGAGAGAGAGAGAGAGAGAGAGCACGAGCAGGGGAGGGTCAGAGGGAGAGGGAGAGAGAAGGAATCCCAAGCAGGCTCCACGCTGTCAGCACAGAGCCTGATGTAGGACTTGAACTCACGAACCGTGAGATCATGACCTGAGCCAAAATCAAGAGTCAGATGCTTAACCAACTGAGCCACCCAGGCACCCCAAAATCAATTTATTTCATAAACCATATGAATAGTCAAGTTATCTGTTTCTTCATAAGTGAACTTTGGTAGTTTGTGTCTTGCAAGGAATTTATTCATTTTCTCTAATTTGTTGAAATTATTAACATATAGTTGTATATAATGTCCTCTTATTACCCTTTAAACATCTGTAGAGTCTCTTGTGATGTCATCTCTCTCATTCTTCAAATCGGTAATTTGTGTCTTTGCTATTTTTGTTTCCTGATCACTCTAGCTAAGGCTTTTTTTTTTTTTTAAGGTCCAATCTGATAGTCTCCACCTTGTAAGTGGGGACATTGGTACTATTTTCATTTAACATGACTATCTACATGTTAGGTTTCTTTTCTCTAGTACTCTGTCTTGAGAATTCTGCCTTTATCTCTTCAGATGCTGAGGGTATCTGTCAGTCTTTGTCTGACACATGGGTTCTCCCACTTGCACGACAACCTGGACAATCTCTCAAGACGTTAAGGCAGAGCTATGGACACCCATTTCTCAGGGATCACTCTCCACTACTCCGTGATGCTCAATGACTTAGAAACCATTGTTTCATGTGCTTTGTCACTTTTTGAAGGTGTTTTAGGCGGGAGGGTAAATCTGGTATCTCTTATGTCATTGTGGCTGAAAGAAGGAGTCCCAAATAATTCTAGTTATATTACATTTTTTATTCTAGACCTTCTACGTACAGAAAGAAGTTGAAACGTAAAGTCTACTCAGTTTGTGGCTGTGAACAAATTACAAATGATTCTATAAAGGGATCATTATCAAAACAGATTTTTATCATATGTTTACTTAATGGATTATAGTAAGGATTAAATGAGAGGTACTGCTTCATAATGAAACCTGATTGGACATTAGGAATGAAATGATGGTACATTACAAGCCAGCACAGTTACTTAATTATATTGCATATGATAGCCATGTTTCCACTCACTGGGAGGTCTATTTTCTTTTCTTTTCTTTTCTTTTCTTTTCTTTTCTTTTCTTTTCCTTTGTCTCCTTTTCTTTCCTTTTCTTTCTTTTCTTTTCTTTTCTCTCTTCTTTCTTTCTTTCTTTCTGTCTTTCTTTCTTTCTTTCTTTCTTTCTTTCTTTCTTTCTTTCTTTCGGTATAACTGCCAATTATACAATTATACAGTATATAATGGGAGTTCCGTTTTTCAAACCAGACCCATGGCAAATGGCTTGAGAGCCCTTGTATTAGATCTCTAAGCTTACTTCCAAATGTGGGAACCTTTAATTCTCTCTTTTTATTAGTAACACTGTATACCTATGTATAAAGTGGAGGGATATTTGCATAGGATTTTTTTTTTTCAACGTTTATTTATTTTTGGGACAGAGAGAGACAGAGCATGAACGGGCGAGGGGCAGAGAGAGAGGGAGACACAGAATCGGAAACAGGCTCCAGGCTCTGAGCCATCAGCCCAGAGCCCGACGCGGGGCTCGAACTCACGGACCGCGAGATCGTGACCTGGCTGAAGTCGGACGCTTAACCGACTGCGCCACCCAGGCGCCCCTGCATAGGATTTTTTTAAAGAAGTAAACATACAGGATTGACTTACACAGATGATGATGGTGACAGTGACCTTCTTAGATTTGCACACATCTTTTCACTTCTCAAGGTTCCATATCTAAAATTTATTTTCTCAGTAAAATATATAAGACGATCATAAATGCGCCCAGACTTACATTTCTTAGAGCTATTTAAAAATTACTCAATTCCAATAGTGACCCAATGAATATCATTACTCATCAATATGGCTTTAATATCAATGCCAGGGGATTTCATAAAATAAAGTGAATATGAGACTGGTCAGGTTAATGAATAAATTACATAGTTATTCCATTTATCAATATAATTACTATCATGAGTAATAGGGTTGGAAATAGCAGCCTTATAAGTCACATCATCAAATTCACCGTGCAAAATCAGAATTTCCCCTTTAGCCTTTTAAACAGTGTCCATATTCAGCCCACAAGGCATTGAGCTGTGCAGTGGCCTCTAGCCTACTTAACAGGGAGCTGAGCCGGGGCCGATACATCATAAAGAGAAGAAGGAAAATGACAGACAGCCGTCCAGCTGTGTAGCACATGTTAAGAACACTGGATCCATATCTTACATTTTTAAGGACATTATAATGCACATCAAGGGGTGGTGCTTTATCTTCAAACATGTACCTTTGACTTTTCCTAAGACTTTACATTTCTTATATTTTACAGCTTGACTGTTTTAGGATGTAAAGGAATGAGAATTCTAGTGTCATTTTAGTATTGGCTTCTTATAAATGACTTAAGTATATTCTCACTTTTTTTTTTTTTTGTTTTGCCATTTAACATATTTTGTGCTTGTGTCGGTCCTGCTTTCCCTAGAAATATAGCTTGAGTTTTCTGTATTTACTATATAAACTTAAGTCTTTCAAGTATCCAACGCCTTTCATCTGATATTACTTGCAACTACTAAGTTATGAGCTTATAAGGACTGTTAATAGTCAAGTCAAAGAAATAGCTTTGTTTTGAATATGAAACAGGAGGATCCATGAACTAGGAAATTAATATCCCGTGGGTGCCAAGGGCAGGCTTCCCCCAAATGTGCCACAATGGCATATTGATTTATTTTATTTGATTTTATTAAGTATTTATTTTTGACAGAGAAAGAGAGAGAGAGAGAGAGAGAGAGAGAGCTAGTGGCGGAGGGGCAAGGAGAGGGGGAATCTGAAGCGGGCTCTGTGCCCACAGCAGAGAGGCTGATGTAGAGCTCGAACTCAGGAACTATTGACCTCGTGCCCTGAGCAGAAGTTGGATGCTGAACCGACTGAGCCACCAGGCATCCCCGTGTATAAATAAAAGTTACTGAAGCCACGGCCTGTGCAAGAAGGACACTCAGACCCTCCCCTGTCCTCCTGAAAGCAGGAAATGAACCTCCCATCTGAAAGGCACCCTCCCGGTACCGGGAGGTAAAGAGACATCCTATCACAAGACGTAGGACGTTCAGAGCCCGGAAGGCTGTAGAAACAACCCTTGTTACATGTTACTAATTTACTATCTCAGCTCAAATTCTGTTTCGAATTCCTTACTAACTGAAGTTTCCAACGTTTTCTTTGTTTTGTCAAGTCCTCACTGATTGACTGTCTCTTTGTCTAGAAAGTATAAAAACTGCTTGCATCTTGGTCATTTTTTCAGGTCTCAATTTCATTTATTGGGCCTCCGTGTGCACATAATAAAACTTTGGGCTTTTTTTCTCCTGTTAAATTATCTCTTGTAAATTGAGTTATGAGTCCCGCTGGAAGACCTTGAGGGTACAGAAGAATTCCTCCTTTCTTTCAATACACACCAAGCATTTCCATGATTTTTGGCCCGTGTGTATACAATTGGTCAATCAGTTCATTGTCTTGACTGAATTGGTTAATTTGGTGGAAATCGTGGATCTTTACAGCTGTAGCTCAAGCAAGCCTGTGCGTCAACCACTGGTTCAGAAGTTGTGAGTGGACGTCACTGAATTTCATTATGTGTATCAGACAAGATATGTCTGGTTATACCAGAATCATGATAGCCACAAAATTTCAATGGCTTACCACAATAAAAGGTTTACTCTTGCCTATGCTGTATGTAAATGTCCAGCCGGCAGGGGGCCCAGATCATCCTTGTTACTCAAGACAAGGACAGAACAGCCACCATCTCAGATGTCCTTGGTTACTTTACCTTTGATAATAGTCTTCTGGAGGGTGTTGTCTGGCAATTAAATCCCCCAGCTGGGAGCGATCATACATTATTCCTGCTTACAGCTCATTGACCCGATCTCATGAGACCCCACTCAAGTGCAAGTTTAATTTTACCATGTGGCCAGAAGTCACATTATATATGTTTTACGCTGTATGATTAACTAGGGAAATTTGCTTAATTAAATGTATAAGCCTCAGTTTAAAAGACAGAAACATGATTTACGAGTCTCACGTTCAAGTCGAACGCCTCGTGTTCAAGTTAGATGTTCGAAGTTTAAAGTAGACATTTCCTGCTCAAGTTAAAACTACCTCAAAAGCCAAAACAAGGTAGAGCATTTACATAATGTATAAAACAGCTGCAGGAATGTTCTGAGGAATTGACATTCACATTTTACATCAAAATTGTCCTACTTAAAAAAAAAAGTCTCTATTTATTCCTCATTGAAAAAGGGCAATATTCATTTTTATATTGGCTATACAGAGACCTACTTACATGATACTAATGAAAATTTTCTCTGAAAATTATTTTTTGCAATGGTTATGCATATAAAAGTGTTTTGCGTCACGCTTTTAAAGATTTTTTAAAGTTTTATTTAAGTAGTTTCTACACCCGACGTGGGGCTTGAACCCACGACCCTGAGAACAAGAGTGTCACGCTCCTCCAACTGAGCCGGCCAGGCACCACTGTTTATAAAGTCCTTAACTAAAAAACATCAAAACAACTTCATTTCTCTTATTTTTTTTAAACTACAAGATTGGAGTCTTTTCATTCAAAAGGAACTGAAATATGGGAATGTTGCTTTTGGTAAAATTTTAGCAGAGCTTAAAAAATAGCCAGGAAAATGGAGAAGGAAAAGTTTACCCCTTTGGTCCCAGCCTCTTCACTGAAAAAAAAAAAAAAAAAGAACCTTATTTTATGTGTGGTTATCAAACGTTTTTTTGTGATTTTTTTTCACAGCAAGAAATAATTTTGAATTGCTATTTAACGTGTGTGTGTGCGTGTATGCCAAAATGAACGTATCATGAAATAATACCTACCCTTAATTTGAGATGCTTTCCTGAAACTTCCTATTGTATTTTATTACATTATACTAAAAATAAATCCTTCTTGTGATCCACTAAATTTATTTCACAGTTAATTGAATGCTACCTAAAATTTAAAAAATATTTTAGAGAACTCAAGCAATATAATTGTAAAAGCTTCCTCAACCAAGGAATATGTACAATGTGACATGTGAATATTGAAAATATCAAATTCTAATACTAACATTTCTATTAATAACTGCTCAGGGAGGACAGAGGAAAGGTCTGATTTACTATTGGAGCCTCCATGCCTAGTACAGGGTCTGGATAGTGTAGGGGCTCATTGTTGAAGGAAGGAGGGGAGAGGGAGGGAGGGAGGGAGCGAGGGAGGAAGGAAGGAAGGAAGGAAGGAAGGAAGGAAGGAAGGAAGGAAGGAAAGATGGAAGGAAGGAAGGAAGGAAGGAAGGAAGGAAGGAAGGAAGAGGAGAGGGGGATGAATATTGTTTCACCATGAAATCTTACTATATGCACACTTCTGGGGGTGATGAAAATATAAATCATTGACAGTTCCTCAAAAAACAAAACCTAGAATTATCCTATGATTTCAGAAATTCCATTTCTAGGCTTATACCCAAAATAATTGAAAGCAGGGACTCAAACATATTTGTACACTCATATTCATAGCGTTATTCACAATAGCCCAACGTTGGAGACAACCCAATGTCCACGGACAGGGAGATGGATAAACGTACAATGTATATACATACAACGGAATTATTCCGTCTTAAAAAGGAATGACATTCTTTTTTTTTTTTTTTTTAATTTTTTTTTTCAACGTTTATTTATTTTTGGGACAGAGAGAGACAGAGCATGAACGGGGGAGGGGCAGAGAGAGAGGGAGACACAGAATCGGAAACAGGCTCCAGGCTCTGAGCCATCAGCCCAGAGCCCGACGCGGGGCTCGAACTCAGGGACCGCGAGATCGTGACCTGGCCGAAGTCGGACGCTTAACCGACTGCGCCACCCAGGCGCCCCAAGGAATGACATTCTGATGGATGCCAC
Source organism: Lynx canadensis (assembly GCF_007474595.2). Lineage (NCBI taxonomy): Eukaryota > Metazoa > Chordata > Mammalia > Carnivora > Felidae > Lynx > Lynx canadensis. The sequence goes on along the minus strand of NC_044321.2, from coordinate 114,543,411 downwards.
ACATGGATGAACCTTGAAAACTTTATGCTAAGTGAAATAAACCAGACACAAAAAGACAAACGCTGTACGATTCCATTTGTATGAAATATCTCAAGGGTGGCAAATTCTTTGAAACAGAAAGTAGAATCGTGTTTATCAGGAGCTGGCACAGGGGGGCTATGGGGAATGGGAAGTTATTGTTTAATGGGCACAGAGTTTCAGTTTGAGATGAAAAAGTTCTGGAGATGGGGATTCCGGTTTCAAGAAGGGGAATGTACTTAATGCTACGGAACTGTCAAAACAGTTCAAATGGTAAATTTTAGGTTATGCAGGTTGTACCGCAATAAAAATATACCAATTGTTCCTACTGCCTTTGACAGCACTTTGCGTTTGTTATAGTTCTTTAAAGATCCCCAGAGTATTTAATGTGTCACTTGACACTCCCGGAAACAGCCCTTCAGTCCGCACGGTGCAGCTGTTCTTAGCCCATTTTGAAGATGAGGAAATCGGAGCTGGGGAAGCTTAGGGGGCTTGTCCAGATACCCAGCTAACAAGTAGAGGAGTAGAATCTTAAACTCCTCCCAACTTTTCTGACTTAAGCACAACATTCTTCTCTGACGCTCCATTCAAGCAACTAATCGTTACACGGGGAATACATTCCAAGAACCCCGGTGGATGCCTGAAACCAAGGGTAGTACTGAATCCTGTGTAGACTGGTTTCTCCTATACATGCATACGAATGATACAGTTTAACTTATGAAACTAGGCACAGGAAGAGATTAACAACAATAACTAGTAATAAAATAGAATGGTTTTAACGACATACTGTAATAACAGTTACAGAATATCTCTCAAAATATCTTATTGTCCCGTACTCACCCTTCTTCCTGTGATAATATGAGATGATAAACCGCGTCTGTGATGAGACACAGTCAAGGGAACCACGTAGACATCGTGAGGCAGCGTCAGGCGACTGGTGGCCTTCTGATGCTGCGTCGGAAGACGGATCATCTACTTCCAGAGCACCCGGACCACGGGGAACCTGAAACCGTGGAAAGCGAAACCGAGGTTAAGAGGGACTCTTGAAATCAGAGATCTAGATTAAACTCTTATTTCTAGATGAAACTCTTACCACAGCGCATTCAGATAATCTGCCTTTAAAATTTAAACCTTAGATCCGATAGAAATCTTTGGAAGGGGATGACAAGTTAACCTATCACAAAACAAAGAGCTAGATTAGATAACACTCAGACAACTGACTAATAAATGTATTAGATTTAACGCTCAGAATAAAATCCAGCCAATTGCCCCAGATGCTTGGACACAGATGCTTGTTTTTTGGCCAGCGGTATTTGTTTCGTGTTATTTGTTGGTTTTCCCTGCAGTGAACATGGGTGTCAGGAAGCTCTTTTCTATTGGTGACTAAAACCCACAGCAAAACAAACAAACAAACAAACAAACAAACCCACGAACTGAGAAACAAGACCAGAATATGATCATATTGTCTGCTTTGTACATATCCAACATGTATTAAGTCTCCCTCTCTCTCTCTCTCTCTCTCTCTCCCCCCCTTTCTCTCTCACTCCACGCCTTACTCGGATATAAAGTCAGCTTTTCCAAACTTGTCGGAATGCAACAAATACATTTGAGAGATCTTTTTGAGTTAATTCTGAAACACGTAATTCACTGCTCAGCCATCACTCCCCCACGAACACAGTGCAGTAGTAACATGGGTGATCAGCAGAATGAATGCTGCAAACTGTCAAAATGATCTCCTCTTGCTTTTAGTCCCTGACACGTTTGACAGCTACAATTTCTTGGAGCTTCTTTCATTATTTCAGAACAGAGATGGGCTGCAATGAAATCCCCAACCTGCCTGGCTGCCTGTGGCACGTTCCAAAAATATCTAACCTACCTCTAGGTTCGCAGGGAATTGAAAAGAAGACTGAAAGTTCCTCTGGACTTTCATACAGATGTCTTCTGCTAGATGTTGCCTTACAAACTCTACCTGTCAACAGACATGACCCCTTGGTGGGAATCAAGATGGCAGTAAGCCTCTTTGTTTGAAGGTTTCTTGCTATGAAACAGGCCTGTCCATTCTTCTCAGACCTTACTAGCGTAAAGAAGAAAGCCATCCACTTACCTCGTTATTTTCTTTTCATTACCTAAGAGTTCTAAGTAATAAAGCAACAGAGATGACGGGACCTAGGTATTTATCCACAAGCCGTCCTCCAATCTGTGATAGGACACCTTCCATCGTTCCTCACTCTCAGATTCAGCCCCAGGGGCTCCCATAACACACTGTACCTCTAACTGCACTTACGAACATCTGACCAGTTCTGTCTATGGTTTTATCAAGCTGACCCTCATATAAGCTCATTTTTGTATTCCTAGCATTTGGCACGTAATAGGTACTGAAACAATTGTTGTGAATCCGGTTTAGTGACGTAAAACATTAGGGTCCTAATAAGTTATCTAAAGGATGTTAATAACTCTGTACACATTACACATCAGTGGTTAACTGCTTACATTCATTTTAAATAAAATTTGGTAAATCTAATATAAATGAAGTTGGATGCATTCTAAGATATCCTCGGTCTTGGAGAAAATATAACGACTAGTTATTACTGAAAAATCAATTGTGGTTACTCTCTTTTCTTATTGTTCTTCCCCTAGCTCAAGGCTCTCATTTCACAACTTACTGAAGGTCCAATCCATTATATTTTTCTACTTCCTGGGGTGACCACAGAGTCAAATGAGCGGGAGAGATTGGGATGACCTAGAAGTTGAGAGGGTTAAAAATGGAAAGTGAGGTGAAAACTTCACGGTCTAGCCAATTCCAGCAGGTGATCATTAAGATACTTAAGGGCTACGGCAGCTCCACATGACTTTGACCTGAGGCACACAAGTCATATAAAACCTGCCCCCCAAGCTTAAAAATACATAAGAAATAAACCCTTTTATTACAGGAATAAATATCAAGTGTTTCTTTATCATCTCAGAGAGTTTAATTCAGATGGAATCAATACACTTGGGCTCAAGTGTGCTGCGCAGAGTAACTAAAATCTGATTCTATTCCTCATTCTTGGGTACAGACTTATTGTAAATATCTGAGGGTGTACATGATAACATCTAATACGTAGAGGTATCAGAATATTAGTTTACTTTTCTTGGTCATCCCCTTACCAATCAAGTACATGTGGAATCTCACCTTGTCCCTTTTTAAAATTTTTAAAAACTATTTATTTACTTTTGAGAGAGAGAGAGACAGAGTGCAAGCAGGGGAGGGGTAGAGAGAGAGAGAGGGAGACACAGAATCTGAAACAGGCTCCAGGCTCTGAGCTGTCAGCACAGAGCCAGTCGGACGCTTAACCGACTGAGCCACCCAGGAGCCCGTCAGCTTGTCCCTTTAAAAACACCTTTATCTCAACTGTTAACTCTGTACACATTATTTGTATTGTATTTTCTTCACATGTCCTCTCCAAACACACACACACACACACACACACACACACACACACACCACATCGCATCACAATATACTATTCGTTGTGGTCTGAATACATCATAGGCTTCTTCGGTCCCCCAGCCAGGCTAATTCTGTGTCCTCCTTGGAGTGTTCTTTTATCTTCCAATTTTTTCTGCCTTCTCTCCCTTCAAGGTTCAAGTTACATACTAATTCCCCTGGGACCCCCTCTCTAAATAAACTGGTAGCTCAGAGTACTCCCCTAGTCTATACCCTGAAAACACTTTTTGTGTTTGTGATATAAATTACAGCACTTTGGCCTTGGATCATATTTATATTTTAGCTGTATTAGAGCTATTTAGCCAACTCCTCTTCTAGTTCCAGTAAAGTGGGGGCACACTTGATCACTTCTGTGCTCCAGTGGCAACTGCCACCATGTCCTACAAATATGAGTGGTTCAATACACGTGGTTTGACTAGTATTACACAACTATGGTTGAATGATACCAAGTTCGCATTTCCCAATCTTATCAACTCTGATCGACCTATCCCCTTTTCATCACATCTTTATGTCCTTCCCTATATCCTGGCTACCCAAGGAGAGCTCACTGCTTCGGAAAACGCAGAGACCCTCAACATTTGTAATTGAACCAAGTCTTCTGTGAATGAAGCACACCATTTCCATGAGGGGTACCTTCTACCAGAGTGGGGCCTCATATTTATACTGTGTAGAATTTAAGAAATGGTACTTTGATGGAAGGCCTGTGTAAGCTTTAAGGGTTAAAATGATGTGATTGCCATAGAGAAAATGAGCATAAAATGCCTAGAAAGGGGAACAAATGGATATTAGAAATGAAAGAAAACATTGCTGCTGTCATTTCTTTTTTTAAAAAATTTTTTTAAATGTTTACTTATTTTTGAGAGAAAGAGAGAGAGAGAGACAGAGCATGAGCAGGGGAGGGGCAGAGAGAGAGGGAGACACAGAATGGGAAGCAGGCTCCAGGCTCCGAGCTGTCAGCACAGAGCCTGACGTGGAGCTTGAACTCACGATCTGTGAGATCATGACCTGAGCCAAAGTCGAAAAGTCGGACACTTAACCGACTGAGCCACCCAGGCGCCCCTGTAATTTCTAATACAAAGCCAATGGCAGCAGGAACTCAGAAGAGTCTATTCATTATTGTTCATTAAGTGATACCAGTTTTAGGTGTAGATGAAGTGTATAATACTGTCATCAGTGACATCAATGAACTCATTCCCTCATGGCTTCTAAGAAAAAACTTGTAAAAGTCATGGTGACTGAGGTCAGAAAATATTCTTAAAAAACAAGACACTGACAAACAATTGATTAGCATTCTCAAGTTTAAGGTACTAAATGGCTCTAGGGGCGCCTGGGTGGCTCAGTCGGTTGAGCGTCCGACTTTGGCTCAGGTCACGATCTCACGGTTGATGAGTTCGAGCCTCGCGTCGGGCTCTGTGCTGACAGCTCGGAGCCTGGAGCCTGTTTCAGATTCCGTGTCTCCCTCTCTGTCTGCCCCTCCCCCACTCATACTCTGTCTCTCTCTCTGTCAAAAATAAATAAACATTAAAAAAAAATTAAAAAAAGATACTAAATGGCTCTTATTATCTCATTTCCAAATTATTCAAGTCCAAAAGAGATAATAAAATAAATGTTTAAAACTCCAACATTTATTGGGGCCCTTGGGTGGCTCAGTTGGTTGAGTTTCCTACTCTTGATTTTGGCTCAGGTCATGATCCCAGGGTCATGGGATGGAGTCCCACATCAGGCTCCATGGGGCCTGCTTAAGATTCTCTCTCTCTCTCTCTCTCTCTCTCTCTCTCAAAATAAATAAATAAACATTAAAAAAATACCATCCGACACTTATCAATACTATATGCTAACATATTAAAATAAAAATCCTGAACTGGTAAAAATCTATGGTTAATTACTTAAACTAAATTATTAATTCATTTTCTATATTCAACTGAATTTCATTGTTATTAAACTAACATGGGTGCATAACCTTAAAGTCAACTGGTCCTTCAAAGTTTATAACCAAAACAGCAGCCCCAGGCCCCAGCCATTTTCTTGCCCACCCCTGACCCCCACTCTCTAAAGCTAACTGCTTTTACCTGTGAACTTTTTTGGTTTCTTTCAGCAATTTCTTTCATATTTAAAATAATCTCCAGGGGTGCCTGGGTAGCTCAGTCAGTTGAGCCTGGGACTCTATTTCAGCTCAGGTTGTGATCTTGTGGTTGCGGGATCAAGGCCTGTGTTGCGCTCCGTGCGGAGCATGGAGCCTGCTTGGGCTTCTCTCCCTTTCTGTCCCTTCCCTCCCACAAATGAAATGAAATGAAATGAAATGAAATGAAATGAAATGAAATAAAAATCTCCATGTTTTATTCTTCAGGTTTTTAGAGATATAAATAAATATGTTTTCTTTGCCCAGACTCCACACAAAGAGCATTTTTCTCAATCTTTTGCCACTGTGCCATCACCCACGGAACATTCTTTTAATCACCATCATTTGAGGAAAACTATGTGACCATTTTTGGTTAAACTGATATTCAGTTTTCCAATTATTATTACTCATATACAAGTATTTTGTACCTGTGCCACTTTGATTATATTTCCTTTCTTATACAAGATTTCCCTTTTCGTCTTCAGACAGTTAAATGTTACTTGTATTTTCCAGTTTGTTTCTTTGCTTAGTCATCAAAGTTTCTCTCAGGGATGCTCCTAAGGGTCCCAGGAGCATTCTTTTCTCCATACGAACACAACAGATAATCAATCAGCTTAATTTCTTTTCTTGAAGTCACTGCTCAAGTCCAATGGACTGATTAGTCTCTGAGACTGCCACACAACTACCATGCTATGATGCCCCCCCTTTTTTTAATTCTTTAATGTTTACTTACTTTTTTGAGAGAGAGAGAGAGCAAGCTGGGGAGGGGCCAAAAGAAAGGGAGAGAGAATCCCAAGCAGGCTCCATGCTTTCAGCACGGAGCCCAACATGGGGCTCCAACTCACGAACTCCTAGATCGTGACCTGAGCCAAAACCAAGCATTGGATGCTCAGCCGACTAAGCCACCCAGGCGCCCCTATGGTGCCCTTTTATAATCATCTCAGAAATTTACTTTACCTCTTTCCTATGTTGGATTCTATTTCTTGATTTTTGTATTTTTCTCTTTTTTAGTTTTTGCCTTCATTTTTTTTTTTTTTTGTTAAAAACACCTCCTAATAATTCATTGAAGAAGAATGTGTGGCAAATAAACTTTTGAGACCTTTGTATGTCTTAAAATTCCTATATGTTCCTCTCACACCTGACTGAAAGTTTGGATGCTATGGGATTCTTGGTTGGAAATATATAAACACATTTACAAAAAATATATAAATAGGAAATGTAAACTGATGTATAATGACAGAAAGCAGATCAGTGGGTGGGAGAGGAACCGGTAAGGGCAGGAAAGAATTTGGGGGGTGTGATGGCTATGTTCTTCATCTTCATTGTGATGATGTATTCATGGCTGTACATATATGTCACAAGTTATGAACTTGTACCGCTGATGGTTATTTATTTTTGAGACAGAGTGAGGGGAGGGGCAGAGAGAGAGGGAGACACAGAATCTGAAGCAGGCTCTGAGCTGTCAGCACAGAACCTGACGTGGGGCTCAAACTCATGAACCACGAGATCATGACCTGGGCTGAAGTTGGATGCTTAACCGACGGAGCCATCCAGGCGCCCCTGAACTTGTACCTTTGAAAGATGTGCAGTTTATTGCATTTCAATCATGCCTCAACAAATCTGTTAAAAAATGTTATTAGGCATCGTTTTGTTAACAGTGTACAAGAGTTCTCTGCTCTCAGACCAAACTTCATGGTAAACCCCTGTCACGGCCAAGTCTATCAATTATCAAACTTTTGGTGGTAATCACTACCAGGAACCAGAGAGGGAGTAACCAAATTATGAACGTGGGATATTACAGATTTAAAAACTCAGTGTTTTGATAGTTATGTTTTGTGACTTAATTGGCAGATGGCACTTTTAAACTCTGATGAAGGTGTAACTCTTCAGATGCTTAGGGTTTTAGGATGTCTTCGGGTTTTTTTGGTTTGGACAACTCGCGGGAGAGTCATGCATTTACCAGGAAAGAGATGACAGGAGAAGCAGGCCTTGCTGAGAAAATTATATGTTTGCATATTGTGCTTAAAGGAGAGATTTATAGAATATCTAGTAGGCAATTGGAGTGAAAAAGCGTGACATTTTTCATGAGATTCCTGAGGATTCATTGTGAGATCTGCCACATGCTCACTGTATATTGGTGTTATTTATTTAAGCATTATTAGCAACGTTTAGTTTCTTTATGTTTAAATCAGGTTAAAAGTCATGCTTATCTCACAGGATTTTTATTTGAAGGAAATAATGGCCGTAGTTGTGATTTGTAAACTGTGAATTTAGAGAATTTAGAGTAAGAAAACTTAGACTTGAATCATAGCTGAGTTTTGCAATCTTAGACAAGTCATTGCTTTCAGGGCAAAGTCCTAATTCCTTCACAGAGCAGGCGTGGCTCCACTAGATTTCTAGTCTCATCTACTCCAATTTACCTGAACGCCACCCTACCCAGAATCTTCTACAATCAGCCTACCCATAGCCACATCCTTTTCGTTCTTAATCCCCTTTCAAACATATTCTTTATATATTTTTATTATTATTTATTTTTGAGAGAGAGAGAGCATGCGTGCATGTGTGAATGCGGAAGGAGCAGAAACAGAGGGAGAGAGAGAATCCCAAGCAGGCTCTGCGCTGACAGCAGTGAACCCAATGCAGGGCTTGATCTCACAGGTCGTCAGATCATGACCTGAGCTGAAGTCAGACGCTCGACGGACTGAGCCACCCAGGTGCCCCCAAACATGTTCTTTACACACATATCTTGTGTCGAGAGTTACCTTTGTTAAGAATTGAATGTGAATATAGTCCCTGCTGCTTTCTAGCTATTTTGTTATTGGCAGACGTTTTAAACCCTCTGAGCCTCAGTTTCCCCACCTATAAAAGAGAAATAATAACACCTAACTCATAATAGGCTATAGAAATTATGGAATGTGAACTCCTAGATGCACGGTCAGTTAAGTGTGATTCTTTATGTATCATCCACAGCCCCTCAAAAACACTTGCATTATATTCAGACTGGGGGGAGAAATAGCATCTGATAACATAAACATATCTTCACAATTAGCTTTTGGAAAGAGCAGAGCCAAGTCAATCTTGGTTCTAATGATTGTCTTACCGCTTATTAGTTCAGCGACTTTTAGCCAGTTATCAACTATCTCTGAAAGTTTAAATCTCCTCCTCTATAACACTGAGCTGTCAAGAAAGCCACCTCATTGGTAGGTTGCCGTGAAGAATTAAGAAGTTATGCGTGTAAAGGGCTTGTCAGTGTTCCTGGCAACCGATGCGTGTTTAATTAATGTTAATAATTATTATAATCATTACTATGATTATCAGGTAAAAGGCGGAAAAGGAATGGGGTCAGGAGTGAAACTACTTATGTCGGGAGATTGAGTAACGACAGAGTAAAGCAAAAGGCACAAGATCCATTGTTAACACTGAACCAACCACTGGCAGGTACTCAAGATAGAGGGAACGACGCTTTTAGGTGTAATCAGAACCTTGCCCACAAGAAATAAAATTCAGACCAGAACAGCTTGCTATTCCATATATCAATCTGTTTTGGAATAAGGAGTTCCTCTACGGAAATAGACCACGTGCGATTGTGGGAGGAGCTGGGGAAGTAAAGGTTTGGAAAGGGGAGGCAAAGGATCTGACAAAAGCCACTACGGTGCCCTGGCACAGGCAAACAATCAGAGCTCACAGAGGAACCCGGACAGACCCCGTGGGGGGAGCCAGTGTAAAGTCTAGAAAACACTGTTGTCTCTTGTGTCTACCGCCTCCGTACATGCTCAGGAATGCTCTGGTGGTGGACCTGGGTGGCTTCTGGTCATCAGGACTAGTAATCTGGAGGAGAGCGGGGAGGAGGGAAAGCAAACCTGGCACTGCCAGCGTCTCCATGTCTGTCTCTGACTGCGCGCAAACAGCGGTAACCCTCGGGACAACGGCTGTTGCTTCTTCTGCCTCCCAAATTCGGCTAACTCTGACCTTGAGCCATACAGGGAAGGGGGTTCCCAGAGACAGAGTTCATGGTGTAACAAAGGCAAAAATAAAATATCCGGAACAATTTCTAGTTGGTATTTTCATCTGTTGTTGTTCATATACGGGAATGTTATCTGTGATGCTGCTTCTAGGTACATGGCCCGTCCCACTACAACTGCACACACACTTGGCTGATCTTCCTTGACAAAAAGTGTTTTAAATTCTATTTTAAAATATATATGTATATATAATATTTATATATAATATATAATACATTATATATATATAAAATATAATTTATATCTGCTGTTACCAATGCAAGTACTATTTAACAAGTAGAGTAATCAATTGTCCTGGCTGTACCAGGAGTTGGGACTTCCAGTGTTAAATCCATGAAAGTTTCAGGCGGACTGGGAAGGCTGGTCAGTCTATGACAAGGCTGAATCAGAATATATGCTCAATACCAGCCGCCTTCTACGATTTTCATACGTTCTCTCCCTTTATTTTGTTTTCGTATTATTCCACCCATAGGAACTACTGTAATCTTTTCCAAACTCCACAGTGAATGGATCCAGTGCCTGGAATCAGGTGAATGGTAGACTTCCATGATTTCCTTCTTAGACTATGAGCTCCATGAAGTCAGGGGCCACATCTGATTTGTTCACTGCCACATTCTAAACATTCGTTCAGCATGCTTGACATACGGTACGTTGTTGAATAATTAAATTCCAGAATCCTGTCTTCCATAAAAGCTTCAAAGGGAGAAGGAGATAATAGCCCCAGTGTCCCCTGCCCTATGAACACCGACTCCAAACACACATACATATACATACCTGTGGGTACTTTAATACCTGCTCTAGATGTCCTTGGATATGTTTCGCTTTTTTTTTTTTTTGTCTGTACCACCACACTACAAATTCCATGAGTGCATAAGCTCTATTTTATTTAGCTTTTTATCCCCAGAATTTAGCTCTGATCATGGTGCACGGTAAATGTCCAGTAAATATTTATGGAAAGAAGAGAAGTGGAAGGAAAGAGACTTTTGCATATATAGCAATACGATGCGACTGGTGTTGAGCTCACAGAGGTAAGCCAAGGCGGGGCTTGTTATATTAAGAAACGCAGTTTATAGTTTATAAATAGACCTTGAGCATCTGAGAGCTTTGGCATTTTTAGTTGTGTACAAGAAACTATTTCTAAAGGAATGACAGAGTAAGGAACTCAGAAAGTCTCGTCTTCCATAAAAGCAACAAGAACATGACCAAAAACTGACAAAATCAACTTTTCCAGAACTCTGGAAGTGAACCAAAGTCTTACAATAATCCAAGGAACCCTTATTCAAGAAAAATGGTTGAGTCTTTACGGAACTTTGTGACAATTTACCTACGCACCTTTGCTCCCCCTCTCCTCAGCGATGTTATAGCTTGGAATTCTGGAATTAAATAGCAGTGATGATTGCGCAATCCCAGGAATATCCTAACAAACACTGAGTTGTGCACTTCAAATGGGTCAGTTGTATGGTGTGTGAATTTTATCCCAATAAAGCTGTTATTTATTTAAAAAAAAATGGAAGCAGATCATGGTTTCCCGGAGACCATCTCCGTGAAGGGGGAATGGGGAGTGCCTGCTAACGATGTATAGGGTTGCTTTTTCTGGTGATGAGAGTGTGCTGAAGTTAGATAGCAGGGATAGTTCACAAATCTGTGCATACGCTAAACACCACTGGATCGCACACTTTATTTTCTTAAATGTTTATTTATTTTGAGAGAGAGAGTGAGAGCATGAGCAGAGGAGGGGCAGAGAGAGAGGAAGAGAGGGAATCTCGAGCAGGCTCCATGATGTCAGCACAGAGCCCAACTCAGGGCTCCAACTCACAAACCAGGAAATCAGGACCTGAGCCGAAGTCAGACGCTTAACTGACTGGGCCACCCAGGTGCCCCTTTTATAAATTTATTTTTGGGAGAGAGGGAGAGAGCATGAGCGGGAGAGGGGCACAGAGAGACAGACAGAGAGAGAGAGAGAGAGAGAGAGAGAGAGAATCCCAAGCAGGCTCCTCACTGTCAGCACACAGCCTGACGCAGGGCTCAATGCCAAGAACTGTGAGATCACAACCCGGGCTGAAATCACGAGTCAGATGCTTAATTGACTGAGACACCCAGCGGCCCCTGACTGCACACTGCAAAAGGGTGGGTTGAATTTTATGTGAATTACATCTCAATAAAATTGTTATAAAAAATAGACAAGCTGCTTTCTCATATGTACTGAGGAAAACGATGACCATAAAGGTATATCTTTGAAACGCTGCACTTTCGATAGTATTTTCAGGAGCCTAAGTTGACCTCAACCACTTTAGAGAGAGGATCCTGATACCATAAGAACTAAGTGAAGTGATGTCAATATGGCACTTTTCATAGTAATTGGCACTTAGTAGGTGCTTGATAACTGGGAAGCTCTCTCCTCTCTCCTCGTGCCTTCAAGGCCAACTCAAATTCATATGATATGGTATGATCATTGGTTCGTTTTTATATCTACTTTCCTGCCTAGATTTGGTGTCACTTCATGGTACAGACTTGATGCATCACGGAAAGTGGTAAAGCTTAAGGATAAAGCACGTGCATGCTTTTTGGGGTCGAGACCCCCCCCTCCATGGTTTCAAATTTTGACTCCTCCATTTCTCAGCTCTGGGACCATCTGCAAATTAGTCTCCACGCATCATTTTCCTCACCTGCAAATGGAGATAATAATAATTCATAATTCCCAGGGTGGTGGTTAAGATTCATGAATCGATCCACATAAAGTACAGTCGACCCTTGTTTGAACGGCACAGGTCCACTTGTACATGAATTTTTTCTGATAAATACAGAGCAGTACTGCAGGCGTATTTTCTCTTCCTTATGATTTCCTTAACATTTTCTTTTTTCTAGCTGACTTTGTGGTAAAAATATAGAATATATATATATAACGTACAAAATATGTAATTCGACTATTTATGTTACTGGTAAGGCTCCCGGGCAACAGTAAGCTATTAGTAGTTATGTTTTGGGGCAGTCAGCAGTTATACATGAGGGGCGCCTGGGTGGCTCCGTCAGTTAAACGTCCAACTCTTGTTTTCGGCTCAGGTCGTGATCTCACGGTCCGCGAGTTTGAGCCCCGCATCGGGCTCTGCGCTGACAGAGCGGAGCCTGCTTGGGATTCTCTCTCTCTCTCTCTCTGCTCCTCCCCGTCTGTGCTCTCTTTCTCTCTCTCAAAACAAAACTCAATAAATAAATAAGCTTTAAAAAAAGGGATACATGGATTTTCGATTGTGCAGCGATCGGCACCTCTAACCCTCGCACTGACCAAGGGTCGGCTGTAGCTGCACTGGGGCCAGGCACGAGTAAACAGTCAGTACGTGTTAGTTCTTGTTCCCAATACCCAGCACCGTGTTTGGCACGTAGCAGGCACGCAGTGGAATTTACTGTGAGTAGGTTACACCGCAGATCTGTTTCAGATGCTACATGGGAGGCGTTGAATGTGTTGCATCATTTTTGGAAAACTGAGCGCTGCGAGGCACAGCTATGAACCAGCCGAGGCCACCCACCCATCCAGGGCCAGCTCAAACAATTGAGTGGGGCTGGGGTGGAGGTTGTGGAGTTATCTGCTTCGATTTCACTTGATTCCTTTTACTCCCTGACGGCCCTGCCTTTGCTGGCGAAAACACCATCTCCTATTTGTAAAGGGGCCTCGGTTCTCGCTTCTGCTCCCCTGTGTGGTGCACCACGTGCGTCAGTGGTGACACCCGTTTCTTCTGGTGAGAGGTCATGGATAGGTGTCATTGTAGAAGTGTGAGGAGCCCAAGACGAAGCCAGCTGATCATTTTCCAGAGTAATTAAACCCAAACAGAAACAAGTCTTGTTAGGCAGAAAACTTGTTTGTGCTAAGAGATATGTATAGCTGTATTATGTGTCACCTCTAATTCATCTTAAAATGTCACGGTACATTTCCTTTACTTACAATAGATTGCGGAGGGAACTTGGTAAAGAGTCCTAGTGTTTGCTTCCAGAAATTGTGGATGTGAAAGCGGTTCAAATGAGGAAGTTTAAATTCTTTTTTTAGTAAAGGAATCTGGGCCTCTCTTTATCCAGAGAATATTCCAAGCCTAGAATTGAGCGCCTTCCAAAAAATGGCTCAACAGCATGTGCATTGACATTGACTCCCTCAGCCACCATAATTTATGGACATCAATTAGATAATGGGCTGCTTTGCCTGTTTTTATGAAAATGCCAATTTGAAACCTTGGCATTGATGGCAAAAACCTCTTCTGCTCTGCATGGAAGGCGGCCAGGCAAATGGTCTGCACGGAACTCCTTCATCAATCTGGAATGGCAGGCGGTAAACGATTCCCTTTGAAAACTGTAATCACCTGATAGGGGCCTCACCAAGGAGGTATGAAGCTATTTATTCACGCCTTTGCAGCCAGGCAGAAAACTCAAGCCTGTATCACTATGAGCAGACGTGCGACCCGGGGGATCAAGATCACCAGTCAGACCCCAGGGATTATCCTACATGCTGACCTTCAAAACACCTTCTTCTCCACCAACACCAAGATCTGGTTTGTATATCAAACTCACTGTACCTCCTCCTTCTCTTACAAGAAATTCTGTCTCGGGCAGCTCCTCAATCAGAAGCCCCCTAGCCACTGCCCTCCCCCCCCCCAAAATAATTCTACTGAGTTCATCTCTTCAATTCCCTAGGCTTTCCCAGACGTGCATGGGTCCCAATAAACTCCTTAGTCTAGCGGACACCTCCTGATTCTGCTCCAAACACGTTCCTTCCAGCTCTCCTGAGTTCCCTGCACTTCACAGGGACCTCACACTTTCTTCACGACGTGGCCCCTGTTTGGGAAACTCTATGTCCTCCTCATCTTGTCTGCCTGGAAAACTACGTCTTCTTCAAGATTTCTCAAGAATCGCTTATACTCCCAAACCTTCTCTGACTACCCCCACTCCGTCTCATCCCCATTCCCCAGCACATACACACGTACACACACATATGCACACAAATACACTGTGTTTCCTTCCTGTATGCTTCCAAAGGGATCATCAAGTGTTGCACACTCTTCTAAGAACTTAATATGTATTAACTCACTTAATCCTCACGACCACCCGGTGAAGAAGCTATTAATATCACCTATGTTCTACAGATGATGAAATTGAGGCACAGAGAGTTTCATTCACTTGCATATCGTCACTCACAATTCGCATGTTGTGGAGTCAGAATTGGAACCCCAGCAAAGTGGTTTGTAGACTGAATCCCTACACTGTATGGAGAAGCTCTCTCGGACATGGACACACACGCTCGGAACATGAATCCTAGCTGGGTGGAGCTCTTGTGGGAAAACAGGGGCGAGTCTTTCTATTAAGCTAACAGAAGAGAGATAATAAATTATCCCCAGGTTGGCTCAAGTGACTATCTCATGAGAGAATATTCCCTGTGGGTTCCAAGCCATTAACCAGGTTTATTCCATCCACTGTCCCGGCTGACGCTAAAACACCGTGCTTTTGTAGTGACCTGTTATGAAACAACAAATGTCAACCACCATAAAATTCACAAGACACAATTCTAATCAGAACCACTGTTTGCTGTGTACATTTTCTCAGTGAAGTATGAGAAGGTCAAACGCTGTTTAGCGACTTGAGTTTAGAAGAAAACAAAACCAAACAGAAAAAACCCACAAAAACAGAAAACAAAAAAATAGGGTTTCAGTACAAAGCAATATAGACATTCTTTTCTTACTGATCAATTACGTTCTTTTTATATCAGCCACGTGTCAGAGAGCACAGAATGTCAAAACTCTAACTGCTCCAACCCTTTGGACTCTCTCTGCGGAATACTGTCGGGTAGAAAAAAAGAACATTTCAGTTGGGTCTTTGTAGACTTAAGTTTTGGAAAAATGTTTTGCTCTTCGTAAAGCCTTGGTATGAAATACAAGTTTCGGGGCGCCTGGGTGGCGCAGTCGGTTAAGCGTCCGACTTCAGCCAGGTCACGATCTCGCGGTCCATGAGTTCGAGCCCCGCGTCAGGCTCTGGGCTGATGGCTCAGAGCCTGGAGCCTGTTTCCGATTCTGTGTCTCCCTCTCTCTCTGCCCCTCCCCCGTTCATGCTCTGTCTCTCTCTGTCCCAAAAATAAATAAATGTTGAAATACAAGTTTCAAGTACCTAAGGGGATCTGAGTCTGGAGACCTAGAGAACAATGCTAAAACGGAATAAGAAGGTAAAGATTTTTATTTCACCCTTGTTATATATTTCCACAATTTTAAGGTATTTGTGTGCATGAGTTAATATAAATTATAACACACTAGTCATGAAGACGGGTCTTTAAAAATTTGTCCCTGGTGCCTATGATGAAGAAATGGAAAAAAAAATGGTCTAGAAATGAATGTATGTATTTCTTCCCTCCTTTCCCCCTTCTTTCCTTTCCTTTCTGAAAATCTCACTCAAAAAGCCTTTAAGCAGGCCACAGGAAGGAAGGTGGCAAGCAGGGGAGCAGACTGAGAGGTTCTGGGGATTTGTCATGTTCAAGGGAATTAAGAAAAGAAGTAAATATATTCAGCTAATGGGGTCCAGGTTTTTCACTGAAGGGAGTTAAACATTAGGGATGGGGAGAAAAACTACAATGAACTCTGTAGTGTCATATTAGACTGCAATATAATCTACAATACACTGTATATATACTCAATATACTCAATATAACATATTAGATTGCAGTATATAGAAAGAACTAGAAAGACATATAACCATAAGGTTGTATATGTGTGTGCAATCCATGAGTACATCTAGCACCCAGATCTTGGTTTCTAAGTACCACTCAGCACTAAAATGAACAAGGCTTCTTGTAAGAAATAGCACATTTCAGGATCGAGCAGAAGTCAGATGAGCCTGGAACATCTCATTGGGTCAAGAAGGAAAGAGTTGCTCTGAGAATAATAGGAACATATCACAAGAACATTTGTTCTTCTTAGAAGCTCAAAGAGACTCCTACTGGCCAAATCTTAGAAAATCTGAACATAAAAAGAAATAATATTAGTGACAGATTATATACTATTGCTTAAAGTAGAAATTCATGAGTCCACGCTGCCACAAATAAGTGAACAAATAAATAAGAGAGATGGGAAACTTCTTCCTTATAGTAAAACCAACCAATGACATTGAAGCAATTATGGAATTCGAAAATCATCACTTGGTAACCATCATATTTATAAGTAATTCAGGCAGGAAGCAATATGTGCGAAAATGAGTGGGTGAAAGTTGGAAGAGAAAAAAAATGTAAACAGTGTCAAAGTATCTCGCACAAAATGCATATTAATGATGCACGAAAAGTAACTTAAAAACAAAGGAACTCTACAGCAGGAATCTTGCAGAGACCGCCTGATTCAGGTGATCCGATTCATCATCAATGATGGGATAGATTTACATGATGTGCTTCATGATAGGACCCTGTGAGGACTCGGTATCACTTCTGCCAAATGTAGAAACTGAATCGAATAGTGAGAAAACATCAGGCAAATGTCAATGGAGAGACATTCTACAAAATAATTGCCTGATAATCTACAAAAGTCTTTAGGTCCT
The DNA here is from genome assembly GCF_007474595.2 of Lynx canadensis. NCBI lineage: Eukaryota > Metazoa > Chordata > Mammalia > Carnivora > Felidae > Lynx > Lynx canadensis. The sequence goes on along the minus strand of NC_044321.2, from coordinate 114,526,217 downwards.
AAGGTCAAGAAAGAACCAGGGAACTGCTCTGGATGGAAGGAGCCTGAAGAGATGTAATGATTGGGTACAACACATGAGCCCTGACTGGATCGTCGGGCTACAGAGGGCATTATTTTATTAGTTTTTATAAAAATAGTCTTTTTTTATTTTTTTTTTCAACGTTTATTTATTTTGGGGACAGAGAGAGACAGAGCATGAACGGGGGAGGGGCAGAGAGAGAGGGAGACACAGAATCGGAAACAGGCTCCAGGCTCTGAGCCATCAGCCCAGAGCCTGACGCGGGGCTCGAACTCATGGACCGCGAGATCGTGACCTGGCTGAAGTCGGACGCTTAACCGACTGTGCCACCCAGGCGCCCCAAAAATAGTCTTTTTTTAAAGTTTATTTATTTATTTTGAGAGAGAGAGCACACGAGTGGGGAGGGGCAGACAGAGAGGGAGAGAGTCTCAGGCAGGCCCCACACTGTTCATGGGGCTCAGACTCACGAGCCTTTAGATCATGACCTGGGCTGAAATCAGAGTCAGATGCCTCACGGACTGAGCTACCCAGGCTCCCCAGAGGGGATTACCGATATGGCTGGTGAAATTTGAATAGGGAGTCTGGAATTTTTTTGTACTGTTCCTTTAACTTTTCTGTAAGTTTGAAATTATTTCAAAAGAGAAAGAGAAACTCGGGAAGGAGATGAAACTCTGCAGATGTGGGGGGCGTGGTGTGGTGGAGTGACCAAGAGCTGGATTCCAAGGCCAACGGTCAAAGCTTTTCAACCCCACTCCCACCATCAGGATCACTCCCGTGTCATCCAGGGCAAGTTCCTTCATATCTCTCAGTCTACTCATCGTATAATCGAATGAAAACAACACCTTAGCGAGCTGGTTGCGATGATCGGCCATGGTGACTATCTAAAGTTTCCAGCAGTTCCCAGATCTGAGAAGACCCTAACCTTGACTAAACTGGTATATATTTCTTACTAACCCAATATGCAATGGCCCAGTATGGTGCTATGATTTGATTTTATAAGGTGGTGTCTACTGCAAAATGTGATTCCGCAAAAAATAAAGGCGGGAGGGTGATCGTGACGTCTGTGTCACTTGGAGAGGACTGACAATTAATCTTAAATTACTTCCTGTCAAACCTTCAAGTGTTACAAGAGATTGTTTACTTACACACATACTTCGCAGGCATTAATATTTTAATATAGGTTATTTTAAGGTCCAATGCAAGGAATAATCATTTCAACAACTCTACTGTCTTTCACTGTCTGGTTAAGACATGGGGAACCAATGAGGAAAGGTTTCCTTCACAACTGAGTAAGTTTGGAATATTGACTTTGCCTAAATTTGAAAAACACATTACTGTACATGTAAATATGTCATTTATTTGCATATTTATTGAATTATGCATCAAAAGACGCCACTAAAAATGTGGATGCCTTGATAGTAAATTTTTGTTACCATGGAAAATTTATTCATATGGAAACAGTGTCACGGGAAATTTATTAAAATGAAAATGGCATTTAATACAATGCTGAAACACTTAAAGAGATGAATTTACAAAAGAAAACATGTCCCACAAACAGCTTTTCATAAGATTTCTCAAAATCTACAGATACAGATTTAAAGAATGCCAAGAATTCTTTCACAGGTAGGCAACGTTATTGAGTCTTAAAACTCAGGCCACAGAGTAATAAAACTTTTGGAACTGGCATATCATGGGATGTCTTAAGAATGAGAAGGGCGGGGCGCCTGGGTGGCTCAGTTGGTTGAGCGACCGACCCTTGATTTCGGCTCAGGTCACGATCTCACAGTTGTGACATGAAGCCCCTTGTCGGGGTCTGAGCTGCCTACTTGGGATTCTCCCTCTCTCTGCCTCTCCCCCTCTTGCTCTCCCTCTCTCTCTCTCTCTCTCTCTCTCTCTCTCTCTCAAAAAACAAAAACAAAAACAAAAACAAAAACAAAAACAAAAACAAAAGAATGAGAAGGAATAAACTAAAAGAATCAGGTGCTAATTTTTCTCTTAAGTAGCTTAGAAATAACCAGCAGTAAAAGGACATTCAAATACATAAATATGGCAAATAGTCCTTTTTGTCCTACTGATTTCATTTATATCGAAAAACAAAATGTTGGTTTACTTTTGTTTCGAAAGAGAATTTTCAGCACAATTATAACAAACGAACCCTTGAAACTTACAGATAGCTCAGAAGCAGGCCCTACTCTTTACGGAATTTTCATATAAAATTATGGAAATAGGGCAAAATATATAGATTCCTCAATAAATTGAGTAAACTGACTGAAAAATAGACCTCTTATTGTCATGTGTGAAAATAAGTTTTAGATGGATTACAATTAAATATAAAACACAAAATCATTGAACACATGGGCCATTTGGAGTAAGACTTATAATATTTAAATAAATGCGGAAATGGAAAGAATTCTGTAAGCACAGAAGCCATGGAAGCCATTAAAAAATAAAAATAAAAAGTAAGTCAGTTGAGTGCCCGACTCTTGATTTCTCGATCGGGGGATCGAGCCCCATCAGGCTTCATGCTGAGCATGGAGCCTGCTTGGGATTCTCTCTTTCTCCCTCTCCCTCTGCCCCTCTCTGCTGCTCGTGCACCCTCTCTCTCTCTCTCAAATGAATACAATGAAAAAAAATTAAAAACTAAAAAACATTTTTTAAAAGTTAAAGACAAGTAATTCATCTACCTACAAAATCTTTTTACGAATGAAAGCACCAACAGATGAGAAAGTCATATAATAAATAAAGAAAAGTCCTTCGACAGTTATGACAAAAGGTTAATAAGTTAACTTACCAGTAAATATGCGTTGTAACAGACCAAGATAGATATATAGGCAAGAGATTTCCTTTACTGCCAATTTTGTATGAGAGTAATTGTCACAGAAGGAGAAAAGGGGAAAACATTAGAACCTAGAAGTCTTAGACTCAATAATAGTTATTTTTCTGTAGGGACATTTAAATAAGGTATTTTTAGAGCTCTAAGAGTGTATAGTTACATAACCTAAACGTGGCTCGGCGAATCCCATTTTATGGCTTCTACCTCCACCATTAGTTCATTCCTCCTACACATTTTTATCACTCCCATCCCTCGTGTTTTTTATGGATAAAACAAAAAGTGACTGAAAATGATCCTGCTCCAAAGAGATTTTTGTTATTGGATGTTTTTTCCCCTCCTGTATTCCTGGTGCCACTTTCAGATAACCAGAATGTTAAAAACAGTTGCGAGTTATGTTGCCCGGTTAATGGATCACATTATACACAAATCTTTTTAGGAACACCTTGAGCTGTAAGTAGAAATGCCTGGATACATTAAACAACGCAGTAATGAAAGCACCAACGTTACAATGAAAACTTTCAGAAAGATATGTACAGTTAATTTCAACGGTGGACATACAAATGTTCAAAGTCAGTAGTGAGCAAAAAAATATGCAAATTTATTTTTTTTTTTTTTAATTTTTTTTCAACGTTTATTTCTTTTGGGGACAGAGAGAGACAGAGCATGAACGGGGGAGGGGCAGAGAGAGAGGGAGACACAGAATCGGAAACAGGCTCCAGGCTCCGAGCCATCAGCCCAGAGCCTGACGCGGGGCTCGAACTCACGGACCGTGAGATCGTGACCTGGCTGAAGTCGGACGCTCAACCGACTGCGCCACCCAGGCGCCCAAAATATGCAAATTTAAACAAGATGCATTTTGCTTATCAAACTGGCACGTATTATTTTTAATGACAATACATAGGGCTGATGAGGATGTGTTAATGGAAATGTAAATTGCCAAACCCATTTGAAAGGGATTTGCTCGAGAAAGAGGGGGAGAACAAGGGAGAGAGAGAACCCCACAAACTTAAGGAAAAAATGTACGGAAGCCAAGAGTTTTTTTCCCCTAATTTCCCTGTAAGTTACTTTTAAGTACAAGTTATTGCAGGTTAGGTTTTTTAAAAATATACTTTATTTTAGTTAAAAAATTTTTTTTAATGTTTATTTTTGAGAGAGAGAAAGAGAGAGACACAGAGTGTGAGTGGGGGAGGGGCAGAGAGCGAGGAAGAGAGAATCTGAAGCAGGCTCTAGACTCCGAGCTGTCAGCACAAAGCCTGACTTGGGGCTCAAGCCAACAAACTGTGAGATCCTGACCTGAGCCAAAGTCGGACGCTTAACTGACTGAGCCACCCAGGCGCCCCTACGCTGTATTTTTTAAAAGATTTTATTTTTAAGCAATCTCCACACCCAACGTGGGGCTCAAACCTGCAACCCCAAGATCAAGAGTGACACATTCCACCAACTGAGCCAGCCAGGTGCCCCTAAAATACAGTGTACTTTTGAGAGCAGTTTATGTTTGTGGCAAAATTAAGAGGAAGCTATAGAGATTTCCCTTATGCCCTTTGCCCCCACACACTCGTATCTCCCCCATCATTAACACCTACCACCAGGCTGTATGTTTGTTACGACAGATGAACCCACATTGACATCATTATCACCCACAGTCCATAGAAAGGTATTCTTGTCAAAAATATTCACCATAATTGGCATGTTAATTTTAAGCATCAAAATATACAAACCGGCTGATGTCTAATAATATGGGAATGGTTACATTAACACTGTTAACTATTAAATATACATCAATATTTTAAATATTTAGTATTTGCAGTTTTCAGCGCACTACCTGCAACATAATTTCAGCTAAAATATCACAAAGTACTAACTTGTAAAGTAAAAAAAGCACATGCGTACTTATTTAGAATACGAAGAGAAATCAGGAAAAGTAAAATATTTACAAAAGCGACGAATAACACAGAAATTACCAAATCTAGGAACAGAACATTTTAAAAAGAAACTTCCTGACCCACCTCTGTGATGCTCTTCTGCATTTTGGGCTGAATACTATTTGATTGCTCCTTCATATGACCATGAATTTGCAATATCCTTCACATCAATATTGTGGTAAAATAATTTAGCCTTCCCTCTGACAAGGTTACAATTTTTAAAATTTAGTGGTACTTAAAAAAAAAAAAGTGTTTCTAAGCATCACATTTTGTTGTCGGCAGTGCTGTTTATGCCTGACGGGAGACAACTTCTGGTTCATTTGTTTCCTATATGTGCTGTTACCTTTTCTCTGTTGGCGGTATGGCCACAGGTTCATGCCCTATAGGCGCACACATTCTCATAAATTCTATGTTACCTGATACCGGTTTTTTTGTTTTTTTGGTTTTTTTTTTAATTTTTTTTTCAACGTTTATTTATTTTTGGGACAGAGAGAGACAGAGCATGAACGGGGGAGGGGCAGAGAGAGAGGGAGACACAGAATCGGAAACAGGCTCCAGGCTCTGAGCCATCAGCCCAGAGCCTGACGCGGGGCTCGAACTCACGGACCGCGAGATCGTGACCTGGCTGAAGTCGGACGCTTAACCGACTGCGCCACCCAGGCGCCCCTGATACCGGTTTTTAAAAAGTCATGTCTTCCTAGGATGATGATGTTATTTTTCCCCCATTCTTTTTTTTCTTTTTTGAATGTTTATTTATTTTTGAGGGAGAGAGAGGGAGAGAGCGTGAGCGAGCCGGGGAGGGGCAAAGAGAGAGGGAGACAGAGGATCCAAAGCAGGCTCCACACTGTCAGCACAGAACCCCACAAACCTGAGCTGAGATCAAGAATCTGATGCTTCACTCACCGAGCCACCCAGGCGCCCCTCCCACTTTCTCATATTTTCCATGTTCTACGATGAGTATGTACGTGTTGCATAAAGTACAAACTACATGGTTAAAGTATTAAAGTAAATTAAAAGGCAGGGTATAGATTATCTTTCTATCAGGAAAAACAGACTGCTTAAATGACTTTCAGAGTTTCTTCACTCGCTGTCATATGGTCTCTAGGAGGAAGGTGGAAGCTGAAGGCCATGTGCAAGGATGCGCCCGCTCTTACTGATCGTAAACCTGCATTTCATGTTTACAAAGGCAAAAGGCTGTGCACCGTGTCATTCTAATAGTTTGAATGGGTTTTTGGAGACCGTGACGCATCCGTGTGGCATGTGTGAAGGATAAAGTGCCCCATCGCAGTCGGAATCGCAGCTGATTTTACAAAAATTAAATGAACCTCTTGCCCTGGTGCTTTGGGGGAGCATTAAGGATGGCTATCGGAATCGCTCGTTATAACCCCGTGTCCACTGCTCCCCTCCGTACGCCGTGTCTCCACAAGAATCGGTACGTCGCTGACACTGCAGAGGAGGGCCCTTCTAAGATCATCAGAAACACTGTAATTGAACAGAGACGATCGGTTCCAGCTTCCAGAATTTCTCTCTGTGCAGAGACATAGGTGCTTCCGTAGGAGCTGTGGCTACAGTGTATGGAATGAAATGTAACTGGTCCTCCAAGTTACATCCTCCAAATGTAACTGGCCAACCAAGTTCCCGGGTGAAGCAAACCTGAACACCCGCGCCTTATCGCACACGTGTGCATCGACTGACATTCTCTTTGCCCACTTTGGTTTAGAAATTCCCTCCGCTGTTATCCTTAGAGCTGACCTGCTTCTCACTATCTTTCCTTCTCAAGCCGTTTTGTTATCTTACCCGTACCCGCTTAGCATCCGCTCTCTCTCTGCTCCTGCATTTATGTACCATTATTTTTGTGTTCAGATCCACAAATTAGAACAGCCTTACGCTTTCCAACAGACGGCGAGAGGATACATCTTCACTGCACTGACACGTAATTCCCTTCTTGTTGGAAACATGCTTTACTCTTCTAGACAAAATAATTGATTACATAAATAAGCAATTGTCATGTCAAATAAGAAGTCATTGCCATATTTCCAGAGGGTTTTCTTCGGAGGATTTTGGTATTCTAGGACTATTCTGAAAATTCTACTTCTTCAAAAAATAATTTTCTAAAAAAAGATGACTACAAGATTTTTCCAGTATTATGTAACCAGATGTCTTACTACTGTCTGTGGGTTGTTTCTTGTCGTTCAATTAATATGTCTTTAGTGGAAACAGCGTATTATAACATGATTTGCAATTGGGCTCTCTACTGCAAGGAGACGTCTTATAACATGTAGGCGATGATCCTAAAATATAAAATATTGGGTTAGAATAATAAAAGCAGCTAACATCGAGGGCTTATTAGGACCCAAGAAACTGCTCGGTGCTCTTTACATGCATTATAACTCAGTCTTCACAAACCTACAAGCTATTATTTATCCCCATTCTACAAACGGGGAAACTGAGGCACACAATGGTGAAGCAGCTTGCTCAAAGTCACACGGCAACAACCACTAGAACCGGGATTCAAACCCAGACGTTGGGCTCCGGAACTTATACTATTAACACTGACTATGCTATTTTCATTAATGTTCATAAAGAGTAGTTTTGTTGTGTTTTATTTTTATCTTTTTATTTGAGAGAGAGAGAGAGAGTGTTCGAGGAAGGGAGAGGGGCAGAGAGAGAGAGAGAGAGAGAGAGAGAATCTTAAGCAGGCTCCATGATCTTGGGATCATGATCTGAGCTGAAATTGAGTCAGATGCTCAACTGACTGAGCCACCCGGGCACCCATATAAAGAGTAATTTTGTAAGTTCTTTTGGATATGTGTCATGTGAAGAGTTGTTAGTAGGGGGTTATTCCTTAGGAGACTCCAGTGAAAGTCCACCCCATTGTTTCATTTCGTTTCTCACCGCTGTTTATGACTTTCTAAGCACTTCAGATGTTTTTCTTTTTTCTTTTCTTTTCTTTTTTTTCTTTTCTTTTCTTTTCTTTTCCTTTTCTTTTCTTTCCTTTTTTCTTTTCTTTCCATTTCTTCTCTTTTCTTTCCTCTTTTCTTTCTTTCCCTTTCTTCTTTCTTTTATTATTTTATTTTATTATTTTATTTTCACTGTGCTAAGTGTATTCTTTAATCCCCAACACCTACGTAACACTTCAATTGTTAAGAGAGGTCAAAAGTCAGAAATAAGGAGCCTCCTGGGCTTCATCATTGCCTTAAGCTCCTGAATGTGAGAAATCTGCTTCAAAGTGGTGGTGTTTTATGTCATTTCAACGTCACAAAAGTGGCTTAGTTCACACACGGGAGAATAGCATCTAATTCTTTGTCATATGCAAAGCAGAGACCCTCATGGAAAAACTCTGTTAGTCTCTTTTTTGTAAACCCATTTATTTCTGAACTTCCAATTTTGCTTTTGGGGGTTTGGGATGGATTGATTAAGTAACTATTGATGGATAATGGCATTGCTTTTAGAATGTATCAGCAGAGTGCTTCAGTTCTGGCCTTCTTCAGGTTTGAACACACTTACTGAAATTAAAGCTATTCATCACATTAATGCCCTACTGTCATTTATAGTCAAGAAATAAAATTCTTTCCATCTTTTTTTGGAAAAGGCAACAAAATAAAACAGACACTAGCACTGAGATAAGGCATCAGCCAGTGTCACTAAAAAAGGGTAATTTCCTTGATAGAATGATATACAGATGACTTCCAAATTAAAATTTTGCACTAAAATATGTTGCATTCAACGCTGCTCATTACCACCCCGAGTGGACAGTCCAATGTAAATGCCATTATCATTTTATGATCATTGTGAGGTTTAGGGATGAAGTAGAAAGAGTTTCTTTAGAGAGAATGGTTTTGTTGAAACCTAACGTGGAATATGATGGTGTGGAGAGGTGAGGCCTTTTGGGAGGTGGTTAAGTCACGAGGGTGGAACCCCCGCTGAATAGGATTAGTGCCTTTACAAAAGAGACCCCAGAGAGCTTTCTCACCCCTTCTGCCATATGAAGACACAGCAAGAAAACAACTGCCTATGAAGCAGGGCGCAGGACCTCATCAGACAGAGAATCTGCTGACACCTTGATCTTGGAATTCTCAGTCTCCTGAACTGGGAGGTACAGGAGCCCAAACCAACTAAGATAAAGGATAAACTAGGCACTCTTGTAAATTCTCTACTTTGGTATCATCTCATGCCACCCAGCACTTTTTCCAATCATAATAGTCTTCCGACAGTTTGGGAGCATACCTGCCTATGTCTTGACTCAGTGTATTTTTACTTGCTGCTCCCTAGGTGTGGAATTCTCTTCCTCTTTGTTTTTAACCTAGGTTGCTTCCCCTCTTTCTTCAAATCTCCCTTTGAACATCACCCCTCAGAGAGACCTTCACTGACCATCCCATTCGAAAGTACCCCTGGTTTCATTTTATTATCTGTCACATAAGACTTTCATGTTTTTCCTTTAAAGCACTCATTGTAAGCTTTATTGTGTCGGCACCACAATTTTTGGCTCTCCTACTAGAAAGGAAGTTCCAGAAGAAAAGAGTCCTTGGGTGCCTGCCGTTTGGAAGAAGCTCGGCAAATAGATACGTGATAAATAAACACATTTCCAACGTCACCCACTGTCTGAATGTCTGAGACAGTCGGCACTTTGTCAGTCATATTCCTCAGGAAGAGTGAATTTATGGAAAAAATCCTGGGGAAAGATATAGATTTTGCTGAAGAATTCATAGGAGAGACAATCTGTTATTTCTGTCTCCACAGTGTCCTCCTTCCTGCCTGGCTGGGCTGCACCGTCTCTACCCTTTCCTGAGTCCCTCCACTGTGTTCCCAAAGGATTTCATCTCTGTGCCCAGATCTGTATACAAACAAACAAACAAAGGTCTTAACTATCACAAGGTCCACCTCTGAAGGAAATGTAATGACTAGCTATTATTACTCAAGCATGCTCCCAGGGAGCCCAGCAAGGAGTATTCCCCCCACCGCATCCCGGAGAGGTGTTTTGGCAGATGGAATTTTCTCCCTTTCGTTACATCTCTAAATGTTATGGGGTATTTTGGGTGTTGTTGTTGCTGTTGTTCTCTGTTGATTGTGTTTGCTTCTTTCAGATCTGGAAAATGTCCATCCTGAGAACCAGGACTCTGTGGTGAGAGTCAAACAACCTGGTATATGTGAAAACATTGAATTATTTAAAGATTTACTGGTTTTTTTTTTAAAGATTTACAGTGGTTTCTGCCCATGAGCAGCCTACGACGCCCATTGTAAACTATAGTGCACGAGGCTGATTTAACCACTTATATCAAAGGATCGCATATTTGCGCTGTCACCATGATCATGATTGCTTATGTTATTACTAATTCTGAATTCTGAAAACAGCACTCAAATATTTAATACATTCTTAATATGTTTGATGTCGTATTTCATAAAGGTTATGGCCACGGGACATGATGACATTTTTGTTAAATAAAACCAGCCCTCTTTTTCCATGAGTTGGTTTTATTTCAATTTAGAGTGAAGATTTTAAAGGAGAGAGTGCATGAGTTCTTGTCCGGTTGCTAACCCCTCCGTGGTTACTCAGGAGTCTGTTCTTCAAATACCTCAGATACAGGGGCACCTGGGTGGCCCGGTCGGTCAAGCGTCCGACTCTTGTTTTTGGCTCAGGTCGTGATTTCACGTTTGTTGGATGGAGCCCCACATCGGGCTCTGTGCTATTAGCACAGAGCCTGCTTGGGATTCTCTCTCCCTCTCTCTTTGCCCCTCCCCCCATGGAGTGCACATGTGCCCTTTCTCGCTCGCTCTCTCAAAATTAATAAATAAACTTAAAAGAATACCCTAGATATAACTCAAGCATGACATGTCTTCTGCTAGAGGTCAGGTTCATACTGGTGTTCGCCCATCAGCTCTTATGGCAGTGCTCCAGCCATACATCTTCCAATTCCCCAAGGAGTTTAAAGAAGAACCGTGCTACCTGGTCCTGCTTATCTGAATGCAGCTACAGCCTAATGGGAAATACAATATGTAATTACACTGCAGTGTGATGAATGCTGTAAGAACGAGCATGAGGACATGGAATGAATAAGTCATGGGAATACAAGGCATGACGCAGAATTTTTAACAAAATGAACGTGCACGAGGGGCTACTGCACCATAAGTAACGGCCTCCATGGTGAACTGGGAGCCTCAGGAAAGTTCTCCAAACAGAGGTGGTATCTGCTTAATGGCCTAAAGAATGAATAGATGCGAACCAGGTGGGAAGGAGGCTGGAAAAGGGCAAAAATAGGATTTCCATAAAGGCAGAGAGAACACCACACAGGATGGTCCAGAAATAAGAGAGCAACTACATTTAGTTTCATCATGGGTATATAGTGGTAGAGAATTACAAAGGAGGGAAGTAGTGGAACCAAATGAGTTTGATGGGGGGGGGGGGGGGGGGGGGGGGGGGGGGGTGGTTGGGCACCAGGCTCAGGTGTTGTGGATCCATTTAAGGATCTCGAGCAGGTGAGTGATTAGTCAGACTCAAGTGTTTACAAAGAATAGGTTAGAGAGGGAAGCTGGAAGCAGAAAGACCAACAGTTGGAGAATGCTGTGTAAATCTATGATCATTGGGAGCAGACCGGTGGTAGGTGAGAAAAGGAAAAGGCTGGAAGAGGGGTTTACCAAGTGTAGGAGGGAGGGAGAACCATATGAATGACTTCCATAGACAGGGCGTCAAGACGCGGATAGTAGGCCCAGCCCCACTACTTCCTAGCTATGTAATCTCACCCACGTTACTTAACCTCTTCAAGCCTCCATGTGTCCATGTGTCTACTGGAAATGGACTAGCTAAGTCACGGGGCAGGGCAAGGGCAAAATGTATATAAAACCCCCAGATAGCCAGTGTAAGTGATTATTCTTTTTAACTACTTTATTTTTTGTAATGTATATTTATTTCTTTTTGAGACACAGAGGGAGAGAGAGAGAGGGAGACAGAGAGCACAAGTAGGGGAGGGGCAGAGAGAGAGAGAGAGAGAGAGGGAGACAAAGAATCCAAAGCAGGCTCCAGGCTCTGAGCTGCCAGCACAGAGCCCGACGCAGGGCTCGGAGCCACGAGCCAAGAGATAGTGACCTGAGCGGAAGTCAGACGCTTAGCCGACTGAGCCACCCAAGTGCCCCCCGATGTAAGACATTTTTAATGAGCTCTCTGCACCATGGCATTTGTTGGATAGCCATATAATGTCTGATCATCCTTTACTGTCACATCTTATGTCACTTGTTTTGCCTCATTCTCATGGGAGCACTGATACTTAAAAGCTATGCTTACAAAGTTAGACGTCCATTGAAGATTTAGTTCTGAATATTAATTTGTTCAATGGAGAGGAAAGTGGAGAGAAAAATAATTGCAAAAAGAATGAAATTTCTAAGTATTATCCAATTTCTTCACATCAGGAACAGTGCCAGGCCCGATGGTCAACACTATGGAGGGCGGAGAAATGAGTAAAATCTGCTGTTTACCTTCAAGGGGATGGAACTCAGTGGAAAGGCAATACACAGATGCACGCCACTATAACACAAAACGGAAATAAAAGGCATAAGCCAAGTGTGATTGGGAATCCAAAGGGAGATTATCATGGGACAGTACAAGACATTGAGGAAAGGAACATCAGAAAGTCTTGGTTTAGGATCCCGGATCTGCCCCGTGTTGGCTGTGTGGTCTGGGGCAAATGACTTAACTTCTTGGATCTCCAGTTTCCTTATCAATAAATTGGGGCTAATCATAGCATTGGTCCCTCTTAGAATTTTGTGAGAATGAAATAAGATAATATGGTAAATTACGGCTGAACAAACTTTTGGTAGGCAGAGACCGCCGTGGAGTGAGCCTTCTCTGCGGAAACATGAGCACACACTGAGAGGGGATAGTAAAGAGTTACAAACCCTTGTGTCGGTAAAGAAAATCTCCTAGGGCGAGTGAGGGATGACTGCAAGGGTCCTCCACAGTCACTCAAAACTCACAAGCGGTCTTCATGACAAAGCCTTACCCTGGACCTGCTGCTCCGAGCTGGGAGTGTCCTTTGAGATGGTTTCATATGCATGACATCGGGGTAATGTAGTGCAGCGCTGGGCGCTCAGTGGGTCCGTCAAGAAGTGGTTTTCAAAGGAACGTATGATTGCTATTACGTTTATTGCTAAAACCTAACCTGGGAAACGAATCCTAAGGAGATCGTTTGGGCCAGCGTTGCTTCAGGTAGTAGTGTGTGATTGATTGGCAGTGAGTCAAAAGAAAGAAAGAAACAATCAGGACACTGGTAGAACACTTCTTTTCTATAGCACAATACCTGTGCTATTAAAATCGAAATTGCTTATTTCCAGCTGGCAAAAAAAAAAAAAAAAAAAGGCATGATCTTTCGATCTTTCCCCCTTTTCCAGTAATGTATTAGTTATGAAGAAGTGTGATGAGGTCTTAGTAACTGCTGCTGGAGAGTAATATAAAATTAAATATTCCTGCAATTTTTCATTTCTATCACCAACTGTAAGTGTAATCAATTTTTTTTCAAAATAGCCAAACTGGCAGGTTATTTAGAAATTTGTTTTTAAAGTAGTAATAGCACTAATCAAAGCTGCTAAAATGGAAAGCATTGTTGCTTTTTTTTTTTTTTAAGTTTATTTTTTGAGAGAGAGACAGAGTGAGCGAGGGAGGGGCAGAATGAGAGAGAGGGACAGAGAGAGAATCCCAAGCAGGCTCTGCGCTGTCAGCACAGAGCCCGATGTGGGGCTCGAACTCACAAACCGTGAGATCATGACCTGAGCCGAATCCAATAGTCGGAGGCTTAACCGACTGAGTCCCCCGCGTGCCCGGGAAGCATCATTTGTATCTTGTAAGGAGCAGCAGCCGGATTACGAGAGAAAAAAACCCAAAATGTGGCGGGGGTGGGGGGGTGGGGAATGCACATCCCTGCTGTTGCGATGATATCAGAAAACCTCTGCACTCGCGAAACCCGGTGCCGCACAGTCTTGGGGTCAAGTCTCAGCTCTGTGGCTTGCTGACAAATTAATCTCCCCAAAACTCGAGTCGCCTTTCCTTTAAGGTGCGAGTATGAAATGGGTCAATGTATGTGAAACAGCTAGCGTCATCCGTGCGACCAAGAATAGGTGTTCATTGGTGTTGCCCTTCACGGTCATGGTATTATGATTAGCATTAGCGTTCTTATCAGTACCACTAACTGGGACCTAATTATGCCCCAGGAATTCGACGGTGATTATTTCATTAACTGTACCCATCCATCCTGAAGGTGGGCATTCTCCCCCCCCCCCCCCCCGCCGGGAGAGATGAACCGATGTTTGCAGGTGGTTGAATGCGGGGTCCCACCGGCGCTGGACTGTGAAGCCTAAGTTGATCCCACGGCTAGGCTTTCTCTCGAGAAATATCCCGCCTCGTTCGGCTGTGCCGGCAGCAGTCGGAAGTTGGCAGAGTGTCAGGATTCGATACACTCTGATTTGGTACCCAGATTAAAGCCACTTATGAGGCCCGATGGCCAATTGGGGGTTTTGCACTGATGGAAGCCGACGGTCCCGGGAGCGGTGGTCTGTTCGTTGTGCTGCTCTTTGAGTGGTGTTCGTTTTGTCGTGTAGGATAAATATGCATAAAGTCATCATCCATCCCCTGGGTGTTCTGCTCATCCCTCTTTCCCGCCTTCCGTATCTGCCCCCACGTGGCTGCCATCGAGGTCCCACAGGGGCCAATTATATCCAGCTCCGAGTGACGAAGTTCCACCCACCTGAGGCTGGCTCCAGGCGGAGCGCGCACTGCACACTCACGACCCGGGAAGCACCCTCAGGATTGGGCTTCACCGGGGCCCTTGAGCTCCACGGCGGCACGGGCTGTCAACAGATGAAGGGCAGAGGTAGATGGCAAGGAAAGATGTGGCCAGCTATGCAATTTCCTCCTCTTCTAGAGCCATTGCAACCTCTACACTCCTGCCGGAGTTACCGTTTCCAAACCCTGAGCGAGTCTGCTGAGTTCTCGCTTATAAATATTGCATGGCTCCCTATTGCTCACAGGATAAAGTCAAGTCTGACCTGGTTGTGCTTTTCCGTCTGCATTTCCCATGATGTTACACGTCCACCGCACAGCACATCCTCTTGTCCCAGCAAATTATAAATCCTTCCTAGGACGTGATTTCGGACGCCTGTGCCTCGCACCTGCTGCTCGCTCAGCATGGGGTGCCCCCCCCCCCGCCCCCTTGTCGGTCTGATAACTTCCTACACTTTCTTTTTGGTAAGCTCACTAGTCATCTCCCCTGAACGGCCCTCCCCAGCCTGTCTGTTGCTCCTCCCTTGTGAACGACAAAGTAGCACTTAGTATTTAATTTTAAAATTATTGTACTTTACGTGTCCTTTGCAATTACGCTATAAGCCTCTTATTTACTTAAAATGTATTTCTTGTACTTTGCACTGATTATAAAAGTAATGCAAGATGATTACTAAAAAATACAGAAAGGAACGTAACAAGGCATATTTACATGCAACTCCATCCCTCGGATATAGTCAGTGTTAACATTTGGATATGTTTATACCCACACAGGCGCACACAGGGCACACACACGCACACGCGTGGGATCAAAAAGCTCATGCGCAAAGGGCCGGGGGGCGGAGAACGTGTGGCACATTTGGGGGACTGAGAGAAGTTCAAAACGCTGCAGAATGCAAAGCGAGAAGAAAAGTGGTATGTGATGATACTATAAAGCAACAGCTTTCAAAATCTTCTCACTGGGACCTACAGCAGCTATGGAAGACAGTATGCAGGTTCCTCAAAAAATTAAAAAGAGAATTACCGTAAGATCCAGCAATCCCACATCTGAGTAGAGATCCAAACGGATCTCAAAGAGATGTCTGCGCTCCCATGCTCCTCACGGTACACTCTACAATAGCCACGCTATGGAAACCACCTAAATGTTCATCAGCAAGGAAATGCGTAAAGAAAATGTGTTGTATACACACAGAGGAATATTAATCAGCCTGAAGAAACGAAGGAAATCCTAGCACATGCAACAACACGGGTGAACCCGGAGGACCTTATGCCGAGATCAACCCGTCTCCAAAGGACAAACACTGCGTCATACCACGTACAGGAGGTTATCTGAAATAGTCAAGATCGTAGAAGCAGAAGGTTGAAGTGGGGAGTTGTTCAACAGGTAGAACATTTCAGTTATGCAAGATGAATGCATTCTAGAGATGTGCTATGCAACACAGTGCCTAAAGTTTCCGATAGTGTATCGTGCTGTGAAAATTTTAAGAGAGTAGAGTGCAAAGTGTTCTTGGCCCCAAAAAAGGGGGAGGCAGAAGGAAACTTGTGGCGGTGATGGATGTGTCTATTACCTAAATTGTGGTGATGGTTTCACAGGTGTTTATGTATGTCGAAACCCATCGCATTATACACATTAAACGTGTGCAGCTTTTTGTGTATCAATTACACCTCAATAAAACAGTTTCCAAAAGAAAATAAATACATTTCTATTGTGACTCAGGAATACACATCTATAACTGAAACAAACGTTTCCCAAAATACCCTACGTGAAATGGACTCTAGTATTTTCTATTGTACTCTATTCCATTCTTATTCATTTCAAAGAAGATGCTGGTCACGACCAACTCAATTGATTTCCTGACCCTCCTAATGAGTTGCAACCATAGGCAAGAGACATACTCAGGAGGTATTCGCACGTCATACTAATGACTTTGGACTTCGTCCTGAGGGTAAAGGGGAGAATTAAAGGGTTGTGGCCATGTAAATATCATGATCAGACTTGGACTGTGAGAACAAGGTCTGTCTGCTTAGGGGTAAGAGTTTAAAGAGGGGTATAGACTGATGTTGGGAGGCAGGGAGGTGGCAGTAAAAGCCTCAACATCTTCACTAGCATGATGGTAGAGACAGAAATGAAGGAATTCAAGACACAGGCTGGGCTCCGCGATCAGCCAGGCCTCTGGCTGTGCTCCGTTGTTGGGCAAGGTCACCAGACGGGCCACCTGGATGGGTGTGCCCATCCTCCGTACTCTGTGTTTGGATGGGGTTGGAGGCTGTGCTCTGCAGTCAGAAGGGGTCACTATCCAGGCCCCCCCACAGGCTATGCTGTGCAATGGGTCAGGGTGGCCGGCTGGCTCCTCTGCCTGCGTTAGAGTGTGCTTAGCAATCGGCAGGGTCGTAGGCTAGGCTCCGGAGCCAGGGGTAGAGAGCAGGGGGGCACCATATGCTGGTATCCGAGGCTGCCCGTGGACACTGTTCAGGCCCCCTGGTTAGGTGGGGCCACTGGCTGTCCTTCACAGTTGAATAGGGTTTCTGGATTGACTCCCTGCCCAGATGGGATCAGAGCTGGGCTCTACGGCTGCCTCGGTGTCACTGATGGGTCTCCCTGGTCAGCCCGAGCCTGAGGCTCTCGTCCGTCCGTGGCTGCTTGGTCTCCGATGGGGCCTCCTGGCGGGGCAGCCTAGAGGCTATGCTCAGCACCCTGAGGCTGTGCAGGACCCTGCTGACCCGTCTCCCTGCCCAGATGGGCTCCACAGACCCCTGCGTTCTCTGGCCAGGCCTCCCGGTCGGGTGAGGCTGGAGGTTGGGTGCGATCGCTGACTTGCTTCGGTACCTGGGCAGGAGGCAGGATGGGCTCCAAAGCTGCCCGGGTTCTCTGGCCACACTTCCGGATTAGCTGGGGGTGGTGGAGGCTGTGTTCAGCCACGGCCAAGGGCTACCCACCTGCTCGCCTGTCCGGGGAACACCGTAAAATGGGCTTCGCGGCCAATTCCGTCCATTATCTGGGGACCAGAACCGGGCATATCTGTCAAGCGCTTCTCCGGCAAGACGGGGCCACAAGCTCCTCCCGGCTGACCCTAGCTGATCCCCAATAGTCTAGCCCCGCTGACTCTCCCAGTGATCCCCATGACGTAAAACCAGAGTGGGTCTCCCGGCAAGTGTCCCACAGCACTGAGGGAGCTGGGCGTCTACCTCGGGCTCGGCTCTCCTTTTCCCTTTGGAGAAACCGTAGGCCCAGGGGTGCCCTCTGAGGACAGCGTTAGGATGGTCTCGGGGAGTGGCAACACGGTCAAGGTCAGAGTGAAGCCGCTCCTCTTACCCTTCGGATGCGTCTTCTGTCGGTTCCTGTGGGCCAAGGCAATGCTTCAGCCTCACCCCCAGGTTCTAGGGTTTTCGCAAAGGCATCTCATCTGTCGAGAGCCGCTGGCTGCTCTTTCTGTGAGGTGGACTGAAGTCGGGAGCCACCTATTCTATCATCTTGATGACGCCTCTCTCCAGTTTGGCTCTTTCTTATAAAACTTAACACGCTTTGACCATATGTTCCAGCAATCGTGCTCCTAGGCATTCACTGAAAGGAGCCGACGACTCGTGTTCACGCCAAAACTTGTTCACAGATGTGTATAACAACTTAACTCATCATTGCCAAACACTTGGAAGCAATCAAGATGTCCTTCAGTAGGCGAATGGACAAACACACTGGGGTCCAGCCAGACAATGAGCTGCTATTCGGCCCTTCCAAGAAATGAGCTATCGAGCCATGGAAAGATGAGGAGCAACAGAGCGTCCCCATATATTCCCTGGAAAAGGCAAAACAATGGAAATAAAAACGATGAACCGGTGAGGCACGCAGGATTTTTAGGACAGTAAACCTACTCTCTTTAATACCATGAAGGTGGACACATTTCACTATACATTTGCCCAAACTCATACAACATACAGCACCAAGAGTGACTATAACGTCGTAACTGATATAATGTGTGCACTTTGAGTGATCATGATGTGTCAACGCAGGTACATCATAACAAATGTACCACTCTGGTTCAGAATGTTGATAGTGAGGGAGGCTTCTGGCGTTTATGGGGTGGGGGCCAGGAGACGGGGAATATATGGGGACTCTCTGTGCTTTCTACTCAACTTTGCTGTGAACTGCTCTAAAAAATAAAGTCGATTATGGGGCGCCTAGGTGGCTCAGTCAGTTAAGCATCCGACTTCAGCTCAGGTCACGATCTCGTGGTCCGTGAGTTCGAGCCCTGCGTCGGGTTCTGGGCTGACGGCTCAGAGCCTGGAGCCTGCTTCCGATTCTGTGTCTCCCTCTCTCTCTGCCCCTCCCCTGTTCATGCTCTGTCTCTCTCTGTCTCAAAAATAAATAAACGTTAAAAAAAATAATAAAAAAATAAAGTCGATTTAAAAATTGGGCAGAATGTGTAAAAAGTGGTTGGCAGAGAAGTAGCGTCCTGGCATGAAGTGAAAAGAGAGACCAGAGAAGAGGGTATGGTCAGGAGCAGGGAGAGGAACGTGGAGCCATCTCCTGAGCTGACTAGCAGAACGTTCCATGGGAAGGGGTATACCGGTGTCCTGAAGGTCCATAAAGATACGGCGCCCACAATGCTAAAACCCGTGAACCGCTTCGTACTGGTTTCTGGGTGCATTGTGCAGCCCGCTCAGATCTCTCGTCTGGCTTTAGGAACCACAGCAACATAAACGCTATAGACATAGCATTATCTAAAAGGATACTTACATGCATTATCGCATTTACTTCGGACGACAGTCCTGGGAGGAAGGCAGGCTATGTTGCTAGCCGCATTTTACACAGGTGCGGAGACAAAGTAGAGAGGAAAAAATATCTAGCCAGGATTTTAGCCCAGGCCAAAAAATCAGATGACTGTGACAGATAAAATAAGCCAAATGGATGAAGCTAGGATATAATCAATTGAGGTGCATTTCCTTTCATGCAAATTCAAGTATATACAGCTAGGCTGAAGGCGGCTTCTAAAAAAAGAGAAGGCTGGATACCTTCTGCTGAATCGTGAGAAATCTCTAGCCTTGTGGGCAAAGCTAGTCCCACCTGAATTATCGCAGAGATGACGTAGCCCGACACGGGTCTTCTGTTTTAACACGGGTTCCGCAGAAGACAGAACCTCGGGCAAAAGCGAACGCGCTGCTGCGTGTTATGTGAGTATAGTCCCAGGGTGGCAGGACGTGGGAAATGGAGAACGAGGCAGGAAAGGAGAACAATCAAATGTCAGTGGGCATCACCAAGGCAGCCCTTGCTTGTTAGAACAAGCACCTCTTACTTGGGTCTGTGACAATATCTTCGAAGAGAATACATCCACCAATATATCTCAAGACAGTCTGGCTGACGGGAAGAAGGAAGGAGAACGTATCCGCCAAACTTCGGTCTTCCGTTGTTCAGTGTGTGCACTGATCAGGTGGCAGCTGATCCAAGTAGCTAATATCTTCCCAGTGTCTGTTGGGCAGGAGGTGAGGGGCAGGTAGTCCTGCTTTAAGTGACGTGCTGTCTGGCTGTGTGTGTGGCTATCATGAAGGTGCTGGCTACGGTAGCACCCGGGTGAGAACCGGCCAATTTGCTCACTGCAACTGAGACAGAACAAGTGACCAAGATCCCCAAAGACAGGGAACTAAGAGAATCTGAGCACTTGAAAAGTGCTCGATACACAACAGCAATGAGAGGCCCCATCGAGGATCTGACAATTCTGGGTTATGATACGCAGACTAAAACAATAGATGAATGAGAGTGTGGGGTCCCATCATCTAACGGAATACCTCACCATCACCATGCCTCAGCCACCACACTTACACCAAAGGCAACAACCAGTATGAGCGCCCTTAAGATGCGCGCGTAAGGAACAAGACATTACGTTCTACTGTGCCTCGTGCACGTAATTTAAAATAACATGTATGATCCCCTATGCTGGTTTTCTCTTGCTGTGTAACAAATTACCACTAACTTAATGGCTTCGACAATATATAAATAAATCACTAACCCACAGTTCTGTGGGTCACAAGGACAGGAGGGATGAGTGGGTCCTCTGCTCCAGATTTCACACTTAAGGTGTCAGCCAGGCCAGACTCTTATCTGGAGACCCTAGGGAAGAATCCACTCCGAGTACATTCATGTTGTTTGAAGAATCAAGTTTTCTGTCAGTTGTAGGACTGAGGCTCTCATTCCCTCGCTGGATGTTGACTGGGGGTTATACGTGGCATCTAGAGGCCGCTTACAGTTCCTTGTTATGTGCGCTCTCACATTTCGAATTTCCTTATTCCCTTAAAGCCAACTGTTTAGTGTTTGGTTGAATTACTGAAAGATGTGTATATACCAAGGAGAGGGAAAAACTAGGGGCCCGTGTAGAATTCTTCTTACCATGTAATCTAGCAGTTTCTAGCCAGCCCTGACATACAACTTGCCTTTTTACTTCTATATAACACAATGAAATATGTACGAAATTGATCTTTCACCCATGATATGTGCCATCATTTCTAAGGAAGTCAGGCCCTTCCTCATATGTATCCTTAGAAGGATCCACTGTAGGTCAATGGTGAGTGACTTAAGGCCATTGGCTGTAGCTTCCATCGTACTTTCATACAGTATGGAATTCTAGTATCTTCATGTTTCCCACGTGAGTTGTCTGTAAATGTTCCAGGTATTGATTAGTTTTGGATCTCTTGGATGCATGCACCTGGAAATTAACTGCTTTTTTTTCATGAATTTAGCTTAATGATGACGTCCAACTGATGTTTTCCCTTCCCTCTTCAACTTAAAGCTGTTAGCTAAAGTCTCAGTGAGGTGGGGGGAGTATTCAAGAGCGAAACAAGTCTATACTCAGAGGAGTGATAATGAGCAAAACATGAATGATTTAAGGTCACAATTCTTCAAGGCTAGAAGGGACCTCGGGTGTCATCTTCTCATCTTCTCTCTAACAGTTGACCTTAAAAAAGACCTTCCTTTATCTGCTGCCCAAATGTTTAAAATATACTACTTCCTTCCATATTTCTTCAATGAGAAAAAACTTGCACCAGATATTATCATAATTGGGTTATATTCATCTTTAACATTATTGGTGGCTTAGAATTCATCACTGTTTTCTGTCCTCAGATATAGAACTTGACTAGTGAAGCTAACTGTGGTTTACTTCTGATCTAATTAAAATATAAAGTAATTCCAAGGATACCGTTTTATGAAATCAAATGCATAAACTTATTGAAAAATACTTTTTTTTCTTTTTTTAAATTTTCTTTTTTAAAATTGACATCCAAATTAGCATCTAGTGCAACAATGATTTCAGGAGTAGATTCCTTAGTGCCCCTTCCCCATTTAGCCCATCCCCCCTCCCACAACCCCTTCAGGAACCCTCAGTTTGTTCTCCATATTTAAGAGTCTCTTCTGTTTTGTCCCCCTCCCTGTTTTTATATTATTTTTATTTCCTTTCCCTTATGTTCGTCTGTTTTGTCTCTTAAAGTCCTCCTATGAGTGAAGTCATATGATATTTGTCTTTCTCTGACTAATTTCGCTTAGCATAATACCCTCCAGTTCCATCCGTGTAGTTGCAAATGGCAAGATTTCGTTCTTTTTGATTGCCGACTAATACTCCATTGTGTATGTATATATATATATATATATATACATATATATATATATACACGATATCTTTATCCATTCAGCCGTCGATGGACATTTGGGCTCTTTCCACACTTTGGCTATTGTTGATAGTGCTGCTATAAACATTGGGGTGCATGTGTCCCTTCGAAACAGCACACCTGTATCCCTTGGACAAATGCCTAGTAGTGCAATTGCTGGGTCGTAGGGTGGTTCTATTTTTAGCTTTTTGAGGAATCTCCCTCCTGTTTTCCAGAGTGGCTGCACTAGCTTGCATTCCCAGAAAAATACTTTACTTGTAATAACAGTATGTAAGAACATGATTTTAATTTAATGAATATGAAGGACAACATTTTCTCAAAGAAACCTGGAGCCGTATGGTAACAAATCATTTGTAACAAGATGTGAGAGTTAGAAATAAATTGTTGTTGAGATGAGTAGGCTACCAAGAGGTATTTCATAGAAACTACCATACATTCTGACGCTTAGGAAAATTGAATTTATAATACGGTCTACATTATGTCTATCAAGCTATATTATTGCGAATGATATCATTCCAGATGATAGCTGTGGAACGCCATGCATTGGCAGTGATTGACATGATTTTTTCAGACATGTTTGAACACATTGACAAGGAGGAATTAATTAATAATGTTCCTAAAACACACATGCTATCTCTACAAATTTCCTATAGCAGTTTGTGATGTCTTTCAAATTTTGGGGGGGTGGGGCTGAGAGAGAGCACGCCTGTGGGAGGGCCAGAGGGAGAGGGAGGGAGGGAGAGAATCTCAGACAGGCTCCAGGCTCAGCGCAGAGCCTGACGCAGAGCTCGACCTCACGACTGTGAGATCATGACCTGAGCCGAAATCAAGAGTTGGTTGGTTAACCAACGGAGCCACCCCAACCTGATCCTGTTAAAAATCCCCTTCAAGTAGACTGCAAAAGTTAAAGAGAAATGCACTTATGTCCATTCGAAACTTAAAGCTAGCAAATCAACTGCACCAAAGAAAGCATTAAAATATATACATAAGTGGGTTAATGTATATATTAGGCAGCCACGTTCATAAATCGTGTTTTGTTGATTTGTTGCATCATAATCATATCTGACCTTATGATACCATTTCATTGATCACAAATGATCTTCAAACTTGATCCTCAAGATACCATTATGATGTAGGCTTCGCAAATGTCAGGAATTCTTTTTCACAGAAAAGGAAACTGAGAAGTTCAGCAGAATGCCAAAGTTCCAGGCACAAGAGGCAAGAATGTGACTCAATCCTCTGCTTTCTGATTTCTAAGACAGTTCTCTATTTGCTATACTATTTAACCATAATTCAGAGTGAGAATATTTAAGCAAGGTGAAAGACTTGGGGCAAATCTCTGACTTTTGTGGGGGCTTAGCAGAGGTAACAGCATTTAATTTTGGGAGGGGTTGAGGGCCTGAGATTTGATCCAAATTTTTAACCTGATATTGCTTGCCTCTAAAGTATTGAATTTCAGGATGATTTCTGACACATACAAAAAATATTAAGCCTATTCATATAGTCAGTAAGTGGCAAAAATGCATGCTGCAGCTAGAAAGATTTACAACAAAATGTATTAAAGATCTGGAAAATAGTAGCTTTCGTCAAAGATTAAAGAAATGAGATTTTTTTTTTTTACATCGGGCTATCACGAACATCACTGTCCATTGTCAATTTATTCTGATGATGGCATTGCTCACTGTGGTTGCAATATATGCAATAATACACATTGAAAATACACACTGGACATTTAACTGGACAGTAATAATAATCACATAAAAATAGCTGTTGCCAAGAAATAACATCTTCTCCAAAATGTCATGACAGTTACATAAAGTGCTCTCAATATCAGAATATTTAGAAAAATAAAGCGAATTATTTTCTTGACACAAATCATACATCATTTCAATGCTTTTCTAAAAGGTGTGTCCAGGAGAAGCTATCTGATCTTCAGAGTATGGAATAATAGTTATTTTTAAAGAAATGAGATTCTTAAACAAAGAAGAGAACAGAAGGGAAGATTTAATAACAGTCCCCTCATATAGTCTGAATTATTATCAAGACAAAAAAAAATCTTTTTTCCCCTATTACCACAAAGATAAAATGAGAAGTAAGAGGGACTTAAAAGGACGATGAACTTTCTGAATAGAAAAGGCTTGTCATGGGAGATTCCTTCACTAGAGATCCTTAACAATAAATTGAAAATTATTTCAAAATTTTCTACCTATATTCTAGGGAATTCCATTATGAAACTCCTCAAGGTAATGAATCTGATTAAATCCAGTCATGCATAGACAGAATCCAGGAAAAATGACTGACTGGGAATACGAGCATTATAGAAATAATCAAGATGCTCTGTGATGGGATTGCTCTAAATTGAGCCAACTCCACATGGTTGACTTGATCAAGCCCTGATAAGTTGATCACCAAGGAATCAAAGTAGCAGTCAAGATTCAGGTAAGAGGGTAAAATACTGAAATTAGTTACATTATGGTCACTCTAGTCAAGCCATTAGACCTAGATATTACAGCAGTAGGATACAATGAGAATCTGAATCAAAATTAGCATCGGAGAGGAGCTTATGAACTTTTAAATTAGTTTTAAAATTTTCCAAATGTCTTATCTTTTCCTTTTAATTATTTTAATTTTGAAATCATTTTAGACACAGAATACTTGCAAAGTTGTATAGGGAGTTTCAGATACCCTTCGTCTGGTTTCTCTTAATGTTAACACCTTGTACAATCATAGTACACATACGGAAATCAGAAAGTTCACATCAGTACAATACTCTACTGACCACATGAGAACTTAACCCGGCAATGAAGACACTTAAGTTAATCATCACAAGATCGTTGTGATACAGGTATTGTCATCAGTTCACAGATAAAGGAACTGACAAAAAAAGCTTAAATTTCTCTCCCAAGGTCATAGAGGCAGTGAATGGTGAGCCTTGTGATTATTTGGCTCTAATGTTCATTCACTTTTCACTACGTGGTCTTGTTTTTCCACTAATGTCTATTATATAAGGGGTCCCAATATTTGAAAGAGGAGAGAGTATGACTCAAATATTTTATCATGGATAGCTTATTATGAATTAGAACTAAGGGTGCCTGTGTGGCTCAGTTAGTTCAGCGTCCGACTCTTGATTTCGCCTCAGGCCATGATATCGCGGTGGTGAGATCGAGCCCTGCGTTGGGTTCTGTGCTGAGCATAGCGCATGCTTGGGATTCTCTCTCTCCCTCTCTCTCGCTCCTTCTCCCCCTCTCTCAAAATAAACAAATAAACTTAAAAAAAATAGAACTAGAAGTTCCAGATGATTTCAAATATCATTTAAAGATTAAGACTTAAGTACGTAAAGAGTTTATATTACAAAACTTTACACTTTTGGTAAAAATCAGTAAGACTTGGTCTGTTCCTTCTTTCTTTGGTTTCCAAGCGAAATTCCTTCTGGTTGGTATAGTTGTATAAGTGGCAGTAATGGACTCTGCTTAAAATACTCTGGTTTTTGTAAATTTATATACTTTTAAAAATCAAGCACAGTGAACATGACACCTAAAGCTTTTACATACCCAGAAGAGTTATGTAATTTTATAAGGGTCACGTAGTAAGAAATATAGGACTACACCACCTATGTTCTGCCTCCAGTAAAATATGTTAATTGTATCAAGGTGCTTGGCAAATACTGAACAATCAATGTTTGTGAATGAATTGAACCTCAGTTGTCAGAGGATAAAAAATATATTGCAACAGGGACATCTGGGAGGCTCAGCTGGTTAAGCTCTTGGTTTTGGCTCAGGTCACAGTCTCACAGTTCGGGAGTTTTGGCTCAAGTCACGATCTCATGGTTCGTGAGTTTGAGCCCCACATCAGGCTCCCACACTGACAGTGGAGAGCCTAATTGGGGGTTCTCTCTGTCTCCTCTCTCTCTGCCCCTCCACTGCTTGCACACTCTCTCTCTCTCTCAGAATAAATAAACCTAAAAAAATATTGCAACACTCCCTTGACATACAAAAAGGAGATATACAAAGATAGTTTTGAATCACCAAACTCATAAATTTCAATATAACATAAAATTCATCACAAAATACAGTAGCATATAAATGAAAATATAAGTGGTCACTTCAGATTGTAACAGGTTTAATATATGCAAGACTAAAGTCAGTTTTTGTACTGAACATTTTCTGAAACAATTTCATATGATGTGACAGACCTAGGCCACCAAAAAAAATTTGACATTTTACTCCTTAATTAAAAAAAACTTCTCTGCTCAGGTTAAGAACCACAATTATTTGCGATCTTTTTGCCTAACCTCTCCTTTCATCTCTAGCAACTGACATTTGGCTTTCTCTTCAGAAATCTTTTATTCCTCCCTCACATAAATGTAAAGGAGAAAAAAGTCACTGTCGAAAATCACAACCGCCTTGAAGGAGAGAGCAGATCTTGCTAAAGTAACGTCTTTTGACTAAGGATGGCCCCTTTGTGCAGCTAGGAACGTTGATAGTTTTTATATGAGAAGGTTGGCCAAGAATGGAGTTTGGTCTTAGAAGGAAGAGAGAACAATTGCCCAGCCTGGGGAGGGAGAGAACTCAGAGGGGAGAGTGAAGCCAATACCTCATGGACCAGTGTGATCTGTGAGAGATACTCCGCGACCGTATGTCCAAAAGGTCATCTAATAACAATAACTTCTAATATGAAATACCAAGGCATTTGCCATTTCATCCATGTAATGTTCCATTCATCACGTGCCAGAGGTCATTAATCGTTTTAAGGCACAGCAGTCGGGCGTTAGTGGGTGCTCAGGAGGGGGTGAGCAAAGACAATAGCTTAGAGTTCAGGTTGCGGACAATTCCGGTTCGGAGATCGAGGCTGAAAGGTTCAGAGCAGAGAACAAGAAAGAGGGAGAAGCTGGGGATCATCGTCAAATGACAGGTCTCCCCCACTATCTGAAAGCAGAGCGTTCCCATGAAAACTTTCCTAAGTCAAAGTGGCATAAAGCGAACAAGTAATTGCCATTAATTTATATGGGAAAATTTTTTAGCATTCCCAGACCCCCCAGAATCGCCTCTCCTAGGATTTTCTGATACCTTAGGACACACCTTGCTAAGGGATGCACCGAATAAACTGAGATAAAGCGCACATGGTCACACAGTTCAGCTTGATGCTGAGACGCGGAGTGTAGTTCCTGGGGAAGGCGCGGGGCGGCGCCACTCTCGCTGCTGGGGTGCGAGCCGCCTCTTAAATGCTGGCTGCAAAACAAGTGCTCAAACTATTTTTGCCTTTTGCCTTTCTTTTACTTTTTTCTTTTTTTTAAATAAAAGTAAACATCCGCTTCAGATTTCTTTCAGTTAACAAAAACAGGTACTAACGTAGGTCTTCCATAAACGCAACGTGGGATGACTTGAACTTTTGAAAGTGAAGGTATCTGTACCATGAAGTGACAACCAGCTACAGAATTTGCTGAAAACTTCTAGTGGGGCATCAATCTTACCCAAGGAATGGCACGTCTTCCTTTAGGTTACGCGATGACAGTGGGTGATGGGAAGAGAAGAGCAACGCTATCTGCGAGTATACGTATTAATTGCCCACTAGGTTTGCTCACTAAGAAATTGGCTGTTGCCTACAATCCCCAGAGTAAATATGAATCAGACACTGCCTGAAAACGTTAACAAGGTACTAATACACAGTTAAAATCAAGGATATGAAATCCACAGGGGCGCCTGGGGGGCTCAGTCGGTGAAGCGTGCGACTTCAGCTCAGGTCATGATCTCAGGGTTCAGGAGTTCGGTTCTAGAGACGGGCTCTGTGCTGACAGCTGGGAGCCTGGAGCCTGCTTCAGATTCTGTGTCTTCCTCTCTCTCTGCCCCTCCCCCAGTCATGCTCTGTCTCTGTCTCTGTCTCTGTCTCTGCCTCTCTCAGAAATAAAATGAACGTTACAAATTTTAAAAAGAATATGAAATCCACAGATACCAGGGATCTACCGTATATAATTTTTTTCATTTTTCTTTATTAATAGACTTTATTTATAGAGCAGTTTTGGCTTCACAGCAATTGAGCATAAGATATAGATATTTCCCCGGGGCATTCACTTTCGAATGTTCCCTCTCTGTAAAGAGAGCTTTCCTATGATTCTTCCTTTCTAATCTTGTATTCTAATAAACTTTTGTCTGCTGCTCAAAAAAAAAAAAAAAAAAAGAAAAGAAAAAAGAAAAAAGAAAAAAAAAGAAAAAAAAGAAGATATAGATATTTCTCATTTATCTCATGTCCCCAACACACGCATAGCATCCCACATTGCCAACATCCCCCACCGGAGTGGTGCATTTGTTACAACTGATGAACGTATTTTGACACATCATGGTCACTCAACGTCCACAACTTACATAAGCATTCACTTTTGGTGTTTTACCTTCTCTGGGTTTGAAGAAATGTATGATGACATTTATCCTATGTTATAGTATCACACAGAGCAGTTTCTTAAGAATCTGCAAAATATCTTCCTTAAATGTATGGTAGAATTCACAAGTAATCCCATCTAGGCCTAATGCTTGCTCTTTGGGAATTTTCTTAAGGATTGATTCAGTGTATTTACTAGATATAGGCCTATTCAGATGGTCTATTTCTTCCGCTGTTTTAGCAAAAAGTGTCTTTCAAGACATTTGTCCATTCCATTTAGGTTATCAAATTTATTGGCAAAGTTTTGTTCACAGTATTCTTATATTATTTTAATGTCCATGGGATCTTTCTATTATTATTATTTTTTTAATGTTTATTTATATTTGAGAAAGAGAGACAGAGCATGAGCAGGGGAGGGGCAGAGAGAGGGAGACACAGAATCCAAAGCAGTCTCCAATCTCTGAGCTGTCAGCACAGAGTCCGATGCGAAGCTCAAACTCACTAGCCACCAGACCGTGACCTGAGCCGAAGTCAGAAGCTCAACCAACTGAGCCACCCAGGTGCCCCCATGGGATCTTTAGTGTTGTTCTGTCTTCTCATATCAGTAAGTTGTGTTGTGTCTCCTTTCTTCTTTTTTTTTTTAAATTTGTTTTTTCAACGTTTATTTATTTTTGGGACAGAGAGAGACAGAGCATGAACAGGGGAGGGGCAGAGAGAGAGGGAGACACAGAATCGGAAACAGGCTCCAGGCTCTGAGCCATCAGCCCAGAGTCCGACGCGGGGCTCGAACTCACGGACCGCGAGATCGTGACCTGGCTGAAGTCCGACGCTTAACCGACTGCGCCACCCAGGCGCCCCTGTGTCTCCTTTCTTCTTAGTGCAGCTAGATGCTTATTGATTTTATTAATGTTTTCAAAGAATCATCTTTTGGTCTTTATTGATTTCCTACTTTTGATTTCATTAGTTTCTGCTCTAATTTTTTTTTTTTTTTTAAGTAGCCTCCACACCAGGCACAGAGCCCAGTGCAGGTCTTGAACTCACGACCCTGGGATCAAGACCTGAGCTGAGATGAAGAATGGGACACTTAACCAACTGAGCCACCCAGGCGCCCCTCTGCTCTAAGTTTTATTATGTTTTTCCTTCTGCTTACGTTGGATTTAATTTGTTCTTCTTTTTCTCCATCCTATTCCTTTTAATCTATATGTGTTTTATATTTAAAGTGAGTTTCGGGCCACCTGGGTGGCTCAGTCCGTTAAGCATCTGACTTCGGCTCCGGTCATGACTTCAAGCCCCGCCTCTGACTTTGTGCTGACAGCTCAGAGCCTTGAACCTGTTTCAGATTCTGTGTCTCCCTCGCTCTCCGCTCCTCCCCCGCTCACACTGTGTCTCTCTCTCCTGTGAAAATAAACATTTAAAAAAAATTAGAAAATAGAGTCCGTTTCTTGTAGACTACCTATAGTTGGCTCTTATTTTTTGATTCATCCTGACAACCTCTGTTAATTGATGCATTTATACTGTTGACATTCTAACTGAATATTGATTCTGTTGGACTAATTATTTACCATATTTGTTACTGTTATCTATTTGTCTTTCGCTCTTTTGTCTTTTGGGGTTTTAATTGAATATTTTATGTACTTGCACTTTCTCTCCTTTCTTAGCATATCCATTATACTTCTTTTTTTCGTGGTAGCCCTAAATGTTGTGTTTGCAGCACACATTTACAATGAACCCAAATTGTACTTTCAAATAACAATTAACCCAAATTGTAACTTTCAAATAACTCTATACCACTTCACAGGCAGGGTCAGTATTTAATAATGACAAAATAATCCCAATTCTTTTCTCTTATCCCTGACATCATTTAATTTACTTTTACATAAGCAAATATCACTTTATTTTTTTAGTTTTTTAAAATGTTTGTTTTTGAGAGAGAGAGAGACAGAGCACGAGCAGGGGAGGAGCAGAGAGAGAAGGAGACATAGAATCTGAAGCAGGTTCCAGGTTCTGAGCTGTCAGCACAGAGCCCGACACGGGGCTGGAATTCATGAGAACCGAAAGATCATGACCTGAGCCGAAGCCAGTCACTTAACCGACTGAGCCACCCAGGCGCCCCAGCAAACATAACTTTATAACTAAAATACATATATATGTATAAATGTGTATTTGTATGTATTTTATATATACAATATAAGTTTTTCAAAATTCTATTCCTTCCCTGATGCTCCTCCTTTCTTTATACAGATCCAGGTTTCTGACCTATATTTTCACCCTCTCTCTAAAGAACTTCTTTTGGGGCGCCTGGCCGGCTCAGTCGGTTAGGAGTCCGACTTTGGCTCAGGTCATGATCTCGTGGTTTGTGAGTTCGAGCCCCGCGTCAGGCTCTGTGCTGATGCCTTGGAACCTGGAGCCTGCTTCCGATTCTATGTCTCCCTCTCTCTCTGCCCCTCCCTTGCTCATGCTCTGTCTCTCTCTGTCTCTAAAAAATAAATAAATGTTAAAAAAATTTTTTTTAAGAACTTCTTTTGACATTTCTTATAAAGCAGGTGTCTACTGGCAACGAGTTCCCTTAATTTTTCTGTCTGAGAGAATCTTCATTTCTCCTTGACTTTTGAAGTATAATTTTGCAGAGTGCAGAACTCTAGCTTAAAGGCACCTCCTACCACTTTAACATTTCACCCCATTCTCTTCTTGCTTACATGGTTTCTGAGGAGAAATAGGATATAATTCTTATCTTTGCTTCTCTATAGGTAAGGTGTGGTTTCCCCCCAACTTCATTCAGAATTTTGTCTTTAAGTTTCTGAAATTTGAAAATTATATGCTTAGATATATTTGGGGGGGCACTTATTCTGTGGTTTGGTGTCTGACATTAATTTGGGGAAATTCTCAGTCATTGTTGTTTCAAATATTTCCTCCGTTCCTTCTCTCCTTCTTCTTCTTCTGGTACTCCCAATGACATGTATGTTACATATTTTGTAGTTTTCCTACAATTCTTGGATTTTTATTTTTGTCTTTGTTCTCGTTGCTTTTCAGTTTTGGAGGTTTCTATTGAGATATCTTCAAGCTCAAAGATTTTTTTTCTTCAGTTGTGTCCAATCTACCAATAACCCAATCAAAGGCATGCTTCGTTTCTGTTACCATGTTTTTTACTTCTAGCAATTCTTTTTGGTTCTTTCTTAGAATTTCCATCTCTCTGCTCCATTGCCCATGTTTGCATGCTGTCTACTTTGTTCGTTACAGCTCTTGGCATAGTAGCCATGGTTTTAAAATCACGATCTGATCATTCTCACGTCCCTGCCGTATGTGAGTGGCATTCTAATGCTTGCTGTCTCTATTCAAACTGTGCTTTTGGATTTTTTTGGCATTTCTTGTAATTTTTTTCTTGACAGCAGGGCAGGATGTATCCAGCACTTATTCCAGAGTTTTCCGCTGATTGGTTTCTGCTCTGGTGAATTGTGATTCTCCATTTTCATTTGCCGATCTCTCTGAGGTAGGGGCAGTGGGTGGACCTACGCCCTCACTTCTCTTATGCATCTAAGAAGAATTATTGATTTTTTAATTTGTTCAACTTTTTACTTATTGTTAGAACAGAGTGCCAGATTCCAGACTCCTTACATGCTGGCCTGAGACCTGCGTGCTCCATACAATGTTCATTCTGATGTGTCATCACCAATAATGCCCAATCAGTGTTATAAAACATTAACTCATATACACCTGTATATTTATAACTATATTTAATATCATGAGTTCTTTAAAACAAACTTAGACTCCTTTCTCCTAGAATCTAGTTGACATGAGACATACTACATACAGGAAATATTGAGTTTGCATTTGCAGTAAGTTAGGTCACCTGTTATATAGCTCCTGAGAAGCTCACAGTACTCTGAACCATTGCATTTGTCTATTTTTTGTGTGATATTAGAATATTGCTTATTCCCTCTACTCAACTGTAAGGGTCTGTGTTTCTCTGCCCAAGACGACACATAGGACTCTGTGTTTTTCTTGTCTGTATTCACAGTTCAAGTGCATTATACAGCACATACTAATAGCTCAGTAAAGTCTTGGTCAAGGGGCGCCCGGGTGGCTCAGTCGGTTAAACATCTGACTCTTGATTTCAGCTCAGGTCATGATCTCACTGTTCGTGAGTTTGAGCCCCGCATTAGGCTCTGCACTGACAGTGGGGAGCCTGCTTGGGATTCTCTCTTTCTTTTTCTCTCTGCCCCTCCCTCACTTACATTCTCTCTCTCTCTCAAAATAAATAAATGAACTTAATAAAATAAAGTCTTGTTCAATATGAGTGAATGAATGAGAAAGTTTTATGAACAGTAGAGCTACATGCTGATATAAACAAATATTAAATTATCTGTGGCAGGTAGAAAAATCAGACAAAATATAATATACTAATTTGAAGTTCAGCTAGTAAATGCTAAAGGAATTTGAAAAGGAAATAATAATGAGGATCATATAAAGATTTTTCTTTCTTGTTTTTTATTTTTGAAAAATTTTTTAACGTTTTATTTACTTTTGACAGACAGAGAGAGACAGAGCATGAGCAGGGGAGGGGCAGAGAGAGGGAGACACAGAATCCGAGGCAGGCTCCAAGCTCTGAGCTGTCAGCACAGAGCCCGATGTGGGGCTCAAACCCACCAACAGTGAGATCATGACCCGAGCCAAAGTTGGATACTTAATCGACTGAGCCACCCAGATGCCCCTTTTCTTATTTTTTAAAGATAGGAAGCACGAAATAAGTTTGAGGTCAAAAGGGAAGAGGTCGAGGAGTGTAGGAAATTAATTTGGCATAAGAAGGTACATTACTCTACTTTAATTTCCATACAGATGATAGCTGGTTATCATTATCAAACATCGATTTAACAATCTATGCTAGAAATAAAAATATAGGTGTTGCCTAAGTTTAAACATAGATCATACAAAAGTAGTCAAAGAACATGGAAACTGAGTAATCGTCATCCTCATTTTTCATATATTTCAAATTTTTCATATATTTGAAAAACATTAACTGCATCCTTCCTTAATAATCTCATCTTAAAAACCACACATCTTTTACATTAGACCTATTTGATGTATTTTTAAATCAATCTGATCATTCTTCTCTGGATCCCCTCTCGAATTCCTACCTCTTGTGCAAAGGTTAGTGGCTCAAATCAATCTAATGTTCTCCTACTCTTCAGACAAAGGCAAGACATTCTTTCTCCGTCGTTGTATTTGCCTCTTGCTATACCCAGTGCCATACTGACTTTGAGCTCAGGGTAGAAATGTGGCTTACAGGCACTCAGTTCCCTCCTGAAATATCTTCCTTTCTTAGCAGTAGGCCATTATGTACATATCCTAGCCAAATTCCATCTTTCCAATTTATCACGATTACTTAAAATTGCATTTATACTTTCCAGAATGTTGGAAACGCAAACGACTTAATTCTATCTGAAATTCTACTGGATGTTACCTCAGGTGCTTTATAGTGAAGGTTAATAAGGGTGTTGAATACCATCAAGGACATTGTTCATGAGTTACTATACTGCATAATCACCAAATTTGACTCCGAGTCTCCCAATAACTTATTCCCTGTTTTTACTCAAAGCACTATGGTCATTATCGTAATTTAATTTTTTATTAGTGAGGAAATCATGTGAAATAAAATTGAGAGCCCTACTGAAATCAATATGGACCACGTCTTTCCAGGTGATAGTATGAACTTGATCAGTCTGCTATACCTGGGTATAATCTTTCCCTTTGAGATATGTTGACTCCAAACTTTCCCCTTACTAATGCTCTGGGAAGCCATGGTCTCCCAAAAATAATAGCTTGTAGTGTTCCCAGAATATCTGCCAATTCCTTAAGTAGCCAAGAATGACAGTCACTAATGCTTTCTGATGCAAATCATCCGACTTCCTATTTAACTTTCTTTTTGCAGACACAGCAGGAGACAGATGCAGAGCTCCTCCTACCTTTACTTGAGTAATATTTGACCTTTGTTGACCTAATTAATATCATTAAGAACAGTTGTTCTAATTTAATGTAATGTATTGTGGGCTGCAAGAGGAATTCAAATAAATGGCATCTTCCTACTGCATTTTTGGATGAAATAATCAGCCTTAACCTGAAGCTTTTCTAGGTCAATGTGATTGCACAAATTTAATTAGCTGATTTGGCCATGACAGCTCCAGATTCGGTTTAGAATGACCAAGCTTATGGACTTCAAGTTGCAGATATAAAGAAGTGAGTAAATACCTCATTTTCAAAAACTGTATTTAGAGATGCTCAATTGGAAAAAAAAAAAGTGTCTGTATCACCTCAACATAGAGGCCTGTTTTCTTTTTGTTTCCAAAGGATAACTCCTCAACAATTTTTCTACCTCTGAATATACTCATCTACCATCACAATGAGTAAGATTCCCACCAGGTCTCATAAAAGTTATTTTCACTGTTATATTCTTACTTCAAAGGGCAAAAAATGTCATTTCACAATAACTTTTTTTTGTCATGAAGCACTTCCAGCGAGGGCATTCTAAAGGGATAATCCATAATCAAAAGAACCCAGAGGGATTTTCTGTCCAATTCGTGAAGGTGGAATAAAGCAAAATAAAGTGCTATATGTTTATCTGTAGATTGAGTCTATGACATTCTTTCTGGGGAAATAAAGGGTGAGAATTGGACTGCAATGTCAGCAATGACTTTTGGAAAGTTTCATTTCATAATCTATTCTATGTTTGTCAGATAATAAATCTTCTCTGATATGGATAAGTAGGAATGTGACCTGATACATCCCTTTAAATTGTAGTTTAAATTATGTGTGTGCCATTCTGGAGCGTTTTTCTATCAGGAGAGATTTGTGATTATGTGTACTATTACTCGGTCCTATAATCATAATAATTTATGTGGTATGAAAAGAACACATACTTTCCTTTCCCCAGCAAGGGGGATGTCAGTGCATAAAAAATAGAGATGTCAGGCCTTGTGGCATTTCTGGCCTCCGAGTCCCTTTTCTCCCCACCAATGAGGAAGACCATGTTATCATGCTGGTCCTCATGGGTTACAAGGTCAGGTCACTGCACCCTCAAAGCCCCTCAAACCTGCTCAACTACCTAAGCTCCCAACTAGAATTGGCCTTATTTTCTGGCCCTTAAGGATGAGCATCACCTGGACTTCTGGGACCAAGGACCCTGACAGCCCCCCAGGACCAGATGTGGCTCTGAAACCAGGGCCCAGCAGAAGCAACGGGCCCCAACCGTAGGAGGCATAAGAAAGCCACCCAAGTCCTAAGGTCTAAAACTGGCATCTCATTACTTTGAGCAGGCCAACTGGTGACCACTTCAAACACTTGTTCATAATTCTGGGTACTCACTGGAATCTCCTGGGGAGATCTTAAAGATACTGATGCATGGGACCTACCTCATTTTAACTAAGTTGGCATCTCTGGGGGGCGTTGCCAAAGCAGCTGTGCTTTTAAAATGGTTTCGGGAGTTTTTAATGTGCACCTAGAGCTGAGAACCACTGAACTAGAAGAACAAACGCTGGCTGGACCTTTGCCTTGTTTCAGATTCCCAAGGATACAATTAATTGCATTCACAAAATATTTAAGACCACTGTGTTGTAGGTAGTCTTTTAGATAAGGAGATACAATTGTGAAAAATAACCAAGTTTACTGCCTGTGGGGTGCTTGAATTCTAATAGGGATTTTTGTTCTATTTTTGGTCTAATGAAGGGCGACAGAACCGGAGTCAAGTACCCCAGAGCTCCGTGAGATATCCAGGAGAAAATGAGAATTCTCTAGCCCCCCTTCTGCACTCATCAGCCACGTCTTCTGATCCTTGACATGAACTAGAGCCCCTAAGGATGAAACTCCTCCCTCATTCACCCTTCTTCAAGAGCTCCACAGTTTAAGAACTGATATTCAGAGTCAGGGTCAACTGGCATAATGATCGACCCTATCTCGATGATGCCAGTCTTTGCTCGGATGAGGGCCAGAGATCAAATAATCTGTGTATGGGGATATTTGCCAAGAACTGTCATATAGGGCTTGAAAGGTATCCCTATGAACGACACATTCCACCTGTGTCACATTCTTACTTTCAACATTCTGAACACCTCTAACCTTGTCAACAAAAGCCTATAGTCCTCAGCCCTTAACCCCGGCTAAAGAATTAGTGAGGACACTTGAGAAGATCTCTGATCCTCAACTAACTTATCAAAAATGATAATAATACCTGTCTTGAGTGAGTGTTGTATTAAATGAGATCTTTCCTCCACTCCTCAGCCTGACGTTCAGGATTGCTCCATAATCTTCTCAGAACTGCGTCAATCCACATAGGCTACAATCTGATCATCCCGAATGATTCCAGTTTTTGCCTTTTCAGTGGTATGCAATAAATATTTACCCATGTTAATAAAACATGTCGTTATCAGAATCTGCAATCATTGCATAGTATTCCATGAAACAGATCCACCAGAATTTACTGTTGCTGGACATTGCGATTGTTTCTAATTTTTCACAACTATCAATAATAAAGCAATAAACAATAATAGAACTACATCTATGTATACATCCTGATTGGACCAAGCACCCTTGTGAATGTTCTACGGCTCCTCCTCATTCTCCCTAGCTGTTCCTCTTTATTTTGCTAATTTGTTGACAATGAGGCGCAGTCCTCACAACTTTTTATCTCCCTTGATGAAATGATCCCTTGGGTCATCTGGATTTAAATATCATTTCTACACTGGTAACTCCCAAATTTATACACTCAGCCCAGGTCTTCTACTGTCTTCCAGAATTATATAATTTACCGCCTCTTGCTACACCTCAGCCTTGGAAATCTAATAAGCGATTCAAAATTCACATGTCCACAACCACTCTTGCTTTTTCAGCGAAACACACTACTACAGGCCTCTGGAGAGTAATTCCTGCCTCTTCTTCATCACAGCCTAGCACATGCTGTCGGCCCCATCTTCCAACCGTATCCCTAGTCCACCAGAACTGCTACCCTTCAAACACGAGACACCGTCATCTCCCTCCTAAAGTCTTTCTGCTTCCCCCCGCCCCCCGACACAGCCAGTTCTCAACACAGCAACCGGAATGATCCACAACAGTTCGTTTTCCTCTGCTGAAAACAATCCGATGATCTGATGATCCAAGGGCTTGCCATCCCATTCAGAGTAAAATTAAATTGTTACTGCCCCCTCTTAAATTGTGAGTTTTGTGACCTCAAACTTCTATGACAGCCTCTCCTTAGACACCCAGCTCCAGCTACACTGATCTTGAGAGTTTCCTAATTCATTGGTCAGGCACAGTTCCTCCTCAGGGACTTTGCACGAACCTCGTCTTCCGCTTGGAATACTGCTGCCAGATCTCTTCATGGCCAGCTGCCTCCCCTGCAGATCTTTGCTCCGCAGAAACGCCTTCCTGAAGAATCCTACTTTTTTAAAAAAGTTTTTAAGTCTATTGATTTTGAGAGACAGAGAGCAGAGTAGGGGCAGAGAGAGAGAGGGAGAGAGAGAATCCCAGGCAGGCTCCGTGCTGTCAGTGTGGAGCCCAGTGAGGGACTCGAACACACGAGCCGTGAGATCGTGACCTGAGCCCAAACCAAGAGTTGGACCCTTAACTGACTGAGCCTCCCAGGCACCCCTTGAAGCGTCCTATTTTAAACAAAGACCCATATCTCTTGCCCCACTTTGTTTTTCACAGTGAAGTATAAGCTAATTTATTTTTTGCATTCTGTTTCCCCACTAGGTTGTAATTTCATGATGACAGGAATTTTCGCCTATTTTGATCACTGGTGTATCCCCAGCACCTGTATTAAATGATTATGCTCTAATAACATCACATTTATCTTCTTTATAACTCCTATCACATTTACAGTTTTCAATCTTTTTATGTATCTGGCCAATGTCTGGCTCTCTAGCTAAAATGCAGGCTTCGTGTAAGCCTTCAAATATATTTGTTGACTGAATGAGTGAATGAATAAATATTTAAATCTTTTCATATTATAAAATACATCAAAATGTATGCAGGTTTATTTTTTTAAGTTTATTTATTCTGAGAGAGAGAGAGAGAGTGAGCGTGTGAGTAGGGGAGGGGCAGAGAGAGAGGGAGACAAGGAGAATCCCAAGTAGGCCCTGCACAAATGTGGGACTAGAATTCGCAAACCGTGGGATCACGACCCGAGCCAAAATCAAGAGTTGGACGCTTAACTGAGTGAGCCACCCAGGTGCCCCCAAAATGTATGCAGGTTTTAAGCTTCATTCCAACGGGCACCCTTAGTCTAGCAGCTTTTGTTCCCCCCTTCCTGTCTTTGGAGAGTTTTTTGTTTTTTTTTTTAATTCATATTATTTATTTTTTATAACAACTTGAATTACATAAAATTAACATACAAGTCTACCATTTAAACTGTATACAGTGCCCACCTGGGCAACCACTATTCCGTAGCTCTAGAGACTTGCCTACTCAGGACATTTCCTATACATAGGATCATACAACATGTGGTCTTTTGGGATTGGCTTGTGAATTTCTTAGCATAATGTCTTCAAGGATCATCTTTGTTGTGTATGGATCAGTACTTCATTTGCTTTTATTGCTCTATTATATTATAAAGTCATTAAGAAATGAAAATGGCATTAATTTTCAACTTAAAAGACTGGGAGTTTCAACCCTTCCTCAACGATATGCCATAACTCGACACATATATTCTATTGTATTCACATACCATATCGTTTATCCATTAATCAATTGATAGACAGTTAAGTTGCTCTCCCTTCTTTGCCTATCATCACTAACCCTGCTCACGTACAAGATTCTGAATGGACATTTGTTTTCATTTCTCTTAGGTGTAGAGATAGATGCGGAGTTGCTGAGTCATATGGTCAACTCTATGTTTAACCTTTTGAGGAACCATCATACTGTTTTCCAAAGTAACTGCACGTAGGGGGCCCAGGGCAGGCCGGCCCCAAAATGTATCACAAAGGCATATTGATTATTTCAAATTAAAGCCACTTAAAAAACAGCCAGTGCAAGGACACTCAGACCCTCCTGTGTCCCCCCTGAAAGGAGGAAATGAATCTCCCGTGTGAAAGGCACCTTCCCTGTACCAGGAGGTAGAGAGAAATTGTTATGGCCGGAGGTAGAGAATTTAGAGCAGAAAAGGCTTTAGAAACAACCCTTGTTACTTTTTACGAATTTGTTACCACAGTCCAGGTTCTGTTTAGAATTCCTTACTAACTGAAGCTCCCCAAAACACAACTTTCCTTTGTGCTGTCAGTTCCGGACAGATTCATTGTCTCTTTCTCTACAAAGCATAGAAACCGCCTGCCTTGGTCACTTCTTCGGGTCTCAATTTCATTATTGGGCCAACTTC
The DNA here is from genome assembly GCF_007474595.2 of Lynx canadensis. Classification (NCBI taxonomy): domain Eukaryota; kingdom Metazoa; phylum Chordata; class Mammalia; order Carnivora; family Felidae; genus Lynx; species Lynx canadensis. The sequence continues at coordinate 114,486,303 of NC_044321.2, read as the reverse complement.
GCTTTCTTTTCCCTGTTAATCTGTCTCCTGTCAATTTCGCTCGTAGACCAGCTGGAAGGGCCTGAAGGGTAGAAGGAAATGAGTTTTCGAGTCCTGTATGCACATTTTACTTCCCCCTCGGCAATGTGTGAGGCCTCCCAATTTCTCATAACAAAAGAGTTGTACTGCCAGGAATCTTCCACCATCAGGCATGTGAAAGTTCCTGTTCCCCTGGTCACCAACGAATCAGGCGTGATATAATTTACCTTCATTTGACAATTTTATAGCCAAAAATATTACTCCGTTGTTTCAATTTGCATTCACTTAATTACTACTGAGTTGCACATGGTTTCGTGTTTTAAGGCATTTACTTAAATGCTTTCTGAAATGATTCCCCTGTCGTTTGTCACTTTTCCTTTTTTGGGTTATTGTGAATTAATGTTTTAAAGAGTTTTTCTATAGTAAACAACCAAAAAAAAGTGAACTCTTTGCCAATCATTTATAAGTGTTTTTCTCCTTCTGGTGGAAAACAAATTCTTACTTTTTAAATGATTTGAAATTTATACTGTTATGATGTCCTGGGCACATTCAAATAGCATACTTAGAAAGTCACCTTAAACTTATATATTCCTCTAATATTCTTTCCTTAACTTTAACTTTTTTATTCTGAATGGAATCAATGTTGATTTACAGCTGAAGTAGGGATCTACATTTTTTGCCATCGTCTCACATTTTCAAAAGTTGTAAAGGAGATGAGACAAAAGTAATTTTCAGTTTAACTCTTAGTAAATAAGAAAATATAATGAGCCAGGGTACGTTGTACTCAACACAGTAATCTCAATTAAACCAAATATGCACGCGATGCTTTAGGAAGATGGATTTCAACTTCACCAAAGCAAATGAAGTGCCAAGTATTAGTAATAGTGGCTTTGGGCCAATGTGAATAATGTTGCTACAATCAGATATAAGTTAAAATCCCAGAGATGCATTTTAGCAATCTCAAAAAGAGGGTTTGTCCTAAGTGATCAAATATATTTTAAATCTCCATAGACTTCAAAGACAGAAGATTATATTGTTTAGTTGGTAAATAATCCCAAGAGCGTGCAATGAAATTGGCATTTCTATATAATATTGGTGGTGATGTTTAGTTGTATGCTCTGTTCTGAAATCAAACTAGCAACAATGTATTGAGAGCTTCAATTTTTTTTTTTCAAAGTTTATTTTTTTTTTTGACAGAGAGACAGAACGTGAGCAGGGGAGGGGCAGAGAGAGGGAGACACAGAATCCGAAGCAGGCTCCGGGCTCTGAGCTGTCAGCACAGAGCCCGAAACGGGGCTCGAACCCACAAACCACGAAATCATGACCTGAGCTGAAGTTGGACGCGTAACCGACTGAGCCACCCAGGCGCCCCGAGCTTCAAATAGATCCATACATAATTTCATCTCAATTGAATCATCTATCTACTTGACAAATATTGAATGAGTACCTATCATGTGTTGGACTGTCTGATAAGGCCTGGGAATACGGTGACCCCTGCCTTTATGGAGCTTACATTCTAACTAGGAAAGACGTGGAGAGAACAGACATTAAATGATCACACAAATGATTTTACAATTACAGTAGTAATGTGTTCCCATAGAAAACTACGGTGTCAGGATAACCTATTAGAGAGATGCCTGACCTATGGGTGGAGGCCAGGGAAGGCTTAGCAGGGGAAATGACATAGAAATTGGAACCGAGCAAAGACGAGGTGACCGGAGTGCGGATGAGGGGCACCCGTTAGTGTAGCCCAGAGGACTGAGGCAAGTTAGGAACAGAAAGGAGCAGATAATGAGGAATGCCCCTTATGGGGATAAGCAGAGTTAAGTCAGGCCTGTGTGGGAATGAAGAGCACATCTAAAATAAATTGCCAAGGGACACGTTCTTTATCACATTGGAAGAGTCTTATCATAATATGATAATGTCTCCGGATTGTAACTATCCGTAATTTGGGTATGCGGAAGCACAAGCCATCTGGAATGAGTAGAACATCGTGGAATCTGTCTGAGAAACGACCTGGTAAAAATGCCTTGTCATAGTTGAAAGAGGACTTTAACTCCATTTTGATCTCAGTCTGTACTTTCGAATTAAGTTCTTTCCAGCTTATCTCTCTCTCTCTCTCTCTTTTTAAAATTTTTTTTTCAACGTTTATTTATTTTTTTTGGGACAGAGAGAGACAGAGCATGAACGGGGAGGGGCAGAGAGAGAGGGAGACACAGAATCGGAAACAGGCTCCAGGCTCTGAGCCATCAGCCCAGAGCCCGACGCGGGGCTCGAACTCACGGACCGGGAGATCGTGACCTGGCTGAAGTCGGACGCTTAACTGACTGCGCCACCCAGGCACCCCAACTCTCTCTCTTTTTTAATGTTTATTCATTTTTGAGTGAAAGAGAGAGCACGCAGGGGAGGGGCAGAGAAAGGGAGACAGACAGAGGATCCGAAAGGGGCTCTGCGCAGAGAGCAGAGAGCCCGACACGGGGCTTGACATCATGAACCGTGAGATCCTGACCTGAGCCGAAGTCGGATGCTTAACTGATTGAGCCACCCAGGCGCCCCTCCAGCTTGTCTCTTACCTCAGGCAAAACACTGGGTGGGCAAAACATCCCATGCTGGGGACCAAAAGTGCCCTCTCAAGCAATACGGGTTGCCCTGAGCCTACAAGCCCTCGCCCGTGATTGACCCCAAGATGAGGATCAATCAACCTGACCTTTTCTACCCACTTGCATGCACGCACCGACCTTTGTCCCGCATTTTCTTTATATAAATCCAGAAGTGTATTCAGCACTGTGGAGAAAGCCTTTGAGACGTTCGTCCGCTGTGTCCTTGGTGTTGGCCAACCTGAAATGAATTCCCTTCTGGGTTCACCACCCCTGTCCTCTCTGCCTTTGGATTTTGTTGGCGGGGAGTGGCTGAATCTGGTCTGTATGGGACGCATGGGCCCAGATGCTCTTGTACCCCTGCGTCCCAGTTACATAGCGGAGAATTCTGGGTATGTTTCCTGAGGATTCCCATGCATGCCAGATTATCAACGGCTCCTCTCTCGTCTTTCCTTTGATATTCCTCACGCTGCGTACCTTTTCTCCTCTCTTTTTGTCACTCTTTCATTAGCGCAGCGTTACCGTCTTCTTAAAGAAATCTGTGGTCTTACACATTTGGCTCCCGGATGACCTCCTTTACCCTGACCCCTCCAAAGCTGGCCAGCTTGGAATTCTTAATTATCCTTCTCTCCTCTCCTTCCAATCTAGTTGGCGTGTAATGGGACAGAGGCTAAGCGTTGCAGACTTGCTCTGAAGTCATCTCACTCTATCTGTTCTCAATTACTAGTAGAGAACCTACTATTCTCCTAGGGCCTTAATACCAGGCTTCAAGTATGTGGAGCACTGTCGAGTGGGAAGTCGGCAGTGATTACAGTTAACGTATGGGGTGAGAAATATCATAGAAACAGAGCTGGAGAGGCACATGCAGAAGCATTTGGCCTCACGCCCTCAGGAAATGCCATCATGACCCTTATTTCCTACCCCCCCCCCCATCCTCTCTGACCTTGCCTTTAGGAACTCTGCGTGCTCTCTGGGCTTCCTTAGCTTAGCATTCACTGCTGCCTACATACTTCTCAGCTCTGCTACCCCTGAAGCATGTTGAATGCAGGGACCCTGCCTTGCCCGCTAGTGGGTTCCCCAGTGCCCAGCCGAGCGCCTGAGATGTAACAGAGATGCAATAAATACGTTTTGAATGGTTAAATGCTGTTAGTATGAAGTGACAGGTGCTGAAAACAGGACTGTGCGAAAGTCACGGCATGCAATAGACAGCTTTTATAGCTACGCACCGGGCCCACCAGCCCACGCCCGTGTGGTATGTCAGGGAGATTACCAGATGAGAGTCAAAGGCAGAGTGCTAGTTCTCTTGAGATAATACCAGGGGTTATGGTCACGCGTGACAAATTCCTCAGGTCACAATGCCAAGTTCCATGGCATCTATTATCTCTCAGGGTGCCTAATCACTGTTGATTGACAAGTGTTTTTTTTTTTTTTTTTTTTTTTTTTTTTGTTTTAATTTACCAAGAATGGGCGGGGGGGGGGGTATCTGAATATATTTTGAGGGTTTTAAGTAGGCAGATGACTCGGTGTGAAGAAGCTTGTTTGAGGAGTTGCAAACACTTGAGTGGTGACACATGTCACCATCCCTGGAGGCCCACATATGGTGGAGGATTTGATATGATAGGCACAACAGAATTACAATCATAATAGGCTGCATAAACAGGACCGGGAGTGTCAATGCAGTACGTCACGGGGCACAAGAGCCAAAGTTACACGTACGATGTGGTTCTGCCTTCACGGTAATTGCTGTCCAATGTCTTGCTTACAAAAGCAAGTGTTGGGGATTATAATTTGAAACGTGCTGAATCCTCACGGTGTTGTTTTGTAGAGATATCATCTAAAATACAAAGCAAGAGGGGCATCTGGGTGCCTCAGTGAGTTAAGCCTCCGACTTCAGCTCAGGTCACGATCTCAGGGTTCATGAGTTCAAGCCGCACAGAGGGTTGTCGGCTGTCAGTGCTGAGCCTTCTCTGGATCCTCTGTCCCCCCCTCTCTCTGCCCTTCCCTCACTCACATGCACGTACACGCTCTCTCTCTCAAAAACAAGTAAACATGAAAAAAAAAACAGAGGAAGAAAAGTAATTGTGCAAATAGCTGAAAATCAGTTGCTCACAATATTAGGCAAGGAAAACGGTGTGGTCACTCCATGTGGCAGTGTGCCAGTGAGATGTCTCAGCTTCTTATTTGTGGAAAACAAATATACGTATATTTATTCCATGTGGGGTAAAGTACATGGTGAGATATTCAGATGCTTCCTAATACCGGGGCATGAATATGAATGTTGGACATCAAGAAAGAGAAGAGAAAGTTTCATGAAACGTGTGTTAGGTACAGTACATCTCAACACTTCAGAGACTCCAGAATCTTTGTGTGTAGCGTTGGGCAGAAGGAAAAAGAAAAGTTAAAGGTGTGGCTTTTATAGAAAACACAATACATTGAAAATTGCCTTCTGTTTTTATTACACATAAGACATGGAAAGAGAAGGGAATATACAGGGGAGAAAATGAAGTGAGATTGACATACGTAAATTATATATATATACATATATATATATATAATATACATGTATATATATTTTTTTCTATTTTATTTTTATTTGAGAGAGAGAGAGACAGAGACAGAGCAGGGGAGGGGGCAGAGGGAGAGAGAGAGAATCTTAAGCATACTCCATGCTCAGCGTGGAGCCGGATACGGGGTTCGATCCCATGACCTCAAGGCTGTGACCTGAGTCGAAATCTAGAGTCGGTCGCTTAACCGACTGAGCAAGCCAGGTGCCCTTATGTATATTTTAAATATGCGTATATGGCATTTCTGGGCATAAATTAGTATAAACTGACATTTTACAGAATGCTATCTAACAAATTAAATGAAAAAACAAGACTGATAATTAGCACACCCGATGTGCATTGACAAAGAGCCACTGCAAAAATGCTTCAGAAAAAGGCAATCCCTTCAGAAACATTAACAAACGGGACAACGTTCTTTATATTGACAATTTACTTAGCATATCCTTCATGGATAATCCAAAAGGAAGCTTTCATTCGACTCACATGGAATTATAAATTTGCACTGATGGAAGCTAAATCCACAATGTGCTGAATGATTTTCCCGCAGCAAGTATGGTGAAGACATTCTTACAGCTTCCATCAACACTTGGCTCATGTTATCCATAACAAATAGTTATTGTATTTTATTTTTATTTAGCAATTACGTAATACTCACTATGTCTCAGGCGTTGTCCTATATGCTTTACAAATATGAACGCGACTGATCCTCATAGCCACCCTCTGAGGTAGATACTGTTATTATCTGGGATTTATAGATGAAGGCATTAAAGCCGAGACTGGTTTTAAACTAACTTGCTCAGGGTCACAGAAGTGGCCAGTGGTAGAGGCAGGAGCCAAATGCAGGCCACCTGGGTCCCGGGTGCCGACTCTTAACCACCATCAAGGCCTCGGATTGTATTCAACTATCGTTCCCTGCTCAGAGCAGAATGCAAAAGTAAATCTTCAAATCCCTGCACCAGCACTTCCTGCCTGTGAGACCCGGTGTGAAATGATTAGCAACAACCCCTGAATGTTTGACTAGATAAAATATTAATTCCTACCACCCAATTTCAATTTTTGTTTGGGATGACTGGTTGCCATTTGGGGGAAATGTCAAAGCTTTATACCCTTTTATCTGAAGATACACGTAGTTTTTTGTTTTTTTTTTTTTTTTTTTTTTTTAAGACTAAGTAAACATACGCCAGTGTTGAGGATGCTGAGTCTTGTAGGCTAATGAGTAGGCTGTTTCCTTAATCCCATCTCTTTATGGGGCTGCGTCCTGGTCATCGCCTCACCAGTGACTTCCTCAGAGAGGCCTTTCCTAAGTGCCTATCTGAAAACCTCCTACAGTGTGTGTGTGTGTGTGTGTGTGTGTGTGTGTGTGAGCGGGGGAGGAGCAGAGAGAGAGGGAGAGAGAGAATCCCAAGCAAGATCTGCTTGGTCAGCGCAGAGACCAATGCGGGGCTCGAACCCACAAACTGTGAGATCATGACCTGAGCCGAAATCAAGAGTCAGACGCTCAACTGACTGAGCCACCCAGGCGCCCTGGTAGATAGGGTTTCGAATGACGGAATGAGAAGACTGGCGAGTAGAATTCCACAAAGCAATGCTCGCGCTCACTGGAAGTAATAAAGGAGCCGGCGCAGGGAGAGATGGGGGTGCTGGGGCACACAAAGGCCTCTGTTGAATCAACAGTGCCTAAGCATTCGTTCTCTTCATGCTTTCACACTCCATCCTGGGAACATGAGGAAATGGTTCAAGTTACTTTCCAAGGAAAGAGAAACCCCATGGCTGCTAAATCAGAAACACTGAAGATTTACTAATCTCTAAAAGACGGGACATCCCTCTTGCTAACTTCTCTATTTTATCCTTCAGCTTAACTCTGTTTCTGTTCAGTGGAGGACAGGTAGTCGCCATCTTTCTTTTAATAGTTCTGGAGCGGTTTACTATCCATCACAGAAATCTGACCGTTCTTCTTTCCGGGCTGAATGATTTCAGCTCATTCTTCTTTCTTACACTCCATTTCGAGTAATTCTGTAATCATCGTGGTGCCTTCTCTATTGATTTTCATGTTGGGGCTCTGGGAAGAGGAAGCAAGGACAGCGTAGTCACTGTCGGCCTGTGTGGGCCCGTAAGTCTTTGAGCTTTCTCGGATTTGTAGCATTTGCACCTCCAAGGCTCCTTGCAAATGAACAGTTCACAGCCAGCATCCATTTTCACTGTTTGCTCTGAATGTTATTTCAGTCGATTCTTAACAATATGGTCCTCCTGAATTTCTCGCTCTATGGGATTGGTATCTCTGGGATTAACAGACTGTGACTCCCTGTATGTGCTCTCTTGGGGCTAGGAACCCTGAGCGAACATTTGTTTTTTAGATTTACTCTGCTCCTTAGAGACACTCGGAATTGATTTTTTTTTCTTTTCCTTCCAGCAATCATTTACTACCTTTCTTCAAATATAATCAGTCTTCTTTACAAGATAGTGAAAACAGAGTGGAGTTTGCATGCCATTAACTCCACAGTTGCGAGTTCCTCTCCCTCACAGTTCCTTCTCTGATTTAAGTCAGCCATCTTGAATGATAGCAAGGTGTTCTAAGAAAGGACTGCCTTGAGCAAGAAGGGAGAAGTGTATTTATAAGACAGAAGAGCCATCGTATGAGAAATAGTCATGACTAAGTATATCTGAGTACTGGAAGAGGAGAAAACATTTTTCATTTTTTGTTTATAAGGATATTGGAGACTTTATTAGAACCTACATTTTAACCATTCCTATCAACAGGAAAGACATCTAAAGTAGAAAATACATAATATTTGTGACAACTAGTAATGGAAGAAAGATTTGCAGTACACGACAAAGTGTTCCCACCTCCAGGATAAACAAAAGGCCTGGCAAGGCTCTCAGTCTGACCACATCCAATTCCTTTTTTCGTACCAAAAGAACAACTGTGAAATCGGCTTTTAATTTGAAAAAGATCAGGCTTGGGATGAATGTATGTAGAAATAGTTTTGTATCATGGAAAAGTGTTTAATTATATTGTCTGTCATTTTATTATCTATTAAAAATCATTTTTACTTAACATAGAATTAACTGAACACATGATTATTGATCTCCTACTACGCACTGAGCATGATTTCAGGAGATAAGGCACAGCGAGAAACAAAATTCCACTCTCATTCTAGTGGAAAAAAGACAATGAATATAAGAAAAAAATGATAGGGGATGTCTGAATATGGTAAATGCTGGACAATGATAAGTAGATCCAGGTAAGAAGGCTCAGGAGTGTAGGGGTGGGAGCAGAGAAATGCGGGCTGCAATTTGAATTAGGGTGTTTGGGGGCACCTGGGCGGCTCAGTCAGTTCAGCTTCCGACTTTGGCTCAGGTCGTGATTTCGCAATTCGTGAGTTCGAGCCCCGCGTCGGGTTCTGTGCTGACAGCTCGGAGCCTGGAGCCCGCTTCGGATTCTGTCTCCCTCTCGCTCTGCCCCTCCCCCACTCATGCGCACTCTCTCTCAAAAATAATATAAACATTAAAAAAAAAAAGAACCAGGATAGGCCAATTGTATTAGGGTGTTGGGGATAGTCCAAGAAACATTTGGAGATGAGGGCGTAGTCAAGTGGCGGCTCTCTGGGGAAGAAAGATGCCAGGCAGAGGGCACCACTCAAAAAAAGGTCCTAAGGCTGGCGCAGGCCTGGCATATTCAGGGAAGCAGAGCAAAGTGGATGAATGGGAGAGAATTCGAGAATGAGGTCAGAGTGGTAACAGGAAGCTGCGGGAAAGAGGGGAGGCGGGACTAGCCCTGCACGGGCTTCTGGTAAACCCGAGAGTTCAAATGCACACAGCCTGCCGGAAAGCCTGCCCTCTGCACACGCTGGCCTGATCCAGTAGGAGGCTTCCTGCCTAGACACAAGTTCCTGGAATCGCTTTGACTTCAACATTGTAACTTTATGGAATGGGTCTTCGGCCGCACAGAGTCCTCCGGGACTGTGTAATGCACCAAAAATGATCAGACCAGCGAAAAATCTAACTACGCTTCATTAAATAAGGTAAAACGTCTTCTTATCCTATCCCTGGGGAAAAAACCAAAAGAACAACAACCATGCAGCAAACAAAATAAAAACTACAACCACCACAAAATTATGTCGCTTACAAGGCTCATGTACTAAGCCCTGCAATCACTCTATAGACACATGTCCTGAAGAGCCATTTTCGGGGCACTGGGTCATGTCTGAGAGGTCAGAGGCCCTAAACAACGGGGTCAGTTTTGAATCCTGGCTGCAGGCTGAACATCTGACTCCCAAATGGTCTCAGTTAATAACCTGGTCTTGACAGCATGAGGATTTGTTAAGCTTCGCTGCTCGCTTAATCATTTTGCCAAATGGTTTCTCAATCTTCCCTTCACATCAGGCCTCTAAGCTGAAATGTATATGAAAAGGACTCATCAGACTTGAGTTGGATCAAGGAATCAGTCGTGATTATGATGGCGGTGGAAAGATGGAACGGAAGGAGAAGCAAGTCTTCTTGCTTGCAGTGAAAGAGGACGCCCCAAGGCGGTGACCCAGCTGGAAGGATGATCTTTGCGGTCAAGTGACTTGACACAAGGGGAAATTGTGAGAGTGACACTAGGGCCAGAAAGCCTCATACAGAACTTGTGTTCACAATGTCCAAGTGCTCAAACCGGCTGATTACCTGGTTTGTCATGTTGTCATTACCCCTGACAATGTTGAGCTTGACTTGAGCCCACTGCACTCGGAAACATCCAGATTAAGAAATCCCTTGCCCCTTTTGCGTTCCAGGAAAGGGGTTACTGAGAAGAACCACCTGGTCCCCACGTGACTTAGATAAGACTCAGAGATGACCCCCTTGTTTTACCAGGACCGGGCCAGACACAGATCTACCAAATTCCCATTTGTTGTTTTATGAAAGTGTATAGCTGAGTTGTTTGTAGCCACTGACCAATCTAGACAACCTACCTGCTAATCCGACTTGATCAAACTTTATTTTCTCTTCTTCTCCCAGGCCCAAGAATTGTATCTACCCTCAGCCAGCATTGGAATTCAGAACCATCCATCTTTAAGGACCCCCCCCTAAGAAGAGGGTAACCCTGACCCAAAGGAAAAACATTTCCTGCTCGACTGTCTAATCATGCTACCTACTCTTCCCACTCCACCGTATCTGATTCTTTCTAACCTTGTTTATCCTTTCCTTGGAAAGAAAATTCCTTTCTGCCTTGTTTTTCAAACAGTTGTAGATGCCGTGGTTGGAATGTCTTCTCTACTGCAATAGTCTCCCTTTCCCTGTATTAAAGGAATCAGCCTCCCATTATGGCAATAATCCTTTTAAACAAAGAATCTTCTGATCTGGCTGCACACGTGATTTTTATTTGACACATCCCAACAAAAGGCAACAGAACTCTAAGAACATAAAATAGGAGGAGAACGTATTCTTTTTGGTGAATATCCGAAGTCCTGCCAATCCCTTACTAACTCACGGGTTGATTTATCAGCTGGCTCCTTGAGGGTAAATGGGTTTTAGAGGTGTGTGTATGTGTGCTTCCGGGCTCCCGTGCCTGTGCCTTTGGGGAGGGCCATGTAGGGAAAGCTGGGATGAAAGCAATGAAGCATCCATAGACATCACTCTAGTCTGAATTTTGGTGTCCCTCCCAAATTGCATATGTTGAAATGCTAACCCCCAAAGACGTATCAGGAGGTGGGGCCTTTGGGAGGTGATTAGGTCATGAGGGTAGAGCCTTTGGGAGGGTGATTAGGTCATGAGGGTCCCTAGACCCTTCCACCATGCAAGGACACAGAAGGGCACCAGCTATGAAACAGGAAGTGGGCCCTCACCAGGCACCATACTGAAAATGCTGGGTCCTGATCTTGAACTTCCAGCCTTTAAAACTATGAGAAATAGGGGTGCCTGGGTGGCTCAGTAGGTTAAGCATCTGACTCTTGATTTTGGCTCATGTCATGATCCCAGGGTCGTGGGATCAAGCCCCGAGTTCGGCTCTGCCGCTGACAGCAAAGCGCAGAGCCTGCTTGGGAATCTCTTTCTCCGGCTTTCTCTGCCCCTCTTCTGCTTGTGCTCTCTCTCATTCTCAAAATAAATAAACAAACTTAAAACATTTTTAAATAACTATGAGAAGTAAATTTTCTGTTGTTTATAAGCTCCCCAGTTTGTAGTATTTTGTTATGGAGGCACAAATGAATGAAGACAAACATGCTGTTGGCTTATAGATGTGTTAAAGAACAAACATTCAATAGAATAAAGTTGACGATCTAATTGGCTTTATTAAGCGATTCATGAATGGAGCCACATCCCATCTGGCAAGTAGAGAGATGGTCCCAGTTGCACAAAATGGGAGGTTTTTATGGGCAGAAGAGTGGGGCAAGGAAGTTCTTGGCACAGCAAAACAAAACAAAACAAAACAAAACAAAACAAAACAAAAACAAAACGAAAGGGGTGTTTCATCTTCTTTTGGGGTGGGGAAGAACAAATGGCTTTTTACCAGGCAGATTGACCTCATTAGTGCTGATTCAGAAAGTTTGGATGGGCTCCTAAAAGGTCATTCCTGGGAGAGGTTGAAACTGTGATTAACCCTTAGTTTGCTCTCATGAGGGACAAATGACCCTGTTTGGGCTTGTTGTTCCTTGTTCTAGAGCTAGGGGTTCCCCACACTGCACTCCCGGTGCCAGAAGGGGAAGGCTGTTGGAGTCAGACCTGCTGTGGGGGTCTCTCAGGGCCTCTGTGGGAGCCGGGACTCCCAGCATACCTGCATCAGGGAATTTCCCACTGCAACCCCTGTAGACAAGGCTAAGAAGTCCCTGTGACCTCTGGCCTCAAGGGAACAGGCAAATCTGCTTTGGAGCGTGGTAGAATTTGGCATCCCTGTGAGTCCCTCCGAAGTCCCCACTGGTGGCCTACTTCATCCAGAGTCCCTGACCCGGATCAAGCTCAAGTTGCCTAGATGCTGAGTCACAGTGGCTCACCTTGTTGTTTCTTTTTAACAGGTGTTAATGACCTTCCTCCTGTCACATCTCAGGCCTGGAGAAACTCAGTTCCTGAGAGAACAGAGTTTAGACTTTCCTCTTTTTTCTAGTAATTTAATGCAGAGTTATTTTGTTTAGACTTTAACATATATTTAATTTGTTTACTAATTAGGCACTTAGCATAGCATCTTTTCAATGGAGTTTTCAGCCATTTTCGTGCTAAGTGTGGTTTTAAAAAAAAAAGTGTCCCTAATTTACCCACTTAAGGATTGCACTGTAAAAAATTTCAGAGAGTTGTTCGAATGATTTGTTGCAAATCGCTTCTCAGGAAAAGATATGGCAATCCTATGCTTTCGAAAAGAAGCCAGGCATGTGTATATCATGAATGCTATTTCTTTCATGAGCTTGTCTACCAACTTCAATTCATTTCAAGGGGGAAAGAAAAATCAGTTATATCTCAGAGCCTTGCAATTCAAGCATGATGCCATTTTCTCCCGTTGTGGTTATGGTATATCAAACTCTCTAAATCCACAAATCCGCTTTCATTTTTTGTGACGTTTGTTATATTCTTTAGTTAATCTTCCACTTGGCAGTCGTAACGTTCTCCAGACTCCTGACGTTAATGCAGCTGAGTTTAAGAGTGCACTTCAGCTCTCCGTCAAAGAGATTTCAAATACACTCATACGAGGGAGTGGATGTCCACTAAATTTGCTTTCATTTGGGGAATTATTATTTAATTTTGTCAAAGATATCCCAGAAGAAGTTAACATAAGGAAAAAAAACATAAGTCAATACCCGCAAATGTCATGACCGAGAATTATGTGCCAATTAGGAAGAAATGTGATTTCAAAAGGCCACTTAAGCAACCTAATTATCGGCCACCAAACGGGAATGTATCAAAATAAGTTAAAATTGATAAAAATCAGTACTAGCACTAGGTTCATCTCAAAAGGATTGACGACGGCAAAAGCAAAGCCAAAAATAATTAAACCACAACAAAATAGCAGATGAAGACTGACAAGGAAGGAACATCCAAATCAATCAATTCTCTTCTACGAGACTACGGAACTCTTTATGCTACTGTATATCTATGACCCAGAAAACAAATAACGCCAGCAAAAGAAACAGTTTGGCATTAAAGCTTTTCTTCATTTTTATTAGTCTTTTTTTTAATGTTTATTTATTTTGAGAGAGAAAGAGGGGGTGTGGTGGGGGGAGGGGCAGAGAGAGAAGGAGAGAATCTCGAGTAGGCTCCATGCTAACAGTACAGAGCCCAACGTGGAGCTTGATCTCACGAACTGTGAGATCATGACCTGAGTCGAAATCAAGTCACATGTTTAATGAACTGAGCCACCCAGGTGCCTCCTCCTTGTTCTTCCGCATGTTTCTGTCTAGTTCTCCCAGAACCATTTGCTAAAGAGAGTCTTTTTTCCATTGGATACTCTTTCCTGCTTTGTCAAAGATTGGTGGCCATACATTTGTGGGTCCATCCAATTCTGGGTTCTCTATTCTATTCCATTGGTCTATGTGTCTGTTTTTGTGCCAACACCTTACTTAATGATTACAGCTTTGTAGTAGAGGGTAAAGTCCAGGATTATGATGCCTCCCATTTTGGTTTTCTTTTTCTTTCTTTTCTTTTTTTTTTTTTTTTTAAATTTTTTATGTTTATTTATTTTTGAGAAAGAGAGACAGAGTGTGAGTGGGAGAAGGGCAGAGAGAGAGGGAGACACAGAATCTGAAGCAGGCTCCAGGCTCTGAGCTGTCAGCACTTATTTGTTGGGAGATTTTTGATAACTGATTCAATTTCCTTGCTGGTTATGGGTCTGTTCAAATTTTCTATTTCTTTCAGTTTGAGTTTTGGTAGTGTGTGGGTGTCTAGGAATTTGTCCATTTCTTCCAGATTGTCCAGTTTTTTGGCATATGATTTTTCATAGTGTTCTCTAATAATTGTTTGTATTTCTGTGGTGTTGGTTGTGATCTCTTCTCTTTCCTTTGTGATTTTATTCATTTGGATTCTCTTTGTTTCCTTTTTGAGAAGTCTGGCTAGGCGTTTATCAATTTTGTTTATTCTTTCAGAAAACCAGCTCTTAGATTCATTGGTCTGTTGTACTGTTTTTGTAGATTCTATATTGTTTATTTCTGCTGTAATCTTTATTATTTCTCTTCTTCTGCTGCTGGCTTTGGGGTTTCTTTGTTGCTCTGCTTCTAGTTCCTTTAAGTGTGAGGTTAAATTCTGTATTTGGGATTTTTCTTGTTTCTTGAGATACGCCTGGATTCCAATGTATTTTCCTCTTAGGACTGCCTTTGCTGCATCCCAAAGGGTTTGGACTGTCATATTTTCATTTTCATTTGCTTCTGTAGATTTTTAAAATTTCTTCAATTGCCTGGTTGACCCATTCATTCTTTAGTAGGATATTCTTGAACCTCCATGCATTTGGAGGCTTTCCAAATTTTTTCGTGTGGTTGATTTCAAGTTTCATAGCATTGTGGTCTGTAAATATGCATGGTATGATCTCAATTCTTTTGTATTTGTTGAGGGCTGTTTTGTGACCCAGTATGTGATCTATTCTGGAGAATGTTCCGTGTGCACTCAAGAAGAATGTGAGCACTGGGTGTTGTATGGAAACCAGTTTGACAATAAATTTCATATTAAAAATAAATATATTTAAGACCAAATATATTCTTGGGAACTTGAAAAGCTCAAAAAATTTTAAAAAATAATAATAAAAAAAAGAAGAATGTGTATTCTGCTGCTTTTGGATGAAAAGTTCTGAATGTATCTGTCAAGTCCATCTGGTCTGGTGTATCATTCAAGGCCATTGTTTCTTTATTGCTTTCCTGCCCATATGATCTGTCCATTAAAGTCCCCTGCAATTACTGTATTCTTTTTTTTTTTAATGTTTTTATTTATTTTTGAGACAGAGAGAGACAGATTATGAACAGGGGAGGGGCAGAGAGAGAGAGGGAGACACAGAATCTGAAGCAGGCTCAGCACAGCTGTCAGCACAGAGCCCGACATGGGGCTCGAACTCACGGACTACGAGATCATGACCTGAGCCGAAGTCAGATGCTTAACTGACTGAGCCACCCAGGCGCCCCTACTGTATTCTTATCAATAAGATTGTTTATGTTTATGATTAATTGATTTATATATTGGGGTTCTTCCAAGTTGGGGGCATAAGCATTTACAATTGTTAGCTCCCCTTGATGGATAGACCCCTTAAATTATGATATAACGCCACCCTACTTGTAGTGGTGGTTTGGACCTTCCACCAGGTGTGCTTTGATTTGTTCATTGAAGTAACCCTGGAAAAAATTGCACAAGGGGATGGTGGTGGTGGAGAAAGCCTTATCCCATACAAAGAGAGAAATGATGGGGTGGGCAGGGGGGGGGGGGGGGGGAGCAGAAAAGGAATTGACCGGGCAGAGAATCAGAGAAACTATACAGCTTAATCTAGAGAGAGAGAGAGAGAGAGAGAGAGAGAGAAATAAAGGAGATACAGAAGAGGTGTAAAAAGCATAGATTAAAAATGCCTGCTTAAACAAACCAACAACCAGAATAGAGAAGGGAAGAAAGAAGAAGAAGAAAATATATATATATATACACACATACATATATCTATAAATATATATAAATTTATAAATATATAAAAATATATATTAAATTAGATTAAATTTATTTAAATTTATTTAAATTAATTAAATATAAATAAATAAATAAATAAATAAATACGAAAGAATTGACCAAAAGTCAGATCAGAAAATGCAAAACCACTGGACAGATGTCTGATGGTGCCTTTGAACCGGTGGCTGTGCTGGCCTGGAGGAGGGGCCCTCTGGTTCTGTCGGTGTCGGTCCCGGTCTGGCAGGTGTGCAGTTACCGGGCACAGAGGTCTGCGGTTTGGTGTAAGCGGTCCCACCTCCACTGGGGGGCCGCTGTTCTGTGCCCCCAGCTCCATCGTGTTGGTGATGGGGAGGAAACTGGCAACACCCGGCCCCTCCTCCCTGGACTGGGTGTCCCGGACCGCCCCGTGCAGGCAGCCCTCACCGCGCCACACACACCTGAGCGGGACGCTTTGGCCCACTCCACAGTCTCCCACGCCTCCCAGGTGCCAGGCTGGGATTCAGACCCCAGGGTCTTAAGGGATCTCGCTCCACCCGTGTCTAGTGCTGGGGTAGCGCCACTCTGCCCGTCTGACAGAGGGCTTCTGGCTGGCGCCTGCAGGGTCTTTTGCCCGTTGGCCCCCGGAGCTACTTCTGTCACTCCGGCTGTTACCATTCTTAATCGATGACTATTTCTCTACCGCATCGGGAGTGGAGAGCAGCAGTCCAGAGCAGAGCACAGCCTCTGGAACCGGACCGTCGGCGGTCAGATCCCGGTACCGTATCTTCGCGCCACATCACGACGCTCTACTTCTATCATCTCTGTAAATGCGCATCAGAATGACTATTTCCCATGACTGCTGTGTCGACCCACCGAGTGAAGACACGTACCTCATTTAGAACAATGCCCGACCTGGACACGAACTTGGCTGACCTCATTAATGCACCCGCATCCCTTCTAGCAGAGACTGGGGTGCACAACAGCAGGTCGTCGGTAAATATGGGGAATTCTAAGCAATTTCGGATCACAGATGCTTGGGATTCTGTGTCTTCCTCTCTCTGTGTCCCTCACTAGCTTGCTCTCTCTCTCTCTCTCCCAAAAATAAACATTAAAAAAAAAAAAAAAAAAGAATTGTTATGTGTGTGTTGACCTCGCCTATGGCTCCCTGAGGGACTGGAATAAGTTTTTGCCTTTGTTTTGCCTGTCTCAGGACTTCCCCAGGACCGAGGTGGTACCCTGGGCAGTTTTTGCCAAAAATATTTATAAGCAAATATATTAGATGTTGCCACCTAGGATAAAAGGTAACAGCTGGGGTAAGAAGTATACCCCAAAACTTAGGAAGGAAGAGTCTTGGGAAGAAAATACTTGGAGAATAAAGGCTTTGAAAAACTCCCACAAATTCCAAATATTCTAGAAGTCCACATGAATGTCTAGGTCACAACACGTTCTCAGAAATGATCTGAGAAGTTCTTAATCTCTAGCCCCTGGCCAACCTTCAGGCTCTGTACAACCAAGACGTGAAAGCTAAGGTAGAGTTTTAAACCGCCTGGCAATGGAGGAGTGCCCCAACACATATCCAATCTACAAAGACTGGAATGATCTTCGCTTTGGGTTGGTTCCAGGTATTTAAGGAAGAGGTTGTCAAATTGCCAGCTACAACTCAGCTAATGGGACAGAGACTTCAGTTGGCCATACACAAGAAAGAATACAGGTACTACAAAATTAATTTTAAAAAGCCAGTAAACAGGGGCGCCTGGGTGGCTCCGTCGGTTAAGCGTCCAACTTCAGATCAGGGCATGATCTCAGTTTGAGCCCCCAGTCGGGCTCTGCACTGCCAGCTCAGAGCCTGCTTGGGTCCATTCTCTCGCTCTCTGCCCCTTCCCCGCTCTCGCGTGTACACACTCTCTCTCAAAAATAAATAAACGTTGGAAAAGCAACAGTAAGAAAAGAAATAAAAACCCAGTAAACAAACAACAACAACCACATAAGGAGCAACAAGAAACCTTAAGGCAGGGGGAGCATCTAATTTTCAGAGTTGCTACATTTATAGTATTCAAAGTGTCCGGTTTTCAAAAAAATTATAAGGCATTGTAATAAAATAAGAAAACATGTGCCATTCACAAGAAAAAAAGCAATTAATAGAAAATGTCTCTGGGAAAGCCCAGCCTAGAATCACTTTTCATATGAAAATAATTACAGTACTTCTCTAATACAAATAAACCAGAATTTGTTTCTGTCTTTCTATCTTCAAGTCTATGATGCACGCATATGAAGACATCCTTGCATTATCTGAAGCCATCGTGATACACATGATTTTTCAAAGGAGAACCTTTTCATATAAAAGTTGCTGAATTTTATATTTCATTCTTCCGATTATCATCTTTAGATGTCTTGACACGAAATTCATCTACAGTTTGAGGGAGCTGGTTCTGCAACAGCAGTTTCCGCTGACATTTTTTGGGATCAATACAAATTAACTCAAAGAGCAGATAACACATTCTGTCACTGTGTGCCTGTCAATTAATGGTACTCCTGAGAGTTAAATTATTTCAGTATTCAGGGGGAAGCATTAACAGTGGAATGGCCTTGTAACTGTTTTGAAATAAGTTAGTTTCCCTGACTTAGTCTAATACAACTATGCATATGTTTTCTTTTCTTCTCTTTTTAACGTACATATTTTTGGCATTTTGGGCATTCTGGCGAGCCCCAAAGAGAAGGACAGTAAAGTGATGGAAAATGTTTCGGAACCACCAGGAGTAATGACACGTAGATGTGTCCTAGTTGGTCAGTCTAGAAGATATATGCTATATCCGAAAGTATTTAAACAATCAGAAAAGACACAGGACCTTCTCAGATCAATGATTTCTGCTGTCCAAAGTGATTTCTAGAGGTAGCTTTGGTTTGGAAAAAGAGGATGATATTCGCTGTGTAATGATAAATAGGGCACAAGAATCCTATCCATCACTGATCACTTATAACTGAAAACCTTAAATCTAGTTTACAACCTTCTGGCATGCACAGGCTCACACGATCTGTTTCAAATTTACTTTTCCGGTCTCGTTTTTAACTGTTGCCCTCTCTGAAACTTCTACTCAAGGCACCCTGATCAAATTACTGCCTCCTGACATGACTTATACCTTTCCGACTCCACGCCCCTTCTCAGAACACTCGCTTCTGGCGCATCGTTGCCGCCTCGACTCCCCCTCGGACTCCCCCGTTTCTGCCTGACAAAAGCCTAAGGCTGCCAGGAGGAGGTGTCACTGCCATACCCTCTGTGGAAAAGAGGTGTGGCTCTTTCACTGGGCATGAGACAGAACCACGTAGTGTTAGTTTTGTTTGGATCTGGATCGGAGGAAAATTCTGGATACCTCCCTAAACATCATAGCTCTGGAGTCCTTTGCTCTTGGATGAGGCAATACCCTAGGCTTCTATCCTGCACTTCCTTACGCAGCAAAACAAGCCGTTCCCTGGTAACCTACCTTCTTTTTGCCGACAATGATTCTTACCATTTCCTCAGCTAATATGTAGGCTATCTTGAATCTTATCATCATTCTGTACACAGAGAAGAAATGCAAGTGTCAGGATGTCTAGCAGAGTGCAGAAAAGTACAGTGCTGATTCACGGAGGACAGCTAGAGGTCGGGCGCTCAAGCGCAGACAACAACCATTTCTTAACTGAGGGGTCTGAACGTTGCGGCGGTACACAAATTCACCCCATCTTTACTGACGGTGGGAGAGATTATGGTGGCATGTTAAGTGGAACCTGAAAGTTGCAAAGGATTGTGAAATGTAGGGAAAACGATTTCTCGCAACTTCAGGAATCTTGGCCAAAAATGTACACAGTGGAGCAGCCCTGTGTTGTTGGCTGATCCGTCTTCCTTGTGATGGCTTCATGAATGACGACTTCATTTCACATACAGCTTCCTGAGAATAATGAGATCTCCAAGGTAAAGAAAGCCGCATTGGTAGTTGACTGTCTCGAAGTTTCTCAAGGGGCCCAAAGAACTGTAACTGCTCAGAAGGGTAACCCGGCACAGGCAACAGTCGTTTTTTTTGTTGTTGTTGTTTCTGTTTTTGTTTTTTTTGTTTTCTTGAGTTATTTGGTCACGTGTCTCATTGTTTGTCTGAAACTGTCAACTCCAGGCGAGCTTTGATAGAGAATGAAATTTCTTATGTTATCTACCTGATTTCTGAGACTCGATCCCAAAATTAGGGGCTTAGAGTGTATAGAGACTAGACAGAAAGTGTAAATTATGGGGTTTGCTGATGCATCTTTAGCAATCGACTTCTCTCACAGAAGAGGAACATGTGAAGATTCCCCATTAGTCCTGCTCACAGTTATTTTCGCTGTCAGCAAGGACTCTTGGGAGCATAGAGGTGGCTTGCCCCAGTCTCTGTTCCCCAAGACGATTTCTTGTTTCTGTGATTCAGCTTTTGTCTGAATTAAAAACTGTTTTTGAATCTGAAGACCTCTATTAGAAGTTTGCAAATTTGGAATGGAATAGTATCACAAGCAGTGGCCAAGTTTTAGCAGTGTGGTTTCTTCCAGTGGCTTCTTCCAGACTTTTTGAACTTGACCAAGGGGCAAGGGGGAGACCCTGACCTCCGTGGGATCTAGATCAGAACACTCTTCCTAAGGTTCCTCCTGCCTCCACGGCAGAAGTCCAGAAGGTGCCTTTAATCTAGTTACGACTGCCCAGTCTCAGATCTCCGTGCGCCTGTCGCCAGGGGTGAAAAGATACCCAAGAGCTCTGTGTGCTTCTAATAACCCGGCCCTTCCTGGTCAATGTTCAATGACTCACATCCATTGTTTGCCTTGAGATCATCAAGACAAATGGCATTGTGCCCGTTTTCTTGATTTCCAATTATGACCACATGCGGGCTGGTGCTTTTCGGCATTCTCACCTACATATGGCTCTGGGCAGCGAGGCGACCCCCCCACCCTGCAGTCTTCCTTCACTCGTCCCCATTTTATTTTTCCCCCTGTCACCAAGCGATACACTATGTATCCTACTCATTTATTTGCTTAACTCCCTCCACCGGATGAGGGCAAGATTTCTTTCACGAACTACTCCAGTTTTAGTTACAGTCAAGTGTGGATGCACAAATAGCACCGACAACAATAAAAAGAAGTGCACGATAAAATTTCAAGGTCTCGCCTTGTAAACTTGATCTTTGGTTTCAGTTTTAGAATGCAGGTGCCACAGGGGCAGGGAGCGTATCTTTTGGGAGCTCCTGGCACAACCCACCAGTGGCTTTATCCACCAGTATTTGAGGACACACCGTCTGTTTCTTTTCACAAGGAGTTAGTTTCTGACTCTGATAACCAAACTCATCACACCGAAGCATTTAAGGAAGTGGTTTGGATTTCCCCGTTGCATGTATGGGGTCCTTAACGGAGAGAATAGCAATTTTGGGTGTCCTGCCGTAATTGTATCCGCAATTTCTTCTGTGTAAAGAAATAAGCCCCGAGCTGTATTCCAATTGCCAGATGATCATTTCCTGTTACTACCTTGGTAAGACGAAGCAATTGTTTTCACTATTTCCCCAAACCATTACCTCCCCCTTCAATTTTATCGGTTCTTTTCTCTTGACATGTGAAGATGCATGTACAAAAAGAAAAATAGGCCTGTTATGGTCTATTTTCCCTGGTTATCATACTACATTTTCAAATTTTTCTCAAAGATCCGAATTTTGCCTTAGGATACTCTAACACGACCTTTATATCTTTTCCTTCAGAGTTTGCTTACACGGGCAGATCCAGACTTTGTTTCTTCTTTCCCTGTATAGACATCCTTTTGTGCCAAAACTTTAGATTCAATCAATACCTACTTAGGGAACTCATTAATTCATTCGGTAAAAATCTATGGAGTACCAGCTATGTTGTAGGTATAATGCTATTTATTTATTTATTTATTTATTTATTTATTTATTTTTAACGTTTATTTTTTTTTGAGAGAGAGAGAGAGAGAGAGAGAGAATGAGTATGAGTGGGGGAAGGGCAGAGAGAGAGCGAGAGGGAGAGAGAGCACCTCAAGCAGGCTCTACAACGTCAGCGCAGAGCCTGACGTGGGGCTCGAACAAACAAACCATGAGCTCGTGACCTGAGCTGAAATCAAGAGTCAGACGCTTAACCGACTGAGCCACCCAGGAGCCCCAGAACACCTTTTTAAAGACACCTAAGACAAAACCGTTCCCTTTATGGAGCTTTTAGCTGAATAGAGAGGGTGGACATTTTATAAATAGATGTAAGCGGGGGTGGGGGGGGAATACAAAGGAGGGAAAGATTGCTGTTATTTTGGGGAAAGCGTCAGTTACCCATCAAACTAAGCAATAACAGAGAAGTACGTGGTTCCGGGAGGACAGAGCAGGTGGAGCCTGTGTGGCAAGGAAGTAGATGGTAAGAGTAGGGCTGGAGAGGTTGGCACAAAGACATTGTGTGCCTGAATAAAGAGTTGGGACTTTCCCGCCTGGGAAAATGTATTCAAGAGTCTGAAAATGTTACCAACCTGACAAATCTGGAAACAAGGAAGCTCATTCTGGCTGCAAAGAGCTCGAGCAAGACTTGAGGGGGTAATACTGCCACATTTCCCACCGTCAGGCACAGGTATTGATGACACAAATGAGTTTGCGTTTGTGATCCGTTTCTCACCCATCCTCACAGCCACTGATGTGTCAGTGTGTAGAGGCCACGGATGAGGTCCGTAAGAAGGCACGGAGACAGTAACGGGGACTGTCGGGTTTTGATTTGCTCACAGGATCTCCAACTGCAGTCAGTCAGCCAGCTCTCAATGCCATTGATCCTCAGGCCCTAGGAGGCCAGCGTCAGAGCTCAAGTTTTTCCCAAGGAGTTTCTTGGAGAAACCTCGTGGATCTTGAAGCCCTAGTTTAAAAGTGTGGGCGTCCCACTGCGCTGTTAGGTATTTGCTCCGAGAATACAAAAATGCTAAGTCAGGGCACCTGGGTGGCTTAGTCGGTTAGGCATCTGATTCTTGATTTCAGCGCAGCCATGATCCCACGGTTTCTGGGGTTGAGCCCCGTGTGGGGCTCTGAGCTGACAGCATGGAGCCTGCTTGGGATTCTCTCCCTCTCTCTCTGCCCCTTCCCCACACTTGCGCGTGTGTGCACGTTCTCTCTTTTTCTCTCTCAAAATAGATATTTTTTTAAAAAATAATAATTCAAAGGGATACACGCATGCACCCTGATGTTTACAGCAGCATTTTCTACAGTAGCCAAATTATGGAAATAGCCCAAGTGTGCATCATCTGAAGGATGGATAAAGAAGAGGTGGTTTATATACGCGATGGAATACTACTCAGTCATCAAAAAGAATGAAATCTTGCCACTTGCAATGACATGGACAGAGCTAGAGAGTCTTACGCTAAGCAAAATCAGTCAATCGGAGAAAGACAAACGCCATATGATTTCATTCATATGTGGAATTTAAGAAACAAAGCAGATGATCAGAGGAAGAAAAAGAGAGAGAAGCAAACCAAGAAACAGACTTTTACCTGTAGAGAACAAACTGATGGTTACTAGAAGGGAGGTGGGTAGGGGGGTTGGCTGGAACAGTCGATGGGGATTAAGGAGGGCACTTGCTGTGATGAGCACCGGGTGTTGTTTGGGAGTGTGGAATCACTATATTGTACACGCGAAACCGTTGTTACACTGTATGTTAACTAACTGGAATTATAATAAACCTTAAAAACAATACAAACAAAGAAAGAAAAGGGTGGGTGTTTGACCGCTTGGGCAAAACCGCTCAGGTGGCTGATTTCTGACTTGGATCTTCTGCTTCCTACTTTCTGACTCCAAGGGGGAAAAACTGCTTCAGTGATTTCAAGAAAGAAGGAAACGCTTCGGACTACATAATTGTGATGGTGCGATAACCTCTAGTGGCAGCTCTGGCCGATGGAAAGGCCATCCTGGCCCAGATCTCAGTTAGGATGCGTGAAAATGGTGGCGAAATACAACAGGCAGAAACACTCAATGCACTGGAACATTCTTGACAGCAGTGGCCTCACTTCATCACGTGTTGCTTGTCATAAGTGAAACCACTTTTTCAGCTCCTCTCCTGTCGCTCCAATTACTTAGGGCTCCACCACACCTTTCACAAAAATTATTTTTGTTAATCATATGGTGATTTCCCTACTAGATTGTGAGCCACATGGGACCAAGAACCATGTTTTACTTGAGGCTGTGTCCACAGGATCCAGGACAACATAACTAATTGAATAAAAGACTGCCATTTATTTGATCACTTTTCAACTTTCCGTGTGTGTGTGTGTGTGTGTGTATATATATATATATATTTTTAAATGTTTATTTATTTTTGAGAGAAACCACGAGTGGGGGACGGGCAGAGAGGGAGAGGATCTGCTGTTAGCACAGAGCCTGACACGGGGCTCGAACTCACGCACCGTGAGATCATGACCTGGGCCGAAGTCGGACGCTTAACCGACCGAGCCACCCAGGCGCCCCACCATAATATATTTCTTATTACACAATCAATTTGCGTGGAATAACCCTTTCCATCAACATACGGTGCGCCTTACAGGGGCAAGGACCAGGTCTTTATTTTCCCTTCATCTGGCACAGAGCATAGACATGAACTGAATTAAATTTATAAATGAAATGTTACGATGATGTCTTTGGCAACCGACTGATCAAAAGAGTGACAGTGATGTCACTGTTATCATTATTATAAAATTATTTCATTCATATTATGGTAAACAAAAGACAAATTTGAAATTGAGTGCAGAGATGACTGTGTAAAACCACGCCCCAATTAGCTGTATTCACTTCTGACAGGTCTCTCTAAGACATGGGATGGAGCTGTTCTGTGTAAGAAGTGAATTATCCCAATTATTGAAAGAAACTTACTGGAACACGGTAGCCATTAAGTGGAAAAGCCAGCTTACTAGTTTCCCTTACAGTACTCACAGTACACACACACACACACACACACACACACACCCAGACGCACACACACGTATGTGCACGCACACACAAGGACACACGCTTCTCTCTTGTCCTAGACTGATCTTTGAGTTTGAGTTCCTAAATACGACTCTAGCGATTTAGCCATTAAGTAAAACAAGCCAGTTCATTTGAAAATATAACTAAAAAATTACATGAACGAACATAGTTATTGAAGAAAACACGTGAAGAAGTAGGGCATTAAGGTGTCCTCCGACGACAACATTTGGTGACGTATATCTATAATTATAATTACTTGACAGCTATTCTTTTCACTTCTTTCCCAGCCACCAAATACTATAATATTTGCATAATGTTTAGAGCCTGAGCCTTGGCGTTTGATAGACCTAGTTTTGAATTTGGGGACGTGACATTTATTTCTGATTATCGATGTTTTCATTTGCCATATAGGGAAACTAAGCAGTCCCTAGTGTTGTGGTGAGGAGTCAATGAAATGATGCCAGTAAGATAAGCAGTATATAATAATCGACAAATGATGTAGCGTCTCTTGGCAGATAACATATCTTAATGCATTTAATTAGTTCAAAGCCGATCAAACCAACGTCTAAATCACTTCCGGTTTTCTTAGTATTAGAAGCGAATTACATGATAAATATCCTTGTGTGTTTATAGGTGCCGACTTGCCCAAACCTTTTCTAGAGTATATTCCTAGAAGAAAACTTGCTGAGTCAAAGGGTATAAACATTTTCAAGACATCCCTCAGGGTGTGAGAGTGCCCGCTTCCCACAACTTTGTCAGCTAAAATGCTTATCGTTAAAAACCTTGCCAGTTCCAAAGGGGGGGGGGGGGGCGGGAAATCTCTTATTTTAATTTGCATTGTTATTACTAGTGAGATTTATTGAGACTATTTGTATTTCTTGTTTTGCGTTTGCCCGTTGTATCTTCTGTCCATTTTTCTCTTTATGCGTGCGTTCTTTCCCTGCGCATATGTTCTACCTATTAAGGTTGTGTGCTTTTGACTTTAAATACGTTGCAAAATTTCTCAAAGCTTGTTTTACTTGTAGATAGGGTACGTTTTGTTGACGTAAATGTTAATACATTCGAGTGATTTTTTTCTAAATCTCTTCAGACAGTTGTATTGATACCAGAAAGAAACAGTCTAATGATTTCTATTTACTATAATTTTCAATATGTCCTACAAAAGTTTCTAATGATGAAGTGAACAGTTTAATTCTTTTTTTTTTAATTTTTTTTTTTAACGTTTATTTATTCTTGAGACAGAGAGAGACAGAGCATGAACGGGGGAGGGGCAGAGAGAGAGGGAGACACAGAATCGGAAGCAGGCTCCAGGCTCTGAGCCATCAGCCCAGAGCCTGACGCGGGGCTCGAACTCACAGACCGCGAGATCGTGACCCGGGCTGAAGTCGGACGCTCAACGGACTGAGCCACCCAGGCGCCCATGAACAGTTTAATTCTAACAAACATGGCTGCTAGCTCATCAGCCTTGACATTAACACACCATTGGGTTCAATTACATACCGAGGAATAGTCTTCCAAAGAACAAAGTATTTATCACAAAACTCATCAGAATTGAACCAGCCCCACCAGCACTGACACTTGGCTCTTTACTATAGTGAAAATAATTTCCCTCCCCATCTCTGATGGTATTGCCCTTGAGCACATCTAAAAATCATCATTTTTCCGCCACGGTCCGCTCATTCTTTTTTTTTTTTTAATTTTTTTTCAACGTTTTTATTTATTTTTGGGACAGAGAGAGACAGAGCATGAACGGGGGAGGGGCAGAGAGAGAGGGAGACACAGAATCGGAAACAGGCTCCAGGCTCCGAGCCATCCGCCCAGAGCCTGACGCGGGGCTCGAACTCACGGACCGCGAGATCGTGACCTGAGCTGAAGTCGGACGCTTAACCGACTGCGCCACCCAGGCGCCCCCGCTCAGTCATTCTTTTAGCAAATATCCTGAGCGCCTACTGCCCCTGACACTATGCTAGCCACTGAAATAAAGGAACAAACAAGGCAAACAAAGTGTCTCACCTTATAGAGCTTACAGCGCTGTACAAGAATATAAATGATGCAGAATAGACTTGGAAGATTAAAAACAAAACCAAAAGAAAATGTGAAACAGCTCTTGTTTAAAAAAAGGCCTCACTTAAATTGCACTCACTATATACCAAGCGATATTTTACTTGCTTTATATGCATCTCTACTAACTCCCCTCATCCTCCCAACGGCCTTAAGAGGTAAGTAGTGTTTTTTAATTTTTTTTTATTTGAGTGGAGTTGACACACAATGTTCCATTAGTTTCAGATATACAACATGGTGATTCAACACGTTTATACGTTATGCTGTGCTCACCACAAGGGGAGCTACCTACCATCGGTCACCGTACGACGCTATTACAGTACCATTGGCTGCAGCCTTTCATTCCCGTGACTTACTCATTCCGCAGCTGGAAGCCTGTATCTCCCCCCGCCACACGTACACACCGTCAGCCATCTTGCCCAAAAGCCCGCCCCTACCCCTCTGGCAACCATCAGTTTGTGTTCACCATGTATTTACCATGTAGTTGCATGCACAGCCTGATTCTGCTTTGCGTTTGTTTTTTCGATTCCTCAGATGAGTGAAATCATGAGGTGTTTGCTTTTCTCAGTCTGGCTGATGTCACTTAGAGAAATACGGCGGGAGGGAGTATTCAACTCCCTCCATTCTACAGATGTGGAGCCTACAGCCCAGAGATCCGAAGGGGATTCTTGCCCGTCATTCTGCTGGAGAGCAGAGAAACCGGGCTTTCCACCCAGAGGATCTGGCTCCTGAGTTCATATTCTCAACCACTGTGCTAGCCTACCCCTGGAATATGGGGACGTGTTTTCCTGTTTTCAGGCAATGTCTTTTACATATTTATTTTAGGACTTTTAAACATTGTAAGATTTAAAATTTTAAGACAGAACTTTCTAATACTTCAGAGTTGATTTAATATGGAACACACATAAATAAAATATTAATTCTCTTCATTTCCTGTGCTCTGATTGAAAGGATTCGCTGCCATAGCGCTTTTTAAAAGTACCTTCAAGGGATTCGACTTTTGAATACCTATGGCCACCCTTCCTTATCCAGCCCCCCTGTCCGCAGCTTCCTCGAGTATTCAGAACACATGTGAAAACCAGGATATAAACAAACAAACAAACGTCTTCGGCAGCCAAAATAGATGTCATAAGTTTATTCATGAGGGAACATTCCAGGCTCTCACTCAGAGGTAGTTTAACTTTAGACAGAATTATAATAAGCTTTAATAAGCTGCAGTGGATCGAAAGTAGAAGGGGTTATAAAGAGAGGATTTTGACAGCCTGACTAGAATGAATAATACAGGAAAGCCATAAATATGTCATGCAAAAGAAGTCAAAAATATTTTCTGAGCTACTTAGTGCAGGGAAAAACCACCATTGTATGATAACCAAGAAAAGCGATCAAAGTTTATAACGATAACCCACATCATTAAGAAATGTTTGAGTTCAGTTAGTTTTGTTCAAAAAGTCAGTGGACTGCCACGAAAAATGACATTCGATTAAAACCCAGTGTCGATGATGATACGACGAAGGGAATACCGCCGCGTAAAGAACAATATTTAGATAAGGCAGTTCGACGACATCAATCGGAAGCCTTAGCATTCTCTTCCCCACTTTTCTCTGCTGTGAAAAGTATTCCGAAGTCAAATCCCATCGTTTCTTAATAATTTTCGTGCTTTCTAGGTTTCTCTGATTTTACCTGATACCGTTTTTTGTTAACTTCGCTCAAAGAGTGATCTTTTATGAAGAAGATATAGCCGGAGGCCTCATCTACTGTCTTGAAATGATTTGATATGACAAGATCTGAAGCGGTACACTCATATATAAGACTGTGGTTGACAAGGCCTAGTTAAATATAGTTTGCCAGTAATCTTAGGCTCATGATTGAAAATACCTTGTTGCTAACTAATTTCCTGGAAGTGTCACCGCAGACTCCTATGATGCATCATCTCCTGATGACGCCTTTTTCTCCTGCGGTGCTCTCAATCTGGAACGCTCTGTCTGAACTTCCATCTCCATATATCTCCATCTATCAAAAATCCTGCTCATTATCGTTCCCAAACCGGCTCAAACGCCATTTGCTCTATGTAGCCTTTCGCAGCCCATCCAGTGAGAGGCCAAATTGGGTGACGAGTGTGGTCTACACTCACACATACCTGGTTTCCAACTCTGGCTCTCCCACCTGTCAGCTGTGTGACATTGAACAAATGGCTTCATCGTTCAGCCCCTTAATTTCTCTATTGGTAAAATGTGACTAGTGGAGAGCCCTGCCCTATGAGATTGTTGTGGGGATTAAAAGAGATTGCTTCAGGGGCGCCTGGGTGGCGCAGTCGGTTGGGCGTCCGACTTCAGCCAGGTCACGATCTCGAGGTCTGTGAGTTCGAGCCCCGCGTCGGGCTCTGGGCTGATGGCTCGGAGCCTGGAGCCTGTTTCCGATTCTGTGTCTCCCTCTCTCTCTGCCCCTCCCCCGTTCATGCTCTGTCTCTCTCTGTCCCAAAAATAAATAAAAACGTTGAAGGAAAAAAAAAAAAAAGAGATTGCTTCAGGAAAGTATAAGAAAACTGAGAAAAGTACTCTAAAGGTATACCACATTCAGTATTCAAATTGACTAAAGGACACACTTTTGAGATCCAGCTTCTGACATTCATGTCAAAGAAATACAGACAAGGAAGTTGGGACGTGGGTAATAGCATTATACGCATTTGGTGAATGACCCAGGATGAGTTTTCATTAGAAAATTCTAGGGCAGCGGTGCCTGGGTGGCTCGGTCTGTTGGGCCTCCGACTTCAGATCAGGTCACGATCTGATGGTTTGTGAGTTCAAGCCCCACATCGGGCTCTCTGCAGTCAGCACAGAGCTGGCTTCGGATCCCCTGTCTCCCTCTCTCTCTGTGACCTCCCCCACTCATGCTGTCCCTCTCAAAAATCAATGAAAAAAAATTAAACCAAAAAAGGAAAATTCTAGGGCAGAATTACATACGGATTTCCCTATTTTGTAGTAGAATAAATAGGCAGGAGGCCTTTTCATTGCACCTCGGTCTACATGTTTACAAGGACGATGGAGATACGCAAATAAGGGATGAGAAGCAGAACAGAGGACAGAGAAAAACCTTGAAACGCAGTCGCTTCAAACTCAACCTTTTTACTGGCCACCATTTATGTCGACTCCACGAAGTGACGTTTAATTCAGCTGACTGAAGAATCCAATCATGTGCAAGGTTTAAAACCAAAGTTAGCTCACTTACTTCTTTTGGGGTGGAAAGCATTATTCTTGTAAAAGATGCCTGAAGAATGCTGAGAACTGTCTTTGGCCAAATATCCTGCGGGCCTTTTGACTTCTATTGCTACTTTCCCTCCTCAGCTCAACCCCGCACACCCTTCCCCAGGCTTGCTTATGTCGGCCTACGGAGGCGTCAAAGGCAGGACTAGATCACTCTGCCTAAGATACGTCGTTTGGGAATGACAAACTGTAGGTGACACCCAGGACAAAACAGAGGAGGAAAGGCAGGTAATAACACTCAGAACCTGTATTCTAAACATAAACAAATAAAAAGAGGGGCTCCTGGGTGGCTCAGTTGGTTGAGCATCTGACTTCAGCTCAGGACATGACCCCACGGTTTGTGGGTTCAAGCCCCGCATCAGGCTCTGCATTGACAGCTCGGAGCCAGGAGCCTGCTTTGAATTCTGTGTCTCCCTCGTTCTCTGACCCTCCCCCACTCACACTCTCTCTTTCTAAAAAATAAACATTACAAAAAACTTAAAAAAAAAAACATTATGGAAAGAGCCTAAATGTCCATCAGCTGACGAATGGATAAAGAAGATGTGGTTTATATATACAATGGAATACTACTCGGCAATGAGAAGGAATGGAATCCTGCCATTTGCAGCAACATGGATGGAACTGGAAGGTATTATGCTAAGTGAAATAAGTCAGGCAGAGAAGGACAGGTATCTTATGTTTTCATTCATAGGTGGAACTTGAGAAACTTAACAGAAGACCGTGGGGGAAGGGAAGGGGAAAAAGAGTTTCAAACAGAGAGGGAGGGAGGCAGACCATCAGCGAGTCTTAAATCCAGAGAACAAACTGAGGGCTGATGGGGGGTGGGGGAGACGGGAAAATGGGAGGTGGGCATTGAGGAGGGCACCTGTTGGGATGAGCACTGGGTGTCGTATGGAAGTGATGAACCACGGGAATCTACCCCCAAAACCAAGAGCACAATGTATACCCTGTGTGTTAGCCAGTTTGACAATAAATTATATGAAAAAAGAAAACAATAAAAAGAGCCTTTGGAACCTCTTCATTGGAAAAAGTAATCAGAGGATGTTTATGAGTCGAAGGCATTAATTTTAAATTGTATATATTTTATTGTCTCCCTCTGGCAGGTACCTTCTCCCCACTGTCCCAGATTTTAACAGTCTGCCATGCACATAACCTTCGCTTAGTGATGCTTAAAGAAGTAAAAGGATCTGAATAGTGTCCATCAGAATACTGCTGTAGGAGGATAAACCCAAAAGACCAACAACTCTGAGCACCTAGGTTCAGATAACGTCATGTCCTCAGATTTTTGAAATGGTAGAACCCTAACTTGATCCCAGATGTCTAGACCTCAGATTCCTTTCTTTTGACTACCACACATTGTCTAATAAGGGAATTGTCTTTCCCGTGACCTCTAGCAGTGACTCTCATCTGAACTGCCCCTTTTCCCCTCGGCTTTTGTGGCCATACTAATCGTTACCTTTGGATGGATAGGAAGTAGATCTCTCCAATCAGATTATCGTCTTCATGAAGCCTTCCTTCCTCCCACAATGCACGCTCCTGTCGTAAAGCCAGATTAAATATTAATTGAATGAAACCAACTTTGTATGCGCCTATCTCCTTTTGTGCCAGAAGGTCACCATCATATCGAAAATGTGTACACAGTTAGCAGATGTATTCTGTGTTTGAAAAGCTCACTTTGAGTTCAAAAGCATTTTAATGAGTATTGTTGGCTTTACAAGGAAACCATTTGCCTGCACGTGCACATAGAAAATCTCTGGGTTTTCCATATCATTGACAGCATGGTTCTTGGTTCATCACAACATAAAAAGTACATGATACACTAGGGTGTCACTATAAAAATAATGTTATTCTTCCAATTTTACCCTGGCAACACTCGGGAATCCTATCATTGAATACAGATGCACACTGCTAAAGTAAGATAATGCCCATAAACCAATTTCTAAACAGATTTCTCAGCAAACCCTTCAGACCTGTTTGGTTGTATTATTTAAGGCAAACTGGGACGGCTTTGAAATGTGAAGTTTCTTGTGAGCTCAGGCCTACGTTTTAATCCAAGCTTAATAATTATTGCCATGCCCCGTTCAGCAAGTACTGCCAGCTAGAAAGAAAAAACTCGAGAAAACGGAAAGGCCAGATTCACAATGAAGATGTCAAAATAGACCGGCTACCGAAGAATCAAACGAGCTGGTTTATTTTCAGCTCCTGCCTCTTTGACTTGCTTACAACACACCCTTGAATCATGAGACTTCCATAAAACACAAGGTCTTCTCTCTACCCAAAACACCGCTTTTGACTTCACAAACTGACCATTCTTCAATGTGCATTCTCCTGGTTAAACCCATGCCAGTACAGAACGTGCTAATATTTTACACTGAGGGCATGACACCTGACCTGAAACAGGGTCAAATTCCCTTCCTTACCCTACATTCTACGTCAGTGCTGTCCAGTAGAATTACCAGGCAAGCCACAAACGTGAGCCACGTATACAATGATACATTTTCTAGGAGCCACATTAAAAAGGAAAATGAGGCGCCTGGGTGGCTCAGTCGGTTAAGCGACTGACTCCGGCTCAGGTCTTGATCTCGCGGTTCGTGATTTCGAGCCCCACCTTGGGCTCCGTGCTGGCAGCTCAGAGCCCGGAACCCGCTTCGGATTCTGTGTCTCCTTCTCTCTCTGACCCTGCCCCGCTCTTGCCCAATCTCTCTCCGTCTCTCAAAAATAAATAAACGTTAAAAAAAAATTTTTAAAAAGGGAAATGAGACATGTGAAATTAATTAATTTCTTAAAATGTTTTATTTATTTTTGAGAGAATGAAAGCAGGGGAGGGGCAGAGAGAGAGGGGGGCAGAGGAGCTGAAGCAGGCTCCATTCTGACCGCAGCGGGCCTGATGTGGGGCTCGAACTCACGAACTGTGAGATCATGACCTGAGCCGAAGTCAGACGCTCTGCCAACGGGGCCAGTCAGCTGCCCCCAAGTGAAACTAATTTACTAAAATTTCTTTATTGTATCAAAAATGTGATCATTTCGACATACAACTAATATAAAAACATAAAGGAGAGACTGAAGATGCGTATTTGCATATTAATTCTTCATAATCCGGTGACTACCCAACAGTTTATCTTAATCTTGACGAGCCACGTTTCCAATGCTCTAGTGGCCACCCTAGCTGACTGCACAGTCCTACACTAAAGCATTTAGGAAAGGAGATCAGAAAGGAGAGAATCCTTACTGCCACCTCCCAGTGGAAATAGATCCCTATGAGACACAAGAGCCTGCAGACCCATGGCCAAGATGCAAGAAAGAGTGACTATCTAACAGGGGATGAAAATGTACCCGGGTCGCTGCTGCCACATAACCTTCAGTTCCTTATCCCGTACCATGCACCAGTTTGAAAAATGATTTCTACAAATACAGATGGAAACGCTCCACCCATGTTAATGGTTGTTTGGCTGTTGTTGTTTGTTTTGTTTTTCGTTTGTCGTTGTCTCTCCCTCTCCTCAGCACACAGGTCTCTGGATCATTTTCACTTCATCCAATGCTTCGTTTCACTTTTCCTCTTCACAATGTATAAATTGGCTCATTTGTTCTTTTTTCCCGGTTGAGTTTCTCCGTCAGCTCTGACGCTCCGTTACAAAATATTCACATGGTTCCAAAGAGCCTTTTGCCTCTCCTGCCAAATCTGACATTCCGCTCCCTATTGTGTCTCCTTTCCCCGCTCAGTTCTTTCTTCAGTCTTATCTTTTTGTATCCTTTCGTCTGGCAAACTTCGTCTAGCACAGGTCTGCTGGTTTGCCACATCCTCAGTCTGGAAGCAGTCTTCCTTCCTTCCTGCCTTCACCAGGCCAATGAACAGGTACTACCTTTTGCAATTTCCACAAATCCTCCAAGTCCCGAAAAGCGATGGCATCACCTTGGCCTCATTGGCAGTGTGTGTTCACGTTCGGTGACTGAATTTGGTGTCATACCCAGCTGAAACCGCACTGCACAACAAGGATAATTTAAAAACAGTAATACTATTTTCCCCAAAGCAGTCTCAATCCAACTTCCCCGGGATCTAGATGCTTCTTGCATCACACATTTTGTCTTGAGATTCTGTTTGGCTTCTCACAGATGGGAAGAACCGCCCTTAGAGCCTCCCGCCCAAGCTGTGGCTGGCAAGAGCCATCTTGAGTCTCTGCTTTCTGCTTAAAGATGGAAAACAAAGATGGAGTTGGTTGGTGACATTACAGCTGGTGTTCGTGAAGATTTTTGTGAAAGTCTATTTAAATTCTGAACTTGACAGCACAGTTGTTGGTTTGTCAAAGCATCGCAAAATGAAAAGAGTGAAGAGAATCTAAAGACCAGAATCATAGCAGTTTTTTTGTTTTGTTTTCTTTTAACGTAGCTACGGATCTAAAAGTATATATTTGATTTAGTCACTTTGCCCAGGGGAAGAAACACATTAACAAAAGGATAATATCAAGATGACCTTGGGACAAATATATTTTTGAGCCTTCTAAGCAATGGGAAATTACAGCTTGCCTGTAATTTGTATTGCCCAAAAAGACATGAAACCCTCCAGGTTTCCCCTTCCCACCACTCCCCTACACATTCCAGCTGTAGCCTCTTTTAGTCTGTCTCCCTAGCTTTAGGCTCTTGACCAGCTTGGTTTTTCATTTTGAGCCTCCACCCTTATTTTGCCATGTCAAGATTTGGCTGTCCTGTGCCACACCCTCTACTTTGGGCTGACCTGGAAACCAGGATGAAACCTTACCCGATCTCCGTGCCCCACAACAGTAGGCAGTTGTATTATAATTTCAGCAATCTGCCCAAAAAGTTGTATTATAATTTCAGCAGTCTGCATTTGTGAAAAGTCATTTCTCCCATCACCAATTCAATAGCTGAATTAGGTAGGGTGATATTTTCGTATTGGCTCTACATGCTGTTGCTTTGGCATGACTTCTGATTGCCGGGAAGCCTGATCAGAATCTCCTGGCTGGTCTAGTGACAACGTAACAGAGAGAGGTTGGGTTGTGCAGTTTGCCCTGGAGTGGAGGTCTATAAACACATAAGCTTCATAATCCTGTTAATCAAGAAAAGCATCATGTCCTCTCGAAAGATGTTAGCTGCATCTCATAGCTGCCGAATTCTCTTAGGGTTTGCCAGAGAAGGGGAGCGATTTGTTTCCAAGGTAGCGAAGCTCTCCCACAGTTGGAGGAGGTCACCCAAAAGAAATGGACAAGGTGTTTTGCTGGCATGTTGACTCCGGGTCCATGAATATTTCATGAGTAGAATACAAATTCATAAAACACATTACCTCTGCTTCGTTTAGTCATTCTTCAGCTTTTTTTCAGATCACAACTCTTCAGGAAAATACTCCAGCTGACCAGCTGTTCTACTGTGGCTGCTAAATCAAAAGGCCGCTCCAATAGGGCTGTGGTTTTAGAATTAAAATGCGTTTAAATATGACTACATTTAAATATAAATATACAATGCATTTAAATGTGGGCCTTTTTGTTTAGTTTTTAACAGTTCAAAGATGATTTGATTGTAGTCACATATATTAGTTTAATATATTGCATAACATCTTGATTGATTCTCGTTTTTATTTGTGGCATTACTGAAAGTCAAAGACTTGGAGAAAAAAAATTGACAACTGGAATTTAATTTATTTTTCACTCTCAGGCAGTGAACTTTTGTTGAGGGTTACAGTATGCCGTGGCTAATCTCTCTTTCTTGTTCATGGAACAGCTCCTGGGACTTAGCTCATGGGATCCCAGGAAACTGAGCTACAGAAAAAGCAGAACAGTTTCTTCCTACTGTTGTGGGGCACAGAGCTCGGGTAAGGTTTCATCCTGGTTTCCAGGTCAACCCAAAGTAGAGGGTGTGGCACAGGACAGCCAAATCTCGACATGGCAAAATAAGGGTGGAGGCTCAAAATGAAAAACCAAGCTGGTCAAGAGCCTAAAGCTAGGGAGACAGACTAAAAGAGGCTACAGCTGGGATGTGTAGGGGAGTGGTGGGAAGGGGAAACTTGAAGGGTTTCCTGTGGTCAGGAGGTACCTGTGGTCATAGGCACGTCTTCAGTCATGTACAATGTATAGCCAGCTGATATCTTAATTAGAATCGCTTTATTTTATTTATGTACTTATGTATTTATTTAATGCTTACTTTTGAGAGACAGAGACAGAGTGTGAGCAGGGGAGGGGCAGAGAGAGAGAGGTGGGGAGACACAGCATCCAAAGCAGGCTCCAGGCTCTGAACTGTCAGCACAGAGCCCGATGAGGGGCTTAAACCCACAGACTGCAAGATGATGACCTGAGCTGAAGTTGGACGCTCAGCGGACCCAGACACCGAGGCACCCGTTAAAATAGCTTTCAATGAAATGCCCAGGGATCACAGAACAGACGATGAATAATTGCGTGGTAAGATCTGGGAAATCTTTGGAGAACAGGTAGCATTTGAGTCGGGCTCTGAAGGATGAAAGTGTTCTCAAACTGCAAAGGAATTTGCATGTGGATTATTTTAGGCTGATTCTTTTTATGAAACAGAGACTCAAGAGGTGTTCCTTTTTTTGTCTCCTCACTAACTGCCTAAAACAGTTGAGACAGAGGACCTGCTCCAGGAAGGGAGCTGTCACCAAAGGTAACTATGGCATAATACGAACTAGGTGTGGGAGACACGGAAGATCCTAGCAAAGCCTGTTTGTTAAAATTCTTCCCTATGTCCCATTGTTTCTATATGGCCCAGCCAGCATTTGTTTCCCAAACGTTTGCTCTTTTTCATCCTCCTATGAATGGTCATCTTCCCTTTGAAGTCCCAGACCCTTACCCCCTTCTCCTAGCTCTGGACGGCATATAAGCCTCAATGGCCTGACCACCTGTGGGCCTCATATTCTTATGCAATCTCCTTCCGTATATAATTAAATTTGATTTTCTCCTGTGAATCTGTTTCACGTCAATTTAGTTCTTAGACCAGCCAAAAGAATCTTGAGGGGTGGAGGAAAACATTTCCTCCCCAGCCAATCAAAACGCACAAATATGCTCAAGAAAGCGAGTATTAATCTGCTGGGGCCTGAGTTGCCGGGAGTGGGGCTTCAGCTCTGGCTCTCAGCATGTATTCAGGATCTAGTTGACCTACATTTATACCTCACGTCTTACCACTTCCTGTCTGAGGTCCTTAGATTCTACGTGCATATTCGTCTTCTCCTTTTCAGTTCTCACCACCTACTTGGATTTGTGTTCTTTTTTGTTTGTTTTTTGCCTTCTCTTATGTCAGGAAAAGCCCCTGCTTTGGAGGCCCTCCTTTTAGGGACACAAAGTCGTGAGCAGCGTTCTCACCGGGCATAACTCCAACCAGGTTGAATGCTACTGGCTCAGCTGAGAGCAGATGAGATGATGTTGAAAAGACAGGTTAAGGAAAGGCCATGGACTGTTTAGAACACAAGTTGCTGGACACGGAACTGATGCCGAGTCTCTTTTATTTTTATTTTATATTTAGTTTTGGTGGTTTTTTTGTTTTTTATTTTTTTTGTTTATTTAAAAATTTTTTTTAATGTTTTTTTCATTTCTGAGAGAGAGAGAGAGAGAGAGAGAGAGCGAGCGCACAAATGGGGGAGGAGCAGAGACAGAGAGAGAGACACAGAGAGTCCGAAGCAGGTTCCAGGCTGTCAGCACAGAGCCCAACACGGGGCTCAAACTCATGAACTGTGAGATCGTGACCTGAGCCAAAGTCAGAAGCCCAGCCGACTGAGCCACCCAGGTGCCCACGGAGTCTCTTTTGGTATACGTAAATTGTTTCGATCAGAGGTCAGTTTAAGTGGAGGGAGTAGAGGGAGTGGTGGTCTTCTATGTTTCAACTGACATCCACTAACTATTCTAGAAAATCCAGAGTCATAAATAAATCCTAAAGTGAAACTTTCAAGATAGGATATGTAACATTGTTGATGGTTGTGGACACCTATACAAGGTGATCTGTCTGTCTAGGGGAATGTTAAGAAATATTTAGTGGCTGTTAGCTGAAGTGAGTTGAAAAACAGCTCACTAGATCACTGGTGCAATAATACAAACGAGTGATACCTGTGGCCATAGGTGTGGCTGGGTAGGAATAAAACTAAACTATAAAACAAAACAAAACAAGCAAGAAGACAGTGTTTGAGTGACCCCAACTGCCAAGTAATAGGTTCATGGTGTCCTCGTGCTTTCCATATATTTCGCTTTAGGATTCTAATAAAGCAAACGCCATTTTTGGACAATTAACGATAGAATCAATCACGACAACAGTGGTTGCAGCGTAAGCCTTGATAGTTGTTGTTGTTTTCTTTTTTTCTAATGCAAGCGCCTGACTTCAGCTTGGATTACAGAGGCACCCATGGCAAAGAGGCACCACTAGATAAAGAGCCAGGTGGCCTCCCCTAAACCAGGCTCCTTTGTTTTAGAGATCTTGGTTGATTCTAACAACTGACCATTTGGGCCACTTCTTTTTTTCCCCTCCCACGTTTTAAATTCCCACTAGGTTTTAAATTCAGCAACAAAGGGTGATCCCATGCATGAAACCCTAGGCCCCTACCCTCAACCCCAATAAAAAGCAGAACCTCCAGCCTGTATTGTGCCCACACTCTCTCTGTCTCCTTACAACCTTGCTACGAGGCCCCTGGCGTGCTATGTAATTTCTAGGTTCTGGAAGTCGTAAACCTTTACTTTTCCAAAGTTTTCTGATGGTCGTTGTGGAAGGGTATCTTGCACTCATAATAAGAAGCACAAGGGTTTGTCCAACCACACTATTGCTTAGTAAGACTGAGATTGGCACAAAGCAGCAGTAAATATGCTTGTTGCCTCTCAAGGTTTTCTAATACCTTCGAGTATCACTTTCTCATTCTTTACGCATCATACAACCTGCAACATTTGAGACCCTATCAGATGGAGGCCCCTGATCAAAAGCCCAAATGTGTGCAGGGGCGCCTGGGGGGCTCAGTTGGTTAAGCATCTGACTCTTGACTTCATCTCAGGTCATGATCTCATGGTTCGTGAGTTTGAGCCCTGCATCAGGCTCTGCGCTGACAGCGCAGAGCCCGCTTGGGATTCTGTCTCCTTC
The DNA here is from genome assembly GCF_007474595.2 of Lynx canadensis. Lineage (NCBI taxonomy): Eukaryota > Metazoa > Chordata > Mammalia > Carnivora > Felidae > Lynx > Lynx canadensis. The sequence goes on along the minus strand of NC_044321.2, from coordinate 114,447,184 downwards.
TCTGTCTGCCCCTCCCCCACTTGCTCTCTATCTCTCTCTCAAAGTAAATAAACTTAAAAAAACATAAGTACGCGTGCACACAGATATGCACACACACCGATGCACACACCCATAGACACATACACACTGTTGCCATTCAATCTCAAGCGGCCATTTTTCACTTTAATGAAATGTATTTTCTTATTTTTGCTCTAATCCTTCTACAACCAGAAAAGACTTAACCGCCTCACAGGACTCTTGTGAAGTTTACCTGTATCTATAAAGTGCCCCTCACGGTGAATGTATTTTATCAGTGTCTCGCTTTTCCTCCTCAGATACTGAAAGTAAATTGCCAATAACAAACTAAGGGTTTAAGAGACCATTCATTAAGCCCATGTTACAGTGGCAGGAGGGGACGGGGAAGGATCACAGGACAGATGAAAATAAGTAAAAAAACTTAATAAGACCTGCTTTCACAAAGGTTGTAGTCTCAGGGAAGGCACATGAATAGAGGGTATGCTGGGAATTGCCAAGCGTCTGAATTTGATCCGATATGTCTGTGGGTTTAGACACGTAGCATTCAGAACAGACTCCTTGACTGGTTTTCAAAACTTACTTAGGTGTTCACATCGTTTCAATAGAAATGTAGACAACATACGTTAAAAAAAATTTTTTTTTTTTTTTTGAGAGACAGAGTGCAAGCGGGGGAGGGACAGAGAGAGAAGGAGACACAGAATCCAAAGCAGGCTCCAGGCTCCAAGCTGTAGGCACAGAGCCTAAAGCGTGGCTTGAATTCATGAACCACGAGATCATGACCTGAGCCGAAGTTGGCCGCTCAACCGACTGAGCCACCCAGGCGTCCCTTTTTAGAAAAAGATTTTTTTTTTTAGACACATACATTTTTAAGAAACCGATACTATTTGTAAATAACTGCTAACCAATGGAGGTGTTACTCATCAGCCTAAGTGCTTCTCTGATAGCTTACCCCTGTAGGTCAGTATCTCTCTATATCATAAAATTTGAGCAAGAAGCTTCCCTTCATAAGCATTTGGCAACATGTAGTAATCGCCCACTGCATACGCTACCCATGTGCTAGGTGCTGGGGATCTGCTGTTGCACAAGATGCCTTGCTCCCCAGTGTCCCATCCAGATTTGACATGTATTTGTCATGGATGTATTTGACAAATATTAGACGTGGATTCGATAGGTCACAGATGGTTCCCCTGCGTCACTCCTGCTCTTCCCATTAAACTGCTATGGTGTGACCAGAACCTCCCTTTGTGGGAATGCTGTGATCATCACAGCCACTCATTGGCCTTCCCGGTGTGCATGTGTCGTTGCCCTACACACACATACTTCAGAGAATCTTCCAAACAATCCTTTGAGTGTAGCGTTACAATCTCCATTTTAAAGATAAGGAAGTGAGGTCACAAGACACATCGTATGTCAGCTATACTCAAATTAAAAAAAAAAAAAGGCATTCTACTATGTCATGTGGCTTCTAACTGATAGATCTTGCATTTAAACCCTGGTCTTTTAAATTAACTCTTTAAACTACGACTTGTTTTTTTAAGGGGGAATCCAGGTTTTGTGGGTCCCAAATGTCACACAGTTGGTGGCTCTCTTTAGAAAACGCACAAACAAGAACACAAATAGAAAATTAGGTATGAATGAACGTGGCCATTTTTTAAGAATGAGAAACTTACCGAAGCTTAAAAATTTGGAAATGTCGTTCGGCTATTTACCAGAAATGCTTACATGGAAATGCTTCTTGATCGCAACCTGAATTCCTCTTCCAAGGCTGAACATCGTACAACAGACACACCCAGAGCTCACAGGGTCCGGTCCAAGTGAGAGGCTCTCAAGCTCAAGCTGCATTGTGCTTCAGAGTAAACCCACCTCTGTTGTCACTCAAGATGGTGACGACTCAGACAGCGTACTGATTCCGCATCTAATCCACCCCCAGCGTGCACATAGTCGAGATAAAGCACATAGAATCCTAGGAACGCCAGCAGCCACTTCCTAACCCACAGCTCACTGGAACATTCGCGATACACATGGAGCATCTGGAAATCCCTACGTCACCATCCAAACAAAGATGGTACCAACTCCTCCCACCACACACAGGCACGCAAGCATGCACACGGGAGCTACACATGCCAAACCACATGGTAGCTGCCTGCTTTAGCCTAACCCTGTGGTTAGCTTGTGAGTCTATTTTGACTACGGGAGCAACCATATTAATAGCACATACGGAGACTGAAACTCGGGTGAAAGCTGGATTCACTCTGCGCAAAACAACGTTGCTCCGACAATGTTCTTGTGGCGTCCTGATCTCAGAGGTCATGTGCATGTGTTGCATAGTACCCTATTTTAGTCGGGGTTCGCAAGAAGTCTCTAGTAGACTTGATGGGATTATTTCAACACGGGAAGACCTGTAGAAGGATCCTGTAACAGTGTCGCAAGAAAAGTCTTGTTAAAAATCCCTAAAGCTAGGGGCACCTCGGTGGCTCAGTCGGTTGGGCGGCCGACTTCGGCTCAGGTCACGGTCTCGCGGTCCGTGAGTTGGAGCCCCGCGTCGGGCTCTGTGCTGACAGCTCAGAGCCTGGAGCCTGTTTCAGATTCTGTGTCTCCCTCTCTCTGACCCTCCCCCGTTCATGCTCTGTCTCTCTCTGTCTCAAAAATAAATAAACGTTAAAAAAAATTAAATAAAAATAAAAATAAAAATCCCTAAAACTATAGGGAATGTCAATTACATAAGCAGAGACAACTGTGTACTTTGGAGGGTGTGGGAAGGGAAAGAAACAAGGCTGGCTCTTTTTTTCTCGTGGGAACAATTCATTCCATGAACAATTCGTTCCAGAAGTTGAGGTTTCTCTCCGAGTTGCACAGAAGATCTCCTTTTGGGGAAAACAAAAACAAAAACAAAAACAAAAACCAAACAAACAAACAAAAGGCTCCATAAAGTATCCCTGAAAATAATTTTTTTTTGTTGCAAAACTAATCTGATTTAAATGTGGCTCTCTGATTTAGGTGTGATTTTCAAACGTAAACATTCCTCAGAATGACCTGGGGAGCTAGTCTGTGGGAGGACCCAGGAATCTGCATTTTTAATAACTCCCTCAGGCCACTATGATGCAGGTATTCAGGGATCACATTTCTAGAAGCACTGCTTGACTAGAAGATGTCTCTATTTAAAAGAGTCCTACAGTGGGGCACCTGGGTGGCTCAGTCGGTTGAGTGTCTGACTCTTGAGTTTGGCTCAGGTCATGATCTCAGGGTCACGGGATGGGGCTCTGTGTTGAGTGTGGAGCCTGCTTAAGATTCTCTCTCTCTCTAGGGGCGCCTGAGTGGCTCAGTCGGCTAAGCGTCCGACTTCGGCTCAGGTCTTGATCTCACAGTGCATGAGCTCAAGCCCCGTGTGGGGCTCTGTGCTGACAGGTCAGAGCCTGGAACCTGCTCGGGATTCTCTGTCCCCCTCTCCCTCTGCCCCTCCCTTGCTCATGCTCTGTCTGTGTCTCTCTTTCTCTCTCTCTCAAAAATAAACATTAAAAAATTGAAAGAAAAAGTTTTTCTCTGTCTCTCTAAAAAAAAAAGGCCTATGGTGAATCCTTTTTTGATATGGGGTCTTACCTTACCATACACCACACTTCTCTAAACAAAACACATCTTCTTTGCTATTTATGTTCTGTGTTGTTTGGTTTCCATATATATTATTCTTTAAATTTTTTTAATGTTTAATTTTGAGAGAGAGAGAGAGAGAGAGAGAGACAGAGCATGAGCGGGGGAGGGGCAGAGAGGGAGACACAGAATCCGAAGCAGGCTCCAGGCTCCGGGCTGTCAACACAGAGCCCGACGTGGGGCTCGAACTCACCAACCGTGAGATCATGACTTGAACCGAAGTCGGACGCTTCACCGACCGGACCACCCAGGCGCCCCTCCATATAAATTATTTTTGCACTAGCTCTTTGCCTACCAGTTCAGCTACTGACAGGACCGTCCCGAAGTTTGAAGTCACACGATCAAGTCTAACTGCATCCAGACAGACCTTGAGAGTTGGGCTCAGAAATCTGAAGTGATTTATTTCTCAATGTTTCTTATAAGATGTAGCAAGAAAATACAATACGACTAGGTTTCCACAGACGATACCGGGTATGGTCCAAATGCTTTTGGTCAGATCCCCTGCCAAGGAAAGACATGTACTGAGTAGCGTTTGTTGAGTTTGTATGCATCCGCCGATGACATCTGATCCATACTGTAGATTCTACCGGATTTGCCTACAGCACAACGGACGGCTTTGTCTCTACCAAAATGAAGAAGTCACACTCCTGGAAAGTAGTTTTCCTGAGAGGCTCTGCACCGAAGCCACTATGCGGAACTATGCACAGTGGTTTCCTAAGTCTGTTTTCCAGTAACAGATGGCAGGCTTTGAGGAAAGCGGTTGGCCCCAGGAAGATGAAGAAGAAACAGGGAGGTTTGCAAAAAGTGGGCACCAAGTCTTCCAGGCTAACAACGCAGAGATTTGGCATTTCTACCTCTGACTACAAGATGACTGGACTCCATGCTAAGGACGTGTGACCTAGGAGAATCGTATCGGACGGGATTGCGTTGAAGGTTAAAGGTGATGCTGTACATGAGGCTCTTACCAAAGGGCACACGTGAGTGTCTCCTTGATATCAGCTGTCATTATCAACATCACGTGAGCGAGGTTTGCTTGGAAACTGTACTGTAACACACTATTTTTATCTATTACACCGATTCTTCCATTTTACGATATCGGTGAAAGGCCTTGGCGGTATCCTGTGACTTTTAGGGATGGATCTCATTGCGTTCCTGGAGAAATTGATGTCACTCATGATATAAAGGCCACTGAAGACATTTCTGAGATGGGGAAGGAACAAAGATGAGAGACATGTGTCTTAACAAGACTGCGAAGCCGATACAAATAGATAAAATAGAGCAGAAGAGAAAGCCCAGAATCATATCCAGACATTATTTGTGAACTTGGTGGAGAAACAACTGATTTTCCACATTGGAAAAACTTGTTTCCACCCCTCATGCAAAGAATAAATTCTAAGGGAGATTAAAGACCACACAGGAAAATAATAAGACTTTAAAAAACTAAATGAGAATATATAATATGCATTTATATCCTTGGAGTAATAAAGACGTTCTTAAAATAACACCACCATCCCCCCAAATATACCATAAATCAAATTAAAGATGGCCACAGAGTGGGAGATATTTGCAATATATATGGCCATATTATTAGTACTAAAAGTATGTAAAGAACACATAGGAATCAAAAAAAGGACAAACAACATAAATCGATCAGCAGGTATAAGCAACCGAAAATAGAAGCGACAAAAATCATTGAATATACAAAAGATCCATCTTCTAATAATTAAGTAAATGTGAAGTAAAAAATAAAAATGAGAAACTTTTGTACTCATTAGATTAACTAACATTAATATCCAACTCTAGTGATTTTTGAAAGGTGTTAGAAAAAGGTAACTGTCAAATGATGTTGTTAGGAACGTAAGTTGGCGAAGACCACTCGGAAAAATAATTTCCGAGTAGCTAGGGACAGCTAGGGACAGTAGCTAGGGACACTTAAAATGCATATGCTCTGTGATACAAGAACTCCACGTCGAATTAGATACCCCAGAGAAACCAAACTCTTATACAACTCATATATACAACAGGAGATAAAGAAGTCTGGTTTGTGTTGGCAAAAAACTGGCAACCATTGATAGGAGACTGGATAATTCAACTGTCATGTGTCTGTACAAATAAAACAAATCTGGGGTGCCTGGGTGGCTCAGTTGGTTAAGTGTCCGACTTCGGCCTAGGACATGATCTCGTGGTTTATGAGTTCGAGCCCCACGTCGGGCTCTGTGCTGACAGCTCATAGCCTGTTTCAGATTCTGTCTCTCTCTCTCTCTCTCTCTCTCTCTGCCCCCCCCCCGCTCATGCTCTGTCTCTCTCTCTCAAAAGTAAATAAACATTTAAAAAATGCTTAAAAAATAGAAAAAATAAAATGAATGAGGTCTGTATGTATTCACAAAAATAAATGGTAAAAGGGATGATGTACAAAACGGCAAATTTCAGAAAGATATATTGTTTTATCTGTAATTGAGCAAATTGTACTTTTTTTTCTGTAATTGAAAGACTAAAAAAAAATACATGCCATAAAAGAACACTCTACATGGCTAAATCATGATCTGGGCTATCTACGGGAAGGAAAGGAGGTAAAAGAGAGACACTGGAGTAGAAAATAAATAAGACTTCTTTTTCATCTTTGCTTTCAAATGAATTCCTCTCCTTCCTTTGTCATATCCCTTAAATGTTGGAATTGTTTTTGGTCTCACTCCAGGACCCCCTTCTGTTAATTCTCACTCTATATACTGCCTAAATGATGTCACACCTTCCAATAGCTTTGGTCACCAAATTTATGATTCTTCTCAAATGTTTGTGTGCAGTCCAGCTCCTTGTCCCAACTTCAAAACTCCTGAAAACTTATGGCACGTCTCCGTTTGAATGTCTCGAGCACCTTAAACTCAAAGTGGCTAAGACCAAGTTCGTCATATCTTTATCACAAAACTGGTCTTGGGGAGCCTGGGTGACTCTGTCAGTTGAGCGTCTGACTCTTGATTTCAGCTCAGGTCATGATCCCGGGGTTGTGGGATTGAGTCCTGCATCAGGCTCCCCACTGAGCATGGAGCCTGCCTGAGATTCTGTCTCTTGTTTAAAAAACTTTGTCCTCAAAACTGGTGAATGGCAAGACTATGTATCCAGTAACCCATGTGAAGAAACTGTAGTTCATTACAGAGACCCTCTTTTTCTCACTTCCAGCATCCGACACACACACACACACACACACACACGCGCGCGCGCGCACACACATTCTTTCAATTAAAAATTTTTTTTATGTTTATTTATATTGAAAGAGAGAGAGGGAGGCAGATCACAAGTGAGGGAGGGGCAGAGAGAGAGGGAGACACAGAATCCGAAGCGGGCTCCAGGCTCTGAGCTGTCAGCACAGAGCCCGACGCGGGGCTCGAACCCACAAACTGTGACATCATGACCTGAGCCTAAATCAGACTCAGTTCAACCGACTGAGCCACCCTGGTATACTTTTGTCTATTCCACCCACATGATTTTTATTCATCCCTTAAAAGACTTTATATCATTCATGTTCCACTATAATCCATCCACCAAAGAGCTTCCAGCATGATCTAAAATTTAATGCTCAACAAGTCACTTCCATTCTGAAATCACATGATGTTCCCCACTGCCTATATAAAAAACCCAGACTCCTTCACGTGACGTCAAGAGCCACCCATGATTTAGATCTGGGCACTTTTTCAACTTCAAGCCCATCATTGTTCAATCACAATATATGTGATCTTCTATAGACTAGTGTTTGCATTTCTGCAAGCATGTTTGATGTTATACACTTCCCAGGACATTGGATGTGCTATTCTCTATGCCTGAAACATTTTTACTTCCTGTCTCTAATATTCTTTGACTTCCAACACCTTCCCATCTTTCAGATCTCAGATCAGTTGTCATCTTCTATAGGAGATCTTCTCTGATTCCCTAAATTTGCAGTGGTTTTTCTCTCTTCTTCACCGGTTTCCAATGCTTCCCTTATTCAATCGCTTACCTGGTCGACTTGTCTTTTATCATATATCCATCTGACTTTCCCTACTAGATTCTGTGCTAAGTCCTGTGAAAGCAAGGCTTGATTGTGATTTATGTTCTAAGATGTCCCCAGTGTTTAGTTCAGTACCTGCTATATAGTAAGGACTCAGCTAAAACATGTCAAATGAAAGAATAATATAGATTGTTTTCTATTAGGTACGTGATTGGCTTTTAAGAAACATCTTAAAAGAGTGCACTTGTGATGAGCACCGGGTGTTGTATGTAAGTGATGAATAGCTAAAGCCTACACCTGAAACTAACATAACACTGTATGTTAACTGGAATTTAAATAAAAACTTGAAAAAAAAGAAAAAAATTTTTAACGTTTATCTATTTTTGAGACAGAGAGAGAGACAGAGACAAAGTGCGAGCAGGGGAGGGGCAGAGACAGGAAACACACAATCCGAAGCAGGCTCCAGGCTCTGAGCTGTCGGCACAGAGCCTGACACAGGGCTCGAACTTGTAAGCCACGAGCCACCCGGGCACCCCAGAAAAAAAGAGAGAGAGAAAAATCTTAAATATAAAAAGACCTTGGGGCACCTGGGTGGCTCAGTTGGAGCGTCTATCCACTCTTTGATGGCGGCTCAGGTCATGATCTCCTGGTCTGGAGACTGAGCCCCCGCATGGGGGCTTGGGATTGTCTCCCTCTCTCTGCCCCTCCCCTGTTCTCTCTCTCTCTCTCTCTCTCAAAATAAGTAAACATTAAAAAGAAGATCTTGCCTTAACAATTAGCACGTACTTTGAGGGTGTTAAAAAACGAAATTCAACCGAGTAAATTTAAAGATCTAATTGGGTTTATTCAACAATTTATGAATCGGGCAGCATCCCAACTGGCAAACAGAGAGGGGCTCCAAGAGCTGTACAAAATGGAAGGGTTTTATAGGCAGAAATGGGGAGAGACAGGGAAGCTATTGGCAAAAGAAAAGAAAGGACTGTTTCAGGCACAGCCCCCTTCCCTTCAGGGGAAGTGCAGGGGGTCTCATCATGCAGATTTCCTCACTAGAGCTGATCAGAAAATTCCAGACTGATTGGTTTAAAATTCTACTTCTGGGAGAGGTTGAAACTGCAATTAAGTCTTGGTTTACTGTCTTGGGGCCAAGTGACTCCACCTTGGGCCTGTTCTTTCTTTCTTCCTTTTTTTTTAAACAAGGGGAAACATTCTTTTCTATGCACAATTTCTGCTCGGCTTATAGAATAAGCAGTCTCATTTCTTCCCAGACAAGTTTTGTATTTCTGATGAGAGCAAAATTGCTGTGAGGCTGCTGTAAAAAGTGTGAGTGCCTGCAGCTGCCAGAAACTGTCTTTTGAAAAAGTAATCACCACAGCAAACGCGTGTTTTCTCATAATATGGATTTTTGATGTGTGTGTGCCCGGTATGTTTCAAATTCCGTAAAAGATAAGAAAAATGCAGTCTGGCAAAAGTGACTATTGCATTTTAATTAGGTGTTTCATGTTACAACCTCAAGAAGGTTTATACTTAAAATGAAGCAAAGACTGGCAAAAATCGAGGCAAAAGTTTCGACCTGGCTCAGTTGAAATGTAGCAACAACAACAACAACAAAAGATTTGAATGATGGAACATAATTCTTTTTTAAAAAGTAACATTTTTATAAATGTTTTATAAATGGATAAATAAGGGGGTGCCTGGGGGGCTCAGTCGGTTGAGCTTCCAACTTCGGCTCAGGTCATGATCTCACAGCTGGTGAGTTCGAGCCCTGCATCGGGCTCTGTGTTGACAGCTTAGAGACGAAGCCTGCTTCAGATTCTGTGTCTCCCTCTCTCTCTGCCCCTCCCCTGCTCATGCTATGTCTCTGTCTCTCTCAAAAATAAATACACATTGGGGCGCCTGGGTGGCTTGGTCGGTTAAGCGTCCGACTTCGGCTCAGGTCATGATCTCACGGTCCGTGAGTTCGAGCCCTGTATCGGGCTCTGTGCTGACAGCTCAGAGCCTGGAGCCCATTTCGGATTCTGTGTCTCCCTCTCTTTCTGCCCCTCTCCTGTTCATGCTCTGTCTCTCTCTGTCTCAAAAATAAATAAACGTTAAAAAAAATTTTTTTTTAAATAAACATTACAAAAATTTAAAAAAATGGATAAGTTTGAAAATGCCACACTATTTACTTGTTTGAAGCTGAACGTTTGATGATATGAATATATTAATTATATATTACAAATGCACACACTAGTAAAGCAAAGGGTCAAAAGACTTCATGTTTTCTAAGCTATCATTAAGTGTTCTGATGCATTTCAAATATTTACAAGTATAATTATATATATATGCATGCATATATATACATATGCATATGTACATATGTATACACACATATATACGTATTTATGCATATGCAGATATATAGTCTACTCTATTTCAGATATTGTGTCATGATCGATATTGTTAAGATGTCAATTATGTCCAAGCGGATCTAGAGATTTACAGCAATCTCAACCAAAAAAATCTAGCACATATTTTGTAGAAACCAGCTATTTCTAAAATTCATATGGGAATGTGAAGTATCTGTAAAACAAAAACAACTTTGAAAAAACAAATGCCCACTATATGATATCCTTCTCTCTTATATATTTTATATAGTTTGTCTCACCTCTGGTGCAAGAATTTAAGCTCTAAGAAGATAAAGACTTTTGCCCATTTTGGTGTAGTAGTTTCCTGATATTTGGTGAACAAATGAATGAATGAACGAGCAGATGAAAGGATACCATATAAAGCCCTAAGAACATGTATATTAACACTTGCTCAATGAGAAGGGTGACAGTAAACATCAACGGAAACGATGGGCACCAGTGAATGGCACTGGGAAAATTGGTTATTCAAATGAGAAAACTACAAAATTGCATTCACACCATGCGTGAGAATCAGTTCCACATGAGTTAAGGAAGTAAAGGGAAAAACAAAATTTCAAAATTCTTTAAGAAGAGAATGTACTAGGAGCTCAAGATAGAGAATGATTTCTCACGTAAGATACAAAACAACAACAACAACAACAAAACCAAACTGTAAAGGTGGAGAATGAGCATTTTGACAAAACTCAAGTAAAAACAGCACATCAAAGAGAGAGTAAAGTCAGAGTAGCATTGTGAGAAGGGAGATGATTCCTTTTCAGAAGTGCCGAATAAAAGCTGTGCTGTGTAATTAGCGATAGGTTTACAACCTATTGGAAAATGTACGACCCCCCCCCCACCACAATGGAGTCCCAAACCCTTAGACACTTCACTTCCTGGTTCTTCCCCTGGTTCTTTTGTGGGCTTATTTTCATGGACTTTGGAATGAGCGTGCGCCAAGGAACTGAAGTCCCTGTGTCACCTCAGGAAATGTCCATTTGTTCCAACCAGAGACTACTTTTTGTCTTACACGCGCACAGGCGACACGTGGGTAAGGCTGTAACCTCTGTAGTCCTCAGCCAATGAGGAACCAGGGGAGGGACTTACATGCTAGGAGATAAATCGCCTGCTGTAACTGGCCCGGTGTGCCTGTCCATCGGGCACCCGTTCTTGCAAGAACACTGATTAAAGCGTCGCTTCACCGTGCTCTGAGTCTCTGCTTTCCTCCTCTGATTGGGTCAGCGGGCTTATTTCTGTCCACAGCGCTTTCTGTACCAAATATAGGCTCTCGGTGTTAGGTGCCAGGGACAGGGTTCTGATGCCGGCATGTAAGCAGGAGAGTTGGCAGTAAGATTGGAATTTTTAAAGACGAGATGATCCCAATTTTGTTGAGGATTCATAAAAGAAACGACTCCCTTAGAAGGTCAGTGTCACGGTAAATCAGCGTAATCACCTCAGACAAGAATGTGCAATATCTAGTGTAGAGCATGACTCAGCAATTCCATTTCTAGGTAGATATCAGACAGAAATTCTCACACACGTGACCTAGGAGACATGTTGGCTCTCTGTTGCAATATTGTTTCAAACGGGGAAAATCAGAAGCAACGTGTCCCTTGGTAGGAGAACTGGTGAGACCCATTAATGCATGAAGAGAACTTACAAGTTTCTGATACAGAGCATTATGGAAGTGTGGTCAATCATTACTAGCTGTCATGTTTGAAATATTTCATCATGCATGAAGGGAGAAACCATGAAAAACAGGTTTGCAGTCAACTTGATGGTCTGTTAGTTACAATTTCAGAGAATGAAGCAAAGGCTAGACTACAATAATCAACTGCTAATTGTCATGATAGAGGCTGGTCTCAGTGGGGGACAGAGAAGCCCGAAAGCATAAAGAAGGCACGCATGTGGTTAAAAGTTCAGGGGAGGCTTTGTAAAGGAATTGATCACATTGTTGAGACTCGAAAGCCACAACTACAGCCATTACCCTGCTAAGGTTTCCACCACGGACTTACTGGAGAAATTCTCTCTTATTTTTCATTTGCGCACATTGATACACACGAACGTGCATTTACTCTTTTCTTTTTTTTTTTTTTTTTTTTTTTTTTTTTAACGTTTATTTATTTTTGAGACAGAGAGAGACAGAGCATGAACGGGGGAGGGGCAGAGAGAGGGGGAGACACAGAGTCGGAAACAGGCTCCAGGCTCCGAGCCATCAGCCCAGAGCCCGACGCGGGGCTCGAACTCACGGACCGCGAGATCGTGACCTGGCTGAAGTCGGACGCTTAACCGACTGCGCCACCCAGGCGCCCCTACTCTTTTCTAAACAACTTTCTTTGTCCACCTGGAAGTCTAACGTGACATCTGCCACACCCCCGTCTCAAAATGTTTCCTAAGAGGAAATGCAAGTGTGCCAATGTTATTTGGGGGAAAGGAAAGGTATAAAATAGAGATGTCAACACAAGAACTGATGGCCTGTCAGGGCAGAGGTAAAATATTGGGAAGACATTCAAGAAGGCCTCCACCCCTTCAGAGAAGGGGCCTCAGCTTAAGAAATGATCAAAGCAACCATGTGGACAGAATGGCGTTCATTTAAAGGGGGAATTACAGACACATAATCTCAGGCTGTTTGTACCAGATGAGGGTCTTGACCAAAACGGTCGAAGCAATGAACATTCCATTGACTTCACTGGCATGGAGAACAGGGAACGACTTTGCAGACAGCAAAAGATACAGCCTAGTTGCTAACCTTATTCTTTATTCCTCTTGATTCCATAATGCATAGCCCTCACATTTAATTCATGCTTTGAAAATGAATTGAGCAAAAAGCAGTCCATTTTTCGAAAGCCGTGACCACCAACTACAAAGCTGGGGGAATCAAAGCCTCTGGATGTATATGTGCACAAGTGGGCAGAAATATGTATGTGTGAGAAAGATGCTTCTTCATCATATAGGCAACATTCCATTGTTTTCCAAAAGTTGGTTTCTGTATGGGTTTTTCATAATGCAAAATGTAAGTTACCATAGAAAGAATGTTCCAGATGAAGGATAGGCTCCTAAGCCAGCCAACAAAAGCCAAATAATCTCTTTTTTATAATTTTTTTAATGTTTATTTATTTTTGAGAGAGAGAGAGAGACAGAGAGTGAGGTAGAGGAAGGGCACAGAATCTGAAACAGGCTCTAGGCTATCAGCACAGAGCCCAATGTGGGGCTCGAACTCGGGAACTGTGAGATCATGTCCTGAGCCCAAGTCAGACACTTAACCAACCGAACCAGGCACGCCTCCAAATAACCTCTTTAGTGAATAAAAGAAACCATAATTTGTTAACTTCTTGCAGGTGGGATGTTATAGTAGAAAGGGCATTGCACTTTGGAGTCAGGAGACTAGGATTTGAATCCTGAATCTTTCTCAAACAGATGGCCAACAATTCCTTTATTTGACAAAAGAATCCAGGAAATTGCACAATTCCAGCTCCCCCTTCCCATTGTTTGTAAATGTGGTCAAGACCTAAAAAGAATTTCGCACAGCATTAATGAGGACTGTGACTGGCGGGGAGCAAGAAGTAAGTGAAAAAATAAAAATAAAAAGAGGTTGGCAGTTTGGCAGGTATGTATGGACAATACCAAGGCAATAGCACGATTTCAATCATGGCCCCACCGCTAACCAGCCCAGTGACCTTGGACTAGTTACCAAATGTTCCAAAGCTTCAAGTTCTTCATGTAAAATGGACATTACAATAGTGTCTATCTCAAAGAGTTGGATTAAATGAGAGAATGCACATAAACTGCTTTAGTGTAGTGCCTGGAAAATAGTAATTATCAGTACCTATTATCTATTATTATCAAAAATTCATATCATAATCCATTAATATTAATGGGAATGTTTTTTAAATTTTTTTTAATGTTTATTTTTGAAAGAGACAGAGAGAGAGAGAGAGAGAGAGAGAGACAGAGCGTGAGTGGGGGAGGGGTAGAGAGAGGGAGACACAGAATCTGAAGCAGGCTCTAGGCTGAGCTATCAGCACAGAGCCCGATGCAGGACTCAGACCCACGAACTGTGAGATCATGACCTGAGCTGAAGTCGGATGCCTAACCTACTGAGCCATCCAGGCGCTCCAATGGGAATGTTTTAATAAAAGTTTTACTATATTCAAAAGGAAGTAACTGTACCAAATCTTCCCATTTTGGACAGGTTGTCTGCAGAAATGTCTCTTTCGCTTCAACTAGTCCCTAGGGAAATCAATCATTCAGCTAGTCCCTGACAAACAGATATACCATGATTGTCTAAGTAACATTATCTTCCCAAATTTGATAAGCATTTTACCCTTACATGTCTCTGGACCTTGGAAGTCCAGAATGCTCCAAGAATTTATAGCCCTAGAATTAAAGGGTCAAAAGGACACAGGTTTCCCTATAAAATGTCAGGGTCAGCAAGAAATTTTAGATCAATCAATAGCTGGTTGGTCCGTTTCTCTACTGTAACGCTGCCCTTGGAAAGAGGTTGATATTTTCGTGATGTAACAAGGAGTACCAAGGGCTTCGGGTTTAAAATGGTGACTGGTTCGCGGTCGATGATGCAGCTTTTCTAACATCTCCCAAAAAGAAAAAGATAAAATCGCAGTATCATTAACTTCTAGGAATTACACTTAATGTATGTAGAAAATCCAGGGCATGATACAGTAAGTCCTAAACTGAACTGAAGAAAGTAATTGTGAAGTTCAACAGATAACCCCTACGCTCTCCTGATAAACTGGTACCAATAAAGAAAGAGGTTCAGAGGGGTGAAGTAACTTGCCCAAAGTCACACAGCCACTAGATGGCAGAACCCACCTCTTCCAGTTCTGAGACATTTACTGAGCACTAAACTATTATAATGAACTTTCTACTTGGATATCTAATGGTATCTTAAACTTAACACGACCAAATTAAAAGTCCTGATCCTGCCACTCTACTCCCTATGCCTGGAGCCTCCTTGAAATCCAGTCTTAAGTGTCTCTGTAAATGATGTATCATCATCCAGCCAGTGGATCAAGCCAAACAAACCATATGCGCACAAAAAGTTAGAACTCAGTCCTGACTCATGTTTCTTCCTCATCCTGCACATCCATTGTGGTAGATGTTTGTGTCTGTCAGCTCTTCCTTCAAAATATATCCTAATCACCGCCAGTTTCTGGCTATTCATTCAGAGTTTTCTAGAGCAAAGATGTCAGCCACCATCGCTTGTGTTTGGCAGGGACTCAAAGGCAGAGATCTCTCTCCTGAATCATTGTAAAAGCCTCCTAAATGGTCTACCTCTATGCACAGCTTGAATTATGTTTTACAAATACAAATCATGTCATATTCTTCTCATGCATAGAACCCTGGAGTGATTTCCCATAGTTCTTACAATAAAACCCAAAGTCATTAAGGGCCAACAGGCCCTCTATAACCTGGCTCCCAAATGCCTCTCTGACTTCATCTTCAACTGCTTTCCTCATTCACCAGGTTATGGCGACCACTGACCTTTTGGTTTCTTAAACGTGCCGATTTATTCCTGCTTTGTGGGCTTTGGGCATGCTATTACCTCTGCCAGGAAGTTTCTGAATCAGATTTTCACAAAGTTCTTTCATTATTGTCATTCAGATCAGCTCAAACCCCACCTCAATGAATCATTCCCTGGCCTCCCACTTTTATCCCCTGTCCCTAAACGGCATCACCTTGATGGCATCGTCCAAATGTGTTTTCTTCAAAGAAGTTATCATTATGGAATCGTCTTGATCACTTATCTGTTTTGAGGAGATAAATGAAGCCCGACCAAATGAGAGAAGCAAAGGCTATTCATTCGGAGTTTTCTAGAGCAAAGATGTCAGCCACCATCGCTTGTGTTTGGCAGGGACTCAAAGGCAGAGAGAGAAATGGGGAAGCTTTATGATGGAAAAAGTGAAAGACTTCGGGTATGGCCAGACTGGAAGCTGTTGGCACGGGGGAGTTGCTGGATAGCAACCTAAAGCCAGGCATCCTATGTGACTGGTGATGGGTGCATATTTGTTTTTTTCTGGTTGGTCCTTAGTTGGAAGTGGGGGCAAAATCAGGGATGTTGTCAGTTACTAAGTCCTGGCCATTTGGGGGGGGGGGGCAATTACTAGAGATAGCAGTCTGACTTCCTACAAGTCTTGACTTAGAGCAGGCTGGCTTTCTGGGCTGCTTATTGGAGATTAGAAGCTGGTTTCCTGGGCAAGTTGCTGCATGTTATGGGTCAAAATTCTATTTTTGTATATAATTGCCTGTTTGTATATTTAGTCTTTCAATTTGCTGGTCATATATGTCTCCCAAATGGAATTTAAACTACAGGAAAGTAAGTCCCTTGTCTGTCTTGTTCAATGTGGGCTCCCTAGTGACTAAAAACACTGTCTGACACATAGTAGCTATTTGATACATACTTGATAAGTCAATGATTGAAAGGTCAACTGAGTGCTCAGTTTCTTTACTGCTGTATATTTATTATGTCTGAAAGCTAAAAGCAAGATGAGAAAGATAGAAGTACAGAGATTTCTTTCTGGCCAGTATGACTGACTGATTTTATTGATGTATTGGCCTGATATAACTCAAGCCCACTAATTCGGTCCCAGTGGGATAATCTCCTTACCTTTAAAATGGACACTAAATTCTATCACAAATTATTCATCAAGGCAGAAGATGTGTAGGATTAATGGGTACTTTGGCCCAGACTCGGGTGGGGCACTTTTGCCAATGGCTCTGGAAGAAGTCAAACTGGTCATGATGGGTCCATTCATGATTTGATGGACTTGAAAGTGGAAGAAAAGCCAGTCTTTTAAAAAAAGTTCCAGATAAAGAGCTGGTTATAGTATTTTTTTTTTTTTTTATTTTTCACATAGAGGGAGTTTAAGTACAAAAGAACAATGTGGCCTTGAATGCTAGGAATGAAGCTCCTTGCTTTTAATAAGCAAGAGGATGTACATGGGAAGCTTAACCTGGGTGGCCACAAAACAAATAGATGTCTGTACCCACCTGCCAAATCTTAAAAATTTATACAGACACCTTAACTGGGTTCTGTCACATATACCGTCCAGATGGTCTCAACACATCAGTATCTCAAGGCTATGTCCTTGGAGCAGCCTCTGGGAGTGCGGAAGGCAAGTGCAATGCACATCCCGAGGACAGAGGAGGGGGTGAGAAGCCTCTGATTGCCAGGGTCCAGCTCACAGGCCATCGGTGGTCACATCCTCTCGATGACCTCCTCCAACATCAATTCCATCCCTGGAATCCCCAGAGCATTTAAGTATATGTTCTCTTAGCGACTTTCTATGACCGGTTTACATGGCTGCCTTCTTCCCTGGAGATAAGCTTCAGTAGCAGGAGTGGACCTGGAAGCCATCATTACAATGATGTCTCTTCGGAAAGTTTTTGGAATCAATGGAATTGTGCACTGCTTCAGCCTTGGGAAGGCGGCTCCTTTTATTCTAGAACTCCTGGCTTTTTAAAACATTATCTTGGTTGATGGGACTAAAGATGGTTCATAATTGCAAGGACTTTTGGTTTAGATACGAATTAGTGAAATGTTTCTGAGGGACAGTTTGTTACAGTATACGGAAAGCTCAAAGAGCCTGATGTGTCGCTTTTAGGAGTTGGTCCCAAGAAAGGAAAAAAATAACATATGGAATCTATATGACGGAATACTAGACAACTGTTCAAATTCTTGCTCTGGGGGAATGTTTAAGAATATGAACAGGGGCGCCTGGGTGGCTCAGTCGGTTAAGCGTCCGACTTCGGCTCAGGTCATGATCTCACGGTCCGTGAGTTCGAGCCCTGCGTCGGGCTCTGTGCTGACAGCTCAGAGCCTGGAGCCCATTTCGGATTCTGTGTCTCCCTCTCTGCCCCTCCCCTGTTCATGCTCTGTCTCTCTCTGTCTCAAAAATAAATACACATTAAAAAAAAATAAAAAAAAAAAGAATATGAACATATGTTCATGCTGTGGTGCTAAGTTTTGAAAAGCTAAGGGATGGCATGTAAACAATAAACCCATTTGCAGATGTATTAAGAATACTGATAGTTGAGAGCTTCCGAGGCAGCCAAAGGGAGAGGCCATGGTTTTCCATCCTGGACGGAAGACTCAAGGCTGCAGCCCCCAGAAATCCGTGTTAACGCTGTGCCGCACCGACAGAGCAGCCCGGTCTCAGCCTGCTGTGTTCCTTGGCCGGAGACTAGGGCTGGCGTTGCAGATTTGGAATCCAAAAACCTATTGAGTTGTTTTAAAGTGCTCATTTAGTTTATACTGCAGTGATTTAGAAAATGTGCTACCGCACAATAGCTGTGCATTCATTTCCAGAATACCCAAGCGTTAACGGGCATTGATGAGTTGCCGGATGCTAAGCAGTGTGGAATATGGTTACGTGTGGGTCTGCTCTTGTAGTCTTATATCCATCTAGTCACGAAATACACTCGAATTTCATTGCTGAATCCAGGCTGATAGGCTATGGTAATAAGCTGACATAATTAATGGACATACTAGCTTAAAATTGTATCAAATAGATTCCTTACGATGAAATGGCATAATTATTGCATCAAAGGCCAACAATCTCTCACTAAAACAAATTACTTTGGGGGGTATAATTCATTGATGATTAAATAACAATCAATGCAGAAATATGTAACAGTGTCTAGAAAAGACATTTTACTGGCAATATGTATGTTGCAAAGTCTATTGGCTCAGGGCAGATGCTGTGTAATAATTGGATTTTTTTTATCTTCTACAGTGAATATTTTCTAGGTTATCTATGAAATTAGATCTGAATTTTAAATACACATAATGAATCTATAGTTGATTCTGCTTGACTACTGAAAACAAGTTCCCAATTAAAAAGAAAAGACGTGTCCTTATTACCCAATGCCCCTTATACCCCCAAACACGGCATAGATGTTTCAAGTAGCAGATAAGGGAGGGTTTTCAGATCATGATGATAAAAAGCCATACTTCTGTAGAGGAGGTAACGTACTGGAGAATTTTGGGGTGGGGGGGGAGGTCCCTAAAAGAACCATGTACAAGCCTCGCAAGGAAAAAAAAAAATAAGGGAATGACAGGTTTTTCTGGCAGAATGAAGTCCAAGGCCAGAGAGTAAAGGTGTCCTTCTACAGGAATCTATGTCATACGCTTTGAGAAAATAGTGGCTGCAACAGAAGAATGTAATGAATTCAGAAATATATGGGGGGGGGGAGTCATCCGAAAATTGACTGGATACTGATGGCTGTATATTTGCAGGAAAAGGCTACTCATTTATTTTCTCCAAGACTGAATGGAAAGAGCGCTCACTGAAGGCCGGAGAGACAACAAAGGAAGAGACTTCTATTTACCGAAGGTTCTCCTGTTTCCTACGCACGCCGGGAGGCCTCTTCACACAAGCTCCCCATTCCAAGTAAAAAGTATGATACGAAAATTGCCTGGCAAGCAGAAAAATAGCATGCTTTCTCAGAGCAAATCGATTTGGACCAGCCAAACCAACCGTACACGCGAAAGGATTTTGAGTAGACGAATCGGCTGGAAGCTCCAATCTGAAAGCCCAAAGAAACTTGAGACATTTTGTTGTTCATTTTCCTTCAGCCAAGTAGTTTACTATTATTGATAGATAACTTGCAGTTTGAATAATCTGCTCCTAGCAAGACAACCAAATTTTATTTTTATTTTTTTATTATTTTAACTCCAGTGCAGTTAACGTACGGTGTTATATTACTTTCAGATGTACAATATGGTGATTCAAGAATTCCATACATCACCCGGTGCTCATCACAAGTGCCCTCCTTAATCCCCATCATCTGTTTCACCCATCCCCTCACCCGCCTCCCCTTTGCTAACCATCCGTTTGTTCTCCATAGTTAAGAGTCTGTTTCTTGCTTTCTCTCTCTTTTTCCTTTGCTCGCTTGTTTTGTTTCTTAAATTCCACATATGAGCGAAATCATAGGGTATTTGATTTTCTCTGATTGACTTATTTCACTTAGCATTATACTCTAGCTCCATCCATGTCGTTGCAAATGACAAGATTTCATTCTTTTCATGGCTGAATAATGACCCATTTTATAACTATACCACATCTTCTTTATCCATTCCTCTGATGATGGACACTTGGGCGGCTTCCATAATTTGGTTTCTGTAAATAGTGCTGCAATAAACATAGAGATGCATGTGTCCCTTCAAAATAGTGTTTTTGTATTTTGGGGGTAAATAGCCAGTAGCGCAATGACTAGATCGCCCTCAATACTGTTTTCCACAGTGGCTGCATTAGTTTGCATTTTGACCAACGGCGCAAGAGAGTTCCTTTTTGTCCACATCCTCACCAACACGTGTCTGTTGTGCGGTTTTGATTTGCATTTCCCTGACGATGAGTGATGCTGAGCACCTTCTCATGTGTCTGTTGACCATCCAGATGTCTTATTTGGAGAAATGTCTATTCACGTCTCCTGATGATTTTTTAATTGGATTATTTGTTTCCTGGGTGTTGAGTTTTATAAGTTGTCTACATATTGAAGACAACCAAATCTTAAAACAAGGCAATGATCATGATGAGGATGAGGAAGAGGAGGATGACAATATCACCTCGTATTATAAAACACGCCCATATTGGTTATTTTGTCTAATCCCTAAAGATACATCTTTGTGCCTTATGTCACTTCTCATGTGACATCATGTCGATCTCATGAACTATGAGATCATGACCTGCACCGAAACCAAGAGTTGGATGCTTAATTGACTAAGCCACCCAGGTGCCCCTTAAATTTGAATTTCTGAAAAACCAGGATTAACTATTTAGGATAAATATGTTCCATGTAACATTTAGGACATACTTATACTAAAAATAGTTGTTTATCTGATATTGAAATTTAACGGGGGGGTCCTGTATTTTTTTTATGTTTATTTTTGAGAGAGAGAGAGACAGAGCATGAGTGGGGGAGGGGCAGAGACAGGGGGAGACACAGAATCCGAAGCAGGGTCCAGGCTCCCAGCTGTCAGCACAGAGCCCAACGTGGGACTCGAACTCACGAACCATGAGATCATGACCTGAGCTGAAGTTGGACGCTCAACCGACTAAGCCACCCAGGGGCCCCATGGGGGTCCTGTATTTTATATGCCAGTCTTACCTGTGGGTTAACACTTGGCTAGTGCAGGGATGGAACTGGTATTAAATGCTCTGTTCACCGATGGGTGAAACATTCCGAGATGTATTCTGCACAGCAATACGCAGGAGAGCCTCATACGATGAAGCTACGCTTGGGCACAGCCATAAGCAGCTCAATGTCATGTGCGTGTGTTATCGTCCCCTCTTTTCCCATTTAACCCTCACTGAATGCCCATTCTTGTTCCCTGGTGTTACATCCCCGAATAAACTGCCTGCATGAAAGCCTTCCTCTCATACTCTTTATTTTTTTCCTGGAAGAACTCAAGCTAAACAGGTACTGGCAAATTATATGAAATTATTGTAATGTTAGAGCTGCCAGGAACCACTTTACACATGTGAAAACTAATTTCTGTGGAGCTCAGTTGCATTGCCTCAGGTCATACTGTTCAGCAGAGGAAGATCTGAAGCTTAAATTGGGTCTCCTGACTTCCACCCAATGTCCTTCAACTAGAAGACTATGCTTGTGTTTAGCCCACACGACTGTTTGTAAGAAAAATCAATTTAAGGGGCGCCTGGGTGGCTCAGTCGGTTAAGCGTCCGACTTCAGCTCAGGTCACGATCTCGCGGTCCGTGAGTTCGAGCCCCGCGTCGGGCTCTGGGCTGATGGCTCGGAGCCTGGAGCCTGCTTCCGATTCTGTGTCTCCCTCTCTCTCTGCCCCTCCCCCGTTCATGCTGTGTCTCTCTCTGTCTCAAAAATAAATAAACGTTAAAAAAAATTAAAAAAAAATCAATTTAATATCTCCATAAAAGTGGTATAGTAACATCATTAAGAAGCAAAAGCACAGATTATTTTCTAGCAAAAAAAAAAAAAGTATCCAAAAGAGAAACTGACACACAAGAACTAACATTGGCAAGTAGAAATATATTATTCCAAGCATCTTTCTGTGCATCTATATTCAGATATTGATGCACGGACTAAGAAGATTTTCTAGTATATATAATGTAATTGTGTTTCCTTTTATTTTAGAAGTATCATTTTACTTGAATTTAAGAAAAGGAAAAGAAACCGAAGAAACTGTTTTACTTCAGATACATGCTTCTTTACTATAAAAGATAGTATTTCTTAAAATATCCAAGAGTGATAAAAGAGATCATAAAAATATGAAGAAATTGGAGTCATCACTGGTTTTAATTAAGAGTTTCCTTTTTCTACAGTATTCATTGATTGCTCACTGCGAAAGATGAGGGCATTAGCTCTTACATTTTTGGCCATCTCCCTGGCTCCCCACCTCCCAATTTTTGTGAATTACGTCATGAAGTTTCCATTGCCAATTTTTCTAATATGTATACCCTATTTCGTGACGATAATTTCCACCTTTTCTTTTTGTTATTAGTTCTATGTTCCAGTGGATTCAAATCTAGCTGACCCTCGCTCCCTCTCCCTGCTTCTCCATTTCTAAGTTCCTTATTTTCAACCATCTCTTAGCTCCATATTCCTTCAGGAAACAGAGGTTTCGTTTGCTTGTTTGTTTTAAAGAGGAGCTTTTGGATCCTGTATTTTTCGTTGTTGTTGTTCTTTCACCTCTTGAAAAGCTCTGCTTGTTGCTCCTATATTTGAATATCTTTTTTCATATAATAATCTTGAGTCTCATCTTCTCTCCCTTGGGAATTTAGAGGTATTTTTTCATGATCTTTGGACTTTAAAATCATGTTGGAAACCATGGAAGGCAATTGGATTTATTCCTTTCATAGGTGATTTGCTTTTCTAGCCCGG